>NC_040078.1:115229998-115847436 GCF_003369695.1 Bos indicus x Bos taurus
AGTGGAACTCACCCAGGAGCACCACCTCTTCTCACATCTCAGCAGCACCTCTGCTGGTCTGGAGGGCGCAGGTGGGGCCCGGGAGACCCTGAGGTTCTTGGCCTTTGGGGTGCTGGGTGTTGTGTGGCTGTTTTTGATGGGATTGTGCGCGTAGATACTGATTGTTAAATCAGTTTTTAGAATCAACAGAATTGTAGATCTCCAGGGAATCAACTCTAAGCCTTCTTTCCTCTTCCACTCCAACCCTTGAGACCAGAAAACTAATGTTTCCCGGAACTTCCTTGGTTTTCCAGTGGTTAAGAATCTGCCTGCCAGTGCAGGGGTCATGAGTTCGATGCCTGGTCCGGGAAGATTCCACATGGCACAGGGCGCCTAAGTCCGTGTGCCACAACTACTGAGCCCGGGCACTCTAGATCTGGCGCTCTGCAGCAAGGGAAGCCACCGAAACGAGAAGTGTGCAACAGAGGCCCCTGCTCGCCTCAACTAGAGACAGTCCGTGCCTAGCAGTGAAGACCCCGCATGGCCAAAAGTAAAAAGAAAACTAACGTTTCCTAAGGCCAGTGCTGGGGACAGAATTGCCTCGCCCCCTAGATGTGGAAGCCCTCGTCCCCACTGTGCTGCTACTTGGAGAGGCTGAGATTTGTTTCCTTATAAGAGGAGACCCCAGGGCCGCACCTCGACCACCCAGCAGGCACGTGCTGGTTTGCAGCTGTTCCCTCTTTCTTTCTGGTTATTGTGTCTCCTGGGACCAGAGCCCCAAGCCCCAGCACACCCTGGAGTAGGGCCTCAGCTCAAAATCATGCTCGACAGCAAAGGGAGTACTGTTGGGCTCTGCAGCCTGTAGCTGGTTTGTTTATGGTCACTTAATGCACACAAAGCTAGCTTTTGCCTTCTTGTACTTGTCGCTCTTGGACAATCCAATTATAAGTTCAAAAGTACTAAGTCAAATGCAGTGACAGGAGAGGGAACCACTTGATGTCTCAGATGGAGGGCCTTGTTTTGTGTGAACATTCATTGTTATTTTTTTATTGACATGTAGTTGATGCCTTAGTTCCAGGCATGCGGCTGCTGCTGAGTTGCTTGTCGTGTCCGACCCTTTGCCAACCCATGGACTGTAGCCTCCCAGGCTCCTCTGTCCATGGAGTTCTCCAGAAAGGAGTATTGGAGTGGGTTGCCACGCCCTCCTCCAGGGGATCTGCTCAACCCAGGGACTGAATCCAGGTCTCCTGCGTCGCAGGCAGGTTCGTTATCCCTCAGCCACCAGGGAAGCCTGGTTTCAGGTAGACAGCATTAGACAGCACTGAAAGTCAGCATACAGATTATGCTCCTTTAAAGTTGCCGATAGTACAAAATAACGGCTGCATTTCCCTGTGCTGCATAATATGATCTTGTAGCTTATTTGTTTTATTATCGATACCTAGCCGTCTGTCCCTCTTAATCTCCACCCCCGTCCTGGCCCCTCCCCCACGTAACCACTGGTTTGTCCCTGTGCCTGTGATTCTGTTGTTGATGGGCTGCTATTCCTGTAACTACCCCCCACCCCCGGTGTGACTGTTGCAGTCAGTGAGGTGGCCCGCGGTCTGTGCGTGTGCTGTCCACCCCTCCTTGGGTTGAGGGACATCCTAGCTCCCCAGCTACTTCCGTTGGACTCATGGCAAAGTCGTTGGTTTTTCACAATAATCCTTAAGTACTTGAACCAAAACGCGTAACCGCTGCAGGTTGCTGAGACCAAGCCTGCTGACAACCTTTTGGGAACCCTGTCCCATTGCTGCCCAGTATTGATCAGCCTTCACTTTCTGAGACATCACGGAAGCGTCCTATTTAAAAAGTAAGTTAGAGGAAACGTGTATTTGCAGTCAGAGGCCTTGCATTTGAACACGTAGTACATTACGCAGGAGGGGTTCTGACTAATGACATCAGAAGCCCAGGCAGATGGTGGGGGCCTTGGGAGGGTGTCACCATGGCAGGCAGGCAGGCGTGAGAAGTCGGAGCCCCCCGCCTCTTGTCAGGGAGCAGAGAGCTCTGGAACTCTGTGGTGCCCAAGGCAGGCAGGTCTGCTGGTCCAGGGAGGTGGGACAGACTCAGCAGAGGACCCTCCGTCCCCAGGCAGAGAGGAGGGTTTGGTGTTTCTGATTTACATGCAGGGAGGTGAGAGTCAGGCCCCCATCCGTTCTTACTTGCTGTGAACAGCGAAGTCATGGGCTTCCCAGGCGGTGCTGGTGGTAAAGAACCCGCCTGCCGATGCAGGAGATGCAAGAGACGTGGGTTCCATCCCTGGTGTGGGGAAGATCCTCTGGAGGAGGAAACGGCAGCCCACTCCAGTGTTCTTCCCTGGAGCATCCCATGAATGGAGGAGCCTGGAGGGCTACAGTCCATGGGGCACACACGCTGAAGTAGTAGGTTTATGTAGAAAGTGTGTGAAGCCACTTCCTTGGTGGTCCAGTGGTTAAGAACCTGCCTTCCGATGCAGGGAGCTCGACTTCCATCCCTGTTCAGGGAACTGAGATCTCACATGCCAGGGGACTGCTCAGCCCGTGGGCCACAACTCCTGAGCCTGTGCTCTCGAGCCCAGGACCACAGCTGGAGAGAAGCCCGCATGCCGCCAGTGAGACCCTTGTTGTTTTTGTTGGGTCACCAAGTTGTGTCTGACTCTCTGCGACCCCATGAACTGTAGCCCCCCAGGCTCCTCTGTCCATGGGATTCTCCAGGCAAGGATACTGGAGTGGGTTGCCAGGCCCTCCTTCAGGGGATCTTCCTGACCCAGGGATTGAACCCTCGTCTCCTGCCTTGGCAGGAGGGTTCTTCACCACTGAGCCACCGCATAGGATGTCACCAAACGAGTACTATGTAGGCCCCCCCCCAAAAATAAAAAAGACTGAAAAAGCAAAGTTTGGCTCCCTCATGTAAGCATTCGGGGCTGTGGAGGGGCTCAGCTGCCTGGAACTGGCCGGTGCAGCCAGCAGCTTCCTCCCGCGGACCCGGCCTCCTGGAGCTGCACACAGATGGGCCCATTGTTCTCCCCACAGCAGGTGAACTGTATGTCCCCAGGCCTTTGGATGCTGGGCTGAATCACTTTGAAATGCTTCCTCTGTTTTCTCCTCCTGGAGGACTGACCTGAAGCCAAGATAGAAACTTCTAGAAGAGGGCATCCCAGCGTACCACAGCTGGCCCCTTCCTCGGGGCTGAGAGAGCCCGTGCAGGTGTGTCTTTTTTTAGCCGCTGGGGGTGTGGGAGCTGGAGGAAGTTAGCCTGTGTGCGGGGGGCATGTCTGTTTTCTGCCTTCCTGCCCTGGTTTTGCCCAGGAGGAATCAGATGACCGAGAAGAGGGGAGGGCTGGGGACCAGGAGGCTGGGAAGATGGTCTCTGCCTGTTGTCCTGGTGCCCAGTATAGGGGGGCGGGCGGGGCCCGGAAGTGGACCTTGCAGGGTGAACTGTAGAGGGCCTTGGAGGTGTTTGCTGTAATTAATCAGCCAGACACGAAGGGTGTTAATTGGTGATGGCTTTTTCCCATGTGTTAGAAATGACTACAAAGTCGTGTGAGGCTTTAGTCCGTGGCTACAAAAAGGAAAAGAAAAAAAAAAATCCCCACCAAGTCAGGGTCTGTATAAAGAAGTTGGTCATGGTCACTCAGCTTTGGAAAACTGCACACGATGTCAGGGCTCTGGCCACTGCTCCAGTGCCTACAGAACCTTCCAGAAATGGCTTTAAGACACCCCCACCCCCCTTCTCCAGCCCTGAAACAGAAACCTGCAAAAACCCCAGTCTGATTAACAAAGGGGCAAAGCACTTGAATAGACTGTTTCAAAGAAGACATACAAATGGCCAACAGGTCCATGAAAAGATGCTCAGCATCGTTAATCATTAGAGAAGCTACAATGAGATAGCATCCCCACCTGTTGGAATGGCTTTTATCAAACTGACAGGAGACAAGTGTTGGTGAGGATGGGGAGGAAAGGGAAGTCTCGTGCCCTGTGCTGGGGTGAAAATTGCTGCAGTCGTTATGGAAAACTGTATGGAGATGCCTCTGAACCACCATGTGACCTGACAGTCCCATTTCTGGGCATACGTCCAGAGGAAATGAGAACAGTATATGGAAGAGAGAGCCTCACCCCCACTCTTATAGCAGCGCCATTCACAACAGCCAGGACACGGAAGCTGTATGTGCCAACGGATGGATGCATGGATAACAAAAATGTGTGTACACAGTGGATTATTATTCAGCCATAAACAAGAAGGAAATCCTGCCTTTTGTGATAACATGGGTGAAACTTGAGGGCATTGTGCTAATTGAACTAAATCAAATACTCTACAATTTCACTCATATGTGAACTCAGAAAAGTCCATGTGGAAAAAAGGCCTTGGAAACAGAGAACAGATTGGTGAGTTGTAACGGGTGCAACGGGGGGATCAGACTGTGAGATTCTAGTTGAGTAAGTTCCGAGATCTAACGTGTAGAGCTGACCTAACAGTGCTGTGTGTGTGTGCTCAGTCGCTCACTCGTGTCCGACTCGTTTGCAACCACATGGACTGCTGCCCACCAGGCTCCTCTGTCCATAGGATTCTCCAGGCAAGAATGCTGGAGTGGGTAGCCATTCCCTTCTCTAGGGGATCTTCTCGACCCAGGGATAGAACCCAGTGTCCTACGTCTCCTGCATTGCAGGAGGGCTTTGTTTAGTTTTTAACCAGTGGGACGCCTTAACAGTACTGGGTTATGTGCTTGAAAGCTGTTAAGAGAGTGGATGTTACATGTTCCTACCAAAAAAGGTAATTTATGTGATGAGGTGACGGTGTTAACTCACCTACTGTGATAATTGTTTTACAGTATGTACGTGTGTCAAATCATCATACTGTCAGCTCTGAACTTACATGTGTTATTTGTCAATTATATCTCAGTTCAGTTCAGTTCAGTCACTCAGCTGTGTCCCACTCCTTGTGACCCCATGGACTGCAGCACGCCAGGCCTCCATGTCCACCGCCAACTCCCAAAGTTTACCTAAAGTCATGTCCATTGAGTCGGTGATGCCATCCAACCATCTCATCCTCTGTCATCCCCTTCTCCTCCTGCCCTCAATCTTTCCCAGCAGCAGGGTCTTTTCCAATGACTCACATCTCAAGGCAGGAAGAAAGAGAAAGTCGAGGACCACTTGTGGGCATCGGGCCCGCGGGGCCTTTGTGGACCTGCCTCGTTCCCCTTGACCACCCGCTGGCTTGGCTCAGACCGACGACGGGTTTTCTTCTCAAGTGAGATTGGTCTGCTCCGCTCTCTAGGACCTTCCGGGGAGGGGGCATCCACTCTGTGGCTGGCTAGGCCCCTGTACTCAGGCCTGCTTTACCTGAGGCCGGGATGGTGAGTGGGGAGACCTTCCCGGTGGGCGAGGGCAGTGCCTGGACGCTGGGCACAGAGGCACAAGGGGCCATGATGGGCTGTGACCACGGAGAGAGTTGCTCTGTGTGGCTGAGTCAGGCCAGTCCCTGTTTCCAGCGGAGGTTTGGAAACAGGCCATCGCTTCCAGACTCTCAGGACCATCAGGCACAGATAGCAACCACAGTAAACCTCAGGTTGCCGACTTTCAGAGGCATATGAACAGTCTTCGGGGAGCCCCCCTACCCCGCCCCTCCCACCCCCCGACCTTGGAGTCATTCAGTTATTTATTCGGCAAGTCAAGGTTGAAGCCCTTGGTCTCACATCAGAAAGCCACGAGAATGGAAATATCCTGTAACTCACTTGGCAGCAAAGCCAGGCCCGATGACCTCACACGAGGCGACGCGGGCCTGTGTCTACCCCCTTGTTGTGGATACTGACGCCTCCCGGCGCCTGCCTCTGGGCTGCTCCTAAGGGTGGGGTGGGCGGTGCGTGAGCTCCCTCGCCTCATCTGAAGCACCCTCCCCACCGCCCTCCCCGCCCTGGCCTGCCTGTCCTGCCCGCAGCCTGGCCATCTCAGCTGGCGGTCATTGCGTTTCCCGTGGGTTGTTCAGACCCTAAACCCGGGATGATCCACCATGCCTCCTCTCTTTTGCTCACTCCCCACTTCCGGTCAAGCTGGCACCCCCCGCCTCGCTGCACCCTGGGCACAGGAAGAGTCCTGCCGCGCCCCCCCCCCCACCCCCATCACTCCAGGGCTGTCACAGTGCCCATGGGCCAGTCCCTTTGCTCCCACCCGTCCCACCGGGAGACCGTCCTCAGGAGCTTCTCTGTGACTCTTGGAATCCAGGTCGGTCGTGTTACTGCAAAGTGTGCGGTTACCACGGCCTCTGTGTGCTCGGACAAACTCCAGAGGCCCTACCAAGTGCCAGGAGCCAGTGCGCCCTGCGCCTGCCCGTGTTTTTTTAACGCATTCATTTTTGGCCGCGCCGGTCCTTCGTTGCTGCCTGTGTGGGCTTTCTCTACTTGCAGCAGGTGGGGGCGTCTCTCCGGTTGTGGCGCGTGGGCTTCTCGTTGCAGCGGCTTCTCTTCTTGCAGAAAAGGGCTTTGGTAGTTGTGGCCTGTGGACTTGGCGGCTCCTCAGCCCGTGGGATCTTCCCCGACCAGGGATCAAGCCCGTGTCCCCTGCATTGGCAGGTGGCTGCTTAACCCCTGGACCGCCAGGGGAGTCCCCTGCGCCTGCTCTGGAGCTCTGAGGATGGGTCTTATGTTACAGAGTGCTTCGGGGCAGGGGTGGGGGAGGAAGAATCAAAAGGAAAATATTTTGGGACCCGTACAAGTCCAGTGAAATTCACATCTCTGCGTCCGAGTGAGTCACAGGCACGTCATTTGCTTACATACTTTCCGTGACCGAGCTTAGACAATGTGGCAGAGTCGGAGACCTCCATGACATCCTAGATGGTCTCTTGGCCCGGAAAACCTAAACTGTTTACTCTCTGCTGCCTGGCGGGAGAGGGTTACCAGCCCTGCAGCAGTTGCCTCCGCCCCGGCCAGCCTGTGTCTCCTCCCACGTGCGGACCTCAAGACTGTGGCTCTGGCTGTGGCCTCTGCCTGGAGGGCTCTTCCTCACGGGGTTTGCACTTCCTTCAAGTCCTTGCTGAGACCTCAGCCTGCCAGCTGCTCAGTGCTGAGTCCTCTCTCCAGCCCGCAGCCCCACCGGTTCTCTTTTCCAGCTCGGTCAGCCATCGGACACTAATTTAAACTTGTTTCTCAACCTGTCCCACCACCGCTGGAATGTCAATTCCTCAGGATCTGGGGGTCTTTGTCTCTTTGGGCCCAAACACCGGGATCAGAAGGGGGTTGGTTCTTGTATTGTTCAGTCCAAATACGTGGGAAGACTCAATGTAGAATAAGTATTTGCAGTTTAGGTGCTCTGGGGGAGGTAGGTAGATGTTTGTTAGATACCTCTTCTTTTGTGTATTAAAAAACAGCTTCTGCAAGTAGGAAACTTTCAGTGATTTTTTTTTGAAGAAGAAGAAGTAAAAAAGTATCTGACCATGTATGTATTTTCCTTCTCTGCCAAGCCCTGCTTGTGTAGTAAATGTTTTGGTGGTGAAACATTTCATGGGAAATAGTTCCCTAGAAATCTAGATGGTTAGTGAATTACTTTTATTCCATTGTGTTAGAAAGAAGCGCTTTGGGTGGTTGCCCACTTGTAGGCCAGAGGTGGCTGTGTGTAGCTTCCTGCACACATGTCCATCAGCACACACGTCCATCAGCACACATGTCCATGAGCACACGTCTATCAGCACACACATCCACCAGCACACGCGTCCACAGCACACGTGCCCGCCAGCACATGCGCCCGTCAGCACAGGCGCCTATCAGCACACACGTCCACAGCACATGTGCCCGCCAGCATACACGCTCCCATCAGCACACGCGCCTGTCAGCACACGCATCCACAGCACACGCGCCCATCAGCACATGCGCCCGCCAGCACATGCGCCCGTCAGCACACATGCTCTGGTCATCCCTGGCCGCCAGTCCTGGCACCCAGGAGATACAAGTTCCCTGTCAGTGCTTACACCCCAGGTTGAGTTTTTTTGTTGCTTTTGGGAAGTTCGCTATTAATAGATTCTTTATCTATGAATTTAGTTGAAGAAAACTGTTTGAGATAATGGGGGGATCTTATTAAAATGTCTCAGACCATGCAACTCATTTGTTCATTTTGTCTTGCTTTTCAGACACGTATGACTATTGCCTTAGGAACTGAGGGAGCCTCCAGCTCTAACTTGGCATCAGGAATAGAATTAAAAACATCTTTTTTAAAGGGAATCTCTCGGCAGTCCAGTGGTTAGGACTCACTCTACACGTTCACTGTCGAGGCTGTGGGTTCAGTCCCTGGTCAGAGGTCCTGCAGGCCATGTAATGTGGCCAAAAAGCAAAGCAAAGCAAAACAAAGTCCGGCCTACCCCAAACCCGCGGTTTTTAGTTCACATTTATCATTCCTTCTCCAGCCAGCACATATAAAAGCAACATTGCCTGTCATCTTATGCCATTTATAAAATTTGGCTTTAGCTTATGCATGCATATTTCTTTTCTGGGTACTATTTAATAATAGTCATAATGAAAGTTAATAAGTGGGGCTGAATATTGAGTGTTTTCCATGTTCTGTGCTGTGCATTTCATGTCCATCATCTTCATTAATATCCTTATTGTTATCCTCACCTTACAGATGGGGAAACTTGGGCTCAGGGAGTTGATAACTGTCCCAGGGCTGGACAGTTAACCCCTGATGGTACTTGCCACTTGTGACCTAATCCTAGCATCCAACCAGAGCCTTTTTATGCTTGTCACTCAGCACTACAGCCTTTGGCATCGTGTAATTTTTGTCAGTGTTAGTATTTTCTTGCCGTGTTGCCGAATGAAGTGTGGATGAAACACTGACGATCAAGACGCCCTAAGGGAAAAACATGAGGAAGGCAGCTTTTAAGAAACGTAAGCACATTTACAAAAGGCCAGCGTTTTTAGACTTATTCTGCATCAGAAACTGTGAGTCGCGGAAATGCCGCTTTCTAAAAATTGCCAGCTCTGCCCCGTCAGCGCCTTTTTGTTGTGTAACATTTCTTCTCAACCAGCAATTAGTCAATGACCCTAGAGTTTCAGCCTCAGATCCAAGGAGCGCAGAGGAAGTGGCACACACCCTCCACGGCCTCATGTCACCATGGTAACGGCTGTGTCCCCTTCCTCCTGCAGCTTCAGCTCAGTGGTTCGTGGAGCCCCACCAAAACACCTCAGGCACAGAGAGGTACTTGCCAGCTGGAATTCTGATTTTTTCCTTTCTACTGGTAAAGATTTTCTAGACTTCCTCTGATAAGCATGAAACAATAAAGCAACTATGTTTATCTGTCTGAAGAGAAGAATTCTTTGGATGCTAGTACATATTGATCATTGATTACCGCAAGATCCGCCGTTTTCCAGGTGTGAATCCAGGCATCTGCTGCGGCCAGTTGCCTACTTGCCATCTGTCGTACTTGGCTTTCCTGTCCAGACGTGTGTGCCGCTGCCTCGCCAATGGCCATTTTTAACCACTTGGCGAATCTGGTGCAGGAGAGGAGGGTAGGGAGAGGGCTGTGTTCTCCGCTACACGGCTGAGATCCGACGGGTCAGCTTCTAGTGAAAGCCAAACTGGTTTTCACAAGGTGACCGTCATTCTCCGTTTGCCCATCTGTCTGCTCCTGGGTTTGGGGAGGGCTGGCAAGACAGTGAGACTGATGGGGAGATTGCTGTCCACCATTCAGAGACAAAGTCCTGCTTCAATTAAACAGTCACCAGGGCTTGTCTTCTCAATATTCTGGGTGAACCTTGTCCTAGAAACGGTATCGGGGCATCACGGCAGATCATGCACGTTGCTGAAGGAATCACACACCAGTCCTGGGAGAATAATGGCACACGCCCTTAGCGATGCGCGGAGCTGCAAAGCAAGGAGCAGCATCTCTTATAAATTATCCTTGTTTATAAACCTATTCACACGCATTGTCTCGTGCACCCAGTGAGGCTGGGAGGCGGGAAGAATGGGCGGGTGTTCAGTTCTTGTTTCCATCCTATGGATGGGAAAACAGGGTCAGGGCGACGAGGGGCTTTTCCCAGGTCCCCAGGGAGCAGAGTTGGGCCCAGCATGGTTGAGTTCCAGTGTCTCTAAGGCCAGAGCCGTCTCTCCCTGACACCAGCCTGTTCCCAGAAGCAAGCAGGGGAGCGTCTCAGGTGGGAAACGGGAGATTTTATAGAAGACCAAAGCACAATGTAGCCAAATGATCCTTGGGTTCCAGTCGTTCCGCTGTCATCTGGAAACAGTGTGCTTGGATTACCTTTACCTTCTTACTCATGAATTGTAGCTAATTAAAAAAATACATGTTTATGTGTTTATTTTTGGCCATATGTAGCATCTTGGTTCTCCCACCAGGGATGGAGCCTGAACCCCCTGCTTTGGAAGGCGGATTCTCACCCACTGAACCACCAGGGAGCTCCTGAATTCTAGCTACTTACGTGGAAATTCAGCTACTGTTAGGTGGAATCATTTGTCTCCCTATAGTGCTGTCTGCAGGAATCAGAGGGCGCAGGAGCCCAGGGCAGGAGGAAGGTGTTCTGCGTGTTGGCGGGATTGGCTGGGAGCCCGAAAGCCTGGCTCTGCCCTCTTGGGAGGATTGAGTGTTGTTCGAGACCCCCTCTCAGCCTGTGTGTCTCCTCCCACCTGAAGGTGCTTGCTGGACTCTGAGGCTTGCTACTGCGGGGGATGGATTGGGAATCTCCCCGAAACTCTCTGGAGCTCTGGATACCTTCCTGGAGATAGGGCAGCAGAGAGGAGATTCTTGCTGCCAGAAGCTTGGATTCCCAGGCTCCAAGACAGCTGTGGTGGGAACATTCTTTGAGGGTTTGTTAGGGTTTTAGAATTTTTAAAGGGACAGATAATATCTCGATGTTGTGTTCCACCAAAACAAATATTTTCTTCTGAAAATATGTTAGACACAAAAACGCACCCAGAACTGCTGAGCCTGACTTAGAAATGCACGCGTGAGCCCCGCTGTGTCCCGGCCACCGGGCGGCCGTGACTTCCCAGCCCTGTGCTTCGTGCTCTGTGTAGGGGGTGGGCGGGGTTAGACTCTGACTCTTAGCTGTTTCGTAGCCGACTTGCCTGGTGCAGCCCCTCCCTGACTCTCACAGGGTTACTTCTCTGGTCCCATCCATGTCCTGGCTTATCCTCACAGGGAGGCATCGCTGGCCCAGGGCAGGCAGACAGCTGCAGTCAGAGCCAGCCAGCTGTATTCTGTAAATTTCCAAGGCGTGTGTTTTATGCCCCCCACCCCTTTGTAATCTGGCTTGGGAAAGAACTCTGCTGGTCGGAGTTCCCAGCTGAGAGGGCTTGGCGAGGAGTCTGCGGGGTGTGGTTCCTTGGAAAGTGGAGCCATCCCAGGCCAGAGGCGTCAGGGGTGCTCAGCATGGCGGGGGGAGGGCGGCCAGGCCCTGGGCCCCTCTGGAGGCAGTAGGCTCGCCAGGCCTCCTGTGCCTCTCCCCATCTGTCTGAGTGGGAAGGAGGTGGGAGCCAGGATGGTCAGTTGTGTGGTCAGATGGTTCCTCCAGGGCCACAGACCCCGAAACAGTGGAGCCCGAACAGGAATGGGGGTCTCCTCATTTCCTGAGGCTCCACTGCTACCCAGCTGCAGAGTAACAGATTGCTGTCCCTTGACTTTATTTATTTTTAGTGGGCTGGGAGGAGCAGTTTTCCATGACAGGCATCCAGTGCAGGGCCTTGAAGTCAGCATGTTGGAAGCCTGCGTGCGTGCTCAGTCACTTCAGTCGCGTCTGACTCTGCGACCCCATGAACTGTAGTCTGCCAGGCTCCTCTGTCCATGGGATTCTCCAGGCTAGGACACTGGAGTGGGTTGCCATGTCCTCCTCCAGGGGATCTTCCCGACCCAGGGATCGAACCGGCATCTTTTATGTCTCCTGCGTTGGCAGGTAGCTGCTTTACCACTAGAACCACCTGGAAAGCCCTGGAAAGCTCGGAGGAGCAGGGTCAAGAGTGAAGGCGATGTTGGAATGCGAGGAAAGGTTCAATGTAGCATCACCCACCCTGGGTCATGCACCCTCTCGCTTTCTCTTTATTTTCCAGGTGACCCCTGACGACTCACATGCTCGTCATCACAGCAATAGCAGCAGTGGTTGTAGCTGGTGATGTAATGGTGGGAATAATGATGATAAAAGTGGGATGATAGAAACTAAAGAGCAGACTCACTGGAAAAGACCCTGATGCTGGGAAAGATTGAGGGCAGGAGGAGAAGGGGGTGGCAGAGGATGAGGTGGTTGGACGGCACCACAGACTCAGTGCACATGCGTTTGAGCCAGCTGTGGGAGAGGGTGGTGGACAGGGAAACCTGGTGTGCTGCAGTCCCCGGGGTTGCAGAGAGTAGGCTACGACTGCGTGACTGAACAGCAACAAAAGAGCAAGCTTGGGCGACCGTAGAAAAGGGAAGCAGTGCCTAAATTCTGCATGGTAGTTTTGCACAGAGCTGCGTCATTTCAAAGGGTGCTTATTGCTGAGGGCTTTGTGGTTTCCCTCCTCCTTTCTTGTCTTATTTTTGGTGGTTTTCTGTCTTGATGTGTGGGGAAGAGTTTGTGGCCAGGTGCTGTGAAGCAGCTCTCTGAGCACTTTTTCTTGAGCCCTGATTTTAATCATACGATCAGCTGTGGGGAGACCTGTGGTACTTGGGAGAAAGCAGTGAGGTTGTGTTCCCAGCAGGGGCATGGGAGCCCCGAAGTGATGGGGCCAGTGGGGGATGAAGACAGAGCAGAAGGAGAGCCGGGGAGGCAGCTGGAAGCCCTCAAGGGCCACCTGGAATAACTATTTGAGATTTGTTGTTGTGGTTCAGTCACTAAGTCGTGTCCAACTCTCTGCGACCCCGTGGAGTGCAGCACGCCAGGCTTCCCTGCCCTTCACCGTCTCTCGGAGCTTGCTCAAACGCACGTCCATTGAGCCAGTGATGTTCTTTAGATGCTCAGTTGTATCTGACTCTTTGCCGCCCCATGGACTGTAGCCCCCCAGGCTCCTCTGTCCATGGGATTCTCCAGGCAAGAATACTGGAGTCAGTTGCCATGCCCTCCTCTGGGGGATCTTCCTGACCCAGGGATCAAACCCACATCTCTTGAGTCTCCTGCGTTGGCAGGGATGTTCTTCACCACTGCGCCTCCTGTGTGTGGGGGGAGGGTTTCCTCATTGATAAGCTGGAGATTGAGCTCCTTGTTCAAGAACAAACAAATAGCTGTACATGGCTTTTGTTGTTATTCATTTGCTGAGTTGTGCCAACTCTCTGCGACCCCGTGGGCTGCAGCAGCCAGGCTCCTCTGTCCTGCCCTGTCTCCCGCTGTTTGCTCAAATTCACATTCATGAGTCGGCGATGCTGTCCAACCGCCTCCTCCTCTGCTGCAGGTAGAATGAAATGTACAATCTGGAGTTCCTGCTAAAATTGCAGTTTGGCGTAAGAGTCTTCATTTCTTTAAAAACTATTTGTCAGTCGTAAATATTTGAATTTCATGCCTCTGTGGGAGCTTCCACATAAATATGTTTACACTTAGGACAGAGAAATGCTTCCATCTCCCTGTCCCAGTTTCAGACCACATGGTACCTGGGTCTTCAGGGGCTGAAACCACCTCTTAGGCCACCGGTGTGGGGCCCCAGCACAGCAGCGTGACTCCCTTGCAGAACGTTCTTTGTCAACAGTGATGTTGATCATTATGTAAAATTATTCTGCTCTGCAGCCTGCGGTCTCACTGGAGAGCAATCAGACATGCTTTATTTTCTAATCATAATCCGAGCGCAGTTGCAAGATTTTTGTTTTCCTGGTTGCTCATTGTTTCAGGCGTTCCCCAGCGAAGCCTGTATCTGCTTCTCTTGTGCCCGTGGGGCAGGTTTGCTGTGCCAGAGCAGGGGCTGGGCGGGTATAACCCCAGCACTCCTGTCCTCTCACCTGGTGGGCCTTCGGGGTGCTCGATGACAGATTGCACCCTTCACTGGGCTCTGGATGGGGCCCGTTTGGAGCAGGGGTCCAGATGTGCCTGCCCGGAAGCGGCCTCATGTGTATCGTCAGGGGGCCAGGGCTGCAGTGAATAATTCAAGCCAGCCTGGCTCCTGCCCCCAGTAATGAGGTCTCAGGGGCGACACCGTGGGGGCCTGGACCCTCCAGACAGTCTCCGGATTGGTCTTTGCCTTCGTGCTTATTCAGACCGACAGAGACACGCTTCACAGCCCTTAGCCCGAGGGAAGGAGCGAGGTGGCCTTGTGTGGGTTTCCCTGCTGACTCCTGCGTGCAAGCGTGCTAAGTTGCTTTAGTCGTGTGCGACTCTGTGTGACCCCATGGACTGTAGCCCGACAGGCTCTTCTGTCCATGGGGATTCTCCAGGCAGGAATACTGGAGTGGGTTGCCATGCCCTCCTCCAGGGGAATCGTCCCAACCCAGGGATCAAACCTGTGTCTCTTACGTCTCCTGCATTGGCAGGCGGGTTCTTTACCACTGGAGCCACTTGGGAAGCCCCTTTCACGCCTGAGAACCTGCCAATCCGTGAAATGGGTGTAACAAGAGTTGTATTTAGATGGGACAGAGTTTGGGTCGTCAGCAGTGTATGTGGGGTTGATTGGGGGTGCGGTGGCGGTTCTCTGTGCTGTGGACAGAGAGGCGGGCTTGGGGGGGCGGGTGGCTCCTGCCCCAGGTGTGCCCATGGCCACCCATGTTACTTCTCTCTCAGATTCGTTTTCCTGGTCGGCTCCGTGCCCTTGTGGGCATGGGCGCCGACCTTTCTGGATTCCAGCTTCTGCATCTACATGAAACTCCTCGCCTGGGTTGTCTGGGTGCCCTTTCATCTTTTAGATGTCCTGCTCACTCCTCATGATTTCAGTTCAGTTCCATCGTGTCCGACTCTTTGCGACCCCATGGACTACAGCACACCAGGCCTCCCTGTCCATCAACAACTCCTGGAGTTTATTCACAGCTTGTGTCCATTGAGTCAGTGATGCCATCCAACCATCTCATCCTCTGTCATCCCCTTCTCCTCCTGCCCTCAATCTTTCCGAGCATCAGGGTCTTTTCAAATGAGTCGGTTTTCACATCAGGTGGCCAAAGTATTGGAGTTTCAGCTTCAGCATCAGTCCTTCCAATGAATATCCGGGACTGATTTCCTTTAGTATGGACTGGTTGGATCTCCTTGCAGTGCAAGGGACTCTCAAGTGTCTTCTCCAACACCACAGTTCAAAAGCATCAATTCTTTGGTGCTCAGCTTTCTTTATAGTCCCTGGGTGCCCTTTCGTCTTTTACATGCCCTGCTCACTCTTCATGATTAGGGGCATTTTTATAAATGGGCGGGTACATGGCTCCTCTGCTGCCCAAGGTGAGCAAATAAATACACGTTGTATGGAAATAGTTTGCATTTAATGCTCTTCATATGAGATTTTGAAGCAGATAGTCTTAGGGATATAAGTACCTTAATAATTTGTCAAGTTTACAGTATAACAAGTTCTGCCTTATAATCTAAACTTGTTTAATGCCTATGTCAGGAGCCCAGTCCCTCCAAAACTTTTAGCTTCTGTTAATGACATGTATTACATCTGTTTGAATAGAAACCATGGATTCAGGAACTAGCAGAACACTCTGTTCCCCTGAAAAAGAGAACGGCTAAGGAAAGGATTTTTTGCTCAACCCTATTCTTGTCCATGGGATTTCCAGGTGGTGTTAGTGGTAAAGAATCTGCCTGCCAGTGCGTGAAATGTGAGAGCCTTGGGTTTGATGCCTGGGTCAGGAAGATCCCCTGGAGGAAGAAATGACAACCCATTCCAGTGTTCTTGATGGGAGAGTTTCATGGACAGAGGAGCCTGGTGGGTTACAGTCCATGGGGTTGCAAAAGAGTTGGCTATGACTGAGCGACTGAGCACACACTACACGATGGCAAAGAGTCAGACGCAGCTGAGTGTCTGAGCACGGCACTCGGGTATTTCCTTTGTCAAGGGGGAGAAAAAGCTGCTAGAAAAGAGGAAAATGCATCGCTGTACATAGAACTCCTTTATTGCATTTTACTCCAGGTAATCTA
Source organism: Bos indicus x Bos taurus (assembly GCF_003369695.1). Lineage (NCBI taxonomy): Eukaryota > Metazoa > Chordata > Mammalia > Artiodactyla > Bovidae > Bos > Bos indicus x Bos taurus. The sequence continues at coordinate 115,245,996 of NC_040078.1, forward strand.
CTGATAAAGGCAGTCTTTAAAATAAATGGGTAATTATTTCAAAATATTCCTTTGTGAATGTGCCTGATTGGCGCAGCCCTCCCCATAGAACCCGCCAGTCCACCCGCAGTTTGGAGGAAGGGCTGTAATTAACAGTGAATTAGCATATTGCAGTGTGGTGTGGACCACGGGTGTCCTCGCCCATCTGCTGGATAGAGAACCAGGGTGACACCTGGCCGACAGCGGTCTGTAAGACTTCTCTGTCATTTAGGAACGTACGGCTGTGTCAAAAATCTTTCTTCTTACAATTAAAATCGTAGACACTCGCCCCAATACACACAACATACAGGGACACAAACGAGTATTCTGCTAAATGATCATGAGAGCACTTAAATGTTCTGCGTTCACGTCTGTTCATTTATTCATTCGCCAGATATTCATGGAGCATCTGTGAATGTGCTCGGCGCCCTGTGGGTGCTGCTGAGCTGAGGCACGAGGTCTTTGGCCTCAGGCGCTTGGACACTAGACGGGAAGGTGGGGTGGGTCAGAGTCGCCCCCGTGACCACGTGGTTCCGTGAGATGAGCGCTGCTGTGAGGGGAGGTGGATGGTGCAGGGGTGGGGTCGGGGGGACACAGGCCAGCAGCGGGGTCAGGAGAGGGTCTCTGAGGAGGGCGGGGGCTGACCCAGCTTAAGAAGCTGCTGCTCCTCTTTCAGTCTCAGGGGGTGTGAGTGCACGTCTTCCACACGTTGGGCAGTGTGTGTGAAGGCCCTGTGCACGAGGGTGTATTTGAGGGGATGGAAGAAGTCCCTTGCAGCTTCGTGGTGGCGTAAGACGCGTGGGGTTACCGACTTGCTCTTCGGAAAGCCTGTGAAGTCATCGGAGATTTCTGGTGTAAAGTCTTTGTCAGTTTCACTTAACTTGGGGAGCACCGGGGGTCCCTAGCTGTATCCTCCCCACGCCCCCGCCCTGCACCCCCGGGCAGCCTGGCGTGGGGTCTGGGCCGTGCTGGGCATGTGGGCACGTGGTTGGGGGGCGGCTGGAGCCGCGCCCTCGGTCTTTACTGCGAGTCCTTTGTGAGACATGGAAGCAGACGGAGGGTGCTGTCCTCTCCCGTTTTCTTTGCCTCCGCGGAATAACGTTAACTGCATAGCTCTCTCGACTTGGAGCGCTTGCCAAATGTGATATTCCTACAGCTGATTCAGTTCTTCCAGTCACCCGCAGCCAGTGAACCTCTGCCCGTGGGTGGCTCGCCCACGGAAGGAATTCCACGCCAGCCGAGTGCCTTCTCTGTTGGGTCGTCTCTCTGCTCCTAGAACGCGAGCTGGGGGGCTCTTACGTGCAGAGGGCGAGAGGGTGATCCCTGCGTTCCGTCACGTGGTCGGAGGCGGGTGTGGTCGCCTCCAGGGCCTGGCAGTGGAGGCCATGTCCCTGGCTCTCCACCGGGTCACCCAGGTGACCCAGGGTCCCAGGCCTGGGCGTCGGGGAACTGGATGTCACGGGACATCTGACCACGGCATCCCTCATCTTTCTGCTCTGCCTGTACGCTCCTGACTGGCCCCACCGAGGAGTTTGCCAGTATTGTTGAAATTGGAATGATCTAAAATGATCTAAAATTGGAACAATCCCATTCTTTACTCACAGCCTGAGATTTTTCTTTTTTTTCCAAAGCATTATCTCTCTAGTGTTTCTAGGCAGAGCACTTGATACATTTTGCCTGAATTTATCTGTAAGCCTGGGTCAGATGTATGTTTGGCATCACTCTCATCTCTGAGCCATTGTAGCCTACTTTTTATGCCAAGAGAAAGTATTTTAAGCCAGTGGGGTCAGCTCTCCTCGGGTCTCCTGACTTCACAGGATAACTATGCATCCCGCCTCTCGTGGGGAGCTGGGCTATTATGAAACTAGGTCAAATGATTGTTTTTCTCTTTCTGCCTATAGCAGAATCCTTTCCTCCAAAACAGGTCTTGAAAGTCGTATATTCTTGGGATGGCCACCAAAGGCAGAGAATAAAAAAGGAAGTTTGCCTTGATAACATCTGAATAAGTGAACACCTTCTGAACATCACAGACACTTTAAGCAAATACAAAGTCAAATAGAAAACTGGGAAAATACTTACAACGTATGGCAAAGGGTTATCTTACATATGTAAAGAGTTGTTATAAAACAATAAGAAAAGTAAATTCCTCAAAAGGAGCAGGCACAGGTTTATAAAAAGAAATAAAGGGGCAAATAATATATACATATATTTAGCTGTATTACTTAGAGAACATTAACTGGGTGAGGAGAGTTTTTAATCTAGTTAGTTCAGTTCAGTCACTCAGTCGTGACCAACTCTTTTCGACCCCATGGACTGCAGCACACCGGGCCTCCCTGTCCATCACCAACTCCCAGAGTTACTCAAACTCATGACCATTGAGTTGGTGATGCCATCCAACCATCTCATCCTCTAGTTACTAGTTAAGTATAGTCTTAAAATCAAAGACCCCATGTTGGCGAAGGTATATGGAAATTGGTCCCCATCTTCGTCCATTCCAGCTGCTGTAACAAAGCACTCTGTACTGGATGGCTTATAAATAAGAAGAGTTTTCAGTTCATATTTCTGGAGGGTGGAAGTCTGAGATCCGGATGCCAGCATGGTGAGCTGAAGGCTGTCTGCTGAGTCCCTGAATTCTGCTCATGTCCTCGTGTGGCTGAAGGGGACAGAGTAGCTCTCTGGGGTCTCTCTTACAAGGGCACTGACCCCATTCATGAGGGCTCCACTCTCATGACCAGTCACCTCCCAAAGGCCCCGCCTCCTAGTACCATCACCTTGGTAGTGGGTAGATTTCAACCTGTGAATTTTGAGGGGCACATTCAGACCGTAGGATTTCCATTTTACATGAGTGGAAGGAATGAATGTGTGTTGGGATAGCCCTTCTGGAAAAAAAAATTGACAGAATGGAATAAAAGCCTTAGCAAGGTATGTGGCCTTTGACCTAGCATTTTCCACTTCTGCCTACCAACCCTTAACCCTTTTTCCAGTTTGGCTCAATACATGAAGCAGTCATGTGAGACTATAGAAACCCTCACCCCGCTCCAGCTGTGTTCAGCTTAACGTCACTGGATGCCTGGCGTGGAGGGCACCTTTCATACATGTTTTTGTTCTGAACAAATTTTCAAAAAGTAATAGTTTAAAAAAAAATCCTGAAGATAATAATTAAAAAAAAAACACTTTATAGCTTAATAAAAGCTTGGGAAAGAGGCACTTTTAGTTGCAGTTTTGAAGCGCGGGGGGATATATTGTGTAGTTTATAAATGCCATCATTAACGTCCCTAGAGATGCTTGTAAACTGAACAAATGTGAATCTTAAATTTTTTGTTTTTTACTTCGGATAAATTAAAAAGTCAAAGTCATACCAGCTCCTGGGGGATTGGGCAGAGCTCACATTTTATGAATTTGTAATAAAGAAGGGAAACATTTGCTTTCGTTTTTGGCATGCTGCAGTGGCCTTTCCAGGGGACTGTAACTTTATAATTTTAAGGATTAATTGTAATGTAGGAAAAAACATTCTTGAAACACAGGCCAAATATATGTGAAGAGATGAGGAACAGTGATCAAAATAATACTTTTTAAAAACGAGGTTAAAATGTCCAGAGAATTTGTTTTGTCCAAAACACAGAAAGTTACTCTTCATGTGCAAACGTTTTTGAATCACTGGGGTTTAAAGAGGAGGGTAGGAGCAGGGTTGAAATATTTAAGCCCCAAATCAGAAGTGTGCTTCCTGCTCCTGCTGCTTTTGCTGTTGTGAAGAACATTTACTTTTGAGTTATAACCTCTATCTGTGACCTGGGTAAAGGATTGGGTAGAAACATATTTTACCCTCAAGAGATTTTTGCTTTTGTTTTTTTTAAATTAATTTTTATTGGAGAACACTTGCTTTGCAGTGTTGTGTTAGTTTCTGCTATCAAAATGCATCAGGTATATATATACATATGTCCTCTCTTTTTTGGATTTCCTTCACTTTCTGGTCACCACAGAGGAGCTGAGTCGTGTTTCTGTGCTATAGGGTAGGTTCTCCTCAGGTACCTATTTTATACATAACATCAATAGTGTATGTGATTCAGCCCCAGTCTCCCGATTTGCCCCACCCCCTGTATATCCCTAGGTATCCATGTGTGTGTGCGTTAGTCGCTCAGACATGTCCGACTCTTTGCGACCTCATGGACTGTAGCCTGCCAAGCTCTGCTGTCCTTGGGATTTCCCAGACAAGAATACTGGAGTGGGTTGCCATTTCCTTCTCCAGGGGACTCTTCCCAGCCCAGGGGTTGAGCCTGAGCCTCCCACATTGCAGGAGGATTCTCTACCATCCGAGCCACCAGGGAAGCCCCTTGGTATCCATAGGTTTTTCTTCTGCTGCCTTTTATAGATCCTGCAGTTGATGAATGGAATCTAAACTTGCATAGCGGTCAGCTTGCTGCTGCCCAGCGTAAAATCCTGTTTGCCTCTCCTCTGTGTGGAGCCTGTAGACAGAAAGCCATTCAAAATGGTTTTCTTGGTTTGTTTTGCTACACAAAATAAGATTTAGTGGGAGCATGTGTGTGTGTGCATGCTCAGTTGTGCCCGACTCTTTTGCTACACCATTGAGTATAGCCTGCCAGGCTCCTCTGTCCATGGAATTATCCCAGTAGGAATACTGGAGTGGGTTGCCAATTCCTTCACCAGGGGATCTTCCCCACCCAGGGAGCGAACCCACATTTCCTATGTCTCTTTCATTGGCAGGTGGGTTCTTTATCGTTGAGTCACCGGGAAAGCCCCTTAGTAGAATTAGCTCAGGTTAAAAGCTGATGTTTCACCCTTTGAGACAAGAACTTCCAGAGCGGTCCGTGTCCCAGCCACCCTGACTTCCCTGCTGGCCTTACAGAGTGCTTGCAGACGGTCAGCGGGTTCTGGAATGAGCACATTAACTCTCTTTCACACTCTCTGGCCAGTCCGTGGTCTGTAGCATCCTCACCCTCTAAGTACTGGGCACACTCCTCTCACCTGTGTGCCCGCGTGCACTCAGGTGGGTGAACACTAGATCTTGTGTCTGGGCCCATCCTGCAAAGCCAGGTAAGTGTGGTCTGATGACACTTGTAGGAGAGGACGGCCTTGGTTCTGGCCATGCTTTCTTTAACTAAACTCCCAGGGTCCTAGTTGTAGGCTCACCAAAGTCAACTTTGACTCTCAGGCCAGTGTTGGTTTTGACAACCAGACCTGTAAAGCTGGGAGCTCCGGCCGGTATGGAAGCAGTTCTGTGGCCACTCACGTAGGTCTCGTGGATCATTCGGACCACACTGGTTAATGTTTCTGTGGGCCAGGCTGTGTTCTCAGACCTGACCATTTATCCCACCCCCTGAAATACACAGAGAGATTGCAAGAAATGGCAACCCACTCCAGTATTCTTGCCTGGAGAATCCCATGGACAGAGGAACCTGGTGGGCTGCAGTCCATGGGGTTGTAAAGAGTCGGACACGACTGAGCAACTTTGCTTTCACTTTCCCTTTGCAGGAAATGCACTGGTGTTGCTTCTTGCACGAGCACACGCTGGACAGTCCCTGTAGGAGGTAGATTGTGATGCATCCAGGCTCTTCTGCCAGCAGCATTTTTTCTTTTTGCTTAAATGTCTCTGTAATTGGTGGCGGGGGGCCAGCAGGGGGCGGGTGGAGATGTTTTACAATGTTGTGTTGGTTTCTGCCATACCACAGTGGTACGTGGCTCCCTCCTGAGCCTCCAGGCACTTCCCCCCCCCCCACCCCGCCCCGCCCCCCTCCCTCAAGCCCTGCTGGAAGCATTGCTCCAAGAAAGGGGAAGGCACAGTAAGCATAAGCCTGTGGGCTGGGACCCACCTGCTCCCTGGAGGGAGGGGGAGGGGACTGGAACAGGGGTTACCTGCAGTGATCATCAGTTTGCATCTGAGTGTATTCTAGAGTTGAGCTCATTTTCCTGGGGATTCTAGAGTTGAGCTCATTTTCCTGCGGATTGCCTCATGTTCTCCAGGCCGCCACAGCCAGGAGAGGCGTACATAAATGGGCCTTTCCTTTCCTTTGGAACTTCCAGTGCAGCTGCAGAAGCAGTGCATCCGTATTGACAGACTGCTTTGGGGATTTTCGCGTGTGCTGTAGGCTGACCTCTGCTTGTTGATGGAGAATGCCTCTCATAACACAGCAATCTCCGGGCGGCAGCCTACACAGCAGAATTTGCCTTGCTTCGTGCCAACTGGGGTAAACATTCACAAAACATGTTTTGGGAACAGAAAATTAGTTCATTTGCAAATAGTGGGTTATCAGCCTCTGCTTGTTTGGCACGTGGTGGCTTTGAGAGCTCCTGCTCGGAGGGTTCAGTTCGGGGTGACATGCGCCCTCCTGGGTCAGGAGCCTGTCTTCACTCCTCCCTAGGCAGCTTTCCTGTTCCCTGTCCCCGTCGTCCGTGGTGCTCCCAGCCAGCTGTCAGTCCCGTGGGCCCTCCAGCAAGGCTGGGCGTGTGTGGAAGGTCTGCGTGCCTCCCAGTGACACAGTTGGGATGGATTTCTAGACTTTTGGCTCTTCACCGATCCTTTCACTTTAGACGTTCTTCTCTGAATGAAGGACACTTCTGCTCTCTGCCGCACCAGGTTATTAACTTTCTATGTCAGATTTTTCTTGGGTATTATAGTGTTTTCCAGCTTTTATGAAACACTTAGTGTTTGTAATACGACAAAAGGTCAGATTTAATAAGGTATCGTATCCAAGAGGAATATTGTGTTTCCGTTGGAAAGATAATTCCAGTGTGAGCTTGCCTCATGGATAAGTTAGATCACACCAGTTGTGTCCAGAAGCGGGGCCTCCAGGGGAATTGGTCATCGCTAATTACTCACAGAAGAGCTTGGAGCCATGGCCAGCCGGCCTGGAGCTGGTGGCCGGAGAACAGCTCTCTGCAGTCACGGTCCCAAGTGACTCTCTGCTGAAAAGCAGCTTCTTAACCGTTGAGAGAACCTTGTATCCTTCTCATTGAAAGTATTAAATGGTTCAGATTCTAAAATCCAGAGAGAAGACGATGTGATTATGCACCTCCTTGATGGAAAAATTCCGTTTGCTTTTGCTCTGTGGGGTGTGGCTGCGTTTGTGTTTGTGAAAGAAAGCATTAGAGGCTCGGAGGGAGGCCCACCACCGCCACCTGCTCCATCCGTGTTCCCGGCTGTGTGCGTCTTGCCATCCGCATCCCTTTAGACCGTGGCCCAAGCGTGTGTCCTTGGGACACGGTGTTCGTGTGAGAGCCCACAGGACAGCACACTGACTGTGTCCTTCTGCGATGTGCGTGGGAAAAAAAAAAAAACAGCATCATTTTGGGGACTTCTCTGGTGACCCAATGACTCAGATGCCACTCTGCCAACGCAGGGGGCCGGAGTTCAGTCCTTGGTCAGGGAACTGGATCCCATATGCCGCTAAGGGTCCTGCATGCTGCGTGCATACGGCATCTGTATGTATACACACATACAGGATACACACTGCATACACACAGCATCTAAGACCTGGCGTGGCCAGAGCAACAAGTGAATAAACAAATAGAAATGCGTGTCGTTCTGGTTCTTTCGTTTTACCTGCTATAGAATATTCCGTTTAGGGAGTTCATTGGCAGCCCAGGGGTTAGGACTCCACACTTCGACTTCAGGGGCTCTGGGTTCAGTCTTTGGTCTGGGAGCTAAGATCCTGCAGGCTGCACAGTGCAGCCAAAAAATAAAAAAGGATATTCCAGCCAGAATTTACTTCATAGTTAAATGCTTATATATTTCTTTAAACGAATAAACTTTTGAATATTAAAATTTTTTTCCTGTGCGCTGTACAGTGAGTGCATGCGTGTTAGAGCTGTGTGTGTGTGTGTGTGTGTGTGTGTGTGTGTGAGTGTGTGTGTGTGTGTGTGTGTGTGTGTGTGTGAGTGTGTGTGTGTGTGTAGGGCTAAGAGGAATTCAGGTCCTACTGAGAGAATTGGGCCACGGCTCCAGGTACTGCGTCGGGACTCAGGTGCGTCTCTTTTCCTCTCTGACCTTGACATCTGAGGCTGTAGCAGTTACCTCTGCCTAGACCTATATTGTTGCAGGGTGCTACAGGAGAACCACCCCTCGGGCTCTGGGATGACGCCTCTGCAGTTGTTAAGGGTGCAGAGTGGGTTGTGCTGAGGCTCCCTGGACAAGGAGTGATGCCTGGCAGGCCCTGGGCCCTGGACTAAGCTGGTGGAGGCAGCAGGAGGGCATCCCGGGGTCCATGTGACCGGGGTCAGGGCGGCTCTGCGTTTCTTGAGGAAGGCATGTTGCCAGTGGTGGGCAGTGTGGTGGGTCTGATTGGAAGGGAGTGCGCTGTGGACTGTGTCTGCTGTTATATGAAGATGTGTTGTTATTACCCCAGCAAGATACCTAGTTTTTCAGCCTTGTCACCAAATGTTAGTTCCTTCCAAGCTTCAGCTTGAAAGGGATTTGAAAGATGGCACACACATAAAGGCGTGTATTTAGGATGTATTTAGGATGTCTGCACGTGTATTTAGAATGTCTGCCCAACTCTAGTATGAAGTTGTCCATAACCACGTGTGGGAAGTATGGACAGCACTGTCTTGCTTTGTTTCAGCCGGGACTTTTCATGGTGATCATTGTTTAATGCTGTTCCCGATGGAAGGTTAACATAAAATAATTCAGGGCCTTGTCACATGTTCCTGGCAGGGAGTATACATCGGCCAGTTCATATGGAAGGCAGCGTGACAGCAAGGGGCGGAAGCCTTCAAAATGTTCACACGTTTGGTGTAGAAATTCGAGAATGGTATACTTTCCTATAATATTCTATTAGGAATACTCTTTCCTACTGAATATTCTATTCAGTATTACAGGCAAGTAGAATATTAGATTTGTAGAAAGAAGGCACAAATATTTGTTGCTGCATTTTATTAGAGTCAAAACATTGGAAAATGTAGGTGTCCACGTTTATGTCTCTATTGTGAGCAGAGATAACCGAATACAGGTGCACACTCTCCCTTGTAAGTTTGTCCGATGGATTAGTGGGGAGACCCAGGTCCGGAGTGGTGATGTGAGGTTAGTGCATCATCTTGTAAAAGGACAGCTGCATCCAGAAGTTTGAGGGATAGTTCACCAGGATGGTTGTGGTTATGACAGTGGGTTTTACGGGTGTTTTTTTTCCCATTTTTTTGTTACACGGATACTCCTCTTTTCTTTGAGGATCACGTATTTCTTAAGGTTCTATAAGAAGAAGTAGCTTGAATGACAGTAAAATTTTCTTTTCATGGGAACAAAATACCCTTGAGGTTATAAGTTCTGCGGAGGTCAGCGAACGCTTTCTGGGAAGGGCCAGACAGGCGAGTATTTTAGGCTTTGAGGGCTGTCCACTCCTTAAGTGGCGTCTCAGCTGCTTTGTGAAAATGCATAAACAAACGGTCATGGCTGAGTTTTGGTAAAACGTTATTCACAAAAACCCGCGCCGGGCTGGATACACCCCACGGGCCATCATTTCATAACCTGTGTTGCTGTAGGTCCTGGTGGGTTTCGGTTGAAATCCAGCAGAAAGGGGCCCAACCACCATGTAGGTACACTGAGTTTATTTTCATCGTGCTCATAGAGTTGACTTTCTATCTAGACTCTGTGCGTTGTTATTTAATTTGATGCTGTGGAGACTTTGTAGGACAAAGGCTCAGCCTTCTTCATGAGGGGAGATGAGTCCTTTGGCTCTGGTTTGACAGCGCCCATGAGTGCGGTCCTCGGAGTCTTCCGTCGTGCTCATCTCCGTAGCCTCCAGTGCTGGCCCTCGAGATACCAAGTCCGGTTCCAGTCTTTGTTCGGGAGTGGCGCCTGCTTGCTCATCATTCCGGGGAAGTCACAGTAAAATGTTGTGTCCTGACCGAGCCTTCTGCCACTCTCTGCGATGTTCCCCTGGAACAGGACACCATCAGGGCTCATGTTTATTGCTGAGAACGGCAATTTTGGGCAGTGGGGGGCACGACTTTTCTCAGTGATTTGAATGTTAATTTTGAGTTCTGCCTGAAGCGTGATGAGGATGCGTCAGAACTGGAGAAATGTGTCCTGGAGTCTTCTTGACTGGAAAGGGGAAGGGTGGACTTAGGAGGGACATGCTTGCTGGAAAAGAAGGGAGGGAGGACCCGAGTGGGCAGCGTGTGCTTGGTCCACATGGGAAGATGGCCCGGCCCCCACTCACTTGCTGGGCCAGCGTCCTCCAGGGCAGCTGTGGTGGGAGGAGAGAGGGGCGTGAGACCCCAGTGAGTCAGGGCTCGGAAGGCTCTGAGGAGAGTCCGTCAGAGCGGACGAAGGCCACTTCATGAAGCGTCGTCACCTCCGATGCTCTTGCTGCAGTGGGGCTGCTGTTGGACCACAGGACAGCAAGCTGGACCGGGGCTGTGCCCTTGTGCCTGGTGTCCCCCTGGAGGACCCCAGGGAGAGGTCAGGGATACTGGGCAGGGTGGGGCCGGCACGGAGGAGCTCTTCGCTGGGTTTCTAGGGGTGGGCTTTGCAGAAGGGCAGCCTGGAGGTGTGGTCTGGGCAGAGGGATGGGTGAGCAGGTGAACCTGCCCAGAGGCCTGGAGGAGCGAGGGGAGCCGGAGGCTGGGTGTGCAGGTGCGCAGGCCCCGGTGGGCCTCTGCAGTGAGGCTCCAGGAGCGGGAGGAAGGCGGGCAGGGGGTGGGTCAGGATGCTGCGGCCACAGGTGGACGCTGCAGACCAGGAGGAGGAGAACAGGACCGACACGCGGGAGGAGCATCTCCAGGCTGGGGACCAAGCGTCCAGCGCGGGGACCACTGCTGCTAACCCGAGGGAGCGGACCCCGTGGAAGGCAGCCAGTGACCAGCGCTCAGCGGCTGTTTATCAAGTCTCATGAGTCCCAAGGACTTCTGAAGCAGGTATTCACCATTCCACGCTGTGTATGGAAGATTTCATCGCTTTTTTTCCCAGTACAGTAGTAATACGTGTATATGAAACTACAAAGTAGAGCATCGTAGGGAGGTTTTATGCCAGTGAAACACACGAGAAAAGAAAAGTTACCGTTTTGAAAACCTATTACACGTGGTCATTAATGTTTTGCTGGACTTCCTGCTAAACATTTTTCTGTACATTCTTCCTTCTGAGATGAGATGTGTGATGTAGAATTTCGAAGCCTTTTGGCCAACGCATCTTCCATGCCACGTCATAACGTGGCACAGCCGTGTCTGGGTACCTCTCTAAGGCTTCGGGACACACGAGGGGGCAGCGGGCACTATTAGGCTTCGGTCTTCACGTTCAGTGATTCTGCTGCTTCGCTGCCTTGATGCTGTTTGGCAGCCCAGGGGCTCCTGCGGGGGGCGGGGGGGGGGGGCACCTGTCCTTCATCTGCACAGAGTGCTGCCATGGCAACGGCCAGCCCCGCCTCCCCCTAATTATTGGAACCCAGGCCTGTGGGCCGCCCGGGCCTGCATAATGTATGAGCCCGAGGGACAGCCCTGCGCGCAGCCCGATCAAAACAAAGAGCCCGCCTCCGAGAGCCAGTGGCAGATTGTGGAAACATATTGTGAACACATTCCCTGGCAACGGTGAACCGTGTCATCAAACTCATCTCCGGTCCGTCAAAAAATATTTTGACAGGGCCCACCGGCTAGCGCCTTCTTACGCAAACACGCCGGCCAGGCCCAGATCCCAGGGCGACCCCCGGGTGGGAATCTGAAGTGGGGGGCGGGGGTGCAGCCCATGTCATCAGGGTTCATCCCTCCTGCAGATAAGCACACACGGAGAAAGCTGTTTCTGTTCTCATGTGTGAATAGCCAAATCGCTCCTGACGCTCAGATCCTGGGGGGCAGGGATCATGAAAAGGTGTCCCCCAGAGGACTCGGACAGGGCGCTTCAGGAGAGCTGAACTGAAAAGCCACGCAAGGCTTGTGGGGTGACGCCGGGAAGGACAATGGATTGGCCACCCCTGACCAGCCAGATCCGGGGGGTTAGGGAGGGGTGGGATGGGCTTGGCCGGCTGGCCGGGCATCGTTGGTCAACAGGGGCCTTGTGCCCACGAACTGGAATGTGTGGTTCCCACTGTACCCACTGTGGCTGGCCTGCCTTCCCACCAGAGGTTCCCGGACTTGGGGATCACCTCTCCTAACACTGTGCTTCTTCCGGGAGGCCCAGGCCTGCCGGGGCGCACAGTCAGCCCTCAGGAGCAGCTGCCGTGGGCTGGGCTTCGGGCTGAGACGTTAGAGCCTCCGTGTGCCTTGGCAGAGGAGGATAATATCTGTGCCACATGCTTGCAGTGAAAATGAGTGAGAGCTGCGTGGAAACGCGCTTGGGCGCGCCTGTGGCAGCTGGGAAATGCTAATGCGGTGCAGGTGGCTCTTGGTCCCAGTCCACAACTGGGTCCCCAGAGTAAAGACCCACGCTTCCCCTCTTGCTGTGGGGGTGGCTGCTCCCCTGAGACGCAGCTGGGGGTGCTGTGTGGCAGCTTCTGGTCGACCTCCTTCCAGGAGAGCAGGGGTTGTGGGGGTCCCTTTGCACCTTCACCCCTTCCTCTCTGATTGTTCTCTCCTGTCTGTGTGTTAGTCCCTTAGTCGTGTGTGACTCTTTACGATGCCATGGACTGTAGCCGCCAGGCTCCTCTGTCCATGGGATGCTCCAGGCAAGAATACTGGAGTGGGTCGCCATGCCCTCCTGCAGGGGATCTTCCTGACCCAGGGATCGAACCCAGGTCTCTCCTCCTGGGGCCCCTTCCTTACTGGAAGGGGTCCAGGTTTGTGGAGCACCCCCCCAGCCTCACCTGGGACAGCCCACCTGGACACTCCATTGACAGGAGGGGCCTGGCCTTCCGTCTGCCTTAAGCCACTCTTAGTTGGGGTTCCCAGGCGTACGTGGCCAGTGGACTGACTCATACACAAAGTGAGAATGTGGTGTCCGGGAGACCCGGGAGGCTGCTGCCCCTGCACGTCAGTGTCTCAAGCTGAATTAACAGTCTGTCTTTCAGGGGGTGAACTTCTCACCCCTTGGGCAGAGTTTCCAGGAGGCTCCTTGGCCGCAGCTGAGACCCGCAGGCCGTGTTCCGGGGCCGGGGGACGTGCTCTTTGGTGGCCCCTCTGCCTTGCCAGCTCCACGATGACGGTCCAGGCTTTGGTGAGCTGCCAGATCCGAGATATACCTGAGGCTGTCAGGCGACTGTCTGTTGATGGCTGAGTTCTACATGACTGGTTTTCTGAGCCGCGATCGGGCAGGCTTGGGCAGGTCACGGCTGCGAACAAGAAGCTCCGGATACTTCTGTTTTTCTAGTTCCACCTGGCTTCTCTGGGGAGCGAGGATCTGTCGTCTCTCCTTGCTGATGAAGTGGTTGTGTTTCTGCTGCAGAACAGAGCCTGCTGATTTAATCAGGAGGCAGGAGAGCAGGCCGCTGGCTGCTCTTCTGCCCAGCCTTCCTTTCGTGGTGCCCGATGGCGTGCCAGGGGAGCTTTATTGCGTGTGCTGTCATCTTGATTTTCCTGTTGGGATGGACATCATCATTTCAGAGGAAGGTCCCGGAGCCCAGCGGCTGGAAAACAGACAGCCGGGTTGGCAGATCTGCCTGGCCCTGACTCGCGTAGGAGGCATTTCTGTTTCGAAGTCAGCAGCCCAACGGGCAACCTTAGCCCTCCCTCTGGGCGAGCTTGGTGGGCTTCTGCGTTCTGCTTTGCTTGAGCCCCTCTCACAAAAGTGGCAGCGAGGGGGGCCCTGATTTTTCCCTAAGCCTCAGGGTAGGGCAAGACCTGTGCATGGGGGCTGAACGCTGGAACTTGAAGACAAGCAGCTGTGACTTGAAGACAGACAATGGGGCTTTCCCCTTGATCGTTCCACCACTGTGTCTCTTCTCCTTGGAACTTCTCCTTGGGGTCCTGGGAGTTGTTTATGGGATGAGTTTGCACTGGCGTGTCCCTGGATGAGAATTCTGCTTTTTGAGAGCTGTGTGTGTAACTGTGGATGTGTGTTTACATTTCACATCCTTAGGAGTCTTCCACGCAAGTCACAGCACCGTCATTTTCATAATTATGCCCCTCTGTGTGATACTGTATAAAACAGTGGTGAGCCCCAGCCTTGGAAGTTCCCCCCCGGTACCCCCACCCCCTGTCCCACCAGAAGACGCTTGTTTACAGCTTCTCACGGGAACCGGAGTGGAGAAACTGTCCCTCAGAAGGTTATTCCTTGTGTCGAAACCGAGCTGCTCAGGCTGTGAGTGAATCCCGTCTAACCGTTTCCATCACGTGCGCTGCGGGCCAGCTGTGCCCCGGCCCCGAGGACAGTCAGGAAAGGTGAGCCACCCGGGGGCTTCGAGGGACCTTCTCTGCTATGCTTTCGATTGTCAGCATCCCAGTCGGAGTGAGGCCCGAGCCCCTTGCTTTTGTGGCCGTGTTTTCATCGGATTTCTCCCCTTTCTCCCTTTAATCATCCCATTGAACCTGAGAATGCTGGTTTTTATTTGGGTCAAAATGGAATCTTTTTCCAAAGTGTTGAAATGAGCGTTGAATTTCTAGCGAGAGAGCTCGTGCTAAAAGCCGTGGCTTGCGGTCAGGGCCCCGTGCCTTTCGTAGGATGAATGAACGGATGGAGCAGTGGTCCCTGTCCTCCCCCGCCTCCCCCAGTCCCTCCAAAGTGTGGACGTGGTGGGCGGCTGTCGTTGGCAGGTCTATGTGGGTTTTCAGGGGCCTCAGGTCGAGCCCATATTCCCCTCAGAAGCGTGAATGCTTTCTTTCCTGGTGACGGATCTTGCACAACCTGGTGCCTGGGTCTGTGGTCAGGAGACACCTGCTGACATAAGCAGCAGGGGTCCTGGATTTGAATCTGACCTTAGAGCTCCTTGGAAGGAAAGCTGTAACAAACCCAGACAGCGTATTAAAAAGCAGAGACATCACTTTGCCAACAAGGTCCATACAGTTAAAGCTATGGTTTTTCCAGGAGTCACGTATGGATGTGAGAGTTGGACCATAGAGAAAGCTGAGCGCCAAAGAACTGATGCTTTTGAACTGTGGTGTTGGAGAAGACTCTTGAGAGTCCCTTGGACTGCAAGGAGATCCAACCGGTCCATCTTAAAGGAGATCAGTCCTGAATGTTCATTGGGAGGACTGATGCTGAAGCTGGAACTCAGTATTTTGGCCACCTCATGTGAAGAACCAACTCATTGGAAAAGACCCTGATGCTGGGAAAGATTGAAGGTGGGAGGAGAAGGGGATGATAGAGGATGAGATGGTTGGATGGCATCACCGACTCAGTGGAGTCAGTTTGAGCAAGCTCTGGGCGATAGTGAGCAACAGGGAAGCCTGGTGTGCTGCAGTCCATGGGTCGCAGAATCGGACACGACTTAGCAACTGAACAGCAGCCACCTCAGAGCTCAGCTGCATGGCCGTGAGTAAGGCATCCAGTCTTTCCGAGCCTCTGCTGCCCGCTCTGGAAGCTGGAATGAGAAACCGCCCAGGGTCACGTGATCCAGAGAGAGGGGTCTCTGGATGCAGGCGTATCCTCTGGTTCCCCTGTTCTCTGCTGATAAGGTTTGACCTTCATCTTACCTGGTAGTCTTCTTAGGAAAACTAGTTGCTCTAAAAGCTCAGGAGAGTCTCCAGGTATGGAAAATGGATTAGTTTTTTTCATCCATCATTCAGAAAAATTCCATATTCCTGAGATTATTTTTAAAATTTTTAGTTTAAAAATTTTTATTTATTTGGCTACTTTGGGCGTTTGTTGTGTCATGTAGGATCTCTATTGCGTCATGCGAGATCTTTCGATGAGGACACTCAGACTCTGTGGCTGTGGCTCGTGGGTTCCGGAGCACACAGGCTTCAGTAATTGCAGCGCTTGGGTTGTGTTGCTCCGAGGCATGTGGGATCTTCCTTCCGACCAGGGATCGAACTCGAGTCCTTTGTATTGCAAGGCAGGTTCTTTCCCCCTGGGCTACCAGGGAAGTCTTGCTGAGATTATTTTAAACGGTTTGGCCACAGTGGGTTCAGTCCCTGAGACATGAGAAGACAGAAGCAGGAGTGCTCTTGGGTTTCCTTTTAGGAGGAATCAGCTAGAGGAGTGACTTTTCTAGAGTCGGTGTCAGAGCTGTCGATGAGGCCTTTCCCAGTGCTTTCTCACTCCTGCCAGAGTTGTGCTCCCAGGGAGCGGCGTCCTGGGGTGTGGGGACAGCAGCGTTCTCCTGTGCAGAAGGGTGATTTTCTTTCAGTGCCATGAAATCCCAGCTTACGGAGAAGAGGGTTCTGGAAAATGAGCCGTGCAGCTCGCTTGTCTTTTTCTTCAGGCAAGTGCTTCGGGCCTTAGCTCCTTGGAACGCCTTTCCGGGGCTTCGGCCACAAGCAGAGAGACGGGGGCATCCTGTGCACTGAGATTCTCAGGCTGACTGTTCCGAAGAATAACGACACCCCTGCTGACGGAATAGAAGGGGAAGGCTCTCTGATTGTGGGAATGGTCATGACCTTGGAAAAGGATGTGGGTGTCCAGCCCTCCAGGTAAATGCTGGGGTGGAAGAGGAGGCCTTGTCCAGAATGCAGCCTCTGCCTGGCCCGAGTACCCTCTCCTAGACGACCCATCCCCTGGGGCCCTGCACCCGGCTTTCCCAGGAACCCCCTGGCTGGGATGTGAGTCAGCCTAACGGATTCCTTGTGTCCACCGCTTGTTACGGGTTGAACTGTGTCCTGTCCAAAATTCATATGCTGAAGTCCTGACTCCCTAGTAGCTCAGAATGTGGTCTTCTTTGGAAATGAGGTCATAGCAGACGCCATTAGTTAAGAATAGGTCCTCCGGGATAGGGCGGGCCCTGATCCAGTGTGACCAGTGTCCTAATAAAAAGGGGGAGATTTGTGCATCATGGGGAGAACACCCCAGGAAGGTAAAGGCAAGAGAGCCGCCATCCAAGGAGTACCCGGGCTGGCCCTCAGACCCCCCAGAGACGGGAGAGGCCTGGTCAGGTCCTCCCTCAGGCCCCAGAGGGACCCCCACCCTGCAGACACTTTGCTGGATGCCTGGCCCCCAGGCCTGAGTGACTGTGAATTTCTGGGGCTTGCGGCACCCAGCCAAAGAGCTTCAACACAGCAGCCCTAGGAAAACTGGAAATGCGGCTGATTCAGCGTGCGGTTCTGCACCTGGTGTGGGACGCTTGCTCTCGATCTTGGTCTCCTTCTCTGTAAAATGAAGATAAGACCTGCCTTGTAGGGTTATGGGATGTATAGCATCTCACGGGATCACGAACTGGCATGGTCTTTAGGAGAACATGGCGATGGATGCTCCAGGCCAGAAGGCGGCATGTTTCAGACCTCTCCAGATGTCAGCCAGGGGAGTGAAGGGGCGGGTGTCAGGATGCTGATCACACACCAGCCCTGCGCCTGAGTACCGACCCTCCTGCCTCCTTGGGCCTCAGTACCCTTGGCTCTGAAGCAGGAAGTAGACCTGATGCCCGAGTTTGGCCCTGTGCCGTTAGGGCCTTGAAAGGTGGGCCTGGTCCTGCCGTAGCTGCAGCTCTGGGAGGGGAACCCCTGGGGGGACCCGGGCTCAGTCTCATCCCTTGACTGCACGTCAAGCGTCCCATAAACATTGAAAGAGTGAAGAAAACTGAAGAGTGAGCATGTGCTCTGCTACAAAACTGCAAATAAGCTGATGAAAGATAAACTGCAAAATGATGTGGGGGAATGTCCACGTTATTCAGTTAAAACAAGCTGCAAAATAGTATGATGAATACTATCTCAATTTTGCCCCCCCAAAATTTTTTTTTCCGCTTACATTAAAAGAGTCTATATTGTTGATTAGTTGTGAAGTCGTGTCTGACTCTTTTTCACCCCATGGACTATAACCTGCCAGACTCCTCTGTCCATGGGATTTTCCAGACAAGAGTACTGGAGTGGATTGCCCTTCCCTCCTCCAGGGGATCTTCCCAACCCAGGGATCGAACCTGTGTCTCCCAGGTCTCTTGCAGGCAGATTCTTTACCACTGAGCCCCTGGCAAGCCTGAGTCAATCAATCAATCTATCTTATCCATCCATCCATCCAGATAAAAGACCAGAAAGAAAACTCTGTAGTGTGAATACCAGCTGTTTGTGAGTGGGGAGATTCCCTGTCATTGGCCCTGCTTTCTAGGATTGAGGGAAGAGTAAAACTGTGATCCAGTTCCCAGGTAGCTCCTTGGTAAAGAACCTACTTGCCAATTCAGGAGACGCAAGTTCGGTCCCTGGGTCAGGAAGATCCCCTGGAGAAGGAAATGGCTTACCCACTCCAGGACTCTTGCCTGGAGAATTCCGCGGGCAGAGGAGCCTGGGGGGCTCCATACAGTCCACGGGTCGCAAAGAGTTGGACACAACTGAGAGCACACACACAAGACTGTGATCACGTGTGTCCTGGAGCCAGAGGTTGCTCTGGCTTCCCTGCAGAGCACAGACTTGGCGAGCAGGGACTGGAGGCGGGGAGAGTCCAGTGGGGCAGCTGGCCGTGATCCAGGAGAGGGGTGGTGTTGGCCCAAGACAGGGATATTTGCACTGTCAGCCCTCCTGACACTTGGAGCAGGGGGGCTGTCCCGCTCCCCTGGCTGGCTGACCTGGCCTGCTGGCCACGGCGGGGTGGTCAGCAGCATCCCTGGCCTCTTCACTCATTAGGTGCCAGGGCACCCCTTTCGAAGTGTGACAACTGGACATGTCTGCAGACAGTCCAGATCCAGTGTTGCCCGCCAAGAACCACTGGCCTGGACATGGCAGTGGGGATGGAGGCGGGCAGCAGTTCTGGAGAGATCTCAGACAAGCCAGTCCAGGACTTGATGGTTGATTGCATTTGGCAGAGAAAGGCCGAGGGCGGGGAGCTGGGTGGATCATGGTGGCACTCAGGCTTCGGGAGGGACCGGGCTGAGTTCTGAGTTGGCCACGCTCCTGCTGAGCCTGGGGGCTTCCATGGGACAGCTGAGTGGGCTTGTGAGAAAGGTTGTTGAGCCAGTGACCCCCTAGCTCCGCTCTGAGCAGGGGTGTCCATTTGAAGGTCATCTGGAGATGGAGAGCAGGCCGCGGGAGTGGGTGAACAACTCCTGGAAGAGAATCCTGGGGAAATCCTAGTGTTTCCAGGGTGGGCAGGAGAGGAGGAGGCCGAGAAGGGAATTTATTTCTGCAGCTGGAGCCGTGGCTCAGCAGCTGCTGGGGGCGAGGGGCGAAGCTCAGGGCAGATGTACCCACGTCGGGGGTGATCTCACGGGGCGGAGCGTCCTGGGTCCATCTCTCCCTGCTCCCCCTCCAGCATGTAGCGGCCGGGCATCCGCTGTGTTTCTGGGCGCACACGAGGTGTGTTCTGTTTGCCAAAGAAGCTCAGGGAGTCTCTCTCACTCGGAGATAACAGCAGAGCAGAAGAGGCTTGCCACACCTTGGTCTGTCAAACCCCAACCCCGTGGTTCAGCCTGCTGTGTGGCTGGACCGTCCAGTTCTGCTTTGCAGAGCGGAGAAGAACAACTTCAAAGCCCACTGTCCTGGGACTTCCTTTTCAGATTATTTTCAAGGTCTTGAGGGACTCAGGAGTTGATAAGGTCATCCGGAGTAGACAGTTTCCCTTTGGGGGATATCTGCATTGTTTCTAGTTGTGACTTATCCGTCAAGGGCTCGGAGACCTACAGTTGCTCAAGAAGACCTATGTGTCCCTTGACGTGAGGATCCCCCTGGCTTATTGGTGTCCCCTGGGGAAGTGGCGGTCAGCTTCTAGGGCAGCCCGATTCATCTCCACCTTCCCTCCCCCGGGGTGGTGGTGGGCATCACAGCATCACTTACTGCAGAGACCATCCCCTGACCCAGAGGTGCCTGAGCGTGCGGGCCTGATCAGTCAGGGGCTGGACTCCCAGGTGTATGGAGACGTCATGCTGAGAGCTGAAGCTGCTGGAACATTTCCTGCCTCTGTTGGAGACTGAAGCCGGCCCATCTCCCGAGATTCCGGCTGGTTTCCCTCGCAGTTAAAAATGATCCCCCATGGCCCCTGTGGCCCCAGGCCAGGAGGGAAGGTGCTGTCTGTCCGCCCCAACTTCAGAAGATCAAGGGTCAGCAGAGGCCAGCCCACCACAGGGCAGACGGACTGTCTTCTAGAAAAGGAAGGAGCTGCACATTCCGTCCCACCCCAGAGTTCCCATCTCAGCTCAGAAGTCAAGAAATCCTAAAACTCCCAAGAACCGTCTCTACCACTGGTAGACGGACAGGCTCAGCTGAATGAGAGAGCAGTCCCGAGTGGCGTTTCCTGGTTGCTTCCTGGCACGTCTAGTTTATAAACAGTGAAGGTCTGTAATTAAGCTGTCTGATTGGGAGTGTGTGCTGCAGAGGCCGTGAACGCGCCAGGCTGGCATATGTGAGTCGTTTGTGTGTTCCCTTGCCTGCCACCATTTTTAACCCCCCCGTCACCTTTTAAGAAAAATTTGGGGGCGAATTCTAAAGGACAGACCCTGTGCCACCTTGGGAAGCCTGCCTGACTGAGCAGGGAGCCAGGTGTGATCTTTCCCCTTGAAGGAGAACCGTGTGATGTTTGGTGGGTCAGAAAGAATTGGGGAGAAGAGCCCCGACCTGTTGAGCTGGATTGAGGTGGCTTAGGAAGCAACTCTGTCTGCCTCTTGAGTGTGTTCTTGCCCAAGAATCAGGTCTCGGCCTTTCTGTAATGGCCAGCTTGACGCCTGCTGACAGTCCCCCGTCCTGGGAAAAACCAGGTTGTGATCGGACGGTATTTCCCATAAACCACTCTCCAGCCAGCGTTAGCCATGCAGACCTACACATTACCCGAGACAATGTATAATGGGAGTTTTAAACTTGTCTTAAAAAAACAACTCTCTAATCTTACAGATCCAGTTCAGACACATGCAACTCTGCAGAAGTATGTGATTGGCCCCCAAATGTGGAATTCTTTTTTGCTTTTTTAAAATATGTCTTGGTTGTGTTTTAGGGAAACTTGTAATTAGAAAAGAAATGCCTTTTGTGTGTGTGTGTGTGTTGAAAGCCTGCCTGAGCATTCCTGGGAGCAGTTCAAGCAGCTCTTTGGTGAATGTCAGGGAACTGGGGCCTCCGAGCTGGTGGCACCCCGTCCTCTCGGGCGCCCGGTTTCCGCTCCTGCCCTCGTGGCCCGCTGGCTGGTCTCCCTGCCACTGCCTTCTGTCCCCGTGCAGAGTTTTGCTTTTCTCCCCTCCGACTGTCAGCGATATCGACCTCTAAAAGTAAAAAAAAAAAAAAAAAAAATACGCGTGTTATCTCTTTCACGAGTGATGTTATTGCTGTAACATGGTTACTGCACTATAGAAAATAACTGTTCTAGAATAGGGCCCCTGTCTGATGTCGCCCACTTGGCAGGTGATGTGTGTTCATTTCCCCGTGTGCCTCGCCAGCCTGTTCTGTGTGGTTAGATGACCTTAGGATGTCTCATTTGAAAAGACCCTGATGCTGGGAAAGATTGAAGGCAGGAGGAGAAGGGGACGACAGAGGATGAAATGGCTGGATGGCATCACCAACTCGATGGACATGAGTTTGGGTGGACTCCGGGAGTTGGTGATGGACAGGGAGGCCTGGTGTGCTGCGATTCACAGGGTTGCGAAGAGTCGGAAACGACTGAGCAACTGAACTGAACTGAAGGATGTCTCACCTGCTCAGCCGTCGGGGTCATCCTTTTAACAGGGGTGCAAGATTTTCTCAAACATGCCCGCATCAGTGTGTCTGTCTGTGTATCTGTTTGTCTTGATCCCTTTTTGATGAGCATCTAGGTTGTTAACTGTTGATGGGCCATTTCTTCTTCATCTCCTTGCACTTCGAGTGTCTGTTCAGCCTGAAGTTCTAAAGTGGGTTCCTGGGGCTGAAGCGATGTGAGGTTCTCTGCTTTCCTGTTAATTTCCAGGGTGGGGATCATCGCGAAGTGACCCCACCCACTGGTGTGTGCCCCTCACCCACTCAGCTCAGCCTTCCCCCCAACCAGGGATTTACCTTGTAGCTCCCGTTGCCTGTTTGGTGGAATCGCTGCTCACGTGTGCATTTCTTACATCACTGAGGTTTGGGGCAATTGGTGGGAATAAAATAGGAGGCTGGGGCCTTCTGCGTCACCACCCCCACCCCACCTTCCTGGGCCCTTGGGCTGCATTGAGGGGAATGACCTTGCTGCCATGGGCCTTGATGGAGTTGACCTCAGGATAAGCTTAGGAGGAGAGGTTTCAGGACCCAGGAAGGCCCGGGTCGCGGACAGCAGGAGACTTCTGCATTTTCCTGCAGGGATGTCAGGCAGGACCCCCGCCACCGCCCTCCCCCGCCTCCCACCCCAGGAGAGCCTTATAGGTCAGGCATCCAGATGGGGATTCTTCTAGTCTTGGTTTGGCCAAGACTGCAGGGGGTGCTTGTGCCAGAACTCGCCCTGCCCCCTCAGCCCACTCCACTCCCCCCCGCCCCCTCCCATGTCCTAACAGCTGTCGGCAGAGGCGTCCACAGGGCCCAGCTGTGCAAAATCAGACCCACCCGCAAAGGCGGCACGCTGGGAGGTCAAGTGGGGGCTCCTCTGGGCTCAGGAAGTCCCAGGCGGCCCAGAGCTCTGTTGATGAGGAAGTGCAGATGTAATTCTTGCTTTCAGATGGATTGAAAAAAAAAGTGACTTGGGATCACTTTTTGCAGCATATTTCCTCGGAGGATTGGGAAAGACAGAGCTGGGCTGGACCATAGCAACCATCTTCCAATGTTGCTGCCCTTCTGGGGAGGGGAAGCCCGTGAACACGGAGCGCTTGGAGAGGCTTCCCCTTTCATGCCCTTTACCGTTTCTCTTCATTGTGTTTGTTGGTGGGGAAGGCGGGTGGGGGTGATCGTAGTGAACGGGAATGGGGGGAACTGGAAACCCTCTCTCTGTGACACAGAGGGGTCCCTCCCTGTTCAGTGCTCCCTGGGAAGACCCACAGAATCTCCGGGAGTTTACCCAATCCTGTCCACAGGGCCCAGGAGATCAGGTCATCTTGCGTATGGGTCTGAGCACAATTCTTTGGATGGGAAGCCAGCAGTTGACAAGTTCCAGGTGGAAACATAACTCAGAAGTAGACTTTTTCAAAAGCGACTTCTTTCTCCCATCCTGCTGTCTGTTCAAGGGGTCCCCGGTGTCTGAGCCAGCGCTTGTATTGGGTTCTTCCACATCCTGTGATCTTCTTCGGAGAGGAAAAAGCAACAGTGATCTCATCCAAGGAAGCAGGCGACAGAGCCCGAGGTGCAGGCTGCCTTTGTCCGGTGCCCCCGTGGTGGAGGAGGCTGGGGGCGGGCAGGAAGGGGGCTCCTCGAGCCACAAAGCGGGGTGCCGGACCGCAGGCTGCCTTCCCGCTCCGAAAACAGACCAGCTCTCTGACCCTGGAAGATCAGGCTTGCAGACGTCCACGGATTCTCAGCTGTTTCCGCTGCAGGTGGTCAGGACCAACTCCTTGGAGGCAGGATGGGAGGATGGGAGAAGAGAGTCTGCAAGAGCAGCCAGAGTTCTTGCCGATTAGCTAATCCGGAGGTGGAGTGAGAAGGGGGAGCGGAGCTCAAGGCCGGCTCGCTCCCATCCCCATCACGTGACGTGTCCACTGATGTGTGCGCGCGTCCGTCCACCCATCCCTGGGGACTTTCTGGGTCTGGCTGCTCTTTCTCAGACTCACTGGTGCTCACACAGGCCTTTCCAGGGAGCCGGCCCCACGAAACCCCGTTGATCTGCAAGTAGCTTGTCCTCTGCCCTGGAATAGACATTCATTCACCTGTAGACATTCAGTCTCCCGAGTTCGAGGTCACCTACAGTGTCTCCACCTGGAAGGAACCAGTCACACCGTCCACATGGGATAAGCACAAGGCCGCACTGAGTCTGGCACTCGGACCACGAGACAGCCTCTGAGAAGCTGGCTGAAAGGGGCTCGGGGATCTGAGACTGGACCGGCACGCACACAGAGGACTGTGGCCGCGAGGCTGGTGTCGTGCCCCTGGCAGGCCGTGCGGGCTGTCTTTAAAAATGGCTTCTATAGAACACCTTTGAGTGTCGGGGGGGGCCCCGTCCAGGGGGGGGCTGCTGGCTGTGGCCCTGTGCACTGCCCTAGGACAAGAGAGAAGGCGAGCAGAAAGATAATTAACTCTGTAGGAAAGCAGAGGTGGGCTGGGGTTGCTCACAAAGGCAGATGTCGCTATCGTGAAGGAGGTGGGGGGAGCACGGTCATCCCTGCCCCGGAAAGTCAACTTGAGGGGCTCTGTGTCACCGAGTGACAACACAGAGGGTACCTTTTTTTTAAATTGCCTTTTAAAAGTTTGTTAATGTATTAATGGCTGTGCTGGGCCTCCTTGGCTTCACGCGGGCTTTTCTCTGGTTGTGGCGAGAGGTGGGGGCCGCTCTCCAGTTGTAGTGCTACGGCTTCTCACCGCAGGGCTTTCCCTTGTCGTAGAGCCTGGGCTCCAGGGCGACGGGGCTTCAGTAGCTGTGACTCACGGGCTTAGCTGCCCCGATCAGGGCTCGAACCCGGGTCTCCCGCATTGGCCGGCAGATTTCTTTCCCACTGAGCCACCAGGGAAGCACCAGAGGGCGCCTTTCGGATCGCGGTTTTTGAAGATGCTGGTTAAATGTGTGGGCACAACTGCATGCGAATGAGTTTGTGCTTGCCGTCTTGGCAGTTAGTCGCAGTCTCCCCTGCCCTCAGGGTATCCAGTGGCTTGCTGAGTAGGGAGCAAACATCTACCCTAGGGCACCTCAGTCACCTGAACATTTCAGATCAGACTGTTTGAACCTGCTCTGTCGAGGCTTTCAGTTGAGGAGTCAGTTGTGATGGCCTTGGAAAGGAATCCTGATGTTGTTGTTCACTCACTAAGTTGTATCCAGCTCTTTGCGACCCTATGGACTCAGCACGCCAGGCCTCCCTGTCCATCACCAACTCCCGGAGTTTACCCAAACTCATGTCCATGGAGTCGGTGATGCCATCCAGCCATCTCATTCTCTGTCGTCCCTTCTCCTGCCCTCAATCTTTCCCAGTATCAGGGTCTTTTCAAATGAGTCAGCTCTTCGCATCAGGTGGCTAAAGTACTGGAGCTTCAGCTTTAGCCTCAGTCCTTCCAGTGAACACCCAGGGTTGATCTCCTGACGTCAACGTGGTAGAATTTGGGGAAGAACTAGGGGCTGGGAACTAGCAGGCGCCTGTAGGATGGATGGAATCAGGAAGCTCCTACTGTGTGGCCAACAGGGGACTATATTCAGTATCTCCTGATAAACATAATGGAAAAGAATATTAAAAAAAAGAATGTGCATATATGTATAACTGAATCTGTATACATCTGAAACTGTAACTTTGCTGTACAGCAGAAATTAACATTGTAAATCAGCTATATACTTCAATAAACTTTTTTTTTTAATGGTAGAATTTTAGGTCTAGAATGAATTTTCACGAAAGTTGTAGTCTCATCTCATCATTCTATGGTCGAAGCTCATGGCTGACCAGTTCAAGGGGAGCCCAGGTGGGGTGTGGGGGTCCCCCTTCCTTCACCCAGGTGGGACATGGGGGTCCCCTCTTCCTTCACTGAGGACCATGCAGCCACTGCTTCCCCATCAGTCTAGAGCAGATTGTTGCCATTTCAGAAAAATTCAATATTTAGTTAATGCATCCTCCCCTCCTCTGCCCCCAAATACAGTCATAAAAGAAGGTCAAGAATTCTGGGGTGACGGAGATGAGCACAAGTGACTTCTTCTCTTGAGCCTCACCCTCCCTTTATTCTTAGAAAGCCTTGCATTTTCGGGCCAGTGTTGGCAAGGCTTTGACTGTGTGTGTAGGGCTACTCGCTTCTCTTCTGTCTTCCTTTCCTGGTTGCCCCTAGCCTCCTGCATGCACACCACCCCGCCTCCTCTGACCCCACCCCCGGGGCAGTGGGCTCTGGTTTCTGTTTGGACTGTCAGCTCCTCATTTGGGGCAGGCCATGAAACTGTGATGACGCTGTCACCCTGCATCCAGGCTGCTGATGGGCCATGGACCGTCCAGCTCTGCTGTCTCCTCATGCTGCATCATGAGGGTCCCTGAGGAGCCTGCAGGTGACTGTCAGACTCTCAATTAAAGTGCCTTAAAGGTCAGCAGCGAGGTGACTTCCCCTGAGTGGTTCTCGCCCTGGAAAGAGGGTTTTCCGTGTCCACTGTGTATCCAGCCACAGCCTGAAAAGCACTTCCCCCTCTGCAGGGTGGTGCCCTCTTGGCGTGATTGTTGCCATAAAGCTAAAGCCACATGAAGACAGGAGCAGAGGCCACGGTGGAACCGTGGCTTTGGGTTCGGTTCCAGGACATGGAAAGAGTGGCACCCCCTGGCACCCCGAGCTAAAGCCGTAGCCGCCAAGGGACAGGTAGGTCCAGGCAACTCCCCTCTGAACACCCTCCCCTCCTCCTACCGTTTCTTGTCTCCTGAGGCAGGAGCTGGCGCTCTAGAGTCATGGCTTCAGATTTCTAAGCCTTCCCTTCCAGCACTGCTGCGTGACTGAGTGATGCCCCTCCAAGGCGCCGGCCCTTTATTTGGAAAAAGGAGAAGGGTAATGGTACCCACCTCCAAAAGTGGATGGAGGCTGTGAGCAGATCTAAAACGTGCATGCCCAGATGCCTGGGGTTTTCGAGCACCTGCAGAATTAACCTTCATTAGGGTTATCCGGGTCCAGCTGTGGTCGCCCTGCTGATGTGGTCAGTTCAGTGGCTTCTCTGGATCTTGGAGGGCTCTGAATGATCTGACTTTCGTGAGGGCAGTTAGGTATTTCCAGAAAGCTTATTTAAAGCCATCAAGGACAGGAGCGGCTCGTCCATGTGGGAGCTGCTGGATCCGAGGACAGAAGACCCCAAACCCAGGAGCTGAGGATGGGGGAAGCGAGGCCGTGGTCTCCTGGCACGGTTCTGTGCCCTTTAAGTCACAGTAAAGCCTTCATGGGGGAAAAAAAAAAAAAAAAAGCCCTGAGGGACTTCCTTGGTGGTCCAGTGGTGAAGCTTTGCTCTTCCAGTCCTGGAGGCATGGGTTCCATCCCTGGTCCTACGACTACCCACATGACACATACGGCCCCCTGTCCACCCCCGCAAAACCAATAAAAAACTAACCAAGTAAAGAAAACCCTTGACATGCTCTAGGATTTAGTTGTGTTACTGTTTAGGGACGGGTGGGTGGGGGCTCCCTGGAGGAGGTGGCCCCCAGTGGGAGGTTGGGTGTATTCCCTGGGCAGAGAGCTCTGGACCCAGAGGACTCTGGGACAGAGGGGAAGTTCAGTTTCCCCTGAGTCTAGCAGAGATGTTTATATTTCTGTTACGGAACAAGTCCTGGTGACCTTTTTTGGTGCAGTTCTGCCCTCTTCTTCCAGGGGATTTTACTTTTTCCGTTATTCCATCATTGACTTTGCCACACTTTAAAAGCCTTTCACCCTTGTTACATGTCTTTCAAAAATGTGTGACTTTGACGATCCTTCAATGCTGTACCATTCTTCCAGAATTAGGGGAGACAAGAAAGGGTGGGGGAAAATAGAATATTTGGCTCTTCACTGAATCGGTTGTTTTAAGACATTTGCTTAAGTGTTTATCTAAAGTGGTATGTTACATCAGAAATGGCAGGAAGGACGTCCACCCTCCGTGTCCCGCAGCAGTGCTCTGCATACCTGATCGGAGAGGCCTGAGCAGCATTTGGAGACTCCTCGAGACAGGGTCCTGGGCTCCTCCACCAGAGATTCTGATTTAGGGGGTTTGGGTTGGACCTGAGCGTCTGCATTTCTCACATGCATGCCGCTCTCTCTGTGGATCCTGCTGTTTGGGACCACATGCCAAGGAACACTGCCCTGGAGATTCCAGGGCTTTAAAGGGCACTACAGAGTTTTTCTTGGTGGATTCCCTGGTGGCTCAGAGGTTAAAGCACCTGCCTGCAATGCGGGAGACCTGGGTTCGATCCCTGGATCAGGAAGATCCCTTGGAGAAGGAAATGGCAACCCATTCCAGTATTCTAGCCTGGAGAATCCCATGGATAGAGGAGCCTGGTGGGCTACAGTCCGTGGGGTCACAAAGAGTTGGACACGACTGAGCGACTTCACTCACTCACTCACAGAATTTTCTTGGGCTCCCAAATCACGAGGGACAGTGACTGCAGCCACAAAATTAAAAGCCACTTTCTCCTTGGAAGAAAAGCTATGACCAACCTACACAGCATATTAAAAAGCAGAGACATTACTTTGTCGACAAAGGTCTGTCTAGTCAAAGCTATGGTTTTTCCAGTATCGGTGCGAGAGTTGGACCATAAAGAAAGCTGAGTATTGAAGAATCGATGGTTTTGAACTGTGGTGTTAGAGAAGAGTCCCTTGGACTACAAGGAGATCCAACCAGTCCATCCTAAAGGAAATCAGTCCTGGGTGTTCATTGGAAGGACTAATGCTGAAGCTGAAGCTCCAGTACATTGGCCACCTCATGCGGAGAGCTGACTCATTGGAAAAGACCCTGATGCCAGGAAAGATTGAAGGTGGGAGAAGAAGGGGACAACAGAGGATGAGATGGTTGGATGGCATCACTGACTCGATGGACATGGGTTTGAGCAAATTCCGGAAGATAACGAAGGGCAGGGAAGCCTGGTGTGCTACAGTTCCTACAGTTGCAAAGAGTCTTAGTGTGACTTAGTGACTGAATGGTGAACAGCAACAGGGCATACAGTGTACCAAGTGTCACCAATTTAAGGGTCTGGGCTGTGCCTAAGTGTCATGGGGCTGATAAATGTGAAGCCAATTAGCAGCACTTCAGCTCTTCCATCTAGGTCATGGGCTGGCTTGTCTTATTATTTACTCCAGAGTGCCTTTTACATCAGAGGTAGTGGCTTTTTAATTTCAAGCTCAGGTTAATTTGTGGAGTTTCCAAGGCAAGAGAATTCAGTAAATCAAACACGATGACCCATGTTGGTGGACAAGCAGAAAAACGCCTTTTCAACTGGGGAGTGATCTTTGGATGGAAGAGATGAAAATATGCATCAGTCAGACCTGGGAGGAGTGAAGAGGTTGTGAGGGAGCCTGGCTATTCTGCGTGCTGCGGGGGTGGGGGGGTGGGATTATTTGTTTACATCCAGCCCACAGTCTCCTCAGCCCCCACCCAGCATCCACCGTGTGTCCATCGTCCTCCAGGGCAGTTCTAGGCACTGAAGACACAGCAGAGAAGAAAGAAGGTGAAACTCGACGCTCGCACGTCTTCTGAGCTCCGGGAGGATCCCGCAAATGATATTAGCCTCCACCCCCCCACCCCAACCCTGCTGTTCTGAAGGATACCTTCCAAACAGGGGACAGAAAACTCAACGTGAAAAAAAAAAAAGTATCAATTTTAGCAGTAGGGGAAAAAAAAAGTGGTTCCTGCAAATTAGAAACCTGTGAGTTTCACTTACACTGCCCGTAATAATGTCCAGAAAGACATATTAGCGAATGTTTAATGAGAAGAGCTAGCAAGCGGGTCAGGAGGATGCCAGTCTCAGAGATTGTTGGCATCCTTGGTGACCAGCCAAGACAGAGACAAGACGGGCCGTCACTCTGTGGGCAGTGCCAACCAGGCAGGAGAGCTGGTGCCATTGAGAAAACTGCTCCGAGGTGTCTGCACAGCCGAATTCTTGAAAATCCTTGTTTTTGATGGACGCTGATCTCCATTTGACAACGGAAAACGTACTTGCGCCGACTGTTAGAGCCAAATGGCCATTCTTCATGTTTATAGAGCTTATGCAAATATAAATGAAGATTCCTTAGGTAAAGGAATAAAATTAATCTGAGATGCCAGTGTTTGAACAAACAAGCAGAGAGTGAGCACAGTAATGAAAATGACATAGAAACGTCCATTTCTATGACCGTGTCGTGGGGGTGGTTTAGACTGTGACTAGAAGAAGCCTGTGTGGTGGTGTCCGTGGGGCAACATTGAGGCCCCCCAAATAATGATGGGGGAGTTGAAATGTTTACCCTTCCTAGAGAGCAGGTTGGAAATGTGAATGGATAAAAGGCTTGTACACTTTGACCCAGAAATTATGCCTCCCGGAATTAAAGAAATAGAGATTTCCACCATGATTGATAGGTTAATTTGAATATCTACCCTATTTTTTTTTTTTTTCAAAGCCTACAGGGATGGGTGGGTAATTAAATGCAAGGCATCATTGATGAAAATGTCTTCTCTTGATGAAAATCAGCCTTACAGTACACAAAGTGTCTTCTACTAGGAAATGCCTAGGATTTGGGCACCCCGTTTTTTGAAGTCAATTTTGTAATAATTTTTAAATAATTTTGTTATTTAAATGGGGGAAAAATACAGAGTATGTCAACTGTAGAGGTGGTGCCAGTGGTCAAGAACCCACCTGCTAGTACAGGAGACATAAGAGACATGGGTTCGATCCCTGGGTTGGGAAGATCTCCTGGAGAAGGGAATGGCACCCCACTCCAGTATTCTTGCCTGGAGAATCCCATGGACAGAGGAGCCTGGTGGGCTACAGTCCATGGGGTTGCAAAGAGGTAGACACAATTAAAGTGACGTAGCACAAGTCACGCAGATCATGCCAGAGGGGTGGGCTTGCCTTTTAAACACACCTGGACTGGCAGGAGACTAGCTGAGCAGCCTTTCCGAAGGGGGACCCCACCCAGGCCACCTGGTCAGCTCCAGCCTCGGTCCAGCGCCCACTGAGGTTCAGCCCACCCACGTGCTGGGTTCCTATGTCTTGGGACTATGTCCCCGACACTCTTCCTGTTGGTTCACTCACCCTCAAGAAAGTGCCCTAAGCAAATTCCCTGGTCACGGGCCTGTGGGGTGACAGTATTGATTACACCTTAAGAGGATAGCCGAAGAATTGATGCTTTTGAACTGTGGTGTCGGAGAAGACTCTTGAGAGTCCCTTAGACAGTAAGGAGATCCAACCAGTCCATCCTAAAGGAAATCAGTCCTGAATATTCATCAGGAGGACTGATGCTGAAGCTGAAACTCCAATACTTGGGCCACCTGATGCGAAGAACCGAGTCATTTGAAAAGACCTCGATGCTGGGAAAGATTGAAGGCGGGAGGAGAAGGGGACGAAAGAGGATGAGATGGTTGGATGGCATCACAGTCTCAATGGACATGAGTTTGAGTGAACTCTGGGAGTTGGCAGTGAACAGGGAGGCCTGGCATGCTGTAGTCCATGGGGTCACAAAGAGTCAGACTGAGTGACTGCACTGAACTGAGCTAAGAGAACAGCTGGGGTTGGGGCATGCGTGTGAACACAGGAGATTCCAAAACTTGTTGCCCAAAGATTGCTGAAACCTCAGGGAAGAGGGCTTCATGCTGGAGACAAACAAGCATATAAAAGACAGCAACACCTGTTCTTCCGGTGATCAACAGGAGGGAGAGGCAGCAGAGCGCAGGGAAGGAAAGGGGCATAGCTTTAGAGTCCGCTGTCCTCAGGGAAGTCCCTCACCCATCACTCCTTAGCTGGCTGGCCTGGGGCACGTCCTTGACCTGTTTTCTTCCTCTGGAAGGAGAGAATGGTGCCCAACCACTCTGTGGGGTCCCCTCTTTGCTGCTTAAGGAAATGTGGTATAGCTTCACTGCTCACTTCTACCTGATCCGTCCCAATTTTGATTATTATTGGATGGATTAGGTAGGCTTCCCTGGTGGCTCAGATGCTAAAGCATCTGCCTGCAATACGGGAGACCTAGGTTTGATACCTGGTTTGGAAAGATCCCCTGGAGAAGGGAATGGCAACCCACTCCAGTATTCTTGCCTGGGGAATTCCATGGACAGAGGACCCTGGCGGGCTACAGTCCATGGGGCCACAAAGAGTTGGATAGACTGAGGGACTAACATTTTCACTTTCACTGAGTAGTAAAGGGGAAACATCCCAAGAAGAATTTAAAGGTGGTTGGCTTGAGAAGAGAGATGTGAAGTTAGATTAAAAAAAAAAAAACACTATGTTTCTCAGAGCATAAACAAAATTGTTAAAAATCCTGCCTACCTCCAAGTCTAACATTTAAAAATAGCCTTTCTTATTCAAAGGAAAACATGTCAGTTTCAGAAAAATACAGATAAAGAACCAGAAGAAACATCTTGCTGTTACTGAGAGGAGATTATAATCAGTGTTCTCTAGCTGCTCATTTCAATCTGGCCTGTGACGAGGTGATAAAAGGCAGTGGAGGCATTTTATTCATAACTGTGTATTTAACGTGGGCTCTTTTTTTTTTTTTTCCTTCCTGGCTTCTTTGTAGCGGGTGGAATGGTTGTCAGGAGCCGCAGTCGATTCTTCCCTGCCCAGTAATGTGTTCATTGTGGTGGTATTTCCTGGACAGCTGGGGTTGCTTAACTATGTAACAACAATAGCAAGATGAAGGAAACAGGCTTTCCAATTGAATATTATGATACAGGATGGGTTGAAAGAGGGCACCATATCCTGCATCCAGGGTACTGCTGATTGAATGATGAGCAAAAAAAAACAGAATCGATACAGCATCACCGTCCAAAGATGAAGACCAGAGTGGAGGGGGGTTCGCCCAGTCCAAGGTCATCCTCAGAAGTCCGAGTGTGGACTTAGCGGGATGCAGTGATTGCAGAGCAGTGACACCTTTCAAGTGACAGGAACTAGACATTGGTGGCCAGTAGCCCCCCGGCCCGTCCCAAAGCTGACCTGCTCCAGTCCCCACCCACTGTTTAAAGACAGACTGTCTCTTCTCATCCCACGCGACAGCGCTTGATGATAATTTCATCTGAAAAGCCTCCATCATGGGGCTTATTTTCACGAAGGCAAATAGTCTCAAGAAACTGAGAATAAAAACATCCAACATATTCCATCAGAAATCTCTGAGTCGCTTCTCACAGCTCTGTCTGGACCAAAGTTAAACATTTATAAGGAGTAAGCCGTGCGGTTTTCAGCCCTTATGTTGTGTCTTCGTCATATGATTTGCATTCATATAGGAAGCCCTGCAAACTTGGAAAGAAAATGACTTTCTGATTGAATCATATATTTCAAACAAAGCTCTTCCATGAATAAAGAATATTAATTACTGTTTCCGGAGTGATCCCTAGGCTTTTTTTTTTTTTTTTTTTTTTGAGTTGTGTGGTAACAGAAACATTTGTGCATTCCACCCAAGGTCAGCATAGATTTAAAAGCAGACATATGCTTTAAAAATTAATTCATGCTGGAATTGAGAACATGGAATTAATTAGGTGTCCAGAAGCATCCCGCTCTCACTTCACTCTTACTTTTGATGCACGTCCCTTTATTTCACCAATATTACATTCCCCGCCCTCAACTTCCAAAGTGAAGGTGGGGGGTGGTGGGGGAGCAGTGCTGAGTGTTCTTATCTGATCAGTTATCATAACAGGGTGTTTCTCAGGCCTGGCTTGTGTGAGCCAGGCCCCAAGCAGAGCAGTTATGTTGGCGAGAAGCAGGTGGCTCCCATGTTGCTCTATGGATTGCCTCAGAGCCTTGGAACAGGATTCCTTTGTGGGAAGTAATCTACTTTAACCATATATTAATACATACACACACACACTCTCTGCCCCCACCTCACCCCAAAGTATGATTTATTTATTTTGAATTTGCTCCATGGAGATTTCCAATCCACCCCCCACCCTCGAGGCTCTGTCCTGTTCTGTGGGCGAATCTGTTGGAATCAGACCCTGGTTTATGATCTACTGATTTCTAGAAGAGGGAGTGGGCAACGCAGAGTGAGGCAAGGCAGGGGGGAGCTTTGATCCTTCCAATAAGTCACACAGGCTCAGTCAGACAAGCGAAGAGAGCATCTTGTCCAGGAAGGCCGTCCCCTGCGTGTCCGCAGCCCATTCCCCAGGGTAGGTCAGGCCCGCTGCTGATGGCTAATGAGCACGCCAGGTGGGAGAGAGTGTTGCTTCCATTTATCCTGGGGCCTTATTAACATCACAGAGACAGATATCCAGGTTTGAATGTGACACACTTATTTGGCAGGCTGGACCTCATACACGACTTGTGGTTGTTTAGTTGCTAAGTCGTGTCCAACTCTTATGCAACCCCATGGACTGTAACCCGCCAGACACTTGTTTTTAGGGCTACGTTTAAAAAAAAAAATGTGCTGGAGAAGACCCTTGAGAGTCCCTTGGACTGCCAGGAGATCAAACCAATTAATCCTAAAGGAAATCAACCTTGATTATTCATTGGAAGGACTGATGCTGAAGCGGAAGCTCCAATAATTTGGCCACCTGATGTGAAGAGCTGACTCATTGGAAAAGACCCCGATGCTGGGAAAGATTGAAGGTGGGAGGAGAAGGGGATGAAAGAGGATGAGATGGTTGGATGGCATCACCGACTCAGCGGACGTGAATTTGAGCAAACTCTGGGAGACAGTGAAGGACGGGGAGCCTGCCATGCTACAGTCCGTTGGGTTGCAAAGACACAGATGGACACGACTTATCAACAACAACAAAAACCCCAGAGTTTCAAGTGTAAACTCTTGATTTATGCCCAGTGTACAAGGCAGTCTGAACAAGGTAGCTCCAAAAGAAAAGGAGGAGCAATGCATTCCGCTCGGGGTCGGGGGTCTTTAGTTGAAATTGCTGGTCATACGTGTGGGTTATGGTTTCATATTTGAGACATGCCTAGTTTTAAATGAGAAGAGAAGGCAATGGCACCCCACTCCAGTACTCTTGCCTGGAAAATCCCATGGATGGAGGAGCCTGGTAGGCTGCAGTCCATGGAGTCGTTAAGAGTCGGACATGACTGAGTGACTTCACTTTCACTTTTCACTTTCATGCATTGGAGGAGGAAATGGCAACCCACTCCAGTGTTCTTGCCTGGAGAATCCCAGGGACGGCAGGGCCTGGTGGGCTGCCGCCTATGGGGTCGCACAGAGTCGGACACGACTGAAGCGACTTAGCAGCAGTAGCAGCAGTTTTAAATGAATCCAGCAGTAGAGTTCACGGAAGGGTAGACACGAGAGTCCATACTGATCTCAGCCAACACGTGTGCCGTGAATTTTCCTAATTTCCCCGAGATGATGGCAGTGAGCCTGGGAGGTGAGATTCTTCTTCCTGTGGAAGAGCCTGAGTGTGTGTGTGTGTCTGGAGTTTCAGCAGCTAGTGACTGTTTCTGCCGTTGGGGCCTGAGGAGCCAGGAGCTGAGCTGAGCGTGGCAGTGCCTGGATGATGTCAGAGTTGCTCTCGAGTTTTTACTCTGAAAAATGCCCTTTGTAAATCCAGACGGGACTCTTGTACACTGAATGCACCCTGTTCTTTAAGAATCACCATTGGGAAGTCCCTGAAGCGCCAGTGGCTAAGACTTTGCCTTCCAGTGCAGGGCATGTGGGTTGGATCCATGGTCTGGGAGCCAAAAGCCCACATGCCTCATGGCCAAAAAAAACCAGAACATAAACAACAGAAGCAAAATACTGTGACAGATTTAATGGTGGCGCTGGTAGTAAAGAAGCCGGCTGCCAATGCAGGAGATGTGAGAGATGGTGGGCTTGATCCCTGAGTTGGGAAGATCCCCTGGAGGAGGGCATGGCAACCCACTCCAGTATTCTTGCCTGGAGAATCCCATGGACAGAGGAGCCTAGTGGGCTGCAGTCCATGGGGTCGCACACAGCCGGACACCACTGAAGCAACTTAGCACATATTAACAAATACCAACGTTTTTGTTAACTGTGGCACATCTGGGTGTGAGCTGGATCGTGTCCCCTTCTAGAATTTATATGTTGAAGCCCTACCCCCTCAGAGTACGGCTGCACTTTGAGACAGGGCCTTTAGAGGAGTTATTAAGTTAGAATGAGGGCTTTCAGATGGCCCCTAATCGAATAAGACTGGCGTCCGATATTATAAGAAGAGAGATTGGGACACAGACAGGCACAGAGGGAAGGCTTTGTGAAGACCCAGGGAGAAAACACCGCCTACAAGCCATGGAGGGAGAAATCTTGACTTCAGACTTGGCCTTGAGAGCTGCGAGAAAGCACACCTGTGTGGTTTACATGCCCTGGTCTGTGATCCTTTGACGGCAGCCGAGCAGGAGGGTCAGCGCTGTTCCAACGCCATCGTGAATGCGTTAAACTGTCTTGGTTGTCAAGGTCGTTAAAAGCTTGGCAGCCCCTTAGACACTCATGGACATTTTCCTGTGCACGCTGACCTCCTTTGGGAAGCATTTCTGCTTGTTTGTGCTCACCGTTTCCTGTGAGCAAGATAAACGTCTTCTGTTGCTAGTAGTGTTGGGACTTTGCTTCAGAAGTAATGTTGCTGATACTGTAAGCCTTGGAGGGAGTGAGTTGACAGACCGGTGAAAGGTCTGGATGGCTCCTGGGGGCCACGTGCAGCTTTCTGATGCCCAGGCCTGGGTCCTGATCTGATTGTACCTGGAGTGCGTCTGATGCTGAGAACTGATGGCTTCATAAGTGAGGACTTCCGCTCTAGGGAAGGGAAGGCTTCATCATATGGACTTCCCCTGTAGCCTTCCAGGGTCGGGGTCCAGGGCTGCGAAGAGGAGGGTGGAGACGGCTGTGGGAGCATGCAGGGTGGGGGCAGGGGGCAGGCCGGGAGGGTGAGGGAGGGCTCCCTAGGAGCAGGCGGGCTCCGCAGGTGGACTGGGCAGTGGCCGGGTGATTTGGGGCCACTTAGTTTTCCTGGGGAGACATGCCCTGGAGTTCGGCTGGAGGCGGAAGCAGTTTCAGAGCCTGGACGGTGGGGGGGTGGGGGGTGGGGAGGCAGATTTGCTCAGCCTTTCTTACAATTTAAGAAGGAGGGGGTGGGTCTTGACAGAAGGATGGAGGGATCTGGGGATAATCCTGACTTCTGGACTGGTGCCTTGTCCCTGGAGATTCAGATGAATGGGAGCCTGTTTTGCCCCAGGCTGCCTGGAACGTTTGGTGCCCCTCCCCGTGTGGAACTGGGTGAGAAGCTGTGAGTGTGTGTTGGCGCCTCTGCCTGCTTGCTCCCAAAGTCTGTTACCTCTTTACCCCCACCCCCTCCCCAAGCAGAGCAAAGTGATGTTCTCTGACTTGCTTTCCCGAAAGCCCTCTCATCCTGTCTCCTCTCCACCCTAGCTTCCACTCCAGCCTCCCTTTGCAAGTTGGGGGACCCCAGAGTGGGGTCAGCCACACACCCCCCCTCCTTGGGTGCACTGGGTGCTTTTGGAGGGGGTGGGGGCAGGGCACACCCGGAGCGAGATCCAGGGCTTTGGGGGATCAAATGGGATGAACTGTGCTGACATCTGTGAAGGGCCGCCCAGCTGAGCCTGGCCTTGGCCTTGGCCCTCTTGGGAGGAGCAACCCAGGGCTGGTCTGGCTGAGCCTGGAGGCCCTGGGCTGCAGGAGGAAGGTGGTGGGGAGCTGGCTTCTTGGGGGTCTGGGTGGAAACGCTAGAAGGGCTGGCTGGGGGTGGGCCAGCCCACCCTGCCCACCCTGCCCACCCTGCCCGCTGTGCTGGGGTTTAAAGCCTGGGGTTAAAACCTCCAGTAGATGGTAGGGCCCCCCACCCCCAACAAGGCTTTGGTCCTGGGAATCGTCATTCAGTGTGAATTACCTTTTTATATCTTGTCTGTAAGCGAGCCAGTAAACTGAAAGAGTGTTGCGTGCATGGCTTACAAAGACTGGCCACACCACTGCTCTCTGGTCTTTCTCATGAGTGACACCCCCTCTGGCCTGGCTGCAGGAGGTGGGCCAGCCCCGTCCCGCCCCACGAAGGCCTGGGGAGGGCCGTGTGAGCAGACTGCAGGCCCAGGTTCAGCCCTTGGCTTCACTGCAGCCTGTGAATGCTGGGGGGCTGTGTGCTGGTGGCTTTCCTGGACCTTCACTTCAAGTGCTAAATCTCGGGCATAAACTTTTGTAATTCCAGAGAGCAGTCTTCCTGAGAAAAAGGCCTTTGGTATGAACATTCTGCTGCCTTGCGTCACTTTAAAAAAAAAATTTTTTTTTTTTTGCACCCAGAAATGTCCAGTGACAGCTGTTGTTTCCTGGAGATTCCTGGACACTTTGGGCACAGGGAGGCAGTGTTTGCAGAGCGGCCATCTCTGTGGGCCCACTGCAGCCTCCCAGGCCTTCTCTGAATGGGCCATTTGAAAAGTGTTGAAAACCACTCTTCTGAGAACTTTGGAAATGCCAGGTACTCAGAGCCACAGGATCCTTGCATTGACTCTAGGGGAGGTCTCATCAGTAGCCTCTCTTTAAAGAGTTCTGAATTATTTCAGGTGTTGTATTTCTTCCTGGGTGTTCTAAGCACCTGGCCCAACAACCTGCATTTCCTTCTGTTCCCCCGAGGCTCAGCGGTAAAGCATCCGCCTTGGCGGGAGACTTTCAGGAGGCTGTAGTTCACTCCCAGAGTCAGGAAGATCCCCTAGAGAAGGGAATGGCAACCCACTCCACTGTTCTTGCCTGGAGAATCTCAGGGACAGAGGAGCCTGGCAGGCTTCAGTCCAGGGGGTTGCAAAGAGTGGGACACGACTGAGCACAGAGCACGCACCACAGCAAGGGCCCAGGGCTGGGCAGGTGGTCCCTGCTTGCAGCATCCCAGTGAACCGGCCGACCACCCCCATCCCGGGCTGGCTGGGAACTCCTGAATCTCCACCCACCCTGCTTTGCATAGTGGGCGTGACCAAGACTCAGGCCCTTGGGGTGGGCGGGGAAGGAGCATCACCTTCCCGGAAACCTCCAAGGAAAGCTTTCTCCAGGTAGTAGACTTTCTCCGCTCTGAACCGCACAGTTCAGTTCAGTCGCTCAGTCGTGTCCGACTCTTTGCGACCCCATTGACTGCAGCACGCCAGGCCTCCCTGTCCATCACCAACTTCCGGAGTTTACTCAAACTCATGTCCATTGAGTCGGTGATGCCATCCAACCCTCTCATCCTCTGTCTCCCAATTCTTCTCCCGCCTTCAATCTTTTCGAGCATCAGGGTCTTTTCCAATGAAGGATTGGAGCTTCAGCTTCAGCATCTGTCCTTCTCTCCTCCCTAAAATGAAGCTTCTGTCTCGGGGACGGGACCCCCCCACCCCCCGTCCCACCGGCAGTCACGCTCTGGGCAATCTCTCCTCTCCCCCACTGCCCCCGCCTCATCGCGTTAGCCTGTTTTCCACCGAGGGAGGGGCAGCTTTTCTCAGGGGGCAGCCACCCCAGATCCGCTGCAGCTGAGGCTTCTTGTGGCCAGGGGAAGAAATGACTCACCCTGTCCTCTGTGCCTTTCTAAACCGCTGGAGACTTCCTAGATACACTGGGAAGGGGCGGGGTCGGCCCTGTGTGGCCGAGTAAACCCGAGCATCCGAGACGGGGCGGGGCCCGGCGAGTCAGCTGACCTCTGCTGGTGTTTGTGACGTAACGGGGGTCCTGCTGCTCCCCCCGCCCCAACTCAGCTGGAATCAGCCCCCTGGATCGATGACGTCAACCTCTGGGCAGCATTTCTTCAGCAGAGCGCTGATCAAGTCTGGAGTTGAAGAGAGAAAGCTGCCGGCCCTGGTCTTCTGGGGGGAGGTGGTTGTGTCCATGGCAAGTAGCAAATGTCAGGTCAGAGAAAGTGACTGATACCCTGAAGGGGTGTGCACAGGGTGTGTGTGTGTGTGTGTGTACCCTGAAGGGGTGTGCACAGGGTGTGTGTGTGTGTGTGTGTGTGTGTACTCTGAAGGGGTGTGCACAGGGTGTGTGTATGTGTGTGTGTGTGTGTGTGCGCGCGCGTGCATGCGTGCGTGCGCGCACGCTCTATACGGCCTGGTCCGGACTGGCAAGTGGTTAGAGGTGTTGAGATAAAGGCTTGGATGCCGCAGCCCACACGTGTGTTCCAAGCCCGGGAACCAGGACTTCACAGCCTTCATCACACCTGATCCTCACATCTGCCCTGTGATTGTCCCCTTATGGCATCAGTGAGGCTGATGTGGACATCCGAGGTCCTGTTCCCAAAGTCACACACAATTTGCACCCCTCAGGAGTCCAGCACCCCAGCTGCTCTGCGCTGCAGAGGGTTGGGTGGGGGGCCATCCAAGGACTGGGGCGCAGGTGCCAAAGGGGCATTTGACTCTGCAGGTGATGGGAGTCTCTGGGGGTCTGGGGCAGCATTGTGCCCCGAAAGTCTGTGATTGCAGCAGAAAGAGTGGTTGCCTAAGAGTGGGCTAAGCCGGGGGCATGGTGTGCCAGGCCTGCCTGCCCAGGGCACCCAGGGAGGACAGTGAGGATGGGAGATACTTGGGGATGGAGCGGGCACTCCTCATTTGGGGGGGGATATTGGGAGAGGCTGAGGACAGACAGAAGATAGTCTCTTGTTTCTGTGCCCATTAAGTGGGTGATGATTGAGCAGTTTCATGGGCTGGCCTGGCCTGAGGCGAGGAGGCGATTGTGATGGACATGCCAACTCTGAGTGGGGGAGAGAAGGGTGTGGTCACGAGGCCGGAGAGCCAGCTGCTCTGACCACTGCCCTGCACACTTCCTGAGAGGCGTCCTCAGGGAGGCGGTCAGCTCTGATTGCTGGCATGGAGAGGCGGGTGGGGGCCCAGGGCTGCAGTGGGGGTTGCAGAACGTGGTGCCCAGCCCTGCCCGCTGTGTGATCATCCGCACTGGGCCCAGGGCCCCCGTACTTGAGCTTGAACGAGAGCCTCTTGGAGATGTGGAGGGTTGGGTGAGGGCCACGTGCTGCTGGCCCATGGACACTCTGTGAGAGGCGCATCAGTCCAGGGGCTGGCGGTTGGGGTGAGCGTGGGCTGGGGGGGCTCTCAGAGGCACCAGGGGGCTGGCAGGGTCATGGCTGGTGTAAACAGCAGGATGTCTCTCAGCCTTTGCTGGATTCAGGGGTTTGAAGGACTGGGGAGGAGAGGCTGTACTGCAATAACGACTGTGGTGGCAGTTCTAGGAGAGGACGGCCAGCCTGGAGGCTTTGGGCAGAGAATGTTCGAGGCCAGGATGGTAGGATGGCGTTAGCTCAGCATGTGGCCATGTGGGAGGAGGCCCAGGAGGCCAGTGAAGGACAGGAGACCCCTGGAGGGTGAGAGGCGGGGGTGCCCTGGATGGACCGAGGACTTCCCTGGCCGCCTCCCTGTGGTGGAGTGGAAGAGGGACCCAGGCATGGTACCCAAACCCCCGCCCTGTGCCCCCCTTGTCGCCAAGCCAGCTGGTCGTGGCTTCAGTGGTTATTGGACTTTATCATTTAGAGGCTTCTCGGGCCACCTTTGACCCACCCACTGTGGTGCCCAGAGCTGGCGGGTGGAACCTCCTTTTCCAAATTTAGAAAGCTTTGTGCTGGTCCGTCACCAGGCAGGTTCACAGTCCAGCAGCACTCCTGGGGGCCAGAAACGATCGGAGGGGGAGACGCAGTCAAGATTTTGGGCCCTGTAGATCTCCTGCCCACGGCTGATTTACTCATCATTCCCGCTTTGGTCCATCTCTCTTCATGGAAGGTTCCAGGGCGAGTGGTGATTGTTTTTAAAGGAGACATGCCTCGCACAACTTCATAACCAGGTAAAGAAGCCGAGAGCCCGCCGGAGTCTTCTGGGC
Source organism: Bos indicus x Bos taurus (assembly GCF_003369695.1). Lineage (NCBI taxonomy): Eukaryota > Metazoa > Chordata > Mammalia > Artiodactyla > Bovidae > Bos > Bos indicus x Bos taurus. The sequence continues at coordinate 115,287,354 of NC_040078.1, forward strand.
CAAGACCCGCAGCCCCGTGTTCCCCCGTGCCCCTCTGCACCCCTCAGCTTTCCGCTCCAGGAACCCCCTCACCCCTGCTCTTTGCAGGCTGCGTGCCGATGACCAGGGCGTGGCAAGCAGATACGAAGATGTGGACATTTTATTCTGTCTTATTCTGTCTTACTGTGTCAGAACTGATCCTGGTGGCCCACTTCTCTCCTGTCCCCAGAGCTCTTATGCAAATTGTTATCTACCGAGGAGGGGTGGCTGCTGTTGCCAGCCGCTGTGGGGCATTTATCCTCCCAGCCTGGGGACCAGGGAGCTGGTGACACCTTGGCTAATGAAGGCAGGAGGCTGATCACTTGTTTCCCACTGCAGATTTGGGGCAGGGGGGTGGATTTGAGCTTCAAACAGGCATCTTAAACATGCTATTTTCAGCATTCAGAGAAAAACATATCAAACCTTTAGGTCCCCGGGCACAGATGAAAGATTTCCAGATATCTCTGCAGCCAGATGCCACATGGGCTGCAGTCATGAGAACTCTTGTTCAAATAGGCTTTTTCTCCATAAAGGTGAGCTTTGTCACCGTGCTGATAATTCCCAGGGCATTATTTGTGTCCTCGACTTTTAGTTTCACAGGAGTTCTGGATTTTACGACTCTTTGGGGGTCTGTGGGTCCAAAGAGCAGCTTGGAAAACACCCAGCCGTTGTCACACACATGCTCAGGTGGCTGGCTGGTCTTTGCCAGTTCCTGGTGTTGGTTTCCACTGCAGAGGCTGTTAGGAGGGTCCCTACAGACTCTCGCCAGGGTTTTGCTTGCCGTGTCCGTAGGACCGCCCCATCGGGCAGATGTTATTATGAGGGGGTCCCTCCTGTGGGATCCTGCAGAGGAAGATGTTAGCAGGTGGGCTCAGCCCCTCTGCCCTCGCAGGCTGGGAGGGTTAGGTAATCTGTAGGAGTTGCTTGGGTTTGCTCCACCCACATTCCAGGGCTCCTTTGCAGCTGTTCAAGGGACAGGTGCACCGTTGTGTGTCGCCCTTGATTAAATTCTTCTGACTCCTCGGCTGAACTGCCGCAGAGAGCTGGAGGCTGGATGGAAGAAAGGGGAGCTTCCTTGCTGGGAGCCCCACGGTGGCCGTGGGTGGGAGCCGCTGTGGTTGTCACTCCAGCGGGGGTTGGTATTTGTTTCCATAAAGTGACAGTTCATAGGCTTGGCTTTCATTCTAGCTTAAGTCTCTTTTGCCTGACACTTAGCAAGACCATGAAGATGTTTCTGACACATTGCTGTATTGGAGAGTGAGGACCTAACTCCTCCCTGACACCAGCATATTTCTGAAATCAAAAGCTGCTCATCACTGGCCTGCTTAAGTGGACTTGTGGTTTCCGCTTCACTTTAGACGTTTCCTGGGGGCTCCTGTCCCAGCTGTGTCCAGGGCCCTCTGCTCCTCTTCTGTGGCCTCAGCCAGGTGGCTTACCATGGAGTCGGCTGCTTTATCTGTGAAATGGGTCAAAGGTCCATCTAGTCAAAGCTACGGTTTTTCCAGTAGTCAGGTTTGGATGTGAGAGTTGGACTGTAAAGAAAGCTGAGCACCGAGGAACTGATGCTTTTGAGCTGTGGTGTTGGAGAAGACTCTTGAGAATCCCTTGGACTGCAAGGTGATCCAACCAGTCTATCCTAAGGGAGATCAGTCCTGGGTGTTCATTGGAAGGACTGATGCTGCAGCTGAAACTCCAGTACTTTGGCCACCTGATGTGAAGAGCTGACTCATTTGAAAAGACCCTGATGCTGGGAAAGATTGAAGGCGGGAGGAGGAGGGGATGACAGAGGATGAGATGGTTGGATGGCATCACCGACTCAATGGACATGAGTTTGAGCAAGCTCCGGGAGTTGGTGATGGACAGGGAAGCCTGGCGTGCTGCAGTCTATGGGGTCGCAAAGAGTCAGACACAACAGAGCGACTGAACTGACTGAATATCTCTTCCAGCCCTCACTTGCTGTAGTTTAAACAGTGGTTCCCATTTGCAAAGAATGGAATGATGGTCACCTGAGCTAGTTCAGGAGGGGACCGTGTGACCAGGTATCTCCCGCCCTGGATCTGTGGCCCGTCCAGTCTACACACAGTCTCTGCGGGGGCTTATGGCGGGAGTGGAGATCCCACGTGTGCTCAGGTACTCGCTCCACACCTAGGCAGTGCTGGAACGCACTCCTGGGTCCAAACCTTCAAGCATCTTGCTTAAGACATTTTCTGATTAAACACAATACCACACTGCTTTGGATTTTAAGTAATTAAGATAGGTGAAACCTCATGTTTTTCCTTTCCAGCATTTTAATCACATTCCTGATATTTATTCATTTAAACTAATCGTAAGTGATGACGTGTCTATCACAGATGGCCTCCTCTGTAACTGCTGCTGTTCTTTGTATTTTGGGAGAGATTTGCTGGAAATAATTGCTTCTCTTTCTATGGAGAGGCTGTCCAGAGCTTTTCTTGATCACATGCAGAAGCGGGCGGGACTGGCTGAATGAGTAAAATGGTAAAATGAAAAGTCAAGACCGGGAGTCCTCGTCTCCTTTCCATGTGAGCGTGCCTGGCCTGTGCCTTTGGACTTGTGGTTTCCCACCTAGGGCACTGTGCTCCCAGGAGACGTTTTTTGCCAGTATCTGCCAACTGCAGAGGCGGGGTGTGTGTGTGTGTGTGTGTTGCTACCAGCATCTAGTGGGTAGAGGCCAGCGATGCTGCTAAATAAACATTCTACGATGCACAGGATGGGCCCCACCAAGAAGGAACCAGCTCAGGATGCTCAGAGCGCCGTGGTGGACGCACCCTTTTCTGGATGAAAGCCATATGCTGCTGCTGCTGCTGCTAAGTCACTTCAGTTGTGTCCGACTCTGTGCGACCCCATAGACGGCAGCCCACCAGGCTCCCCCGTCCCTGGGATTCTCCAGGCAAGAACACTGGAGTGGGTTGCCATTTCCTTCTCCAATGCATGAAAGGGAAAAGTGAAAGTGAAGTCGCTCAGTCATGTCCAACCCTCAGCGACCCCATGGACTGCAGCCTTCCAGGCTCCTCCGTCCATGGGATTTTCCAGGCAAGAGTACTGGAGTGGGGTGCCATTGCCTTCTCCGGAAAGCCACATACCACTTTCTTTTGGACATCTTTTCTTGAGTGTTTCAGGTAGAAATACTAGTGTTCTGCCTTTCTCTTACCCACCTGCTTCTTAACTCAAGTACCACTTCCCCCTGGTCCACTGACTGTCAGGGTGGCCGTTCATCTCAAACGCGAACTCCTCTTTGAGTCAAGTGTGAGCACCCTTGCGCAAGCGTGGTGCCGACTGCCAGCATCTTGTCGATCAACAGTCATCTGGAATCTGCAGGAAGGTCCCCGGAGAAACCCTGGCTGGCGGGACACTGCGGGGGTGGCTCTCCCACCCTCCTCTGCCCTGGCCCACCCGCAGGGGCACCCAGCTCTCTGGCTTCCATGTGGCCAGAACTGCCCGAATCTCAGAGCTGAGGATGCCTGCGGACAGGCAGTGGACTGAGAAAACGCGTTCTTCTGCGGTCAAACCGGGCTCGGTGGTGATCGGTAGTGGTGACCTGGTTCCTCACTCTCAAGCCTGGAGCTTGGTTGTCTTGCCCGTTGCGGTTACGCCGTGGGGGCTTCCTGTTAAAACTGAGGGGTGTGGAGCACAGGCCTTCGGACGTCTGTGCGTCCAGACGCGGCACGTGGTCCCGCCACTAGGATGGCAGCGACTGTACCGTGGTTGGTCCTTGAGGGAAGATGCTGCCAAGGTGCTCGGAGGCCCCCCGTGGTCTTTATCCTGCTGGATCAGAATGTCCTTGCCTCAGGGACTGAGCACGAGCTTTGTCCTTCTGTGACTCAAAGGTCTCTCCCTCGAGTCCCACTTTGACTTGCAGTTTTGAAAACGAGGGACAGCGGGGTCCCTGATGAGGTCAGTCCCGGCAGGGTGATGGCAGGGGCTGAGTATTGCAGCAGATCCTAGATCTAGATCCTGCTCTTCTCCATCGGACTTGAGTCTCTGGCCGAAAGAGATTGCTAGGGAATTGTTCAGGAAAACACGCATCTGTTTCTTTGCTTCCTGTATGTATCGGTCAGTCAGCCTGCTTCGAGAAGAGAGCCTGTCACAGGCCCCGTGACAGCGGGGAGGGGTCTTTGTCAGCTCTTGCTGGGTGAGTGTGCAGAGGCCAGGACAAGGCCAGCAGGGGGTGGGTGGTTTCTGTGGTCCACAGATGGGGCTCTGCCAAGATGCTGTAAACGTGGTGACTGGCTGGCATGTTCTGTTATTTGGAAAGGCAGCTCGTGGAGCAGATGGCTCTGCGGTCTACCAGGGGCTTCCTTTTAAACAAGGCTGATCAGCTCTAGGAAGGCTTGCGAGATAGCATTTTCACGCAGGGGTGTTTCATTTGTAGGCAGCTAGAGATGGCCCAGGACTGGAATGTCACGGGAGGGTGGCCGAAGGACCTTTATCAGCTTGGGGCTGGGAGAGCGACGTCAGCTGCCAGGGGTGATGAATGGGGGGCTGGGGGCATAGATAGGGCCGGCCACCTCTCCCGGACCCCCCCTCTGCAGTCCTTCCCTCTCTGACACCGGCATCTCTGCAGTATCAGGGCTTTGCCTGCTGCTCGGTTTTGATGTGGCAGTAAGATCAACCCCAATCTCTTTTTTTTAAAAGCCCAAATGGTGATACAGATATACTCCATGGCTGGAAAAAATTCAAGAAGTAATGGCCTAGAGGGGCTGCTTTAAAAAGCAAGAGGAAGATGAAAGCACCATGCCCACCTGAACACATATAGTGTAATTATTTTTATTTTTCAAAGGCAGGTCTGGCTGTGAGAAAGAGGATTTAGATTCTGGAGTGGCAGGTTCTGGCTGAGCCTTGGAAGAGCCCATGTATCCAGGGTGGTAGGGAGAAGCCATTCTCCCAGGTTTTCCCCTGCAGACCGTTGGGCCTCATGTGGAATCGCTATAACTGCGTGGAAAACGGGGGCTGTCGGAGAGGCTGAAAGCACTGAAGGATAGTGACCACGCCGGCTGGAGCAGAGACAGCGCGCTCCTTCAGTGTCATCTAAGGTGGATCCGATGGAACCTTCTACTCTGCAGCCTGCGGCCTCCCACGGCAAAGTGCAAAACCCGGGCTGGATTTGAGACAGTCACGGAGGGACTGGGAGGACCCTGACAGTCCAGTGTTGCCTGTTGTTTAGTCCTGAAGTCGCGTCTGTCTCTGTGTGACTCCCTGGACTGGAGCCCACCAGGCCCCTCTGTCCAGTGGGATTTCCCAGGCAAGAATACTGCAGTGGGTTGCCATTTCCTTCTCTGGGGGATCTCCCTGACCCAGGGCTCGAACCCACGTCTCCTGTCTTGGCAGGTTGGATTCTTTACTGCTGAGCTACCAGGGAAGCCCAACTGCACGGTATTCAGGCTCTAAAGAAATGCTGGCCACCGCCCACCCCCACCGTTGGGCTTTTATGAATGCCCCAGATATCGAGATGTAGTTTATATCTTAATTATGGGCCAGCTGATTTCATGTTAAAATTCATCTCAATGTTTTGAAGTTTTCATGGTGAGAACAGACCCCAGGCTAAGCTCAGGTCTTGGATCCTGGTCCTAACAGAGATCAGGTCTCTCTGCATTGCTGAGTTTTCGTTTCTCTGCTTGCAGACCTGGTGGACCTTTAGGTCTTACAGCTGTAAGATTGGAGGCTTTAGCTGTCTCTTCGGGTGCTCGTCCATTACAGTCTTTCAGCCTCCTGTCTGTGTGTCTTCCATCACTTGGCCTTGAGATCTGCAGCCTTTTTCACGGGTTTGTGAATTCTGGAGATCAGAGACCTTGCCTCCTCACTGCGGAGTGCCACAGTGGATACTCAATATATATATTTGATGAATAAATTCAACAGATGGAGCAATGAATAAATGAAGACTTACTGACAGGTTGTGAATCATCTGTATTCAATTAGTGTTAAATTTGGGCTTCCCTTGTGGCTCAGCTGATAAAGAATCCACGTGCAATGCGGGAGACCTGGGTTCGATCCCTGGGTTAGGAAGATACCCTGGAGAAGGGAAAGGCTACCCACTCCAGCATTCTGGCCTGGAGAATTCCATGGACTGTGTAGTCCATGGGATCTCAAAGAGTTGGACACGACTGAGCAACTTTCACTCACTCACTCAGTGTCAAATTCAGTAATAGTTGCCGTTTCTCTCATGTCCACAAAGCAGGAAGCTAACAGAATAAGTGACCCTGAAGCGTGGAAGTGGGCACAGGCAGGGTGTTCCCCGGTTCTGCCCTCAGTGATGAGCTGTGTACCCTTGCAGAAAAGCACACACCCTCTCTGAGCCTCTGCATTCCCCTGACCTGTGGGTTCTAGAAACCTCATTCTGGTAGATGACTCCTGTCCGGCTGTAGCTGTAGAGGTTGGTGGTTCATGGGTCTTATCAAAGGGGGCAAGACTGATCTGCCCGGGGTCCCCCATCTTCTCAGTGAGGACGTGTTTGAGACGCCACTCCTGAATCCTCGAGTGCCAGGGGCAGGGGGATGGAGCTTGAGTCAATGATGGTGGTGATTATGTGTCCAGGTAGAGCCTCTGAGGGTGGTCAAATGTGTTTTAAAGTACTTTTTAAAAAACTTATTTTTCAGAGTAGCTTTTGGTTCCTAGCAATATTGAACAGAAGGTGCAGAGACTTCCCATTTATCCCACCCCCATGCCTGGCGGGCTACATGTCCATGGGGTCGCCAAGAGTCTGACACTACTGGGTGACTAACAGACACACACACACACACACACACACACACACACTGTCCCACCATCCCACACATCAGCATCCCACCATCACACACACACACACACACACACAAACACCCCATCCCACACATCAGCATCCCACCATCACACACACACACACACACACACACACACACACACACTCCCACCATCTCACACACACACAGACACACACACTCCCACCATCCCACACATCAGCATCCCTCCATCCCACCACCAGAGCGGTTAGTTTGTCAGAACTGATGAACCAACACTGACACTTGGTCATCCCCCAAAGTCGATAGTTTACATTAGGGTTCACTCTTTTTAAAAATGTTTTAACTTTATTTTTAATTGGAGGATAATTGCTTTACAACATCTCATTGGCTTCTGCGATACACCCACATGAACCAGCCACAGGTACACGTATGTCCCCCCTCCTGGGCCGCCCCCCACCCCCCCGTGCTGTCGCAGGCCCCCCGTGCTGTGCCGCGGCTCCTCGCTGGCTGTTTACACCTGGCCCTGCACATATGTCAGCGCCGCTCTCTCAGTCCACCCCGCCCTCTCCTTCTCCACCTGCGTCCACAATGAGTTCTCTGTGTCTCTCTTCTGCCCTGCAAATAGGTTCCTCAGTGTCATTTTTCTAGATTCCATGCATAGGCATTAATATACAAAATTTACTTTTCTCTTTCTGACTTACTCTGTGTAACAGTCTCTAGGTTTCACATTTTATGGGTTTGGACAAATATATAATGATACATATCTATCATTCAGGGTACAGGGTATTTTCACGGCCCTTAAAATCCTCTATACCATAAAGTATCTTTTAAAAAATAAACTCAACTTTTATCTCATCAAGCCCAAATATCTCATTTCACTGAGGTAAAATTCAGATTTCCTAGGTTATAACCTGCTTTGTAAGAGACCCCGATTCATCTTTATAGCATCTTCCCTGCCATAAACACAATAGGTGCCCCATAATTATTCAAGAGACTAAAGAAGGGAAATCAGCATTTGCAAACAGCTGTCTAATCCCACAGTCACACCTGGCCTGGCCTCTAGCACTTTTCCTAGAAACCACCTCTCTGCAGTCTTGGCATTTTCAGGCCTAGAGAAGGCTGTAGAAGAGCATCCAGTTTGATGAGACATTTGCTTTCTGAAAGTTTTAAACAAGCGAACTGGAGAGATGTATCTTCAGGACACCACGAAGAACTAATACGTGGATCAAGTCCATTGAATATCGTGCTGCGTTGGATAATACGGAGAACCAGTATCCAGAGAGCCAAGAAGTAGCTGGTGGGGCAAAGATGGCAAATACTTAGTGCTTACACAGAATGCCTGCACATGCATCTGAGCTAGTTCAGTCCTCACAAGAATGCTCAGAGTTTAGGTACTGGGTTTTTTGTTTGTTCCCTTTTCCATCCCTACTTAACAGGTGTAAAAACCAAAAGCCGATCCCTGAGTTCACAGGACTGGGACAGGCCAGCCTTCTTCCCTCTCCCCTTCCTGACTGTGTTTTCTTGCCTCTGACCCCAGACAGCAAATGCCTGCCTGTCGGGAGGTTTCCCTCCACGTTGGGAAAATACTCCAAAATATTAATTAGGAGTGAAATTGCAGGTCCTTTGTTTGGAGGGCTCTGGTGTGACCCACACTCCCATCACCTGCCTGATGTTGCCTTCCTGGGCCCTTATTAGGAATGCATTATTGCTCCTTTGTAAAGTTAGGACCAGTACCTAAAATATTTGTTTTATAAAACAAGCCTCTTGAGTCAGATCTTCTTTAAAGCACCTCGATGAGGACAGGGTCTTCGTAAAAATCCTCAGTAGGTGACAGAGGGCTCATATTTTGTTTTCTTTGGCAAAACAAGCCCTCACCGCCCCCTCCCCTACTCATCTGCGCCCCGCCCCCCACCTGACCGGAGGCTCCGGTCCGCGCCACGGCGATCCACCCCGGCGCTTGGGCCCGACCGCCGATCCGCGCGCCCACCGCCGCCGCGCTCCCGGCACTCGGCGGCCGGGCTGGGCGCGCGGCCCGCGGTCCCTGCTGGTCGGGCCCCCCCGGCCCGCCCCGCCCCGCCCCGGCGCGCATTTCCATTTTAAACCGCCTCCCCTCGCCCGCGGCCCGCGCAGCTGCCCGCGCGTCCCGAACCCAGGGAGTGGCGGAGGCTGCGGACTGTGCGGACAAGGCCGGAGTATGCGAGTGGGCACCGCGCCGTAGACAATGAAGCCGCGGGCGCCGCCGCCCGCTCCGGGCCCCGCGCGCCGCGACCGCACCTGCCGGCGAGCCCGGCCCCGCGCCTGATCGCCCGCCGGTCCCGCCAGCCCATGGCTCGGCGCCCCAGGCCCGGACCCCCGCACTCGGGCCGCGCGGCGCAGGGGCTGGCGGGCGCCTGGGGCACCGTTCCCGCAGCCTGAGCGCGCCCCCCCGCCCTCGCGGCGAGCCGGGGGGCGTGGACGCTCTCCGGGCGCGCCCGCCCTCCCCGCCTCGCCCGGCGACCGGGCCCCGACCGGCGCGGCCCGGCGGCCCGCGGCGCGCTGGATGCGGCGGAGCCCTGGCGGGCGGCCGCGGCCCGAGGCGACATGTACCTGCTGGACGGCAGCGGCGAACCCGCGTCTCCGCCCGCGGACGCGATGCCGCGCGGGCCGCCCCCTAGGAAGACCGTCTACCGCATCTCCGTGACCATGGTCAGAAAGGAGCAGCTGGGCGCGCCGGGCCCGGGCGGCCAGGACACGCGTCCGACTCGGAGGCCCCGGACCGCGCGCTCCCCGGACGCGCCCGGCCGGCTAGTGGAGGAGGCGGCGGGTGCTGAGGACCCGGAGGACCGTCGGCCGCCGCGCGCCTGGGACTTCCGCACCTTCCGCACCCGCAGCACCGGGCAGCTGGAACTCGGGCGGCTCCGGCCTTGCGCACGCGGCCCGGAGCTCGAGGACCGGACCGGCAGGCCCCGGGCCATGGAGGAGGAGGTGGAGGAGGGGTCGGGCTCGCCCGCGTCGGGCAGTCCGGACGTGGAGGGGGCCCGGTCCGCGCCCCTGCGGCGGAGCCTCAGCTTTAGGCACTGGAGCCGACCCGAGGCGCCGCGGGGTAGGGCCCTGGGCCGCGGGAGGCGCTACAGCAGCTCCGGGAGCCTGGCCTGGGCCCCTGGCGGGGAGGAGGTGGCCGACCCCGGGGCCGCTCTGGAGCCCGCGGTCTCGGGGCAGCCTGCCTCGGAGAAGCGCAACACCCTGGACGTGGGTGAGGTGCTCAGCAAGAACGACGCGCTCTCGGACCTGGAGCGCTGGGAGCGCAGCAAAAGCAAGAACCGCACGCTGGACAACAGCGACCTGCAGCGGCTGGAGCGCGCGCGGGCGGCGGCTGCGGCCGCGGGCCACGGCACGGCGTCGGAGCACCGGCTGCTGCGCTTCTTCAGCGGCATCTTCGCGCGCAAGGAAGGCGCGCCCGGCGGCGGGCCCTCTCCGCGGAGCGGCGCGTCGCGGTCGCGCGGCTACTTCAGCAGCCTGCGGCGGGCCCCGGCCGACGCGCACTCGTCCAGCGCGGAGAGCATCGACGGGTCCCCACGCAGAGGTGGGCAGCGCGGCCCGGGGAGGGGAGGGCCGGAGTGGGGTGGGGGTTTCCGCAGGCGGCCTGCCTGGTAGAACACGCCGGGGCTTGGTCGGGAGAGATCAGGGACCGACCCTCCCGGGTCACTGACGGCAGGTCGCCGTGCAAGGAGTGGACTCCGGTACTGCGGGTCTGGAAGTTCTTGACTGCCCCTGCTCCCTGCCGCGTGTGCTGGTGCCCCTCAGGGCCTGTCTCTGAGGCCACTGTGAGCCTGTCTGCGGAGATATCACCTTGCCCAGCGGTGTCTTTCTCCCGCAGTTGCTGGCGCAGCCCTCTTTCTCCATAAGGTCGGGCTACACTGCGCGCGTGCCGCCTGTGGTATCTGTGGGCTGCCCCAGGGACCCCAGCTTGGCTCCTGACGCCACCACGCAGGTGATGCTGCCTGGCGGGAGAGGCGGCTTCCTCCTGGTTAATTTCTTCCTCCCGCGTCCCAAGCTGGTCTCTGCAGACGCCACCGTCTGCGAATGCTGCTGTGTGGCCTCGCTCACCTATTGCCCTGCTGGTTAAGAGGGTTCACTCCAGTGGTCAGAGCTGGGTCTCTGCCCACGGTCTCCCTGCCAAGTGGTGTCATGTAGTGAGAACGCCTCCGTGCCCCGACTCTGGGAATGTATGCTAGCATTCAGGCAGGAAGACCACAGCCCCACAACCTATCCTGAAATCTCAGTTCTCTGTTCCACCAGAGGGCTTGCAGAGAAGGTTCTGGAGGAAGGTGTAATAGTCTCTTGCAAGAACCAACTGACCTCTGGTACTTGTTCGGGAGTCAGAATTATCCAGAAACAGCAAAACTCTGCGTGCCTGGGCAGCACCCTAAAGGGAAGAGGCCAGGTGCAGGGGGATGGCTGGATTGTTGCACCCTTCTTCTCACGGGGAGGGCTGTGAGCGATGTCTGAGAATATTGGCCGTGCGCATTTTCCACCACCGAGAAATCGTTAGTAATGTCCCTTCTGCTAATTATCAAACTCTGCTGCCAGTAGAGATGGATGGAGGTGGGTGAAGCACTGTTGTGTGGATTTTTAATTAGAGGTTCTCAACTGCTAACTCACCACCCCTGGAGACAGTGTTCCTCCTTAGTGGACTTCACAGGTTAGCTGGCTGCCAAGCCCTATATTAAAACCAGCCGACACAAAGAAACCACTGCCGTCACTGAAGTTCTTTTTAAGGTAAACTGAACACAGGTGATGTCATGTTCCCTTCCGCTCTGGTTCATCCTCAGGTGACAGAAGATGTTTGGAACCAAGCAGTCGAATGTGCGGTGTGTTAAAATCTGAATTTTTTGATTAATGAGGGTATAGCAGGTCTCTGTAGTTATCTGTAGTTAACTTGTTGCACATACCTTTTGTTTTAACCTGCCCTGGAATTTTTTAGAAGGCACCTCATTTGACTCCCACCATTTTCCCATCCCTTCCCACATGCCCTTAAAATATTAAAAACAACGCAAGGTATTGCCCTCATTGAAAGCTGAGACCCTTGGTTTGTAATAAGCTACCGCTACCATCACTTGTGTTCGGGGGAAGTTCAGCTCTGCAGGCAGCTCTTCCTCTGATAGCAGGCTTGCATCTTTGTTCTCATGGTCTTTGTAGAAAATAGTAATTAGCTGCCTGAGTTGCAGACAAGTACACCTCCGGCGTGGAGCTGGCCCACACACCACTTAGGAGGCAAGTGCTCCATCCTGGTGGCTATGCAGGCAAGTTAGAAGCTTTGGGGTTGGGGTGTCTCCTTTCTGGTCAAATGGATCGATAGTCGGTTTGGAATAGTAAAGATGTGAAGTGTGTTGGGAATTTTTTCTCTCTCTAGGGCAGTATATAAAATATAGTAATAACTAAAATCACACTTGGTTGCTTTGTCCCTGTGGCCCTTCCTTCTCAGGGTGGAATTACTTTCATCTGACAGTAACTCTCTAGCTTTGTGAGTTGTGTGGGAAAACGAATGTTCGCGAACTAGATTAGAGGACACGCAGTCAGAACTCTAGGGCCTTATTTCACAGTTCTAGGTAATCACAGAACTACTTCCTTCACCTGTCTTTTGGCAAACAGCCTTGAAGCGTAAGTGTGCTCAGGATTTTTGTAAGGCCTGTATCTAATTCCAAGGAAAAGGTGCAGCCCCACAGCTTTTTGCTCTTCTCATTTTATCATACTTGCTTCCTGTGACGTAGGTTATGCAACATTTAGGTGCTGTTTAAATGAGCTTTTGAATTTGGGGCAGAATTCTCTCGGGTAGCGTTGCCGTGCCCCGGAGCCCAGGCTCAGTCTTCCCTGTGAATGTCCGTAGCGCCTTAAACCACGGAGCCAGGCGGGTTTGCCAGACTTGGAAGATGAGGACTTCAGGAAGGTCAAGTGGTGTGTGTGGCAGAACACGGCTTGTGAGGTCGGGCAGCACCCTGTAATCAGACACTGACAAAGGGCAGCAAAGCTGGGGATGTTCACGCTTGGTGTGATAAATGTGCTTGGTCACCGAGAGGCTGCTAAGAACTTGTGAGTCAAGCTTCCGTCTTCAGCCCTGTTTGGATATCAGAGTTTCAGGCAAGCTGTTGCAGACCTGTAATGCGATGTGTTTGAAGAGGAGCGTCACTAGCTTTAAATCTCAGCCACTTTGTGTCAAACTTTGACGTCCTTTCGAGTGTAAAGGACCTTAGAGCAGATTTGTCGTGGGGGGCAGGTTTTCCTTTTGTTACACACTTTCAGCTGTTAATTTTTTTTAATTTGGCTGTGCCATTTCTGACCAGGGATCAGACCCCTGCCCCCTGCATTGGAAGTGCAGAGTCTTAACCCCTGGACTGCCTAGGAAGTCCTTCAGCTGTTAAGTTTTTGAATTGACTTCTTGGAAAGGAACTTTAAAAGATTACCTGATGATTATGTAACTGGCCTCTTAGAGTTAATTTGCTTAGTCTTGAACCAGGTACCTTTGTAAGATGGTTAGAGTCTGATTTTAAGAATGCACAGAGTTTCACGCATCACATTGCTATGGATTTCTTATAACCTTACTTCAAGGCTTTAGGGTTAAAGAGTTTTGAGTTTGAGCAAGCTCCAGGAGTTGGTGATGGACAGGGAAGCCTGGCGTGCTGCAGTCCATGGGGTCCTCAAAGAGTCAGACACAACTGAGCAACTGAATTGAACTGAGGGTTAAAGATTAAAAGCTCCTACTGTCATGGGATGATTTCTCATAGTTTTTAATCCCTAATGGTTTTGTCCATTGAGGAGGCTCTTCCCCTTTCTCCCCAGTGATGTGTATCTTTCGCCTCCCAGGGTTCCAGGGCTGTTGTCCTCAGATTCCTAGCTGTTAGGAAGCCCTGGAATGTTTCAGGGGCTTCCCTGGTAGCTCAGTGGTAAAGAACCTCCCTGTCAATGCAGGAACCACAGGAGATGCGGGTTCGACACCCGAGTCCGGACGATCCCCTGGAGGAAGAAATGGCAACCCACTCAAGTATTCTTGCCTGGAGAATCCCATAGACAGAGGAGCCTGGCGGGCTACAGTCCATGGGGTTGCAAAGAATCAGAGATGACTGAGGACTGAACACCGACAGCAACGACAATGTTTCAGAGAGGCCTTCTGTCAGATCAAGGGCAGTTTCCTGTTACTTGATACGCATGTAACGGGGCAGAGTCTGTTGACACCAGTATAATTTAATACAAAGGAAGATCAAATGATGAATGATTCATTAGGCTGTAGGGTGTTACTCGCTGGCGCTGGCCTGGCCAGCCTGCAGCTACTCTTTGGGACCAGCTGTGGGCAATGCCAGGCCAGGGCCACACGTGTTTTCGGCGTGTTCTGTTGCTGTCTGGGAGGATTGATTACAGCAATAAAGTGATTCACTGATAGCCCGGACTGAGATTAGCTCTTTAGTCATTTATAACTGATTTTTGACAACATGTTTTGATGAGTGGCTTTGCTGTTTAATTTTTGATTCTCTTGATTTGCATCATTCAATTTGTGTAGGCAGAGAGACTGTTTTATAGGTTTTTTTTTTTTAAACCCTTCAGTGGAGAGGTGAATCAACAATGAAATGAAATGACTGAAATAACTTGATACGTTTTTGGGTACCTTTTTAAAATTTATTTTTAGTTGGCAGATAATTGCTTTACAGTATTGTGTTGGTTTCTGCCATGAATCAGCTGTGAATCAGCCATAGATACACACCTGTCCCCTCCCTCTTGAACCTCCCTCCTGCCCCCTCCCCATCCCTTCCCTCTGGGTTGTTACAGTGCACCTGATTTGAGCTCCCTGTGTCAGAGAGCAAATTCCCACTGGCTATCTGTTTCAGTATGGTGATGTATATGTTTCCATGCTACACTTTGAAACTCAATTTGTTGCTGAGAAGGACATTCAGGGCTTTAAAGAGAGTGTCACTTGAAGTTTCTCGTTTGAAACATTTTGAACTAATTACATACTCGACGTTTTGGAATTCACTTTTTCTTTTTTTTAAAGTTAATGATTCCAGGTAGACATTTAGGAAAATCCCCATTGTTTTACTTATAAGGTTGGCGACTCGTTTTCCTGGAGACGGAACAGTCCACCTGGGACGCAGAGCCTCGCTGGGCAGCAGAGACGCTCTGTGCGCCAGACGTTTGGGCTGTGTCTTGCCATGTTAATTTTCTCTAGTTGGAGCCCACGTTTCATCCTAGTCACCTGTCAGCGTCTCTCTCGATCTCAACCTGGGCTTGGAATATCCTGAAGCCAAAGGAATGTTTGAAAGTGCCTCTGCTGAAGAATCTTCCAGTTTTACCATGGGCCCAGTGCACCCGTCTGGTTGGGTATACAGTTAAAAATGTCTGGAAGTATAGACGCAACTATAAAGCACTGGGACCACTTTGTATTTTTGGCTCTTTTCTTGTTCTGTTGCATCAAGAGGCATTTGAGTTTCTGTCGTGTACTCTACAGAGAGCTGGGGCTTCCTAGGACGCAGTTCCTGACTTCCAAGGTCCGTAGCCTATTGGGGAGGATGGTGAATCCTGTGAACCACAGCTTCATGGGTACTTTGGGGAACATATGACTGTATTTCTCTGCACAGCAGACCTCCATTGGAGCACTGACCCTAACATGTTACAGTAAGGTCTGAGTATCGAAAAGTGTGAAAACGTGTTAGTCACTCAGTCATGTCCAACTCTTTGCAACCCCTTGGACTCTAGCCCACCAAGCTCCTCCATCCATGGGATTCTCCAGGCATGAATACTGGAGTGGGTTGCCATGCCCTTCTACTGGGGATCTTCCTGACCCAGGGATCAAACCCGAATCTCCCTCATTGCAGGCAGATTCTGTAGTGTCTAAACACTAGCCCTAGTGTGTCCGAAGGTCTAACATCCTGCCAGGTCTAATGCTCAGTGAGCCCCTTCTGGGTGTCCCGTTCCTTTTCCTCATGCAGAATGAAGAGCACTGGGCTTGGCACATAGACTTGTAATAAGTGTTTGTGGGAAGAACTAACGAAATGACTGGAGGACACGAAAAAAGGGAGCAAATGTCCATAAAGAGGGGGTGGAGTGAATGAAGGCCTCGCAGAGGGATAAAATGATTTGGTTCTTGTAGGATCAGTAGGAGTTTACCAGGTAGAAAAGAGGAGATTCTTGATCAGCAAGTTGGTTGAGATTTCCATAATTAATTCCTTTAAAAAAAAAAAAAAGATTCCTGTTTCCCTGATCTATATGACTAATGCCATTGTCAGACATTAAAAAGAATGTTTTGGTTTCCAGGAGGTTTATTTATCCTTTTTTCCTTTTTTGGCATGAGTTTTTTGTTTATGATGGGAAATTGCTTTTAGGCTATCGTTATTCTTTTTCAGTAATTATGTGAAAAATTATATTCATTTAAAATGGTGACACAGTGAGTAAAATAATGAAAAAGAGGTTTTATTTATTTAGGGCATCAATTGAGATAAAGTATGTGCAGCTGCAGTTATATCCCCAGGTGATGAACAGAATTGGTATTAAGGTCAACAGATTAGCACAAAGAAGGGCGATTATTGTCTTCGCATCATTTTGAGAGAAAGTGCCATCTGCCCAGCATCGTTTCGATGTAGGTTTTGTTGAGCTCACATTAGAGTGTAGTGTGACGATGATACTTCGTCTGTAGGTTACCGTCTGAGACATTCTGTTTCTCATACATTTCCACCGATCTTGGCTTTCCCATTTGTTCTCTTTTCTCTTGTTATTAATGTTTTGCTTAAGACAAAACTGTATATGCTTGTAGAGTTTAAAAAGTGTTAGCACGCATCTGTTGGTTTGCCTGGCTTTAATTCAAAGATGTGTCCTGACCTTTTGTTTTCTCATCTCTTCTCCTTGATTTCTTTTTTTTTTTTTTTTGCCTTGGTTTTTCAATTCTGACATCCCTCCTGGATCTGAAGGTTCAGAAAGCTTACAAAAGAAGTGAAGCTTGTGAATTGGAGGATGAGAGTCCCAGTTACTCCTTCAGTACCAGAGTGTACCAGCCAGAGGCTTGGGAAGCAATTATTTGGCTTCTCCTTATCTGACCAATAAAGATAATTAGAAGAGGCACACTTCAGCTGGTGGCAGGGAAAGGGGAAAAGAGGGTCCCTTTTTTCCCATCCTTTATTGAGAATTCTTCGCAAGTACCGAATTTGCTTCTGGTGCGATCGTCAGGTGCAAGGTTTTGCCTGACTTAGTCGTTTAATCGACCTGTAGGGCCGCTCCCTTTATTCCGTGGGCTGCGTTTGGGTGCCAGTGGGATTCGTGTTCATATGCGTGGATGTTCATCTGTTTGAGATGCTTGTCAAAGGGTATCGTGTTCCCTCTCGCCCCCTGTGCCTGTCGTTGCAAGGGCTGACACTTGAGGATTGACTCTGCAAACAATGCCACCAGCCTCTGATGCAGTTCCTGCCCTCTTGTCCTCAGACCAGAATTACCCAGATGCCACTTGGTCAGTGGATGGACATGGGGGATGGTGGGTGTTTATCCATCTGGGACCTTCCTGTTCCAATTGGCAAGGGCTTTTAAACAACGGAAAAGTCAGTCTGTGAGATATGTGTGACAGGATTTTACACTTGTAACCTGCTTTCCTGCAGCCTCAGTCCCTGGCCAGGTCACTGGTGGAGTGGTGGACCCAGCAAGGCAGGCTCTGTCTTGGTGGTGCCCACGGCTCAGCCATAGCTCCTGGATACGCAGGTATCTTGTCCTTCTGGTTATTTTAGGTCCCAGGCTAGAGACCCAACCATACTTGACTCTGACCTCCCTTGCATTTAAAAGGAGATGCCTAATCTGCTTTCCTGATCTGGTTCACTGAAGGCTCTAGAAGCCCAGTTCATTCAAAGACACTAGGGGATTTTTAATTTGGAAGGGAAAGCCGGGAGCCTGGAGACTTGTCTCCCAGACATAACACGACCCAGGAGTCACTGGTGAGGGAGATGCATTAGGGAAAGGTTGACTCAGGTCTCAGAAGGCACAAGCCAGCCCTCACACTTGGAGTTGGTTGTTCCCGGTCACTGGAGGCTTCCACACACAGCAGAGTCAGGGGATGTTGAAAGGGGGGGGCCGTGTTCATTGTCTTGGGGCCTGGAATTGGTGGTCTTGGGCTTCCCTGGTGGCTCAGATGGTAAAAAGTCTGCCTGCAACGTAGGAGAACCTGGGTTTGATCCCTGGGTTGGGAAGATCCCATGGAGAAGGGCATGGCAGCCCATCTCTGTATTCTTGCCTGGAGAATCCCACGGACACAGAAGCCTGGAGGACTGTAGTCCAAGCGTCACAAAGAGTCGGACACAACTGAGCACAGCACAGCAGCAGCAATCTTGGACGGAGGGAAGTCTGCTCCCACCCCCCCGAGCCCCCCAAAGGCCACTCCCACAGGTGGCAGCTGCCCCAGTGGCTTGGCTTTGCTTCCTGGGCCCTTGTTGGGCCATTGAGACCCCCCATGATCCCGATGTCCTTTGTCCTTCTGGCTTCAAGACGGTGGGTGCTGTCCCAGCCTCACCTTAATCTGATTCTTCTATAGCCCATGCTTCTTTCTTTCTTTGCTTTCTCTTAGCGTTCTTGCCTTGAACTGATTTCAGGTATGTGAGTTACACAATGATGGTGGCAGGAAAGAATGTTCTGTTTATTGTGGGAGCCGTTGCCACATGGAGAGGGTGCAGCTTCTGGAGTCAGTGGAATCCGTTTGGTCTTGGCTGCAAACTTAGGCTCAAGGCGCCCTGAGAAGTCATTTCACTGCCCTGAGGTCCAGCTGCCTCGTTGATTTAAGTAGAGTCCCTGTGATTGATTCTCAGGAAGGCCAGTTGTCGTCGTTCAGTCGCTCAGTCGTGTCTGACTCCTTGTGACCCCATGGACTGCAGCACGCCAGGCTTCCCTGTCCTTCACCATCTCCCGGAGCTTGCTCAAACTCATGTCCATTGAGTCAGTGATGCTATCCAACCATCTCGTCCTCTGTCATCCCCTTCTCCTTCTCAGGGAGGTCAGAGTGAGTGTGAAAGAGAGTCCTAAACTATGTGGCCCAGCAGCTTCACTTTAGAATAATTGCTTGTTGCTGCTGCTAAGTCACTTCAGTCGTGTCCGACTCTGTGCGACCCCATAGACGGCAGCCCAACAGGCTCCCCCGTCCCTGGGATTCTCCAGGCAAGAACACTGGAGTGGGTTGCCATTTCCTTCTCCAATGCTTGTTATGTGTGTGTGTGTGTGTTTTTTGCAAAAGACCCCGGAATAGAACATATCACATATGTGGATATGCTTGGATTTGTGGTTGCTCTGACACGTACCTTTGCCCAAGTGGGGCAGATCCATTCTCAAAACTACGAGTGTGAATTAACCTTTTATTTTGTTTCCGCTGCTTCATCCTGTGTTTTCTGACAATCTTCATTTTAACTGCTTCTTTTTAAGTTGTTGGCTATTGTACCTTCACTTTTTAAGTGGGGAGAGCAGAGTGGTCTTTTTCCCTTCTCTGGCTTCTTCTCCCCTCCGTGCCCCACCTCCCCTTCATCTATGTAACTGGAAGAGTTAGCTCCATCTGCAGCACATGGATTCACGTCCTTCCTGATACGAGCCAAACGTGCTTATTTCCAAGAGCTGTTCTGGGCACTTCGTCCTCACCCTGCCTTCCACGATCCGAGGACTCTGGTGGGCTATTATGGACCTTTGTGGAGTAGATCATTCACAGATGAATCAGCATGAGACTATCCGGTAGATCTGCTGTGTCCCACCCACGACACATCACATGGTGTCTGGCAGAGGGTCCGCTGGTGAGCTCGTTTTACCCTGTGAGGCTCTCTGCTGAGTTTGGTTTCCCTGTGTTCTCATGGAGTGCCAGTAGGCTCATTGTGAAACCCTGCCAAGCTGGTCTCATGCCCGTGCGGCTTGTCAGCCTGGGACGGGGCTCCTGGCGCCCGGCGCCTGTGTTTCTGTTTTTGGATGTGCGTCCTCGGGCGCGTTCCGTGGCCTCTCTGTGCCTCAGTTTCCTGTGTTCCTGGAACTCCGGGCTGGAGGTGAGGGTGAGAGGCGCACGTGAGGGTGTGGGTGCTGCCCCGAGCTGCCGATTCCCTGGCCAGGAAGTGGGGCGAGTAGGGTGCTGTGTATGTGAGAAGTCCTACCTTCTTTTACAGTGAAAAATTCATTTCTTCCGTTTAAGGTGAAACGGGTAAAAATAATGACCCCCTTGGAAAGAGGTCACAATTTGGGTTCCACTGACTTTTTTTTTCCCCCGAATGTATTTGCCTCTTTTATCATTCTGAAATACACATGTTTAAATTTTGCTTAATATTTAATATTTACTCTATTTACAATTCATACATTGTACACATAACATTTTATAAATCATAAAATAATACATTTGATATTTAGTATTTAAGTTAAAAATTTCAAATTGACGAGTACCTTACTCGGTAGGCCAGGAAGCTGGGATTGAGAGTTACGTGTGCTGAGCCTTGAAGCTCCCTTCCTTCCCCCCTGCAAAGGGTACTTGCCTACCTGCAACCCCTGGGGGAGGTTTGGACATCAGCCACCGACCGGCAGATTCAAAGGCCACTTCCGAGTTCTGGTTCAGGGGAAAGCTTTTTGCTTAACCTCCTTCCCTAATTCCCCGTCCACTCCATCCTGATGAATCTCATGACATTATTACATATGGGGTTGCTTCTCAGACCTCCAGGTTAACGGTCAGCTGGGTGGGGGCTGTAGCAGGCTCTGTCCAGGGAAGCCAGGAAGGGTGGACCCCGGCTCTGAGAGTGTCGGAGCCCAGCCCTGAAAGTGCGCACCATTCTCAGCTGAAGAATCCAGGTGTGTGTGTGTGTTCTCTGCCACTCAGCCTTGTCTGACTCTCTGTGACCCCATGGATTGTAGCCCGCCAGGCTCCTCTGTCCATGGAATTCTCCAGGCAAGAATACTGGAATGGGTTGCCACTTCCTCCTCCAGGGGATCTTTCCAACCCAGGGATGGAACCCATGTCTCTCATGTCTCCTGCATTGGCAGACAGAATCGTTACCACTGTGGTACCTGGGAAGCCCACGTAGTTGGTATTGAACAGATCTGCATTCCCGAGGCATGAGTTCTCCACACTGCGGGAGATTTTTGTGGCATTTTCCTTTTCTTCCGAGTCTTTAGAGTGTTATCGATCTCTGGGAAGGAGATTAAGCCCTCAGGCTCCGTCAGGCCAAGTCATGCTTTCCGCCTAGGCTTCCTGGGTGGCAGATGTTAGGCGATCTCTTTTATGTCCAGAAATTACCTCCAGCTGCCTCTGAAGCCCGACTTTTATTTGTGGCAGGTCTGCCTTTGGGGTGATAATATGATTTGTGCATATTATGCCCGGTAAATCCTAGAAGGGTCCTTCGCCTTAGATACCGGCTGACAGTCCATTTCAGGTGAATTTCCAGACTGGGATGTTCCTGGTGCGTGTCCCTTGCAACTTGATAAAACTTGCAGGTAAAAGCTCTTGTACAGTGACCCGCCTTTGAAAGCGGCTTGTTTGTTTAGATGACCTGTCAGCTTTTCGATTCTTCCATTTCCAAAATAAACAGGAACGCCCTGTTGCTTCACAGGACACAGCCAGAAGTTTATCTGAGCGGACTTGAGGGAGGGCAGGATTTCAGCGCCAAGCATCTGTCTTGAGGGGAAGTGCCTATCCCCAGGAGTTTAGGCTCTGTCGTACAAGGCTGTTCCCTGGATTTCTCCTCTGGTCTCTGCCCTGGGACAGTCAGGTCTGGACTGTGCCCCGTCTTCAGGGCCTGTGGCCAGTTGAGGTGTCCGTGAGTGAGGTGTTAGGTCTCAGCATGCCTTTGGGGGGTCCTGGGTGTGGGGGGCGCGTTTTGCCTGTCCCAGCCGTGTCCCTTCATTCCCCGGGTCTCGGGGTCAGGGAGGGCCCCACAGCTCAGTTGCCGTTCGCGCCACCAGCCCCTCTGCCCCATGACACACTTCTGGAACTTCCTGCCTCTCCCGGGGTCCTCAGTGTGCCCTGCAGGTGCAGAGCGCCTTCAGAAGAAAGATCAGCTCCCACCACTCACACCCCGGGCCCTTTGAGGGTCTGTTGTGTCGTTTCCGGTGAAACGGAATTTTGTCCTGCTTGTGCCCGATGGCCTGTGCCTGTTACGGCCCGGACTGGGGTCGACGCAGCTGAAATAGAAACTGTGGTCTATTTCAAGGGGCGGGGCTGTCCAGCAGAGCCCAGCATTGTGCAGTGAAGGGACAGAGCTGCGGGCGCTCGGGACCACGAGGGAACCACGGGGCCATCCCCCGTCCCCTGCCTGCCCAGGGAGCTCCTGCCACTAGACTCTGTTATTTGAGGACCAGGCCGATTATGCTTATTTTTAAACTGTTTTTGCTGTGTCACAATAAGGCAATTACCAGCCGCACACCTGCATGATGTTTTCCAGGCTGGGCTGTCGGAGCGCTCTGCTTTTGTTGAGTCATTGATTCCTGCAACTGCAGATCAATAGGACCGATGGGTTATCAGTGGGGAGAGGTCTGTGGAGCTGTCTGTGGCGATGGACCGGGAGATTGGGAAGGGTGCCTGAGCCCCCATCAGTCAGGGGCGCCCAGGCTCCAGCTTATCTGCTGCTCTGATGACCTTCCCTGCTGCACGGAGGTGGTCCCGGGGCTTGGTGCTGGGAAGACTTGGGCTGCTTTGTCCTCCCTGTCACTGTGCAGCCCCTCGGGTGGCGGGGCCAGAGGCTCTCGTCTGCTTAGGCTCTTAGACCCTGACACAGTATTGGGCGTCGTCATGAACAGGCAGGGTTTAGTGACGGCAGTGTCTCCGAGCAGCCCCGGGAACCGTGCACTTGGGGGCCACACCAAGAGGGTCAGGCAGAGCGCGTGCGGGTGTGTGAGCCGCGGGGATGGGATGGCGTGGGGCGGTGGTCTCTGGCCGGGGCAGATCCCCGTGGTCTCAGGTCTTTGTTCTGCTGCCCCACCCCCTTTCTATTGTCATTTATTTCAAAGATGTAATTTCTCAGGGGCCTCAAGCTGTCAGTCCCTTAACAGGGATGTTCCCTACCTTGCCTCCTGCATCTCAGAGTTGAAAGTGTTAGTCGCTGAGTCGTGTCTGACTCTTCGTGACCCCATGGACTGTAGCCTGCCAGGCTCCTCTGTCCATGGGATTCTTCAGGCGAGAATACTGGAGTGGGTTGCCATTCCTTCTCTAGGGCATCTTCCTGAACCAAAACCTGTCATAAAGAGATCAAGGCAGTTTCCCTGGATTCCCCTGTGGTTTCTGGCTTTTGGAGCCAGGATGGTGGTAGATTGGCGTGCGAGTGTGTGTGCTGTGTATGATGTGTTCACACCTGTAGAATCTTGGCTGGCAGGGCTGAGGCTGATGCTGTCCAAGCAGGTGGGCAGTGAGCTGGGTTTTGAACCCTAGGCTGCTGGTGCACTCGGGCTGGCTGGTTTGCTTTCCTGGCTGTATTAAACACTTGGGGATGCTTTGTGGTGTTGGCAGTGGTTTTAAAAATATTTCTTCTATTTACTGTTTTTTCCCTGGACTGAATTTATCTTATCTAACAGCTACATGTGTTTGATAAAAGTGTTGTTGTTCAGTCGCTAAGTCGTGTCTGAATCTTTGTGATCCCATGGACTGCAGCGCACCAGGCTTCCCTGTCCATCACCATCTCACAGAGTCTGCTCAATTGAGACGATGATGCCATCCAACCATCTCATCCTCTGTCTTCCCCTTCTCCTCCTGCCTTCAATCTTTCCCAGAATCAGGGTCTTTTCCAGTGAGTCAGTTCTTCAAATCGGGTGGCCAAAGTATTGGAGCTTCAGCAACAGTCCTTCCAGTGAATATTCAGTGTTGATTTCCTTTAGGATTGACTAGTTTGATTTCCTTGCCATCCAAGGGACTCTCAAGAGTCTTCTCCAGCAACACGGTTTGAAAGCATCAATTCTTTGGTGCTCCGCCTTTATGGTCCAGCTCTCGCATCTGTAAATGACTACTGGAAAAACCGTAGCTTTGACTATATGGACTTTGGTTGGCAAAAGGATGTCTCTGCTTTTTAATAATGAAAGTGAGACAGTAATAAATGCATGGGGTGCATGGGTGCACTGGCTTCACTTTTACTGCTCAGAGGGCTTAAGTACAGATTTCTGAAACAAAGAACCCTGCAAAGTTAGAGCTACAGGGACTTTGACCCCTGCCCCACCCCACCCCTTTTAAAGGTGAAAACACCTTCTTTTTAAGTTAAAAAAGTCTAGTCAAAGCAATGGTTTTCCCAGTAGTCATGTATAGATGTGAGAGTTGGACTATAAAGATGTGAGAGTGCCAAAGAATTGATGCTTTTGCACTGTGATGTTGGAGAAGACTTGAGAGTCCCTTGGACTGCAAGGAGATCCAACCAGTCCATCCTAAAGGAAATCAGTCCTGAATATTCATTGAAAGGACTGATGCTGAAGCTGAAACTCCAATACTTTGGCCACCGGATGCGAAGAACTGACTCATTGGAAAAGACCCTGATGCTGGGAAAGACTGAAGGCGGGAGGAGAGGGGACAACAGAGGATGAGATGGTTGGATGGTATCAAGGACTCAACTGTCATGAACTTGGGCAAACTCCGGGAGATGGTGAAGGACAGGGAAGCCTGGCGTGCTGCAGTCCATGGGGTCGCAAAGAGTCGGACATGATTGAGCAACTGAACTGAACATTCTTTTTAAAGGTCTAGCCCAGGTGGGCTTCTAAGACTGTGGTGGCCACAGTCACCACACCCCTCCCTCCTACCGCCCTCCGCCCCACCTGCAGGCCTGGCTCTGTAGGTTACATTTAATTTCAGAGCTCCAATCGAACATTCGATGCTTTGCATTTGAAACTTTTCAGCACATTTTAGTTTAAAAGAAAAAAATGATAACCAGGAAGGGATACGGTTTATCCTTGTTTTTTTTATTTTTAATTTTTTTGGCTGCACGACGCGGCTTGCGGGATCCCTGTTCCCCGACCAGGGATCAGACTTGCGTTCCCTGCAGCGGAAGCTCAGAGCTGTCACCACTGGGTGGCCAGGGAAGTCCCAGGACGCAGTTTATTCTTAGTCCCTGGATGGGCAGGGTGAACACTTGCAGTCTTTGCAGGCAGACCTGAGACTGATGTGACCCTGTTGACCTGGGAGTTGTGCTTGGGGGCAGCCAGATGCTGGGGCTCCTCGGAAAGAGACAAGGCCTCCTCACATGCTGCACCCGAGCCAGCTCAGGGTGGGTGCGTTGCTCCCGCTGTATCTTTGGGTGAGGTCATTGTGTTTTTTTTTCCTCTGCTCATGGTTTTTTTTGCCCTGTCCAGTCCAGTGTGAGTATTGGTTTTGAGAAGTCCAAATCGATGGTTTTATTTTCAGAGTTCTAAATCCAGCCGTGTGAACACTTGGGAGTCTGGGCCTGGGGTCTGGCAGGGGTTCGTGGCTATTTTAAATATGCCGGGAGCCTTCCTGGAAGCCGCCCACCGCCGGGTGTGCTGTGATTGTGTTGGAAGCTGGGGTCTCAGAGCTCTCCAGTGAGAGCACCACAGCCCTGGGGTGGGGGCTGTTGACGGCAAGAGTCCGATTCTCGACCCTCTAGAGTCTCTTTCTGAGGAGCTGGGTGCTAGGTGCTGGGTGTCTCCTGTCCTGTGAGCCAGGCCAGTGTCTGCAGGTGGCTGGCATGCGTCAAGGGGGAGGGGAGAGGTGGGCCTTTTTAAAGCCTGTGCTCGCCGGTGATGTCCTCCCAGGGGTGGGAAGTTTTACACATTTCCATCGCTATAAGCAAATTTAGCACAGCTTCAAAGTCTGCTTATGGCCTCAGGTTAATCATCGGAGACGTGGCAGCATCCAGGTGGGGCTTGTGCATCTGTGACTGGCTTCGGTTCACCTCCTTCTCCTCTGCTCCCCCTCCCCACAGGACAACACTGGGTGTACGATGATCAGGTTACCATTGTCCCTTGTGGAAGTGACCACAGGAAGGTCACGTGTCAGCAAGCGCTGCAAAGCAAACTCGGGGAGAACCCTCAGTGAAGTCTACCTGTTGTCATGGGTTCACATCAGCAGGAACCCCAGGGATGGAGAGACGGTGTTGGGGGGCTTCATGCTCTGGGGACCTGCCTCTCCCTTCCTTCCTCCTCTGACCTCAGTGTGGCCCCCATCATGTGGGCCCTGCCTCCAGGGGCTGCAGCCCTGGCCAAGCATGGGAACGTGGCTGATGCCTTCTGGGTCCCTGGGAGGCAGGGCAGGGATGCAGAATTAAATTTCCTAGAAATAGGCAGTTATGTTGTGAAAACTTTCCAAGGGGTGAGCGCCATCGTAACCGTTAGTAGCTAATTAGCTAGTTGCAAAGTAGAGCATGCCCACAATGCGGGAGACCCGGATTCAATCCCTGGGTCGGGAAGATCCCCTGGAGAAGGAAATGGCAACCCACTCCAGTACTCTTGCCTGGAAAATCCCATGGACAGAGGAGCCTGGTAGGCTACAGCCCATGGGGTCCCAAAGAGTCAGACACGACTGAGCGACTTCACTTCACTTAAGGTAGAGCAAGTTGCCAAAAATCGTGACGGTATCTCCAGAGGATGTAACTACACAGAGTAAGCTCAGACACCAAAAGTTCATCGTGAGTTTGACCTCGCATGTCCACTGAAGAGGCTTTCGTCGGGGATGTTTTATGTGTGTACAGCCCAAACCCGAGGGGGCTTCCTGGCAGGCACCCCCCAGGGATGGCTCCTTCGTACCCGGTACGTGTGGGCATCTCCACCTAGGTGCGTCCCTGACCACACCTTGACCTCTGGCCCCTTCCCCATCTTAGGGCCATGCACTCGTCTTCCACCTGGCACCTCCAGCCAGATACCTGGCCTGCCCTTCCCCAGTCTGGTCCCTCAGAGGTCCTGGGAGAGTCTCTCTCTCTCTCTCGGGACTGTAGCCCACCAGGCCTCTCTGCCCATGGGATTCTCCAGGCAAGAATACTGCAGTGGGTTACCATTTCCTACTCCAGGGGAGTCTTCCAGACCCAGGGATCAAACTCGCGTCTCTTGTGTCTTCTGCATTGGCCGGTAGATCCTTTGCCACTGGGAAGATTCTTTACCACCTAGGAAGCCCTCAGGTCCCAGGCTTAAATGCCAGCACATCTGGGCCCCTTGCTGACTGTCTCCCCCGGGGCAGCCTCTCCCACTTCGTTCCCCTGGTCCCCACAGCTCCTGCCCTGACAGCGTCACGGGCTGGCCTTACAAACCTGTGTGCTCATTGATCTTCTGCTCTAGAAGGCTGCTTCTAGATGGTGGGGCCGGTTTGGAGTTGGTCCTGCATGCTCCTTGGTGTCCTGTGGGCTCCTGAGTTAAATGAACTAGCTTGGGCGGCTGGGTCAGGGACTGGCAGGGTGCTGTGGGCATAGGGACATGGTTACCTGTGACTCAATGTGGGGTGTCAGAAAACGCTCCCCAGTTCTGGCCTGGTGGTGTCAGGGCCTTCCTGGTGGGGCTGTGCTGTGCTCTCCAGCCCTCGGGGGAGGTCAGCTCCTCACCTGCAGCCTCTGGAAGGCAGGCAGCCTGGCCCTTGGGGCTGCGAGCGCTTGGCTGCACATTGGGAGGATGGCGGCCGCAGGCTCCCGAGCGGGCACCACACAGGGTTCAGGCACCCCAAGGAGGTGGGGAGAATGGGGATGTCGGAGCCGGGGCAGCTCTTGGAGTTGTCCAGGTTAGGCAGAGGGGCCAGGCTTTTCTAAGCCTGTTACCCGTCCATGGTCAGCTGTGCCAGGGTCGAGTCCTTGAGCTAGGTCACTCGCCACTCTCTCTGGCCATCGCATCGGGATCAGCATGTGGTCCGCCACCAACACACCGCACACCCCGACCCCAGGGCTGGAGGGAGGGCCAGATCGCCCTCCACGGTCGTGTGAGGGTGCGGTTGGAAACGCTCGTGAAAAGGGCATCCGAGTTGTGTTTGGCATCGTGTAGGAGAACACAGAGATTAAATGGAGGAGTTCCCTGAGAGCTGATCTTAAATTAGCTTTTCCTCGCACGCAGAAAGTCCCCTCTCTGCCAGAAACAGTCTGTGTTCTGTGAGGTTAGAAGCAGGTCCTTTGAGCAGCTCCCTAGCAGGTGGGCGGTCATGGCTTTTCCACTTGCAAAGCGATGCAGTTTCGATGCCTGATGGTTTTACAGAAGAATCGATGTTTTATAGAAAGTGACAGAAATCACGTCTGGTTTGAGAGGGCATCCGCCTGGGTGTCAGTTTAGTGACGAAAAGGAAAAGGAATAAAAAGGATTGGGGAGCACCCTCCTGCACATCTCCTGGGTCCCCGGGGCATCTGCTCCTGTCTGCCTTGCTCGGCAGCTCCTCCAGCCCTTCCGGGAGCCGTCCAGTTGCACACCTGGCTTGTTTGTATCCACACGGGACTCCTTCCCTCCGGAGCGGCTGTGCGTCATTAGAAAGCAAACACAGCTCAGACCTAGAGGACAAGTTGCCAGGAGTAAGTCGGCGCCAGGACGGGTGGGGACTCAGATTTCCTCCTCCCAGTTTAACTGGCAAGACGTTGACATGGAGCCTCCCGGTGCAGCCTGGTTTCTGCGGAGGCTTTGAGCTGTGATCGGTGGGGCGCTGGTGATGGGTAGGGGTGATGGGCAGTCCCCCAGAGCTGGGGACCGAACATGCACGCTGCTGCTGTCGCTCAGTCGTGTCGGACTCTTTGTGACCCCATGGACTGTAGCCTGCCAGGCTCCTCCATCCAAGGGATTCTCCAGGCAAGAAATCTGGAATGGGTTGCCATTTCCTTCTCCAGGGGATCCTCCTGACCCAGGGATCAAACGCAGGTCTCCTGCATCCCAGGCAGATTCTGTACTGGCTGAGCCATCAGGGAACATACAAAATTTCACATCTGTTCTTTTACTTCCTCAATGGACCCTGTCACCTCACAACCATCTGAAAGGATCTCTGACAGTCATAGTCTGAGGACTAAGAAGGCCAGAAACAATGGGGACCGTCTCCCATGTTTCCTCGCTGGTTCAGTGCTCAGACACTGAGGCCGACCTTCAGAGCCTTGCTCCTTTGCTGCCGTGGTGACCACGTGGGTGAGTCCTCTTGCACTCCTCTGGTTCTTAGAGGCGTAACCAGGAACCACTCTGTTACGAGGGAAGCCTCTCTTTTACATTTCCTTACTGCAAAAAGAAACCCCTCGCCCAGGGTAAAGAAGGAAAACAGGACCCGAATCAGTAGAAGCGTCCCCCTGCCTCTTCCTCCTCAGAGACGTCGCCTAGCTGGCCTCACCGCAGTGGCCGTCGTTGCGGCCCACCTTCCTTGCCGTGGTTTCTGAGCTGTGGTTTATCAGCTCCCTCACCCATGACCGGGTGCCCAGGCGCGGGCTGAGGGCACCCATCCCGTGACCTGGTTTCAGTGTGTTGCACGTCAGCTGTCCTGGGGCTTTTCCGCACACAGGTCACGTTTTGTGGGGATGCAGTCGGCACCCAGGCCTCCATGAGGTCACAGCCACATCCGTGCTGTGTAAACAGGGGCAGGTGCAGTGGGGGGCACCTTGCCGGGGCAAGAGATAGAAAGTGGGTGGCACATCCTACAGGTGCACACGTGTGTGCAGGACCGCTGGGCACCCAGCCTGGGAGCAGAGGAGCAGAGCAGGGTGAGGCTGTCTTCCCAGGATGCTTCTTGAAGGGGACCGAGGTGGAGTCTTGTGGAGATGCTGGGGGGTACCCATGATGTTGTGACCCTTGCCAGCCCTCTCTCGTGAGCTTCAGGATTTTATTCCTCTCTGTAACCATTGGCTGGCCTCCTGTTCTCAGAACAGAGGAGAGGAGGCCCAAGATGGTGCACGCGTGGGGCCCAGGACCAGCAGAGTGGGGATGGCGTGGCCCTGACCAGTGGGGAGGGACTTGGCACACTTATTTTATCTTTCAATTTTTCATCCATTGCACATGACCAGTACTGACCCTGGAAGGCAGTGACAGAGGGGCCCAGAGGTCACGCAGGCCCTGGAGTGCTCGGTGGACACCCAGGTGTGATGACAGAGCAGGCCTTCATCTCTGCACTCGGCAGCTTGCGTCCTCATCTATTGGACAGGAGGCCCCTAGCCAAGCCCGCAAGGAGGAGCCCCGGATCTGTGGCTGTCAGCTGACTCAACAGACCTTCTGCAAGAACATGATTGGATTTGCTGGAGATTACAGCCTCATGGGCAGTATTTCTTTCAATCTTATAAAGCAGCCCCCGGAATTGTTAGGGGCAGCCTGAAATCACTACCCATTTCCTGAGCAAGGGCGGCAGGCATACTTGTGGGAGAAAGTCACACACGCTAACTCGAGGAGAGCCCCGTTCCCACCCTGTAAAGACAACTATCCCAACTCTTTGTTTTAATTTGCTTTTTATCTATGTTAAGTTAGGGGTATGGTAGCCGAAAGCCATTTGAACCCATCACAAGGAACCCAGGTCTGTGAAACCTCCCTTTTGGCCAGCGCAAACCCATTAAGTTGGGAGAGGCTTGGCCTGCCCCATGCACCAGGGCACTGAGGGTCTGCAAGGAAGGGAGTTCCTTGAACGGAAGATTCTAGGACGAGAGGTTGAAGGGACCAGGTACAGGCTTCTTGTCTTCCAGGGTAAGGGATGGGGCCCCAAGAGGCAAAATGAGTTGCTTTCTGGAAGCAGGAATTCCCACCTTCACCTGGGGCAGTGCTGGTTACTGCACTGTTTCAGATGCTTAGCCTCCTGGAGCAGCTCGGAAGGGGTTGACCACATCCGCTCCCGCTCACCCGTGTCCCCTGCAGGCCCAGGTGGGAGCTGACTCTGTGCTGGTGATGGGCAGGCCACGGCAACAGACACACGGCGGGCTCTGTGCCTCTTGCCCCTGCTGTTGGGGGTGTGTGGTCCTGGATCCCACCAGCCACATGGCCTCCATGCCTCTGCTGACCTTACAGTTTTCTGGAGGGACAGAATTCATGGGCTCCCTGGTGGCTCATTGGTAAAGGATTTGCCTGCAAACACAGAAGTTGCAGGAAACTCAGGTTCAATCCCTGACTCGGGAATATCCCCTGGAGAAGAAAATGGCAACCCACTCCAGTATTCTTGCCTGAAGAATCCCATGGACAGAGAAGCCTGGTGGGCTGCAGTCCATGGGGTGGCAAAGAGTTGGACACAACTGAGTATGCACGCAGGAAAACAGTTGTTTCTGCTTGCTCATTCTGTAGTCATCTTCTGAACTGGATTGGATCTGTTAGCAAGCCACCCCTTATTATAAACATTAATTGCACCATGAATTAAAAAGTATTACTATTTACAATTCTTTATGAATTTAAAACTGTCAGACTCAACTATATCCAGCACCGGACAGACTGAAATGCAGTTTATGAATTGTAAACATCTAGGCCATCTCTGGGAAGAACCCCCGGAGGAGGAAATGGCAACCCACTCCAGTATTCTTGCCTGGAGAATCCCATGGGCAGAGGCGCCTGGCAGGCTACGGTTCATAGGGTCCCAAAGAGTCGGACAAGACTGGGCGACTTAGCACACACGCAAGGTGTCTCTTTTTTTCCCAGGGTTTATTTTAACCAGGAAAATTTTCTTGTTTCAGCTCCGTCTTAACTTTCACAAAGAAAGTGAAGGTTACCCACCAGCAGCATCTGAGCTGCACAGTAGAAGTTACTTTTTAATATATATGTCGACTCAGACTTTAATAAGGAGAACA
The DNA here is from genome assembly GCF_003369695.1 of Bos indicus x Bos taurus. Lineage (NCBI taxonomy): Eukaryota > Metazoa > Chordata > Mammalia > Artiodactyla > Bovidae > Bos > Bos indicus x Bos taurus. The sequence goes on from NC_040078.1 coordinate 115,318,726, forward strand.
GCCGACAGCTGCTTAGAAGTGCCAGGAGCCGGTGGCGGGGGGCTGTGTGTCCTTGGCCTTGAGCTGGTGTCTCAGTGGTTGGACCAGGCTCTGTTCCTAGGGCCCCGGGCTCAGGACCCTGGTGCGGCAGCCCACGTTACGGGTTCTCAGTTACTCATCACACCAACCATCGTTTGAAAATTCTTGTTACTCTTCCCACTTCCAGAAGCGGTTACCCCAGGCTCAGCTGCAAGCCCCCATGCAGTTCAGGTGGACCATCTCCTCTGTGCTAAGACCCTGGGTGGGTCTTTATCCAGCTCCCGTTGGCAGTGCTCCGGAGACAGAGAGGAGCCTGAAGGCGACCTGAGCCTGGGGCTGGCTTGTGGGCCAGGCAGGAGGTGTTGGCGGCCTGAACCGCTGTGGGCATCTGATAGACCCTGCAGCCCAGGCTCGTTTGGGACGGAGAGATGGAAAAGGTTGGCCTAGGTGAGGTGTCTGAGACCCCAGACTCAGACGTGTGCCTCCCCGCCTCAGCATCTTTCCTTCCCTTGGTGGGGGGAGGGTCTGATGTCACTGCCAAGGCCTGGGAACATCAGGGGGGCTGAGCCAGGCGATTGGGGTCCCGGGAGGCCCCCTGCAGACACCAGCAGTGTCTTTGGTTGGAGATCGCCTTGGTGTGCAAAACTGAGATATAAAATAGGAAGGTTTCAGGCGGCAGCGGTTGGCTTAACGGGAAGAATGGGAGCTGACCTTTCATAACATTGTAGCTTGTGACCCTAAGATATGTTTAAAGTTGAATGTACTCTCCTGCTTTCCAAAGTTTTGTGACCCTCTTCAATGCTGGTAAATGGGACCTCCACACACTTGGTGACTCTTCTTTCTGAAAATCCCTGGGGCGTTTAGTGGCCAAAATCCACTCCTGGAGCCATGAAATAAGCCTCTGAAGAGTGTACAGCTGCAGCCACATTGCGTTTGCCACCTTAAGGGTTCAGTTCAGTCGCTCAGTTGTGTCCAACTCTTTGAGACCCCATTGCAGCACACCAGGCCTCCCTGTCCATCACCATCTCCTGGAGCTTGCTCAAACTCATGTCCATCGAGTCGGTGATGCCATCCACCATCTCATCCTCTGTCGTCCCCTTCTCCTCCTGCCTTCAGTCTTTCCCACCATCAGGGTCTTTTCCAATGAGTCAGTTTTTCACATCAGGTGGCCAAAGTGTTGGAGCTTCAGCATCAGTCCTTCCAATGAATATAAAGGACTGATTTTCTTTAGGATGGACTGGTTGGATCTCTTTGCAGTCCAAGGGACTCCCAAGAGTCTTCTCCAACACCACAGTTCGAAAGCATCCGTTCGACACTTAGCCTTTATGGTAGGGAAGGGAATCAGCCGTCCTCTGGGAAGTTAGAAGCCTGCACACTCCCCTGGAGCTCATCTGGGCAGGCAGCATTTGCCTTGGGGGCTCCTTACGGAGAAGAGAAAAGGTCCTATCCAAGGCTGGTCATGTGGAGAAGGATTCTGAGCCACATCAGGGCTCAGGGGAGAGACGATGCTTTGGGACTGCAGACCCTCAGTCGTGTCCACTGGTGGGATTGGAGGTGTCTGGGTGGCCTGGCCTGGGTCACCCTGCACTGAGAAGGGCCTTTGGAGTGGGGGTAGGACATTGTCTGCTTCTGTCGCAGGAAGAGGTGCTCTTGTCTAACACTTGGAATTGAATTGTCCAAGGAGACACGCTTGCTGACAAAGCAAGAGACTTTCTAGGGAAGGGGCACCGGGCAGAGAGAGGAGCGTAAGGGGACCCGGGAGACCTGCCGTGCCACGTGGCTCACGGTCTCAGGTTTTATGGCAACGGGATCAGTTTCCCAGTTGTGTTTGGCCAATGTTTCTTACTCAGAGTCCTTCCTGGGGCTGCACCTGTTGCTCAGTCAAGGTGGATGTCAGCAAGAAGCATTCTGGGAGGTCGTGGGCCACGCGGTGTCTCCTTTTGACTTTCTCCAGTTCTTCCGGTTGGTGGTGACTTGTTAGTTTTTCGTGCCTCACCAGGACCTCCTGCTTGTAAAATAACTCACCTAAATGGTCACTGCCGTGTCTGGCCAGGGTGGGCAGTTTCAGGCAGCGTGTTTCCCCTAACACTTCGAGGGTCTTTGAGGCCCTGGGAAAGCAACTTGAACTTCCAGGGAATCCCAGAATGAATCTGGTATCCCAGAGATTTATGGTCTATTCCATTTATTATAGAGATTCAAGGATTTTCAAATAAGAAGTCAAATCATCCCTTGGAAAACTGTTGCCAGTGAGCTTCTGTTAAATCCTCCATTGGAGAGTCATCAGCGTATTAATGTATTAGCCAGCCTGCTGTGTGGCTCTTTCCTGCTGCAGCTGAAATGGATTTCTTATTTTATTAGGGATGCGCATTTCCTCTCTGAGCTCAGAAAGGAGGCTGAGTAGAGCCCTGGTGCCTGCCAGCGCTCCGGTTCTCTGGAGCTGTGCTTTCTCTTCCCCGTTCTTGTTTCCCTTTATATTTTGGGATTTTGAATGCTTTAAGCTAAAAATAAATGCTCCCTCACTTTTCTGTTGCTAAAAAGAGTTAAAAAAAAATTCTTGGAAATTTAACGTTTCAGCCAAACATCTCAATCCTGGAGATGATAGTAGGTTGTTTTTTAAAAGTCATCTGTGGTTTCAGAGTTGTTGTTTTTTTTTTAACCCCTGAACATAATTTCAGAAGATTTGTCTAGAACCTCTGGATCACCGGATCCAAATGGGATTGTAGGGAAAGGAGAGGATGAGATGGTTGGATGGACATGAGTTTGAGCAAACTCCAGGAGATAATAAAGGACACGGAAGCCTGGTGTGCTGCAGTCCATGGGCACACAAAGAGTTGGACACGACTGAAGAAGTTTTTATTATGGTTTTAGTCCCCCTACCAGATAGGCTACTAAGGTTGTCCCTCCTAATTAATCATTTTCCCCGAGGTGTGTATTATGCCAGGCGGTTGTTATGTATGGTGCTCATTTTTAGCATGAAATGCGCAAGAAGGAAGTCCAGCCACAGCTTTGATGCTTCTCGTCTGAATGTCAGAGTGTAACACTTGGTCCAGGCTCAGCGGAAATGAATGTAATGAAGGGGTAATCTCCCTGGCAGATCTTAACTCAGGGTTCCTGGTTATTGGTGGAACCCAGAGATTAATACAGTCTGCAGCAGTCTTCATCCCCTGCAATTGAATAAACTCCCAAGATTTTGGAAGAAATTGCTGGACAGGAAGTACTTTTTTTTTTTTTTTTTTTTTAGCGACTTTGCAATATCCAGCTGGTTTTAAGACTTTTGACCCACCAAGTCAAGTAAAGAGAATGGAAGCGTTGATGCTGTAGTAATACGAAATAGTCTAGTGGTACCACGGGGAAGAGGGGGCGGGCGGGCTTTCTGCCCAGGAGGAGGCTATTATCTGCTGGACGATTTCTCACCTGTGTTCCTAGCACTTAGGAATTAGGTGATGAGGTCAAGATCCCTCATGGGCAGCAAGTTGTGAACTGGGACTCTGTCCTTGCCCCGCCCACCCACACCCGCTGTGTTCGCTTTGGTCCAAGGGGATAAAGTGGGGAACCTCTATGGCTTGGGTGCCCATTGTGTGTGTGTGGTATAATGAGAGCCTTACATTTCCCGGTTAAACGCGCTGTTCTGCATGTGAATAATCTTGAAAACAGACCAGGGCTGAGTCCCTCACTTAAGTGCTATTAGCAAGCAGGGATTGAAAGGAGTTTGGAGTCAGGATGAATTTTAAGTCCCAGGCGAGGGAAACAGCACAGCTCTCCTAGGAGCGAAAACAAGCAGCTGAGCCGCTTTGTTGCTGGGTCTGATTTGTGTCTGTTTCTGCTCCCTTCCCCCGCTGCTCTTGGGTCTGTCCTCCCCTCTGTAGGTATCGGCAGCCTTCCGTGGGGTCCAGAGGCTTGTCCCTTCCGAACGAGGAGCCAGGATGGGGCTGGAAGTGGCCCTGAAGGGGAGCTTCCCAAAGGAAAGCCCCCTCCGTCTTTGCTTTCCGCCAGTGGCCCAGAAAAGCCACTTTTCTGCCGAGGAGAGAGGCTTTTCTCTGAAATAAGCCTGAGTCCTTTGTGGCTGTGTCTCCCTCAGAAAAACAGGGAGGGGACTTTGGGGTGTCTGGGGGCTGCATGCTTAAGATGCCTTCCTGAACCCCTCGAGGTTGATCTGTGTGTGTCCTCTGGAGGGGGCTCAGGCTGTTTCAGGGACAGGTGCAGTGGGGGGCCCCCCGCAGGGCCCAAGTCCTTCCTCTGCCAGGTGGACGGTGGCGGCTTTTACTTCCAGCTGCAGGTTGTCTGAGCCCCTCCGTGGAAGGCTGTCTGCTTGCCCTCGCCCCAGAGGTCAGCAGGCACGGCCAGGTGGACCCTGTTCCGCAGGGGATGGGGCCACATTGATGCAGGTGCCTGTGAGTGTGGGAAAACAGCAGCCCAGGGAGGAGGACAGAGGCCAGCTTGGAGGAGGAGGAACCCAGCCCGGAGGAAAAGGGTTTCCTCAGGTGTTTGTATAATGAGGATGTTCCTCCTGCATCTGGCATTCAGATTTCCTAAGAAGGCCTCAAGGCCCACCTCCCGCAGAAGTAAGTGCAGAGTCTCGGGGTGCCAAGGGCAGCCGACCTCACCGTGGTGGTCAGGTGCCCAGTGGTCCAGATGTGCAGCACGCGGGCCTTTTGTTAAGGCGCCTGCTGTGGGTGGAGGCTGGCTGGAATCGGCAGGAGCCCCGCCCGACGCCCTCGGGGCTCCCCCGGGCCAGGCGGCGCCCGGAGCTGGCTCGCAGCAGTGTCCTTCTCTTAGGCGCTGTGTGTGTGAACGCCTGTTCCTCAGCGACCCACGTGGTCAGCAGTGTCAGGACCAAAACAGGAGTGAATACAGTGTGGTGTTGTCCGTATGTCTGCCGCAGCCGTCTTCCGGGTCCAGACTTGGCACCCCCTTACTTTGTGTGTGTGTGTATACATGTATATGTGTACTTTGTAAAAACGTCTTTTAAGACTTTATTTTTGCAGAGTAGTTTTAGGTTTACAACAAAACCGAGAGGGAAGAACAGAGCTTCCCTTATCTTTCCGCATCCCCCCCCCGCCCCCCCGCTTCCCATCGTCAGCATCACTCCCCAGAACAGTACCTCTCTACCAGAGCAGAACCCACACTGACACGCCACAGTCTCCCAAGATCTGTATTTCACCTTTAGGGCTCACTGTTGTCTATTTTAAAAGACTTAAAACGAATGAAAGCTGAATGTAAAACAACAACAAAGAAACGGCTGGTGCTGCTGTAAACGGGCGACCCAGATAGTGTGAATTTCATGTTTCTTGGGGCTCGGCACTGACCGTCCGAACGCCAAGCACCTTTTCCTTGGAAAGTGCGGATCTGGCGGCTTCCTGTTTGCTCAGCGTCACAGCGGTGTGTGTTGTGGGCACAGTGCACTTCCACAATCTGACCTTCACTGGGCTTTGTCTTAATACAGAGTTAAGCTGGTCAGGAATTCTACTGCTGTCTGTGTTTAGCTGTGTAGGGACTGCCTTTCTCAAGTCCTAAAATAATAACATGCTGTGCGTGTGACCTGTGGGCATACCAGGGTGACAGCGGGGAGCTGGTGTCTGTTCCTTTAACTTCAGATATTTTGGTCCTTGCTCAGTGGTAAAGAACCCACCTGCCAACGCAGGAGCCGCAGGACACGCTGGTTTGGTTCCTGGCTCAGGAAGATTCCTTTGGAGCAGGAAATGGCAACCCACTCCAGTATTCTTGCCTAGATCACCCCATGGACCGAGGAGCCTGGCGGGCTCCATGGGGTTGCAAAGAGTCAGACACGACTGAGCTACTGAGCACACATGCATGTTAGAAGAACTGGGCTGAGCGTTTCTGCTTAATATTCATACAGCTTCCCCCACCCCGTGTTGAGTCATGTTGATTTCCCTCCCCTTCGTGTAACCACCTCTTGTTCCGTGAGTCGCTTTGACCAGCGCCTGCAGGGAGGCCGCTTTCTTTCTCTGACTGCCTCCGGATTTCTGTTCTGAAGAAGCTAATAGTTCGGGTTTTTCATTCCTGATAAAAGTTTCCTGTTACTTTAAGTTCCCTAATCTGGGTGTTCTTTGAGTGTTTCTTTTCACTGTTAATGATTTAAATTGAAAAGATAACATGGAGTCTGAAGTGCAGCCATGTTAATGATAAGAAATGACGAACCACCTTCCTTTCCTAAACCCTGCTGGGCAGTTGCCGAGGGTCCTCTGCAGCCTGGGCACTTGCCAGCCCCGCCGTGACGTCATCCAGAGGCCTCAGTGTCACAGGTTAAATGCAGTCAGTCAGTGGCCACCAGCCGTGTTGTATTCTAAATTCCAGTCCAGGGGCTGTCAAAGTGGCTCAGTGGTAAAGAATCCGCCTGCCGGCACAGGAGACATGGGTTTGATCCTTGGGTTCGGGAGATCGCCTGGAGAGGGAAATGGCAACCCACTCCAGTATCCTTGCCTGGGAAACCCCATGGACAGAGAAGCCTGGCGGGTTATGGTCCTTGGGGTCACAAAGAGACGTGACCGAGTGACTGAATGACAACGTCAGCTGCGCTTCCATCAGCGTGCGGGAATGCGTCTTCTTAATACTGTTCTACTCTAAGTGGGGCAGTCGAGTGAAGCTCAGAATGGCCCCTTCTGAAATGGCACATCTCCTGTGACTTGGGGTTCTAACTGCTGAGAACACGCACACATGTGCACAGGCGTTCCCAGGCACACACACAGGCCTCCAGGGCATGTGCCCCAGGAGCATGTGTGTTTATCCTTCGAGGGTTGATGCACCATGGAACTTAAACGTGGTGACCCAGGGCCTGAAGAGCAGATAAGACCAAGGAGGGCCTTGGGATGCAGGAAGGGAAAAACCAGACCCTTATTGTCCTTCCCTCCCCCGTGTCATAACTATTCATGGATTTCAGGTCCTCCTGAGCAGCATAACCCATCTCCCCTCCTACCCCATAGTGAAAGTCACTCAGTCATATCCGACTCTTTGCGACCCCGTGGACTATACCGTCCATGGGATTCTCCAGGCCAGAATACTGGAGTGGGTTAGCCTTTCCCTTCTCCAGGGGATCTTCCCAAACCAGGGATCAAACCCAGGTCTCCCGCACTGCAGGCGGATTCTTTACCAGCTGAGCCACCAGGGAGAAGGTATGTGCCTTACTCTTCCCTCCACCCAGTATATGTGCCTCATCCAATCAGCAAATGACCCGCAAGACCCCCATCCCACTCCTTATATCCTGGGTATAAAAGTGGACTGAGGAGCCCTGTTCAATGTGGGTTCTCCCTTGAGCTGGCCCACTGTTCTAACAGCGTCTCCCGCTCTAATAAACTTTATTCTCCTCTCATTCTGCCTTCTGTCCAGAAATTCTTTTCCAGATCACGACATTAAACAGGGCAGCAGGTCCCACCCTGCTCACCCCGTGACGTGCTGTCAACTCTGTCATCCCTGCTCAGCGAGTGCAGCCCTCAGAAAGGCCCCGATCCGTAGAGGAGGAGCACGTAGAAGTCTCCGACGCTTTTGCTGCGTCTTTTGTGATTTTTCATTTAACCTCTTTGGAGACGGCTTTCTGTCCCGATCAGGCAATGACGGAGGCGACGGACATTTTTAAAGTGCATCTTTTAAAATGGAAGATGTGTTGTCTCTGGTCAGTTAAATTAAACATTAATTTTATTAATCTAGTTTTCACAAGCAAATGTATTCCGCTGGAGGGAAAATTTATTTGCAAGCAAGAAGGCACTGCACACGTTGTTCCAGTGTTTATATAATTACACATCTTTATTTAATGGAGCCCTGCTTCAGTTACTATGAATATGTAATATTTGTTGTGATAAACATAATCTTTTGGTGACATGTGCTTAAAAATCAGCTGAGCATTAGTGAATGAAGCTCATTTTAATTCCCACTTTACCCTCTTTGTTTTCCTATTAAGAGTATTAAAAGCTGTGTTATTGAATTTTTTTATATGCCAGATGGTATAAAATTTGAGGGGTACTGAAAGGTGGCAGTGACAAGAAAGTCTCATTACCTTGTCCCCAAGCTGGTTCCTTAACCCTAGATCAGCAACTATGAAGTATTTATGCTTCCAGAAGTGTTCCCCGCATGGACAGGGTTGTGTGTGTTACACACACACACGCACACACATCACTGTGGCTTTGGGATGGTTGCACTTTGGTACACTGAGGCTTTTGTTGGTGACTTAGCCTTCCTTACAGGAATGTATCCCAGAGAAGGAAATGACAACCTACTCCAGTGTTCTTGCCTGGAGAATCCCATGGACAGAGGAGCCTGGCCAGTTATAGTCCATGGGGTCGCAGAGAGTCGGACATGACTGAGTGAGCACATAGGAATGTATCCATGTGTGTGTAACCAGCCCTGGGTTGTTTACAAGCACGGCAACAGCCCGGCTTTGGGAGACATTCTTGGCACAGGTATTTCATGTTGATGGAACAGCTGGCATCTGCTTCCCTGGACTGTTGAAATCACCCCACCCCCAATCCTACAATCCACATTCCCGTTTTCCTGAGAGATCAGCTGATGACAGAGAGTGAGTGTTTGTGACCTTTCTGATCACCCTGTTCGCTGCTGGGAAGGTGTGGCGTTGGTTACTGTCTGCTGAGTGCACACGAGGGCTCAGGCAGGCCCTGTACTAGAGCACCCACGGTTAACTCGTCTGCAGGGACAGCTTGTCTGGGACACGTTAGGGTGGTGCCCGCCGGCCAAAGAGTGGGTGTGCAGGTACCCAATTAATGTGTGCCCCCCGACACGTGGCCCCCAGCTGGCTCACTTCCGTGGGGGGAGCAGTGGCCCTTGCCCTTCCCTTTCCTGAATGAACATCTTTCCTTCTGAGCTCCTTTCCGATGGGCCCGCTTACTCTGCCAGTTGGCCGGGTATTCGAGTCCCCGAAGTCCAGCGTCTCTGCTGTTGGACACCAGTCCCCACCAGCTCTCAGCTGCGCCTCGGAGGCCCTTTCCAGCTGCCTGGCGCCTCCCATCCCATCCTGATCCCCCAGCCCGGCCTTCCTCCTCCCTGTAGTCCTCCTCTGACGTGAGGAAGGCCTCTGAGCCGGCAGACCTCAGCCTCCGTCTTCGCGGGGCTGGCGGCGTCTGTGTTTTCGTGTCACTGTCTGTCTTTTCCAGGTGTTTTCTGGTCCTTCTCTGCAATGCCCCCAGTGGAGCTGCTTCCGTTCCTGCATCCGTTGGGTTAGAAAGTTGGGCATCGGGCATTACTTGACTTCTAAGCCATTTGTGATTTGACTTCTTGGTCATCGTGTAGCATGAAGGAGTTGGGGGGTTTTCGAAAAAGGCACGGAAACCGAAGGCCCTTTGGAGGCAGGCCCTCCGCTCGGGGGTCTCTGGGGCAGCTGCCGTGTTTGTTAACAGCTCTGTCTGTCCATCCCTAAGTACACAGAGTGGGTGGTGGGGTGGCCTCCATGAAGGGAAATGGCAGGTGGGGGACACGGGGAATCAGGTCGTTGGGGTCCTCCCTGTGGGGCGGTCACCTCCACCCATACACTTGGGGGTGAGAGGCAGAGACGGTCAGGGGAGGCCGCCCCCAGAGTGCTGACTGGGCGGGCTGGGCCCTGCAGAGGGCCCTGCAGTGGCTGGGCACCCCCGGTCTTTCCAACACATCGCGTGTCATCCTGAAGTGTCCTGACTGGATCCTCAGTGTCTGTTGTGTCTTTGAGGATCAGAAGTCCAGCACCGAGGTCTTCTAAACCATAACATGCTGTAAACACTTGAATTTTCAAAATCCAGCCATCAGCTACTGTAACTCTGTTGGTGGAATTTTAAGCAAGTTACTACTAGTTTAGGGGAAACCCAGAGGCTCAAAGTTGCCTGGCATCAGGGTCAGTTTCAGAGCAGCCAGAGCCTCCATCGTCCTCCAAGTGGCCCACCCTTAGGGTCAGAAGGGTCTGAACGCCCAGGGAAGCGTGGCTCATAAAGGGCTGGGGCAGGACTTGGTGGTCTTGGGTCGGAGCGTGTGACGAGGTTTAGCACACAGGACACGAACTGGTGTCAGAACGACCGTGTGCGGCAGGCAGATCTCAGCGGCTCAGGGTACGAGATCCCAGGCCGGGGCTGGACCGTCTGCTGTGTCCTTCTGGTTTGAAGACTGGCACGGTGGGGGCGTGCTGACCCTGCCCTCCGTTAAGTCATGTGTCTCACTTGCGTTCGCCCTCCTGTTTTACAGATGCCTTCGTGAACAGCCAGGAATGGACGTTGAGTCGATCCGTCCCCGAGCTCAAAGTGGTGAGTGGTTGCTCTGGCCTTGAGCGTGGTTGTTTCTCAACCTGCAGGAGGGGGGCTTGGAATGGGCCCAGGAAGAGGCACAGTGTGGCCTGTGAGCACCCCTCGTCTTCATGTTGGGGGCCGTCTCCTCCCCAGGGGCCCAGAGGTGTGTCCAGTGTGTCCTGGGGAGTTGGGGGGTGGCAGGTGAGGCTGAGGGTGGGGCTGGAGCCCAGGGGAGCCTGTGACGGTCATGATGGGTGGCCAGGCAGACGGCCTGAGTGCAGAGCTGCGTGTCCCCCTGCCGTTCTGTCTCACACCCGTGTGTGTGTGTGTGTGAGTGAGTGAGAGACACTCGTCGGTTTGTCTCTCACACACCCACCCACCCACACCTTTACTAGTCCTTTGCAGGATGTCATGGGAAGTCTCTGTGGCTAACTATTAAGTCATAATTGTAATTCATTATTACGAAAGTGTGATTATGTACTGTTAACAAAGGAGCAGTGAAAAATTAAAAGCTTTGTTCTCATTATGAACTTTAATAATTCAGCGAGGCTACTCAAAGCTTTGTTTGCTATTCAGTCACTGAGTTGTATCCGACTCTTGACGACCCTGTGGACTGTAGGCCACCAGGCTCCTCTGTCCTCCACTATCTCCTGGAGATGTAAAGCTTAGACGTTGACTGAAGTAAAAAGTAACTTGAGTTTGTTGCAGTCATACCTCTGAGCCCCTCTGCACTTGGCACCCCTCACCTTAAGGTGGAAACAAGGACCGATAGAACTATTAAATGATCATGTTGCTGTGCGATCAGTGGCATTTGGAGGGTGTGTGTGTATATGTGTTTTTGTGTGTGTGTGTATATGTGTGTTTGTGTGTGAAACGTCTCATGTGGCGGACTCTGACCGTGGTGACGGCAGGTGAGTTCCTTCTAGGTCTGACCTTCCTCAGTGACGCCTTCCTTGGGGGAGACCACGGGGCCCGCCGTCCCAGGGCGCTCCAGAGGTGCGGGTTCAGCCCAGCCCCGGGACAGTGCCGCTCCGTCCCGTGCGCTCTTGAGACACGTCCCCAGCAGAGGGCTGATCCCGTGGGCCCCGGTCAGGAAATGCTGTCAGCAGTCTCGGGCCAGCAGCCAGAGATGCTACTCAGAGATTTCCAGGAAGGCTTCTTAGTTCCAGATCGGCCCTCCTGAGCCAGCCAAAGTGGGTGAGGTTCTGCCGGCAGAGTGAAACAGGAGGAACAGCACTGAGATGAGGAAGGTGCTCTCTCTGTGTGGGGTGCGGAGTACCTGCCTGGAGGAGCCTCCGCCTTTAGTCCTGAGTGGGTCTGGAGTTGTCCCCCCCTCGCAGTGCGGACGACTGAGCCTCGGATGTTAAGATGTGCCCAAGGGGACTGCCCTGGTGGCCCTGTCGTTAAGAATCTGCCCTGCGGTGCAGGGGACACAGGTTCATCCCTGGTCCAGGAACTAAGACCCCACATTCCACGAAGGAAATGAAATAAGCCTGTGCACCACCGCTGAGATCCGGTGCAGCAAAAGAAATAAACATAAAAAAGTTGAATAAAGAAGGTGCCCAAAGAGCTCCAGTTCATATGAGGTGGGCTTCCCTGGTGGCTCAGCCGGTAAAGAATGTGCCTGCAATGCGGGAGACCTGGGTTTGATCCCTGGGTTGGGAAGATCTCCTGGAGAAGGGAAAGGGTACCCACTCCAGTATTGTGGCCTGGAATTCCATGGACTGTACAGTCCATGGGGTTGCAAAGAGTCAGATATGACTGAGCGACTTTCACTTTAGTACAAGGTGGAGCCGGATTTGAACCCGGCGTTTGTCTGCATCAGCACCGCGGGCAGAACTGTCTGCAGCGTGGAAAGGTTCTCTTTCTTTGCTGCCCGAGGTGGAAGCCGTGGGCTCCATGTGGCTGTGGAGCTTTTGAAGTGTGGCCCGTGCAGGTGAGGAGCTGAGGATTGAAGTGTCATCTGAGGATCAGACCCTCTGGTTTAGACCCAGTTTGGGGAGCTGAAGGTGTTAATGGTTCTGCCAGAGCCCCACACCAGCCCATGATAACTGAGGGTGCCTCCCACCCAGACCTGTTCTCTGCTGGTGTTTCCGAAGCATGCAGTGTTCTGGAATCAATGCCTGGAGGGGTGGGGTGGCCGTGTTAACAGGTGGATTTACGATCCTGAAACAGAACTCTCTCGTAAAGTTGGCTGGAATTCACAGGAGGGGTGGACTGCATCTCATGGACAAGTAAATGCAAAGGATTCTGGAGTTCTTCTGGGGAAGGCCCTGCCCCCTTCCCCACGGGCTGTGTGGGGCGGGCCAGGGCCCCCGCTGGCGCCCTCCTTATGGGGGAGGAGCAGCAGGCAGCCTGGCCTCCCCGGGAGACCCCTCCTGTGCCGAGGCGTTCCCAGCATCTGCAGAAATGCTCCTCTGTCCAGGGGCAACCTCTGCGTGTGTCCACAGGGCTGCGATTCCGTCCTGCTGGGCGCGGCCCCCAGGACAGGTGGCCCCTGAGGTCAGTGCCCCTCAGATCCCCGACTCCGTTTCAGAAATGCAGCAGGTCCGCGACATGATAGCAAGCCTCAAGTGGGCTCTTTAGATCGTGTTTGAGCATAAATCTTCTGGAATCTGTCAAACAGAAAAATGTCAGTGTTCGCTTGCTTTCTTTCTGGCCCCATTGCCTGGCTTGCGGGACCCTAGTTCCCTGACCAGGGATTGAACCTGGGCCCTCGGCAGTGAGAGTACCAAGTCCTAACCACCCAACTGCCAGGGAACGCCCTAGTGTTGGCTTTCTTTTCCGGACGGGCAGCACCAGGCTGTCTGCTTCCTGAGGTGGGGTCGGTAGTGGGGAGATGATGAGTGGCCAGCTGCTGCCGGCCTCCCCGCCGCGGATCCACACTCGGGCCCCTGTGGACGTCTGCAGGCAGCACGCACTGACCGCTCACCTCCAAGCAGAAAGGAAAGGACTCCTGAGATTGCCGGCCTCAGAGAGGAGGGCCTCAGTCCACAACTGGTCACATCCCGTTTGTGTGTTAATGTTGAATTCCCAACTGGGATTTTGAACCAAAAGCCTCAATTTTCTTTTCAGCCGACTCCGTGTTTAGCAGGTAAGCAGTGGAGTGTGGGCAGTAGAGAGATCAGTTTAGAAAGACGCCTCGTGCGGCCTGACAGTTGACAGTTCTGCCCCGAGGATGCCCAGGCCCTCGGTGGTCACGTGTTGCCACCAGAACACACGATTCTGTAAGTTTCAGGGCACCTTTACCCGCGTTACCTTGCTTCTTCCCGAGCCTGGAGACCCAGGCTGGCTCGATTCCATTCTTCTCTGGTTTGTATCCAGGAGCTGTTCACAGATCCCAGCACAGCTTTGCAGCTTCAAGAGCATTTTCATCCCTTGTTTTATTCCCTTCTCACAGCTGGCTGTTAGTTTCTGCCAGTGTTTCAAATTAAAATAAAGCCCATGGTGTGCACACATAAGAAGGTGTCTGAGGTGACCATTCAGTTCAAATAAAACACCTTCCCCCCCCTGCCCCGTGTGGGGGATCGAGTGATTTGATCCTTGCAAGGGGTGAGTTAATTCTTTGCAAATCGTTGACGTGTCAGAAGGAGAGAATGTTTTCACACATAGAAAACACAGACTGAATAGTGTTTGATTTCGAGCACTTTCCTCCTCGGGAAAGAAGCAGCCTAATCTTAATTAAAAATTCAATTCAGTGGCATACTGTTTTGGATTTTCTCAGCGTGAAGCTGACAAACAGCAGGTACCCTTGAGCAAAAGAATAATTAATAGGTGAAAATTCTCAGATTATAGAGGCCCACGGCAAAGGGAAGACAGGAGTCCAATCAGGAAGGAAACAACTTTATTTAGGTTCTGTCCACATAGTCTGGAGCTTGGAGCCGTAGTGATAAAGCATCTCGTTTCTACTCATTGGTGTTGTTAAGTCATTCATCCATGTATCTTCCCAGTGTTGCAGGGGTGGGGTGGGGGGCAAGCGTCTGCCTTGGGCAGTGCTGGGAGGTAGAGAACCAGACACACTTGAGAGCCAGTCCCTTGTCGGCACTGGAGAGGGTCAGACCCACAACATATGATGCTGGGGAAACAGGCAAGAGGCAGGCTGGTTGTGTGAGGAGGACGGTCAGGGAGCTTTGGGAGGAAGCATTATTTGAGGCCATGGCATTAAGAAGGCTTCTCAGAGGAGGTGACGTCTGAACTGCTGCTGAGGCATGCATAAGAGTTTGTTTCCAGTAGTGATTGATGGGGAAAGGTCTAGGTGTCCAGAGTCGGTGAGGCTGAGCATGGGGTTTGGCCACTGGCACACTGACCGTGAAGCAGGGAAGGGGAGGTTGAGGACGGAAGGAGCCTGACTGGTGGGAAGGACAGGATGGGTTCAGGGTTTTAGGTCGAATTTTAATAATGTCAGATGTGTTCTGTTCTATTAATCTGTTTGTTGTCCTAGTTATTGGCACCGTCATCCATTTATCCAACCAGCCAACATAGCTCTCTTCTCCCTCCCTCCTACCTACTCATCCATCCACTCACCCACCTGTCCACCTCATCCACCCATCTATGCAGCCTTTTACCCACCCACCCATCAACCCATCCTCCCACCCATCCAGTCACTCACCCATCCATCCATCCACCCACCCACCCATCCACCCATCCATCCACCCACCCACCCACTCACCCACCCATCCACCCATCCATCCGCCCACCCACCCACCCACCCATCAACCCATCCACCCACTCACCCACCCACCCATCCACCCACTCACCCACCCACCCATCCACCCATCTATCCACCCATCCACCCACTCTCCCTCCCATCCACCCACCCATCCATCCATCAACCCACCCACCCATCCATCCATCAACCCATCCACCCACCCACCCATCAACCCATCCACCTACTCACCCATCCACCCACCCACCCACGCACCCATCCCATATTTCCCAGCACTTTGTTGGGACGAGAAACTACTGAGTGTAGGGATACAGAGTGTCCTTGCCAGTATCTGAGACCTAGTTCTTGGTCTTGGGGGACATGATGTGGTGGGAGGTAGAGCCAAGAACGTCAGCAGTGTATAGTGTGCTGGGTGTGCAGAGAAGCATGGAGACCACCCTGAACTCTTGGGTGAAGTAGAGCAGGAGGACCTGGGTGAGTGAAGCGTGGGTGTGGTTCCCGCCTGGCCAGGGTGCCTCCATCAAGATTGATTGTAAGGATGCGGAGGGGACACTTTGTTGTCCATGAAATTCTTGGACTCCAGCCTGCAGCCAGAGTCAGAGGCTTCCCAAGAGTTGTGAAATGAGGGCGTCGCATTTTTGCAGTGTTGATCGTAAAGAATCTCTGGTATTCTCGGGGTGAGGAGGGGGAGCTCCCAGGCAGGGTGACGAGCTAAAGGCTGTCCCGAGCTCCAGTGGACGGACTGCACCGCCTGCCCCTTGGGGCGGAGGAGATGCTCACAAACTGTCCTCCGGGCAGGGGGGAATAGTCAGGTGTATACATGCGGAGCCTTGGGTGTGTGCGGGTTTACCTGAATGGGGGTGGGGCTGAGGCAGTGGGAATCCGAGGAGGTGGGATGTGGCCTTGGCTCCCTCAGGTGGGCTTTAGAATCCAGAATCCAGGGGATCTAGGGAAGGAGCCCACGTGGTTGAGACGGAATTCCAAGAGGAAGCCCAAGGCAGAAGTTTGCAGAGAACCTCATCTACAGCTTCTGGTGAAGGGCTGGGTCAGGACGAGGGGAAGGTGAGGGGTTTCAGAAACCAATTTGTTGGTGACCTTGAGCAGTGTCTTTGAAGCCATAGAGTCAAAAACTTTGTGGGGGGTGGTGGTTCAGGGTGAGCAGGGAGGTGTGCCCCAGAGGCCTGGCTGGCGGGAGAGCGAGGCAGATTTTTCCTGGGAGGAGACTGTATGCAGGGCAAGGCTCTTGTCCTGCTTTTCCTAAGCAGGAATTGATTTTGATGCCTCAGTGCGGCTTTGGGGGGTTAGTTCTAGTGGGGGAGGAAGAGGTTACCGTGCAGGAGGGTCTTCACACAGAAGATGGTGGGGGATGAGCTCCACAGAGTGGGGAGGGCGTCCCAAGGGGCGGTCCCTGCGTCCAGGTGTCAGCTGTGGGGAGCTGTGGGAGTGAGAGCTGTCTACGAGGGAGCTGTCTCTGGCAGAAGATGGGATAAAGCCAGCCTTGCACCCTGGAGATGGTGCGTTCCTACCTGCTGGGACGGTGGTCTCTCACATTTCTCTGGAGCCATGTTTCAGGGAGGATGAACACCTTGGCCGCCTTGACCACGGGCCTCTGGTGTTTCCTCATCTCAGCCCTGCAATGTGGGAGCCCGTGTCCAGAGACCGGGCCAGCTCGCCACCTCTGCCCTGCCTTGGTGCGGCTTTCTCCCCTCCGGTCCCTGCTGGACACTGTTCCTCCCGGACTCCTGATCCTGCCCCGAGGTCGTGATGGAATATATCAGAATGTCCCCTAACCTCTTTATGGCCCAGTACTGCCCCTGTGTCCTCTTTAACCTCGTTCGTGCCTTGTTGAGAGTTTTGAGGGTCCCCAGTGCACGCTGGCGGGCTGTGCACCTTCCCAACGTAATCAGCACTCATGGGATCTAGAAGGATGCCACCACAGCCAACGTGTGTCCAAACCGTGTTGATTCCTCAGGCCGTGGAGACTGATGGAGATGTGTGATGTTAACTGAGGGTGCTGGAATCCCTTTTTCTCCTGGAGAAGAATTTAACGAGATGATGTTTCGGATTTCTGTCCGTTCCAGCCCTGTCTGTCTGCAGGTTGCTGAAAGCGTGGTACACTGACCGCTCCTTAGTGACTGTCCATTTCTGTGTTGCAGGGCATTGTGGGTAACTTGGCCAGCGGCAAGTCGGCCCTGGTGCACCGCTATCTGACCGGCACGTATGTCCAGGAGGAGTCTCCCGAAGGTATGCTCTTTTGGCAGACAGCCTCCAGCTCAAGAGAGTTTAGTTGGCCAAGGTTTTCGTTAGCATATTCTAAATCATGACTGTCGTATATCCCATGTCAAGAAAAAGAACAAAACACGAAGCAGCAGAAATCCGTAGCTATGTTGCTTTTTTGGTAGTATTGTCAGCCAGCCAGTTACGTTAACTTCATCTTGGCATTGGGAGCAATAGAGTCAAACCACAAATCCTGTTAAATGTGCTCTTAGCTGGTGGTTCTGTCCCTCACAGCTGAGTCCAGTGTCACGCCTTTAAATATTACTGCTTGGACGTGTCTTCGCTTTGGACGTTGAGTTTATAACGTAATTTGTACGGACCTTTCCATAGTCGCAGGCCCGAGCACTTGAGATGACCACCACCATACGTTTGAGTGTGTTTTCCCCTTTATATTGTGCTCTAAACATGGAATAATCATTTTTGCATGAGAATAAGCTATTTATTTTGCCGTGAGGCTTTTACTTCTTCAGTTTAACATATCCACGTTTTGTTTTTCGCTTTAAATAAAACGATGGTAGTCAAGCTAGGAAACCAGGTAGCTTCCGTGCCCCCCCCAAATCCAGCTAGAGTGTACACACACCGTTTTCTAAATTATATTTTCTCTCCGTGTAACCTTTTAAAAATCCAACTCTGAGACACTGAATTTCTGGTTCCTTCTTTTTCTTACTGGCTGTTCCATTCTTTGCAGATATGGATGCAGGTAACTATACATTTCCTTCATGGCAGCGCTTGTCTTGTTTGAAGAGCGAGGAGAGACCCAACTCTGTACTGTAGTCCTCCCTTGACTCCTCGTTCTGTGTCACCCATCCGATTTTGTTTCCATCTTATCCTTTTTTTTTTTTTTAAGTTAAACATTTCACCCTGTTTTGTCCCTTAGATGTCTTCTTAGCAGTAGTTCTGAGTAGCTTCCCATGTTCCCTGTAACACCTGTTCTAGTATTTAACTCTCGTTGCTGGGCACCTTGTAATCGTCGCGAAGTGTGTGGAAGGTGGAATTCTCTGGCCACCTTTGTTTGGGGCTCTGCCGTGACGTTGCAGAATTCTTGGTGGACACGTGAGAATGTTTTGGTTATCCATATCGACATGATGATTTCAGGGAGATTAGAGGTGAAGGCTTGGATGTGGGAGTCAAGGAGGAAAAGCATACCTAGACACGGAAAGATGGATGCAGATGCTAGACAGGTGCGTGCTGTAGAGAGGCGATGCAGGCGCCCCCGTTCTCCTCTCCTGGACGCTGGACTTGGGTGTGCTGGCGTACCTGTGCCTTTGAGTCTGAGTGCGGGTTTCAGCCGTCGTCACCTGGATTACACCCCAAGAGTCTTTTAGAGACTTTTTTTCTTGGGTTTCTACTTATTCCTCGGGGCAGGCTGTGTAGGTTGATGACCCTACCTCCTCAAGTCAGGCTGCCTGTGGGCCCGGGATACCCTGGGTTTCACTCGGGGGTGGGGGCCCTTAGATAGGTTACGTGGTCTGGGCCCCGGTTTCGCGGCCGCACGCTGGCCTCTCTCCTGCCTGACCTGTCGTCTGGTGTGGCTGGC
Source organism: Bos indicus x Bos taurus (assembly GCF_003369695.1). Lineage (NCBI taxonomy): Eukaryota > Metazoa > Chordata > Mammalia > Artiodactyla > Bovidae > Bos > Bos indicus x Bos taurus. Next base: position 115,337,438 of record NC_040078.1, read on the forward strand.
GGGGGTCCCCGGCCCTCCCGCCCGTGGCCAGCTCCCGCTCCCCCGCCCGTGGTGCTGTTTGTCATTGCTGTGACTTTGCCGTTTCCGCGTCTGCCATCGCGTTCGGGCCTCGCTGTGCTTTCCTTGTGGCGGACCCTTAGATTTTGATGAAATGGAAGCCTTTCTCTTGCGTGTTTGTGCATCAAAAGTAAAACCATCCCCAGTGGGGGGACCTAAACACGACCTCTTAGTAGCCCCGCTTTCTCCACTTCTCAGGCAGTCGTTCTTAACGATGCGAATTTCACGGTGTCATGTGATTTTCAGAATACATCCATTGTAAAGCGGGGAAGCATCTCGGGTTCACTCTTGGGATGTCCTTTCTTCCATCTGCAGGGTGGAAGTGTCTCACCCCTCAGCAGGGCCGGTGCCCAAGGGCTCCCGGGTCAGGGGATAGAGTGTCCGCAATCTTTGCTCTCACCTTCAGGGCCTGGCCCTGCCACCTGGCCACCTGTCTTCTCATTGTTTGATTCCGGGTCAAGGGATTATTCTTGGCATTGCCAGCAGCCTACAGGGGTGCCCGCCGGGGACATGTGTCAGGGCCCCCGGGTCCTGGAAGAACCGTGAGCAGATGCCCCCTGGTGCCTGGAAGTCTTTAGCCCCCCCATGGGCCCCTGTTTCCCAAGGGCCGCCAACCCTGGGCCCAGGCGGCCTGGGTGCTTCTTTACATTTCTTCTCCAGACCAGGGAACTGACATCCACGTGCCGGGGCAAGTCCCACGTGGTGGCAGGAGGGGCCCAGAATTTGTTGTTTCTGAAAGGAAATGCATGAGAAAAGCCTTGGCACGTAAAGACTCCTTGCTTCTGGTCCGGGAACCTGTAATTGCAAAGTGTTTTCAACCCTTGCCAGACGCCTTAACATCCATCAATTACCCATGCTTGCTTCCTTGAGAAGCTTGACAGCAGTGAACGTTCTGGAGCTTTCAGGCACCGTGTTGCCACCCAGGTTCATGGAGAATGTGGGAGCAGCGGGATCCTTTCCAGGAGGCGCCGGAAGCCAGTGATGCCATCACAGCTCAGCTGCATCTGCAGTGACTTTTGCAGCAAGGGTCAGGTCAGGGCACAGCTGCTGGTATTATGTCGTGGGTGCTGGGCTGAGGGGTCTGGACTCTGGGTGAGCTGTGAGACCCTCCCATTTCCTTGCTGTTGTTATCGAAAGTGTGAAAGGGTTAGTCGCGCAGTTGTGTCCGACTCTTTTGGGATGGATGGTAGCCCTCCATCTCCTCTGTCCAAGGAATTCTCCAGGCAAGAATACTGGAGTGGGTAGCCTATCCCTTCTCCAAGGGATCTTCCCGACTCAGGGATCAAACCTGGGCCTCCTGCACTGCAGGCGGATTCTTCACCACTGAGCCACCGGGGAAGCTTACCGATTTATCCCCCTTGCCTCTTACAGAGTGACACCCCGCCGTCTCCACGGGGCAGCAGCTTTCCATGGGGGGCGTGTTGCTGTGGGCTCTGTGCACACAGCTCACGGGGGCTTCCCTGCGCTTCTCCTGTCTGCACAGGGCTGTCCTTTTGCTTTAATTAATATGTAAAAAATCTTTAGTGTATTCATCCCTGAACGTTCATCGGAAGGGACTGACGCTTAACCTGCATCTCCAGTACTTTGGAGCTAATGCAAAGACTCATCAGAAAAGACCCTGATGCTGGGAAAGATTGAGGGCAGGAGGACAAGGGGGCGACAGAGGATGAGATGGTTAGAAGGCACCATTGACTCAATGGACATGAGTTTGAACAAGCTCCGGGAGATGGTGATGGACAGGGAATCCTGGCATGCTGCAGTCAGTGGGGTGGAAGGGGTCGGACATGACAGCACCTGAGCGACAACAACAATCCTTTAGTGTTACTGTGACCCATGGTGGGGGGATCTCTAGATGCCTGAGAAGGAGAAGGTGGTCAGCGCCTTCTGTTTTCACATCCCCAGGCTTCTCCCGAGTGCAGGTTTCGTCCGCTTTTAGAGGATGACATCTGTCGTGCGTTCATTGTGTGATCCGTTTTGGTTGATACTTTATTCTTGTGGCTTTTAGAGGATGACATCTGTCGTGCGTTCATTGTGTGATCCGTTTTGGTTGATACTTTATTCTTGTGGCAAAGATAGCTGACGCATCCACTTTAGGTTATTTTAAAGATACAATTTGGAATGAGGGAATAGATTTAATTATTATGTGTGTTTTTATAAATAGTGAATTAGCAATGTACAGGGCTTCCCTGGTGGCTCAGATGGTAAAGTATCTGCCTGCAATGAAGGAGACCCAGGTTCGATCCCAGGTCAGGAAGATTCCCCATGGAATAGGAAATGGCAATCCACTCCAGTATTCTTGCTTGGAAAATCCCATGGACAGAGGAGCCTGGCGGCTACAGTCCATGGGATCACAGGAGTTGGACACGACTAAGCGACTAACACTTCCTGCAATGCAAAAGTAGGTAACTCAGTCGGGAACCTGAAGTATTAACACAGAAGTATTAATAATACAAACAGTAAAATTTGGGGGCATGCACATAACATTTTTAATCGTGTGTATGTGTGTGAGACAGCGTGTGTGTATCCGAGTCCTTAGGGCTGCCTTGACAAGTGACCACAGTCTGGGTTGCTTGAAACCAGAGCTGTATCCTCAGGGCTCCAGAGGCCGAGAGTCCAGGAGCAAGGGCTTCACAGGCTGGCTGTTGCCGGAGGGAACTCGGGAGAGTCTGGGTCCTGGTTACTGCCAGCCCCGGGCGACCTTGGGCCTGCGGATGCATCTGCAGTCTCTGCCTTGTCGTCCAGGGGCTCCTCCCCGTGTCTGAGTCCACGTTTCCCTCATGTCAGAAGACACCCGGCCCTGGATGTTGGCCCGCAGGTACCGAGGGTTTGGAATGGATCGCATTTTTAGGGAAAGTTAACCCACAGCAGCATGTGTATAGTACACCCTGGGCGTTGAGGCAGAGCTGTTGAAGTTGCCCCGTTACTTCTTAGTGAGACGAAGAATTTGGAGCTGCCGCAGGCCTCACTGGCCGGGCCCACGCTGGTCTCTTGGAACGTCAGAAAGATTTGGTCGGTTTACATGTGCCCTTCACACCGATGATGGAATTTCACAGCTGTCACTCACTTCCGATGGAAATTACTCCTCTGCCGTCCGTGCCCTGCTGACGGCTACTGGTGCGGCCAGTGAAGGAGGATCTGGGCGTGTAATCAGAGTTACCAGCTCGTGTGTTTGGATGCTCGATGTCCACCGTGCACCCCCGCCTCCCTGCCACAGACCCCATGTGTCTGCCGCTGTTTTTAACTCCCTTCAAGATAAGAGGAGAAAGGAAGGAAACTCAGGCTGCCCAGTATCATGCGGGGATTTGATAGAGAACATGGGCAGCCTGAGCCGCGTCCCCTTGCAGCTGGGAGACCGTGGTGTCTCCAAGGGCTTTGAACTTCAGGCGTCTCTCTCTGTGTTCCTCCCTCGTGTCTCCTGCCATGGGCCACACAGAGGACCTGGGGCCCAGAAAGGCTGGTACCCAGCAGCTGTCCTCCCGGTGGTGGGGGCGGGGAAGGGACCCATCAGCTCTGAGACGGATCAGACCGTCCAGCGGATGGAGTAGTAGATGTTGAGGGTGGTGGGCTGTGACGGTGCCGGGGGCGATGCCTCCATCTGTCTCTGCTCTCAGGTCCCTCCAGCCCACATGTATGGCAGTACCCACCGCCACCCCAAAACAGAAAACAGGGACTTGGATCTAGGAGTTTGGGCTCTGCACCCTTCCTTTGACGAGCAGAACAGACTAGGATGGTCCGAAGAGTGTAGGCAGAGAATGAAAGGTGGGTCTTCCCCAAGGGATGTGCTGGAGGTGGGGAGGGAAGCCCGTGTCCTTCCCAGGTAGGAGGAGGAGAGGGACAGTCTTCCACATAAAGAGGAGGGGCTGAAACGGAAGAGGGGGACAGAAGAAACCTGAATGTCTCGCTGAAGTAAGGGAAGGTGCAGGACAAGATAACGGCTAGTCAAGGAAACTTTACATAATGTGTGTAAGTCAAGGTGAGAAATCAGGCTTTCTGAACGTAAGTCATAGAATGTGGGATGTGCTTTTGCACTGGGCCCTAGGGTGTGGGGAAGTATACCGGGTGTGTCTTGACTCTTAAAAACCTTGCTGAAAGGAGCCTGCAGCTGTTTCTCTTGTTGGTACGGATGTGCGGAGTTTGACAGACTTAGCAGTTTCACGGGAAGAAGGGAACTGGCTTGCCTTCCTGGGACAGGGACCTGTACATGCCCAGCGCCGTCTTTACTGCCGATGTGGTGTGTGGTGGGGGAGGAGGGCTGAGTGATTTCAAGGATGGAGCAGGACCGCGGCAGGAGGGCGGCAAGCTGGTGACCCAGGAGCAGCAACATCTTTCCCAGGAGCCCCAGAGCATCCAGGCACGTGGGGGTCTCACGGCTGGGGTGCCTGGATGCCCAAGTGTCCCCAGGGATGGGGCTGCCCTCCTCCTCGAAGCCCTGAGCCTCCGTGCCAGGCCCGCAACTCACTTGCCTGTGGTTGAAGCCTGGGTCCCCACCCTGCCTCGGCCGCTTAAACTCTCGGTCCTCCGGGCCTGGGGTGAGTCAGCCAGCCGCCTGAATGTGGACTTGCTCCCTCTGCTCCGAGAGTCGTTTGCAGGGATTGAGAGGGTAGACACGTAGACGACTCTGCTTAGCGCTGGCGCAGAGCTGGCCGGGGCCCAGGGATGCGCAGCTGGTCCGTACGGGTCCTGCTCCTTTGCTGCTGTGTCTTCTGCTCCAGGTAAACAGCCTTCCTCCTCAACTCTTCTCCCCGGTATGACTTGAGGACCTCGTGTCTACCAGGAGCAAGATCGTGATGCTCACCCGCAGCCCCAACCCAGCCCTCTGCTCCTGCCCCAGACAGCCTGTTCCTTGACCAGGCTCCCAGGACCAGCGAAGTTATTCCTGCAGCTCAGCTCAGGACAGCAGAGCTCTGTATGAGATGCTTGGGACCTGCATTGTGGTCATCTGGAAACAAGAGAAAAGAAGAGAATTTAAAGTGGGCTGGGAAATAATACAATTATGTAAAGTTTAAAAATAAAATTTAAAAAAAATAGAATACAAAAATATCTAGCACCCAGAAAGATATTAATAAAAGTCATAGTATGAATAAAAAAAAAAATAATAAAGTGGGCTGGGGACTTCCCTGGTGGTTCAGTGGCTAAGGACTCCGTGCTCCCAATGCAGGAGGAGGTCCGGGTTTGACTGCCCCCACCCCAAGTCAGGCAGCTAGATCCCATATACTACAACTGAGAGTTCGCATGCTGCAAGCAAATACCCCTCCTGCTACAACCAAGATGCAGCACAGCCAAATAAAAAAATAAATAAAAGTAGTAAAAAAAAAAAATAGTGAGTTGACCACATCCCCGCTGGTGTGGGTTGAGCCTGAGTTCGCGGGTTCTTTCCTGCCCTAGGGTGGGGTTGCTGTCTGGGCTGCGGGGGAGGTCAGGAGCTTCTCTGGTTGCACGTGCCTCAGCGCCCCGGGGGCCCCCAAGAAGGGTGAGGAGCACCCCCCATCTTCTCCTTCTCCTCCCCGGTGTGTCCAGCCCGACGGTGCCCGGCGAGGGTGACCAGTCCAGGGTGACCTTGCCACTGTGCCCCGCCGGTTCCTAGCTGGGATGCCACCTGCTGGCTGTGGTCACTTCCTCTGGAAGCAGGGGTCTGCTAGGTCACCTCGAGTTGGACGTCTCTCTGTTAATCCCTGCGTCCCTGGAGGACCCCCTGGAATTGTTCCCCGACAGATGCGCATATCGTCAGGGCAATAAAAGCCTTCTCAGGAGCCTGTGTATCTTAAATCACTTTTAAAAAAATGAACTGTTTAGAACGAATGTTTACTTCGTTTCTTAGAAACAAGCCATGTGGTAAATACCAGCCTTTATTTTCTGGGACATACGAAATGCATTTTAACTGTCAGCTCCAAAAATCCTTTCCAAATCAAATAAACTTTAAAAAAAATTTTTTGTCAGCTACCACTGCTCAGCAGATGTTAGGCCTATTTCTGAACGCGTTCTTGGGTGCTGCTTAATGTTCCAATGAACGAAATCTGTAAACGCTAATAAAATTTGAGGAGTTTTGAAATCTAGCCAGTTCAGTGTTTCCACGTAATTTTACCATGTTACTTGCAACCAAGTGATTAAAAGTACATGAACATTTTTTAATGAGGAGTATCTGAAACCTTATGAAGAGCCTGCTGGTAGGTTGGCTTAGTAGGTAAAGCAGCAGTCAGTCAGTTCAGCCACATTCTCTAATTATTGCAGATGCTAACCCGGTCTCTAACCGTAGACATATCGTTGACCCTTGTCATCGTCCTGATCTGTGTAAACAGCATGCTAAATGACTGTCCCCTCGCACGTAAGCCATATTGAGGATCAGATAATATTGCGTTTAAAACAGGCGAAGAATGCTAAAATTATCGCGTTTCTTTATTTCAAGGAAATAAAGAGAAAATAGGTTCTGCTTCATTTTTAACAAGAAAAAAAAAAAAGGCCGTAAAATTAAGAGTAAGGAGATTATGTTTTTGGCATGGACAGAGTTGGCAGGACAAAATGTGTCTCTGAGCCGGTTGTCTGGAACTCTGAACACACCGTCCTGTATTGTTATAATTAATTCAGCGGGAACCCGGGGGCCTGCTGAGAGCTGGGCACTGCGCCTGCGGTCGGGGCGGGCGCTCCCGAGAGGAGGCGAGGCTTCAGGACGAATGGCTGTAGTCGCAGGTGGTCATTTACACCTGAGCAGCTGTGCACGCTGGCTTCTCCCGGGAAGCGTCCCACACGCTCGGTCGTGTCGTTTGACCCCCAGAGCCCCCAGTAGTAGCCTGCGTGCTGGGGGACATGGTTGTTGCTTCCCTGAGACACCTCCTGACTTCACAGATGACAAAACCACTTCCTTCATAGGAAAAAAGGAGACTGGGGTCTTGAAAGTTTTATTGTCAAAATGACAGATCATTTTTTCTAGAGAAATGTTAAACCCCAAGAAGGGTTTTTTTTTTGCTTTAAGTGGTAGTTTAGTAGCTAAGTCATGTCCAACTTGTACAATCCCCTGGCCTGTAGCCCACCAGGCTTCTCTGTCCATGAGATTCTCCAGGCAAGGAGACTGGAGCGGGTTGCCATTTCCTCCTCCAGGGGACCTTCCCGACCCAGGGATCGAACCTGGTCTCCTGCATTAAAGGTGGGTTCTTTTCCGACTGAGCTACCAGTTAGAGCATGACTTGACTGTATGTTAGACAACAGTTGTTGGGCCTGTCGGAGCTGACGCCCCTCCTGCCCGCCAGCGTGTTCGTCCTGAGACACACCGGCTGGACACCCTCCACTGAGTCCTGACACTGTTTCCAGGGGAATGAGACGGTTCCTGAGAGTGTTCCAGCTCCATCCCCGGAAATGGGAGGTGACATTCCCAACGCTCAGGGCCTTGTCCCCAGCAGGAACCTCGAAGGCAGACGGCTGTCCCGCAGCGGTCACCCCCAGCCCATGCAGTCAAAGGACTGGATGCATCTCTCTTTTTTTGCAGTCTGCACAAACGTGTATTTACAAAACAACCACGTTACATATACACAGGCTTTTGACACACAGTAGTTTAAACTGTCATGTCTTTTTACTCCTAGAAGGTAAAGAAAAAATTTAATAAACTAATCCTTTTTGCTGTTTTTATACAAAGTGACAGGTCATACACTTTTTTAAGTTTTAAAGTCTTTTGCTAAGTGCAAACCCTGGATTCCTGTGTCCAGTTTTAAGGCAAGAATGGGACCATTGCAGAGCAGTCTCTCTCTCGGGGGAGCAAGCCTGGAGGGGGAGGTGCCGGCTGCTTCCCAGGCCGCTGACCCCAGACCTTGGGTGGGGGGGCATTGTTGCATTTCTAAAGTCTTCTAAGAATAAACAAAAACAAAACGCCCCACGCAAACAAGGCTTCTGCCCACAAGGCCTGGAGTATTGACTGTCTGGCAGCCCCTCCCAGAGACAGTCTGAGACCCCTGCCCTGCGGTGTGTCCACACTTCAAGGTGTGACCTGCAGAGGACTCTGGGTTTCTCCACAGGATCCCAACTCACAGCCACCAGCCCGTTTTAGTTTTCTCGAAGCAAACACCTGAGTTGCATGCAGAGGACTGTGAAACGACAGTTCTATGTTTATTTTTAAATGTATTCAAAAATACAGCTCACATGACACAAATAATTTTTTTTTTAATAAGTTCTTTTCACACTGGGAAACACTAGTTTAGAGCAGTCGCGTCTGAGAGATGGAGAGACCGTCTGGTCGGCCCCTGGTGGGTGCAGGCCAGCCCACCCCACGCCCACACCCATCTTGCTGAGGCGCCTGCCCCTGGGCACGTCTCGGGCCCTGGCCGGTGGGGCCTGGCCTCGTTTTTTAAAGCCACCAGGTGAGCAGCTGGGCTCTGTGTCCTGCGGACTCAGTCCTTTGTGTAATTTATCCTTTTTGATGCTTAAAATAAATGTGCAACGCACTAAAAATAAATAACCTTAAGAATGTTTTTGCCCAAGGAAACAGATGTGCACCACTAAATATATTCCATTTACCACCAGACTATTTCAGAGACAGGAGTCAATGCTGGAACGTTCACCTACAGCCCCGGCAGTGAGCACTCAGTGTCCAGCCAACAGCCTCCCTCTTTGGTCACCCATCCATCCCTCGCTTTATTGACGCTTCTCAGATACCCTGTTTTTTTTAAAAAGACAAATTGAAGTTTTGCGGCTGCCTTGCACCAAGTGAGTTGTTGGTGGTTTTTCCCAGCAGCATTTGTTCCTCCGTGTCTCATATTTTGATAGTTCTTGCAAGACTTCAAACTGTTTTCAAGCAAAAAGCTTGTGGCTGGCTGAAGGCTCAGGTGATTTGGTCGGCCTTTTTTTTTAGCAGAGGCTTAAAATTAAGGTACGTATGTTGGTTTTTTAGACATGATGCAGTTGAACGCTTAGAAGTCTATGACGGTACGGTACGGACGTAACTTACGCGCCCTGGGAACCTTCCAGGTTTTGTGACTCACTTTATTGTGGTACTTTATTGCGGTGGTCTGGAGCTGAACCCACAATCGCTCTGATGAGCGCCTGAATATTAGATTCTATTAATATATGGAGGTGCCCATCATTTTGGAGAAATGGCCGTTTTCTCCTTCAGAGGGCTGATTCAAAACCAGACGCCCCCCTGTGTCATCTGCTCAGGGGGTTCCCAGTGTGTTCCAGGGGACACGGACTGTGTCTGTTCCTGGTGCCCGGTCCCCTCCCATTCCCCATGCAGCCAAAAGGAAAAGCCTCGTCCCTTTCCTTTTTCTCCTACTGCCCTTGACAGTCAGAAATCCTGGGGACTTCCCTGGCGGTCCAGTGGTTGATTCCATGCTTCCAGTTCAAGGGGTGTGGTTTCCATCCCTGGTCGGGGAACTAAGATCCCATGTACCGTGCAGTGTGGCCAAGAAAATATATATTAAAAAAAAAAAAAGTCCTGTCTTGTTCACTCTGTTCCTGGCATCACTCGCTGACGTGGAAGTCCCCAGGTAGGTTAGGAACACACCGTGTGTGTCTTAATTGCTCAGTCCAACTCTTTGTGGCCCCATGGGCTGTAGCCTGCCAGGCTTCTCTGTCAACCTCTACTCTCGGGACAGCGGAGTGTATGTCTGTCCTGTGAGCAGGGCTTGATGGCTCAGCTGCCAGATTCAGGGGCCTCAGTGAGACCCCTGGTCACCCTGAGTCTCCTGCGGTTTGGGCCATGCAGGCTGCCTGTCTGTTGGAGCAGCCACTGAGTTACTGGGAGAAGCACCCAGTTCCGGGGAGGATGGTGTATGAACTTTGTGGGTAGGGGCGGGTTCTGGCCTCCCAAAACAGTTTTGCAGGAGAGTCCCAGCATGTGGAGCCAGGGCAGCCCGAGTGTGTCCGGGGCTCCAAGCCCCAGGGAACAGGCTACAGGCCCAGGCGTTGGCATCACACCTAGAGCATGAGCTGAGGACGGCAAGGTCCAGGCTTGTCTGTGCAACAAGTGTCCCCTTTCCACTGTAGAGCGCTTGGACATTGTCACGAGAAAGGATGCTTCAGGCTCTGGGACCTGCCTGCCTTCTGGGATCACTGATGCTGTGGGGCATGGTTTACTCTGCAATATCTGAGATTCTGCAGCCGTGATTACAGAGACATGTTTTGTTGTGACCATGCTACCTTACAGCAGTTTTAGGGGGTATTTTTGCAGGTGGTTGTTTTGTCGTCGTTTAGTTGCTAGTTTGGCTGACTCTGTGTGACCCCATGGACTGTAGCCCACCAGGCTCCTCTGTCCATGGAATTCTGCAGGCAAGAATACTGGAGTGGGGTTGCCATGCCCTCCTCCAGGGGGTCTTCTTGACCCAGGGATGGAACCCAAGTCTCCTGCATTGGCAGGCGGATTCTTAACCATTGAGCCACCAGGGAAGCCCCCCACCTTTTTTTTCCACAGAGGAAAAGCTAATAAAACTTGAAGGTGGAACTGAGTCTGTCCTTAGTTGATGATGACCAGCCAGCCTACACCTGCCCAGGGCTTCCATGTTTATTGTCTTGAAAAGGTGGTATTTGGAGGGGAGAGCTCTTAGCAGGTTTCACATGTTAAGCTGCCAATTTACATTTTCCTCAAAGCTCTTGAAGTTAAGATATAAGGAAGTTCAGTATGACTATTGAGCAACAAACCACTTCCTCAAACATTAATCTCAGATTTCTTTTTGAGCAGCAGTACCATTTTTACAAAATGCTTTCAGTAGCCCTCTGACACCTTGTGCTGGTCCATTAATAAAACTCGTACAGGTTCTTGTTTATAAATCTGACTCGCTGCTTATCAGGGATGGCAATGAAGCTGTTTTCATGAACACAAAATAGCGCTTTAGGGTCTCCTGTTTCCATTTTACATCTGCCTTTTCACCCAGTTAATTTTTGCTTGTATTTACTTGATGTCAAGAAAACCTGAACTACACAAGTGAGACCTTAAAGATAGATTCACTTCCTCTGCCATTTCAAGGTTACTCTTCTGTGAAGTAGATCCAGAAGTGTTGAAGCAGTAGGAACAGTGAGGTTCTTGAAATTCCAGGTTGAATTAATAAAAATCAGCCACTCATTCCCTAGAGGTGTTCAGGCAGGGGCCCCATGGACCATGGTGCTCACTAAATGTGCGGTGACATCCCCGGGAGTCAGCTGGTTAACTATTTGATTGTTGCTGCTTAACTGACTTGCATCACACAAAAAACTGTCACTGCACATGTACCCAGCGTGTCCCTCCCAAGAAGGTGGGATGTGTCCCAAAGCAGGTTGCTGGTTTTTGGAAGGCCGAGGTGATGGTGCAGCCCCCCCAACACCCCAGCAGCGGGTTCTGCCTTTGCAGAGAGGTTACCTGATGCAGCCAGAGCCACTGTCTTAGTCTGTGACTTAGAGTGTAACACGCTTGCCAGTGCAAGTTGGTTGTTACTGTCAGTTTCAAAACCAGTCATACATCTCTTAAAAAATACTACACTGGCCACTTTGCAACCCCCTACAGAGGCTCTGGAGAATGTTCCTGGGGGTGCACCTTGAACCCCCCTGCAGGATAAGAGCCCCCACCTTGACTGGCATGACAGCTCTTCAGCAGGGCCTCCGCGGCTCCGTCCTTAGAGAGTCTCTGTGGTTTCCTCCTGGAAGACCGTGTGCTCTGCAGGTCCGTGTCTTCCTGCATTTCAGGACAGTCCCTCCGTACTTCACCGAGTTCTTTAGTTGGGCATTTGTTGTCAGAGGCAGCATTTCTCCTTCCCTTGGTTTCGTTTGTCTTCCTGTCAGTTAACTTCTGTCTTTTCGTCTCCTTGATGGAGTTTATTTCCTGCTGTTCCTCCTTGTCAGAATTTCAGCTTGGAGCGGTGTTTTCTTCTCTCCCTTACTTTTCCACATTTTATTCATTTGTTCCAAAGTGCCAGTTTGGTCCTCCATTCTAGAGGCTTCCATCTCTTCTGACGCTGTTTCAGATTCTTCTCCTGGAGCTCTCGTCTCGTTAAGTGCCTGTTAGTGAGTGGCATCAGGGAGGGAGGCGACTGGAAGGGATTTCCTTCTGCTTTTTGGGTTTTCTCTTCCATCTGCCCTTTGAGTTTTGCAGGCTCCTTTGCAACTCTCCCCCGCTGACCTTTTTTTTTTTTAGCCATGCCATGCAGCTTGCAGGATCTTGGTTCCCTGAGCAAGGACTGTACCCTGGCCACAGTGAAGAAAGCCCACAATTCTAACCACTAGGCCACCAGGAAACTCCCACAATCCCCTGTCCCCTTTTTTCCTCCTGCCGTATCTTCACATGATGTCTTTACCATTTCTGTAGCTTTTCCCTCCCTTTTCCTGAGATTGGCACGGTCCTGATGGCAGTCCATTGCAAGGATGCATGTACTTCTCAGGCCATTCACACTGGCTGGGGCCACCTGAGGGCTTCGTGGCGAGCCTTGTCCTGGGTGAGGTCTGGGAAGCCCCCCACCGCCACCAGGTTTGCTGGGGAAACAGGACACCGGGTAGAGGAGACCTGTCTGGACCAGAGGGACGCCCCCCGTGCCTGCTCCTGTTCCCTCAGACCGCCGATACCCACCCCCTGCCGGAAAGTGCTGGATACGGGGCTGAGGCTGGGTGTTCCCTCCCCTGAGAGCCTGAGTATAACATGAGCCCTTTGTCCTCTGAGGGTGTCCCCTCCAGACCAAGGGGAGCTGCTCTTACAGGCAGGCCACTGCTCTCCAGGAACCTGCTGGGCGCCCGCCCCGGTGGGCGGTGGGAGGGTGTGTGTGCTGCCCCCCGGGGCCCCTCCATGCAGTCTGCGTGTTGCAGGCACTTTGCCTCCAGAGAGCCTTAGCGGCTGCTAATCTTGGAACTTCCTCACGGTCAGGGGCCGGGACAGGAGGACCCTCTGCCCCCGGCCATAGCATCCCTCCTCCCTCGGGGACCAGGAGCCCCTGCCCACCTGGCTCTGGGGTCCTCCTTGATTTATTTGGCTGTGCTGGGTCTTCTTTACTGCATGAGGGCTTTCTCTGGTTGCGGCGATCGGGGCCGCTCTCCAGTTGTGGTGTGCAGGCTTCTCGTTGCAGAGCACGGGCTCTCGAGCGAGCCGGCTTCAGTATTTGCAGCTCAAGAGCTTAGTTGCTCTGCAGCAGGTGGGATCTTCTGAGACCAGGGATCGAACTCCTGTCTCCTGCATTGGCAGGCGGATTCTTAACCACTGGACCACCAGGAAAGTCCCCTCCTTTTCTCCCCCTTCCCCCGCCCTGCTCCTTTTTATGCTTAAGGCCAGTGATTTCAAGGTGGTTTATGTGACACTTTGCATCTTTTCTTGGTGGATGGTGAATTTTTTTTTCTGGTTGTTAACTACCTCTCCTCCCCCCGTCTCTTTTATTAGAAATGGAAGAAAGGGAAATTCCGTTACAGCAAAATTTGAGTCTTTCATCTTACCCTGGAACTTTGCCTTCTTTCCTGATCTTTCGTCTTTGTCGTACTCAGGTCTGAATGGAATGAAGTTGTTGAAGACAGTAGCCTTTGTGTTAAATCCCATTTCACCTCAAGTCATAACTGTGAGCCTTTCACCTATGAACTTACTTACTAATCACCACGCATTAATTGGATCCTTACTCTTAGTTCATTTTTATAGTCGCCCCCTCCTTTTTTTAAAACAATAAGTTTAAAAAAGAAAATTGGCAGAGGAAATGAAGTCTGATTTGGTTAAATTTTATAATCGAATATGTTACCAATAAAACTTCTTTCCCAGTGTAAATATATGATCCAAAATTCATTTAAATATCACAACACAAAACTTCTCCAAAACCTCAGCGATAGGCATCAGGCTGCAGTATTTTTACCAAAGAGCAAAATTCATTTTAAGAAATTTTTGGCACATGATTAATTTTTTTATGTTCTCCCAGGGAGAAATGAAAAGATTCATTGTTGTCTCCAGTGTATTCCTCTCATCTCTCCAGTCCTAAATAATTAGGAGAGGACCCCCTTAGCAGATATTCTATTGTATTACTAGGCTAAGTAAGAAGAACGTTTTGGGCAGATGTCAGAAACGACAAGAATCTCGAAACTGTCCCTCTGGGAAAATCAGGCGCTCCTGAGCTGGGGCCCGGCGAAGGTGTCAGGACTGGAGGCCAGGACTTAGCAGCCGAACAACATCAACGATCAGCCTCTGCAGGGGGCTGTGTTATTTCTTCCTGTCTGCAATTATTCACAGGTGGGCCTGGTCAGGATGTTTCCTGTGAGCTAAACACAAGTATTTTTGCTTAATGCTCATTACCTGGGAGGCAGGGTTCCCAGAGATGGGCCGTTGTATCATTTAATCTTATAGGCAATATCCCTTTCATGATGAACTTGTAACAAAATACAAAGGTGTTTTCCCTATCACAAACAGTGTTGGGCAGGTCTGTTCCTTTTTAGTCTCCTAAGCACTAAGTTTCCTAAGGGTTCCCAGGTGGCGTTAATGCTAAAGAACCTACCTGCCAATGCAGGAGACATAAGAGATGAAGGTTCCATCCCTAGGTTGGAAAGATCCCCTGGAGGAGGGCATGGCAACCCATGTCAGTGTCCTTGCCTGGAGAATCCCCAAGGACAGAGGAGCCTGGTGGGCTACAGTCCCTGGGGTCGCAAAGTCAGACGCTAAGTGACTTAGCAAGCAGGCACAGGGATGACTCATTTGCAGCTGAAGACAGCTTCCTTCCATGGTGGTGAGTGGAATGAGAAAAAGATACATGCCACCACCCACATTCTTGGTGTTGCCCTGTGGGTGTAGGGAATTACACGAAGGCTTCCAGGCTCCTTTGCGGATGGTGTGTGCCATGAACTGTCACAGCAGAAATCCACACAGAAGAGAGAAGACGTGAGAACTGGGCGGCATGCGCGGGTTTGGGTCTCTCCCCCTCCTTTCTCGGGGGCAGGGGGTCAGACTGATCAGCGTCTGAACTTCTTTTCCACCCAGTTAGATGTGGATGTTCTGGTGGTATTTGCACCGTAAGATGCTGTGAGGAGGATGAGATGAAGTGGGAAGAGAAGTGCTTTGTAAACTATAAAGTATAAGGCTCACTGTTGCTTGGAGACCTGTTAATGATATGTTAATAATTTTTAGTCCAATTAGCCAAAAGCATAGAAATGTCAAACATCTGTTGGGAGTGTTTACTGCCAACAAAACTTTTTTTTTTTGGTAATAGGAAAATTCAGTTTTCTTTTTTCCCTTTTTAAAGCAGAAATGCCAACCCAGGTGAGATGATTATACCTCTCTTGATGCAGACAGCTCTTATATTTAACAAGATTCCATTGTAGATCCATCATGCCTAGCTTGAGTTTAAAGAGTAGAGGGAATTCAGCTGTTTTGACCTACACTAGCATCCCAGATTCAAAACTGGTTCCCCCAGCATGAGACCAGGACTCAAGAGTAACTTTGAAACCTTGAGAGGAATTGGTCACCAGTGGATTATACCCTGGAGAAGGGGATGGCAACCCACGTCAGAATTCTTGCCTGGAAAATCCCATGGACAGAGGAGCCTTGTAGGCTCCAAAGACTCCCAAAAGGTCACCGAGAGTCAGACACAACTGACGACTAAGCACAGCACAGTGGATTGTAAGGGATTCCTTTAAGTCTTTTTTCAAGATATTAAAAAACAAAACAAAACACTGATCTTTTCTGTCCAGTGAGCTTTTCATAACACATCCATGTCAGCATCCCTGCTTCGGTTTGGTACATTCAGGTCCACCTTTTACCTTGACCCGCCTAAGAATCCAGGCTCAAGGGCAACAGAGGCTCCCAGGACAGTTTTCTGGGTGGAAACTGAAAACTAACCTTTGAATGAACCTGAAATTTAAAAAATTGCATGTGGGGCTTCCCAGGTGGCTCAGTGGTAGATTATCCACCTGCCAATGCAGGAGATGCAGGTTAGATCCCTGGGTTGGGAAGATGCCCCTGGAGGAGGAAACGGTCAACCCACTCCAGTACTCTTGTCCTGAGAATCCCATAGACAGAGGTGCCTAGCGGGCTGCCAGTCCATGGGATTGCAAAAGAGTCAGACACAGCTGAGCGACGGAGCACACACAGGCACAGGTTGAATTTAGGCAGGAAGAATGTCCCCTTTCTGTGTACACATGAGATGTAAGCGATCTTGCTGTTCAGCGAAACTCAGGAAAACCAAAGCCCAGAGACTAACTTGACTCTGCTCACCCATCTGTGCCTGCTTTAACGTGGTGCTGTCTGCCTCTGCTGGTCAGAAGCCATCTTGTGATGGAGTGCTCTCCGTCTCCCTTCTCAGGGAGTTGTCCTCACAGGTACAGAGAGCCCTGCTTCCCCCGTGGACTTGGGTTAAACAGCGGTGCACGGGCCCTGCACACCTGTGCACAGGTGGGCTGAGCCAAGTGCTTGTCGATGGCTCCCAATACAGGGGTCAGGTTTGGGCACACTCTAAAAATAAAATGATCCCTCGGGTGATTTAGTGTTATGTAGTAGTATTTGGCAGTCAGAGAAGGTTGAGTTATTCATGTAACAAGTTTATGGGGTGGGGCCATGGTTGCAAAGTCCTGTCAAACAGACCTGCAGGGAGATATAGCCGTTTCTCTGTGTCGACAGTTCTGTATCCACAGATTCAGTCAACCATGGATCAGAAACGTGGAGGGGTGGGGGGGTGGAAATTACAGGAAGTTTTCAAAAAGCAAAACTTGAATTCATTTCATACTGGCAACTATTTACATAGCATTTATGTTGTACTTAAAGCTCTTTACATGGCCTTTACACTATATTACATGTTACAAGTAATCTGTAGATGACTTAAAGTATACAAGAGGATGTACACAGGTAATGTGAAAATTCTTCACCATTTTATGTAGGGGATTTTGGAAGCAGCCCCCTGTGGATTCCGAGGGATGACTTTATTGGAAATCGGATTAGAAAACAGACATTTATAAATCTACATTAAAAATGAAATTGGATGTAGAGTTTGGTGGTGTGCTCTAATATTTCAGTAGGAAAAGATCCAAGGCTAGGATCAGATGGTGGGTTTGAATTTCACAAAACAAGGGCAGTGGCCCTGATGAATGCAGACCAGCTTGCTGCCGCCCACGCCTTCATCCCAAGGCTTTTTCCCTTTGTGTCTCTGAAGCAAACTATAGAAAATGGCTTTTAAAGTCTAGTATTTACCTGCTGGGCTGCGTTTCTCCAGTACTCAGTGGTCTGTGTTCCCTTTGAGCCTGACAGTCTACCAGCAGTAGGAGTTTATTGTTTACATACAACCTTTTTAATCATATTCTTTCTCAAAATCTGGGTGCTGAAACACCTGGCTGATTTTTACCTAATTGTCAAACCTTTGGGTTCATGGCAGATGCATCTGAGTGTTTCGTTTGTTTCCTGATGTACATACACCACCAGAAAACACCCCCAAGTCCACTGCAAGTGTCTAATATTTGCAGTTGTAAAATATTGAAGAGACATGCTGCTGCTGCTAAGTCGCTCAGTCATGTCCGACTCTGTGCGACCCCATAGACGGCAGCCCACCAGGCTCCCCTGTCCCTGGGATTCTCCAGGCAGGAACACTGGAGTGGGTTGCCATTTCCTTCTCCAATGCATGAAAGAGAAAAATGAAAGTGAAGTCGCTCAGTCGTGTCCGACTCTTAGCGACCCCATGGACTGCGGCCTACCAGGCTCCTCCGTCCATGGGATTTTCCAGGCGAGAGTTCTGGAGTGGGGTGCCATTGCCTTCTCCATTGAAGAGACATACTAACTACATATTTTAGAGGGGAATAATATATAATGATTTTTAGAATGGGAAGTGCCCTTAGGGATCCAGAAGACAATCACCTGCCCTTTTAGAGCTGATACAAGTTAGATCAGAGGCCTCTGCTTGTGGTTACACAGCAGAGGAACAGAGGAGCAGAAGGACTCTGAGCAAACCTTTCCTAACCTTGATATTGTGATCTAACCACTTGGACACATAACTTGTAAACGTGACTCTACGAAAACATATTGAAGGAGGTGAATGGCAGTAGACATGAAATCCATCAAGTGCTTACCCTGTAAGACAGAGGACGCAGAGACCCAGGGGAGGGGCAGGGCCAGCAGCGGGCGTCACTCCTGGGTAACCGAGTGGTGACGCCCGAGGGGCGCCAGCTCCCCAGGGAGGTGGGGGCGGCGGCTGGCAGTCGAGGGGTGCTGGTCCTGCGGGCACTCCCCCTCCTGCCCCGGAGACCACGCAGATCGGGATCTGCTGATCCCAGCATGCCCGGGGCAGCTGGGCGGCCTCATGGAGGTGGAACCTGTGTTCACCAGGCAGGGGCCGACCTCCGCATGTGCTAAGATGCCAGGGCTCACGGCGCCTGCCTTTTGCGGAGCTGCGGGGGCGCAGGGACCCCACTGTGGGTCCACCCACAGCCGGAAGCGCACACGCTATCCCAGCACCATCACCTCTGTGTCCTTCCAGCGCTTCTCCATGGAGTGCTTTTTTTTTTCCCGTATCAACAGTGAGGGGGACCAAAATGAGAGTTTATCCGTCGTAATGTTGGAAGGCTTTCTTTGGTGTTTGAGTTTCTCTGTGTAAGCAAGCGCGTCTTGCCCGTTACAGGGGAGCCCGAGTGGGAGTGGCCGTGCGTGCGTGCGTGCTCACTTATCCCGTGTGTGCGTGCGTGCGTACTCACTTACCCCTGTGACCTCCCACCCAGCCTCCCACCCCAGCCTCACAGGGCCTCAGCCCACCTGCAGGCCGATCCTTCTTTGGGGTGGCCCAAACCCCGGAACTCTGGGAGGGAAGGCTGGCATGGTCCAGGGGTCACTGTGGCGCTGAACCAGATGGGACTCGGGCTAGCAAGGGACCCGACCCACAGCCTCTGGGGCCGGAGATGTTTTGGCAGCGTGGTTCTCGGGGGGCGTCCAGTTGCTCGGGGTTGTCAGTTCGCTGGTGTTTCTGGAAGGCCCCTGTGCCGGGGGAGTTGAAATGAGACGCGTTCCTCTGAGACCGCGAATTCCCAAGCCCGGGGAAGGGGAGGGCGCAGAGCGCAGAAGGTGGAGAGGTGGTCTGTCTCAGGAGGTGGCAGAGGAGCCCAGCGGTGGGCGTGTTTCCCGCTGTCCAGGGGAAGGGCTGGCAGTCCGACGCAGGACGCCGATGGGAGGTGCTGGAGGCGGCTGTGCGCCCACCCGGGCGGGAGGGGTCAGCCCCGCCCCCACCCCGCGGTCGCCCCGCCCCCTCCACGCGGCCGCCCCGCCCCTGACCCCGCGAGGTCTCTAACGCTGTCTGTCGCCAGCCGCCCCGCTGTGTCTCGCGCAGGTGTCGTCCAGTAGCTTCTGTCTAACCCGTGTGTGGTAGCAGCCCCTCCCTTGTGCCCTGTGAACACGGAAACGCCATCCCCATGCTGTTGTGTGTTTCCCCTCCAAGAACTGGGTTTCCCTTGAGGAGAATACAGAGATTCTCAGCCCTGGGATTTGTCCACGCGGTGGAGACCAGGCCCCCGCCCTTTTCACAGCACAAGAAAATTTCGTTTCGGTTTCCTGAACCCAAGGAGAGAATGAGGAATTTCGATGCTCTCCATTTTTGGACTCTGTATCAGCCGGGTTCCCAGGGAGAGAGAGACATCCCGAATCTGCACACAAAGCCCGCATGAGCGCTCCACCCTCCTGAGTCCTGAGCGATCCTGGCCTTGCGCGGAGCCTGTGTGTTCTAACTCCAAACGATCATGGGTTCTTAAAGACGACTATTGGAATCTGGAGTGGCAGTAGTCCTTCCAAAGCCCAGTGGTTGCTGGAGACAGATCTGAAGCTACTCCTAAACACTCAGGGCTGCCTCCAGGGCCGCAGTCTAGGGCGTATTTTTCCACAAGCGAAGCCCACGTCTGTTTGCCCCCCCACGCTCTGTCTTTCCTGTGTAACCAGGTGTTTTGTGTGTGTGTGTGTGTGGCAGGTGGCAGGTTCAAGAAAGAGATTGTCGTCGACGGACAAAGCTATCTGCTGCTGATCCGAGATGAAGGTGGCCCCCCGGAGGCCCAGGTGAGTACAGCACCCGCACTGGGGACCCGCGTGCGCCTCTGGCTCCTCCTTGAGGCTCTGTCTCTGCAGGTGTGCACAGAAGAGTTGAAAGAGCGGCCCCTGGAAATGTTTCCTGTGACTGAGGTTTCTCAGTTCAGTTCAGTTGCTCAGTCGTGTCCGACTCTGCAACCCCATGGACCGCAGCACCCCAGGCCTCCCTGTCCATCACCAACTCCCGGAATTCACTCAGACTCACATCCATTGAGTTGGTGATGCCATCCAACCATCTTGTCTTCTGTTGTCCCCTTCTCCTCCTGCCCTCAGTCTTTCCCAGCATCAGGATCTTTTCCAGTGAGTCAGTTCTTCACATCAGGTGGCCAAAGTGTTGGAGTTTCAGCTTCAACATCAGTCCTTCAAGTGAATAGTCAGGACTCATTTCCTTTAGGATGGACTGGTTGGATCTCCTTGCAGCCTAAGGGACTCAAGAGTCTTCTCCAACACCACAGTTCAAAAGCATCAATTCTTCCGCGCTCAGCTTTCTTCACAGTCCGACTCTCACATCCATACATGACCACTAGAAGAACCATGCTATGCTATGCTAAGTCACTTCAGTCGTGTATGACTCTGTGTGACCCCATAGACAGCAGCCCACCAGGCTCCCCCGTCCCTGGGATTCTCCAGGCAAGAACACTGGAGTGGGTTGCCTTTTCCTTCTCCAATGCATGAAAGTGGAAAGTGAAAGTGAAGTCGCTCAGTCGTGTCCAACTCTCAGCAACCCCATGGACTGCAGCCCACCAGACTCCTGCGTCCATGGGAGTTTCCAGGCGAGAGGACTGGAGTGGGGTGCCACTTCGGACCTTTGTTGGCAAAGTCATGTCTCTGCACTTTAATATGCTGCCTAGCGTTGGGGAGAGGCTAATTCTGTTTTTCCAGAAACCTGGAGGGGCAGTTTGGTCTGTGTGGCTGATGTTCCCTTTCTTTTTCTAGGAAGGAAGGAAGAGCAGCTTTTGCACTGATTTGTCAACTCAGTGGCATTGGTATCTGGAAGTTTCTATAGCTTCCCACCCTTTTCTTATAAGTGTTTCACCTCGAGAGCATGCTAAGTCACTGCAGTTGTGTCTGACCCTTTGTGACCCCCATGGACAGTAGCCCGCCAGGCTCCTCTGTCCAAGGGATTCTCCAGGAGAGAATACTGGAGTGGGTTGCCATTTGTTCTGGAGCGGTGCAGTCACTTAGAAAGCTGGGTGGAATTTGGAAATCTGAACGCCACAACCAGGCTGCCCACCAGGCTTCACAGCTCAGGTCATTCCCCACTGAAAACCAGAGGCTGCAGCATGGTGTGACTTCTTTGAGAGTTCCTTGAAAAATGGGCATTGTGGAGGAAAAAAAGCCAGCCTGAGTGTGAAAATTTTCTTTCTTTGGTTTACTAACTCCCTAGTTTATGGCTTTATCTCTATAATAATTTACCAGCTAAACACTTTAAAGGAGGTAAGGGCTAGTAATAGTCAAGACTGATTAATGCAAACTTAATATTAAAAATATTCCTGGTGTTCTTTCTTGAACTTACCCGTTTGTGAAAGTGCACTTAAATTTAGTGATTTAAGTGAACGATGTTGAATATGGGGGTTGTTAAAGTTCTAGAACTCCATACAATGAGGGGTGTGTGGCTCTGCAGAAAAGTGGTGTGGAGTTACCGTGTTCCAGCGAGTCTAAAGTGTCACTGATTATAAGCTATGCCAGTATTTAAAAGAAAAATACTGTCAAGTCATGAAAGAAAGCAGTCCTTAAGGTACGTTCTGATAGCAAAGATGTGAAAGTATGGAAAAGATTTCTTTAGCTTTGATGAAACAGCGTAGTCAATGCTAGTGATAAGGAAACATTAAAGACAGGTTAAACATGGAAAGAAGTAGGTTACGAAGCTGTGAGAGCTCGTGGTCAGTGCATGTCTGTTACTTCGAGCAGGACAGGCTTGACATCTGACAGTGTCCTGGACGCTTTGTGATGGCAGTGAAGCTAAATGAGTCTTAGTCGACCCTCACCCGTGGGACATCTGTCTTGCTGTCACCAGGGCTCCCTCGGCGGCGGCTGGGAACAGGTGAATGACATCGGTGAAGTGCGGGAGTCACCTGGGCTGATTTTCCGCCTTTCCAGCTTATACACGTTTCCGAGTATGCAGGGGCAATTCCACACTCAGAGAGCACACCTCGGCTCCGACCATTAAGAGTCTAAGAAGAAAGTTGAGAGACGTGCAGAAACGCATGTCAGAGCTGGCTGAGTGGCTTCAGGACCGCTGCTGTCCAGGGTCGCTGCCCAGGGATGGACACTGGTGGGTCCAGAGAGGCACAGACACGGTGCTTTTTTTTCCTGACTCCAGTGGTAGACCAGCGAGCCGGCCACCTGGACCAGAGATAGTGATGAGACCTGTCCCCAGGGGCTCCAGGTCCACCCTGGAGAGGGAACTCCAGCTTGAGGAATTGGGGGCCCAGCGCACCACCCTACCCTGAAGGTTTCATCAGCCGTGATCGCTGTTGTTACTGTTTAGTCGTTATCATCTGAACTTCAGGTTTAATTCTGTCCTGTCACATAGAATCTCCACGGGTAACTGAATACCCTTCTCATTTCTATGTAGAAGTCAGAGCTTGGGCTCCCAGGTGGCGCTAGAGGTAGAGAACCCACCTGCCAATGCAGGAGACATAAGAGGTGCAGGTTTGATCCCTGGATCAGGAAGATCCCCTGGAGGAGGGCATGGCAACCTACCCCAGTGTTCTTGCCTGGAGAACCCCATGGACAGAGGAGCCTGGAGGGCTGCAGTCCATGGGGTTGCAAAGAGTAGAACATGACTGAAGTGACTTAGCAGGCCAGCTTAACCAGTGGAAACTTTGCCCACATGTATTAGAGCTGATGCCTTGACCATCAGAACTTGCGCTGGAGCTGCAGCTTCTTTTAGAAAAAGCACATGGGATTTTTCCCCCCATTTTCACTTGGGTCTTTCATTAAAGAGGAGGGCGTCAGGCTCCAGATGGTACCTGGTGCCGTGTGTGTGACCCTGGGGAGCTCTGAGTCCTGGGGTCCTTCAGTCACTTGGCTCCAGCTTTCCAAGGTGACTGTGGGTATCACAGGAGCTAACGTGTGCCTCCGGCTGATTTGCCAGAAAGAGGATCTGATGTGAATTCAGCTGGATGCAGGTAACACAAGAATAAAATGATAAAAGAGCCGGGCCACTGTGGGGTTTTCGTTTTCCCCCTCCTTTTTGCTCATTTTGTTCACTGGTTTGGTCAGTGTCTCTGGCAGTGGGTCGTAATTCCCACGAAGGGTGCTATAGTTCATCCGCAGCAGATCTTGACAATACGAAGACCTCTTCTGTTGGGGGTGGAGGACTTCTGAGCTGTGGGCCCCCAGAGAAGGAGCCCTTTCTCAGGGTCCCAGTGTGGCTTCCTGGGGGGTCTCTGAAGGCTATTTAGGGTGCAGCAGGAAGCTGCGGGGTCACCCCGCCTATCGGTCCCCAGGTCGGCTCTGTGTGTGCTGGGTGCTTTCCATAGGCCGAGTCGGTACAGGGGTGGACATTCCCGTGGGGAAGAAGGTCTGGTTTGACTTTGGAGACACGGTGGCCTGGATGGGAAGCAGGTGTGGGCCCCGGCCCAGGTGTGTTGTGCCAAGGATGAGAAGGGCATTAGTGATGCTTCAGAAGCAGGTTTCGGTAGAAGCTGGACGCCACGCGTGGCCCCCCTGCCTGTGCTCACGAAGGTGACCCAATGCTGCTCCTTCCCTCTGTCTCCTCCCTCCTCGCCACCTGCTCACCTGCCCTCTTTCTCCCCAGTTTGCCATGTGGGTGGACGCCGTCATATTTGTCTTCAGCTTGGAGGATGAGATCAGTTTCCAGACCGTTTACCACTACTACAGCCGCATGGCCAGCTACCGGAACACGAGCGAGATCCCGCTGGTCCTGGTGGGGACCCAGGGTGAGTGGCATCTCTGGGCAGGTGGGGCTCATGGGGTCTGGCCACTGAGCCTCGTCAGTGGCTTCCTGGCCTGTGTTTTCAGAGATGGGGGCGGTTTGCAGACGGTCTAAAGAAGAAATAATTTCCTGCTGAAGTCTTACTTTTTAGAGGGAGAATCCCTGAAATGGCAATCATCCTGTCTCCTCATTTGGTTCAGTGGAGAAATCACTTGGCAACTTGAAAACAAAACACATTGCTACACCCCCAAGGGCTTCAGAAAGAAAGAAAGCCTAATTTCTATATTAGGGCATCTTAATTCTCTCTGTCATAAAGTAGTATGATTTATAAGCAACCTAAAAAGTTACTTCTGTTAACGTTTGCACCTTTAATACTGATTTTTCATACATTGCCGAGTTTCATTTTATTCTGCTGTATTTCTTAATGTCTTATGATCCAAATCTCATTTTTAGCAGATCCCTCAGAGAGCATAGAATCTTACTGCACAGGTACATTTTGTATTTTTTTCTAGGTCACGTAAAACTTGATCTGTTAGTAAAGTGACATCACCTAGGACACTCTTGATCATAGATTCATTGATGTGCTGGTATCTGCTGGGGGCTTAACTAAGGGGTCACAGGGATTGTTTTAGAAAGTCAGATGAAAGTGCAAGTTGCTCAGTCATGTCGGACTCTTTGCGACCCCCATGGACTGTACGGTCCATGGAGTTCTCCAGGCCAGAATACTGGAGTGTGGGTAACCATTCCCTTCTCCAGGGGATCTTCCCGACCCAGGGATTGAACCCAGTTGCAGGCGGATTCTTTACCAGCTGAGCCACCAGGGAAACCAGGTGAAGGTTAACTTTAAAACCGCTTTATCAGAAAAATGAGGAACTTAAAAAAATAATCATGTCCAAGAAACCCTGGATTTATCCCTTCATTTCTTTTTGCAGGTTCTGTTTTTGTTAATTCCTTTGGAATGAGCACATCCGGTCTGCCCTTGCGTGCCCTGATGTGAGACTTCTTCAGATAAGAAACTCACTGTGCTTGAGCAGCAGGACCAGTTAGCTATATGCAGGGCACCAGGTCTGATGTGACTGAGAGCAGGGTAATCCACGCCTTGGTAGGATAAGCCAAGATCATGGAGTGGGGAAGTGTGTTGGGGGTAAAAAAAAAAAAAGGGTGGAATAAACTAAAGGCATCTTCTCAGGGTGCTAGATGCAAAATGTGAGTTGGGGACTCATAGAGGGGACCTCATCCCCCGCCAAGCATATATGTCGTGACCAGTGGTCTCATAACTGAAGCCTTCAGAGTAGAGATGGGTTTAGACCAACTTGGGACTTCAGTTCAGTTCAGTCCATTCAGTCGCTCAGTCCTGTCTGACTCTTTGTGACCCCATGAACCGCAGCATGCCAGTCTTCCCTGTCCATCACCGACTCCCGGAGTCCACCCAAACCCACGTCCATTGAGTCGGTGATGGCATCCAATCATCTCATCCTCTGTCGTCCCCTTCTCCTCCCACCTTTGATCTTTCCCACCATCAGAATCTTTTTCCAGTGAGTCAGTTCTTCTCATCAGGTGGCCAAAGTATTGGAGTTTCAGCTTCAACATCAGTCCTTCCAATGAACACTCAGGACTGATTTCCTTTAGGATGGACTGGTTGGATCTCCTTGCAGTTCAAGGGACTCTAAAGAGTCTTCTCCAACACCGCAGCTCAAAAGCATCAATTCTGTACTCAGCTGACATGAGAGATTTTTAATGCCCAACGCGCCCTCTAGTGGTCACTGCGAGACAAGGCGCACCCGCAAGGAGCCCTTGGTTTGTGTTCGGACAAGTGCAGGATTGGGTGTTTGACTTCCTAAAAATAAATTTTTTTTTTTAACTTTTTATTTTGTATTGGGTTATAGCTGATTACCAGACAGTGTTGTGATACTTTTGGATGTACAGTGAAGGGACTAAAACTTCTTGACACATAACGTTTTGTAGTGGGCCGCTCATCCGAAATCGGATCTTGCTTTCCAGGCTGCCTGGAGATCGAGGCCGTTAGTTTTCAGTGAGCCCCCTCTCCCTGCAGGCCTGCCCGGGGCGTTTCTGAGCCAACACGCCGTCTGTGTGGGCATCTCCTTACCGGCTCCCTGGGTTCGGGGGGTCTGCGCTCAGGACACACAGTGCCCTTGTGCAGTCGGGTCCCCAGAGTACAGGCAAGAGAGGCCTTCAGTCCGAGCCAGAAAGCTGCCGTGACCAGTTGCTGCCTGTCTTCTGCCGCTGTGTGATTGGGTGTGGAGAGTGGTGAGTCTGGGGGCCACGCAGACCCGGGCTCCCTGCCTCTGGACTGATGCTGCCAGGCTTTGGAGGCAGGAACTCTCACGGGGCCCTGGAGGCATCCGTGGGCACAGCAATGTCGACCACGAGGCTGGTTTCCTTCCTTCTGTTTCCCCATGTGGCCCACCTTCCTGAGGTCCTGCTGGGGTGTCTTTGCCGGCCGCTGACCTTGGAGGTGCGTGTCGCCCCTGTGTGTCCCACCCCAGCTGAAGGGGAATCCGACCTCGTCTCCCGCCAGGATGATCCGGGCCTCGTGGTGCCCCGGAGACGGCTGTAAAGGCTGGGGAAGTCCCTCTGGGGGCTCTGAGGTCAGAAACCAGCCCCCTTTCATTCCTTCAGTTTTATAAGCGTCTGTGGCTGGAGGGCTTGTCTCAGACCTGTTGGGATTTCAGCAGAGCCACACCCCAAAGGAGCAGGACTTGAGTGTTTTCAGGAAGGACAGTCCTCACCTGAGGGGTCATTACCCAGACCTCCGATTCCCAGAGCACCCTAGAAGCCCCCATGGTGGGAAGGTGGAGTGAGTGCGGGCTTCTGGAAGGTTCCACCCTCGGGGACTGTTAGCTCCTTGTGGGTTCGTGTTCTGTGAACCCTGCACACAGATCCTGCTGCTGTGCAGACCGCATGGGGCATCAGACAGCGGTGAGGGCATCTCAGATTCCCCCCGAGCCCCCCGAGGTGGCTGGGGCCTGTGGCCCCGTCGGAGGTTATGGGGTGCAGAAGGTGAAGGAGAATCAAGTTCATTGTTCAAGGACACGTGGGGTGCGGGGCCTCACCCGGCGGTGAGTGGATGTGCTCTCTCCCGGGTCGCATCGGGGAGCTGGAGGATTTTCACCAGGGCCCAGGCGATGGGGTTTGTTAAACATGGCCTGTTTTAGACACTGGCGGGTCGCATTGATTTGAGGGTGAAACCTGAGCTGTAAAAAGAGATGAAAGATGCAGAGTCTCAGGAGTGAGACATGAGACAGAAAGAGTGCCCCAGTGTAGGGTCTGTTTCTGACATGTGACGCCGTGCCGTGGAAGCCGGATGGGACAGAGATGGGGTGGGCACCCACCAAGGAAGGAGGCCGCGGTCATTGTGGGGAACCTGGTGAGGATACATTCTAAGCTGGATGAATGCTCTGTGCATTTATTTTCTAGTTTACATACACCACAGCGTTTGAAAATCCTGGGTTTCTAACTGTTTTTGTACTGTTTTCCTAAAAGATGTTTCCACCTTAAAAAAAAATATTTCTTTTCCTTAGGTGTTATGAAATCTCGGAGCTTCCCTGGTGGCTCAGAGGTTAAAGCGTCTGCCTGCAATGCAGGAGACCAGGGTTCAGTCCCTGGGTCGGGAAGATTCCCCTGGAGAAGGAAATGGCAACCCACTCCAGTATTCTTGCCTGGAGAATCCCATGGACGGAGGAGCCTCGTGGGCTACAGTCCACGGGGTCGCAATGAGTCGGACACGAGTGAGCGACTTCACTTTCACTTTATGAAATCGAAGTCAGGTTTATTAATCTGTAGGTGAGACAGGACCCACTCCAGTGTTCTTGCCAGGAGAATCCCAGGGACGGGGAAGCCTGGTGGGCTGCTGTCTGTGGGGTCGCACAGAGTCGGACACGACTGAAGCAACTTAGCAGCAGCAGCAGCAGCAGCAGGTGAGACAGGATGAGATACTGTTTGAATTAATCCCTCTGACAGGCCATAGTTAGTTTTCCTGGGGGTCATTCAGAACTGTCAGTTAAATCTGTTCCACAGGGCTAGGAAAAGCAAACAGGGAGTAAGGAAAAAGAGAAAGTGAACACAAAGTCAGTGTACCATTCCCTGGAGATGCCTCTCCTATTTAATACTGAAAAGGCTGAGCGCCTCGTGCATTTCCTGTGCTGCAGCCAACATTTGAGAGGTTGTTAGTGTCTTGTCTGCTGCTGTTTCCTGGACTAGCGGAGAAGACTTCCGCTTGTGGGCTTTTTTTTAAAGAGCTCTTGGGTGTTTCCTGTACCTCAGGAGCCTTCATGCCCTCAGGAAAAAATGTCGCATCAGAAACAGTCCCTGAAAAGCCCATTTCATCTCATGGTAGCACTGTGGCTGGAGCATCTGGGCTGTTCCTCTGGTCCTGCGTGCGGGCACGTGGCTGCCCCCGACCCCCTCCCCCTCCCTGTAACTTGGTAGTCCTGGAATGAATGGAGCAGGGGGCTCATGCAGGCCAAGCTAAAAACGAATAGTGGGGGCATGGGGTTTATTTTATCGGGAGATCAGTGGCTGGTGCCCGATGTCTGTTTTGCTGCCCAGATCTCCCCATCTGTATACAGATCCTGCAGGAGGTGGGGGTGCCCGCCCACCCAGGCCATCTGTTCAGACCCGATGTGGCTCGCACACTCGTCTGTGGCCCCCTCTAGCCCCCCAGGTCACCTCCCACTCCTGCTCTCAGCCTTGGATCGCCCTTAAACCCGAGATGCTTGGCCACCCCCTGCCCCGGACCGCTGCCACGCCACGCCACCTCCTGCAGGCACACTTCCCTGACCCCTGCCCTCCTGACCCGTCTCCCGCCCTGTGCCCCACCTACAACCCTGGTCCTTTCTCGGCTCTGTCTCACTTTCGGCCCCTTCCCCAGCTGACCTGACACCAACTCCGTGAGAACACAGACTTCTGTCCCTCTGGTTCGCTGGGGTTTCCTGTGCCTGAATGGGACAGGCACCTGCAGGGCCTCCGCGAGCGCGTGTCCAGCGCCGAGGGCGCCTGGAGGGGTTGGTGCTGGTGGAGGGGCGTGTTTCGCGGGTGCCTGTGCATAGATGGCCACTCACGTAGTGACCGTGTGGTTTTCTTCGGGAACCACATTTATTTAACCCTTACCCTTCCCTCCCCTGGTGGCTCAGATGGTAAAGAATCCGCCTGCAATGCACCCAGGTTTGATCCCCGGGTCGGGAAGATGCCCTGGAGAAGGACATAGCAAGCCACTCCAGTATTCTTGCCTGGAGAATCCCATGGACAGAGGAGCCTGGAGGGCTACAGTCCATGTGTCGGGGGTCACAGAGTCAGACACGACTGAGCCACTAACACTTTTGCATCTCACCCTTCCCTCCCGGTCTTTGCAGACATGCTTTTATTTCCTGTTCAGGAACAGGGCCCTCTGGGACAGCTGGCCATCCCATGTCTGAGCTGAGTGGGGATAAACTATGCTTGGATCACTCCAGGTCCTGAGAACAGTCCCCTCACTGCTGAGCGAGGGGCGGGCTTTGAGCTCCTTGGGGCCGTGGGTGGCGGGGCGCCCTCAGGCCGCCTGAGGTCACTGTGTCGCCTCTTGTCCGTCTGTTGCAGACGCCATCAGCTCCACCAACCCGCGGGTCATCGACGACGCGCGGGCGCGGAAGCTCTCCAGCGACCTGAAGAGGTGCACGTACTACGAGACGTGCGCCACGTACGGGCTGAACGTGGAGCGCGTCTTCCAGGACGGTACGTGCGCGCCATGCGGGGCGGGCGGCGGCCCTGCCTGTGGGGGTGGTGCCTCGGTGCCAGGCCGCACTCGGGGACCCCTGAGCATCCTGAGACAGTCCAGGCGCCAGTTCCGTGTGTCCCATGGGTGACCTTTATCAGGGACCATTCTTTAGGCACAGAACATGCAAGACACACACACATGCGCGCACATCATTTCTGCTTCACTGTAGATGCTCAGTCTTCATTCGACCCCTTTAAAAAAAAGGGTTTAAATGGCAGCAAGTGAAGAACTAAAGAGCCTCTTGATGAAAGTGAAACAGGAGAGTGAAAAAGTTGGCTTAAAGCTCAACATTCAGAAAACTAAGATCATGGCATCTGGTCCCATCACTTCATGGCAAATAGATGGGGAAACGTGGAAACAGTGGCAGACTTCATTTTGGGGGGCTCCAAAATCACTGCAGATGGTAACTGCAGCCATGAAATTAAAAGACGCTTACTCCTTGGCAGGAAAGTCATGACCAACCTAGACAGCATATTAAAAAGCAGAGACATTACTTTGCCAACAAAGGTCTGTCTAGTCAAGGCTATGGTTTTTCCAGTGGTCATGTATGGATGTGAGAGTTGGACTATAAAGAAAGCTGAGTGCCGAAGAATCGGTGCTTTTGAACTGTGGTGTTGGAGAAGACTCTTGAGAGTCCCTTGGACTGCAAGGAGATCCAACCAGTCCATCCTAAAGGAGATCAGTCTTGAGTGTTCATTGGAAGGAATGATGCTGAAGCTGAAATTCCAGTACTTTGGCCACCTTATGCAAAGAGCTGACTCACTGGAAAGACCCTGATGCTGGGAAAGATCGAAGGCGGGAGGAGAAGGGGATGACAGAGGATGAGATGGTTGGATGGCATCACTGACTCAATGGACGTGGGTCTGGGTGAACTCCGGGAGTTGGTGATGGACAGGGAGGCCTGGCGTGCTGCAATTCATGAGGTCGCTAAGGGTTGGACACGACTGAGCTACTGAGCGACTGAAAGGTTTCATGTTAGGAAGACAGGAAAGGGAAAGAACAGAGTCGGGTCTGGCCAAAAGTAACAGCGCCTTAGGCTTGGTGGCGGGAGCCGGCTCCAGTGTTCGGAAGTGACTTCTTGTCGCCTCAGTCTTGATCTTTTAGCTCCAGGATGGCCGTGCCTCAGGTAGGAAATGTCTCCTGAAGGAGCCGAAGGTCGCCCGAGGGATAAACAGTCATGGACAGGCTCTTGATGGGAGATGAGTCGCTGGAGGCGAGGGGGGAGTGCAGGTGGAGAGGAGCAGGAGGTGGGGGGTGGGGAGGCAGTCAGCAGGGAGGGGGACGATCTCCCCAACCCCCACCCCAGGTCTGGGCTGGGGGGTCCAGCGGTGGTTAGCATCCCAGGCCTGGGACAAGGATGCTCCTGGCAAAGGGTCCCGTTTCTGATTGCGGGGCGGGGGGTGGGGGAGGGGTCGGGAAGCAAATCCTCGGCCTCCGCCTCTTCTGGGTGAATCTGGGTTAGACCGAGCTTCGCATCCCCAGCTCCGGTGCCGAGGCGTGTTGGGGGCCGAGCAGGGCGGCTGGGCGATCTCATCAGAGGTCCCCTTACTGCCGGGGTCCTGGAGTCTCGCGGTGCATTGGTCCTGGGGAGACTGCTCGAGCCCAGAAGAGCAGCAATGCAGGGTTGCTCCCGGCACGGCTCCAAACCAGGCAACATATGCTCTCCTTTTAAATGTCCAAGCAAGTTTTCAGATTAAATCGCAGGAGTTCCACGCTTGCTTTCATCATTTTATTAAATTTCAAACCTTGGCGTCCATTTTTTAACTTTGCGTTTTCTTCCACTTGGCTCAGCAGTCAGCTGCTTTGTAAGCTTGCCCTCGCTTTCCGCTTGTCTGCCTCACAGGTGATCACCAGCCTCTTGTGCGTCTCAGCACGTTTCTCCTGTTAGTCCCTGCCTACCCCTTACAGCTCAGGCTTCCACTGAGGACAGCCCCAGACCCTGGGATCTTGTGTCCCTTCATCCCTCACCTTACATTTACGTGGACCGTCCCCACCTGTGCTGGGGAGCAGACACCCCCACCAGAAAACCATGCAGGGCCAGCGTCTGCGGCTCCTTGAACCTTAGTGAGCAGATGCAGAATCATGCAAGGAAGCACACGGGCTCTCCCGAGAAGTGACCTCCAGCGGGCAAGGTAGCTGTCAGCCATGGAAGAGCGGACACCCCCAAGGGGTTACGTGATGAAAGGTCCCCAGACAGGACCCAGGGTTCAAGCCTGGCCCACAGCCTGTCTCTAATAACAGGCTTCTTTGTTTATAGGCTGCAGGAGGGCTGAGTTGCCTGTGGGTGTGACCACAGAAGTGAGTGGTTCCCGTGATATCTGGTGGCCAGGGGAGTCCCAGATACTTGCTCCGTGGCCTTTCACAGAATTTCTGCCCATCCCTAATGTCAGTTCAATTCAGTTGCTCAGTCCTGTCCGGCTCTTTGCAACCCCATGGACTGAAGCATGCCAGATCTCCCTGTCCATCACCAACTACTGGAGCTCAAACTCATGTCCACACACAAAGTCCTTGACTCAGTGATGCCATGCAACCATCTCATCCTCTGTCATCCCCTTCTCCCGCCTTCAATCTTTCCCAGCATCAGGGTCTTTTCCAATAAGTCTGTTCTTCACATCAGGTGGCCAAAGTATCAGAGTTTCAGCTTCAGTATCAGTCCTTCCAAAGAACATTCAGGACTGATTTTCTCTAGGATGGACTGGTTGGATCTCCTTGCTGTCCAAGGGACTCTCAAGAGTCTTCTCCAACACCACAGTTCCGACATAGAGGATCGGAATTTAGTTGTGTGGATGAGTCTTTTCCATGTGACGGCTTTGCTTGTACATTGATGGAGATTTGCAAACGTGACCTCTCCATGAATAAATGAATTCACCTCATACATAATAAGCTGATTAATATTCAGGGATGACGAGTGACGAAGCTTCCCCGCTGGGCTTCCAGGACATCCCAGGCAGTGGGCAGGCCCCCTGTGTGCTGGGGCACGCCTGTCTCACCCTGACAGTGGACCCCAGGCAAGGGGAGCAGGAGGAGGGATCTTTCCAGAAGTCATCGGGTAGAACCCCACAATGCCTCCTTGCTGTGACAGCTGCTCAGTGATTCCATTGGTGAAGCAAGTTCAACCCAAAGTGTGAGCTTGCACAGGCTTGGATTTCCCATATGTTTTGTTATTATT
This sequence comes from Bos indicus x Bos taurus, assembly GCF_003369695.1. Taxonomy (NCBI): domain Eukaryota; kingdom Metazoa; phylum Chordata; class Mammalia; order Artiodactyla; family Bovidae; genus Bos; species Bos indicus x Bos taurus. The sequence goes on from NC_040078.1 coordinate 115,370,283, forward strand.
CTAGAAATTGCTATTAAGTACTTGAATTGTACAGAGTCTGCAAAGGAAATAACATCTGCATTACTGCAACTTCCATCTCTGTTGTGATTTTTATCCTTAAAATATTTTTATTTACATGGAAATAAGTTTTTTAAAGTAAAATTGGTGTTTTGTGTGTGTGTGTGTGTGTGTGTGTGAAGTTGCTCAGTTGTGTTTGACTCTTTGCGATCCCATGGTCTGTAGCCTACCAGGCTCCTCTGTCCATGGAATTCTCCAGGCAAGAGTACTGGATTGGGTTGCCATTTCCTTTTCTAGGGGATCTTCCCGACCTATGGATCAAGCCCAGGTCTCCCGCCTTGCAAGCAGACGCTTTACAGTCTGAGCCACCAGGGAAGGCCCTCTATTTTATACAGTAACTAGGTGACATGTGTTTTAGTTTGTTGATCATCAGCTCTTTCCTTGTTAGTTGGTAAAAGTAGGTATCAGCCAAGTGGGAGTATTCTCAGTGCTTAGAAATAATTAAGAACAGCCATCCATTTTAATCTTCAAGAGAAAAAACGGGCAAAGTTCTGGAGCTAAAGAACTCAAGAAGAGTCATGTAGCTCGACCAAAGGCCCTCGCCTTCACTGAGCCCCAGTCTGGGAGCCAAGAGCCCAGAGCCTTAACCGTGTTGTTAGAACAAAGCACCACGGGCCTCCCTGGTGGCTCGGTGGTAAAGAATCTGCCTACCAGTGCAGGAGACAGGCGTTCAGTCCCTGGTCCAGGAAGATCTCACGTGCCGCAGAGCAACTAAGTCCGTGTGCCACAGCTAGAGAAGAGCCCGCACAGCCGCAAAGATCCCGCATAGCTGAAATTAAATAAAAATAAAATTTAAACAGTAAGCATTTGGGTCCCGCAGGTGGGGGGTGGGGATGGGGGTGAAGGCCGTGTGTTTAGCTCACAGATTGACTGCCCATTCACGGACTCAAGTTTATCTGGATTTCTTTTTTCTTTTTTTACTTCAATTCAGTTCAGTCGCTCAGTCGTGTCTGACTCTTTGCAACCCCATGAGCCGCAGCACGCCAGGCCTCCCTGTCCATCACCAACTCCCAGAGTTTACCCAAACTCATGTCCATCGAGTCAGTGATGCCATCCAACCATCTCATCCTCTGTCGCCCCCTTCTCCTGCCTTCGGTTTTTCCCAGCATCAGGGTCTTTTCCTTTGAATTGGCTCTTCACATCAGGAGGCCAAAGTATTGGACTTTCAGCTTCAGCACCAGTCCTTCCAATGAATGTTCAGGGTTGATTTCCTTTAGGATGGACTGGTTGGATCTCCTTGCAGTCCAAGGGACTCTCAAGAGTCTTCTCCAACACCACAGTTCAAAAGCATCAGTTCTTCTGCACTCAGCCTTCTTTACAGTGCAACTCTCATATCAATATATGACTATTGGAAAAACCATAGATAATAAAGTGGCTCCAATGTATAAATATATTTTCTTTTCCAAAGGAGTACTTTCAAAGATTTTTCATGTTCAAAAGCAAGCCATGTGTGTCCACACATATAAATATATTTAATATATATTGACAAGGTGAACTTGTGAGTCGCCATCTGTTAATTCGTACTTTTTATCCTTTGTAGTAGTGGCTGATATTTATACCACAGTTTAAGGGCTTATGATGTAAGACAGATCTTACGAGGCCTGGAAACTGCCTTCTTTGTGGGGTTGGCATCCTGCAGTCACATCAGATTGCTGGTGCCAGGCCAGTGTGTCCTTTTTCTGCCTTCACGGCACCTCTGTGCCCATCAGGGTCACGTCTACACCCCCTCCCCGGTCCCACACCCACAGCCCGCTCTGCAGTGAGAGCTGGATATGCCGAATTTCCCGGGCCAGTTGGGTGGTTAGTGTCTGTTAGAATGGGGCGAAAAAGGTTCAGCGGCTTGAGTTACACTTTTTGAAGGGGTTTACTAGTTTGCTGGGAAAGATTGAGGGCAGGAGGAGAAGGGGATGACGGAGGATGAGATGGTTGGGTGGCATCACCGACTCGGTGGGCATGGGTTTGGGTGGACTCCGGGAGTTGGTGATGGACAGGGAGGCCTGGCGTGCTGTGGTTCATGGGTTCTTGGGTCTCAAAGAGTTGGACACGACTGAGCGACTGAACTGCCAGACTAGTTTAAAATTCTCCAAGGACAGGGATGACATGAAAACGGTTACTTGCCTAGGGTGATGCTCAGTGGAGGGGGTGTAGGTAGAAAAGGAAAACGGTCACAGGTTCGTCTAAGTTAGCTATTTGAGTCTAAGAAGGTGCTCTGACCCCGGTTTGGTGGCTACCCTGCTGTCGTCATTAACCACAGGTGTCACTGGCTGTCACTGGCTGGTAGCTCTTTACATGGTCTAATCCACTAGAAATTAGAATTTGTAAGTTGTCCCTGAAGAGGCCACATCTGATTCATCCTTGATAATTTCTCACCGAATTTCAAAGATCCCTGATATGGAGTAGAGTTTTGATTGAACCTGTGGGTGGAGGGTGTTTGTATAGTGTATAGTGGAGGGGGGGAATACGTAGATTTGGGGAGGGGGGTCTCTCTGTTGGTGGTGTAGCTCTTGTTTATGTTTGAATGAGAAAGTGTGTACATGATTTATAGTAACTATTTTTATAAAGCATCACATTGTCAGTACCACTTGTATATGTGTTTTCAAATTCAGTCAGTTTCTTAAGCAAGAAATTAACAAATTGAAATAACGCATGAATGGCAAAACTAAAATAGCAGCATTTGGTATAGTAAGCTGAATTCTCAGAGATAACAAAAACAATAGGAAAACTTCTGAGTTACTCTTCAGGGGAAAAAAAAATTGAGTTCAAGTTCTTAGGGGTGGGAAGTTTTAAACCCACGTGTTACAGGCAAGCCTGGTGTCTGGCACGTGGTTTGTGACCAGATCTTCCAAACACAGTGAACAGGTGGGGAATGTGTCAAGGTGGGACCAATAGCCGGTCTGCACCCACTAATGTGGGGCTAAGAGGTAATGAACCTTGAATAACCCAAGTGTCTTAAAATATGATTATTAATTTGTCACTGGTATGTAATCAGCTTGTCCCTTATCTGAAGTCTCTGTCTGGAAGTAAGAGCTTATCTCACATTATGTTCAATGGGCCCAGAGGACTGACTTTTAAAGAGGAGTACCCAGGAGTTACCTCTTTCAACTATCGATGGATTTGCTTAAAAAACTGGAATCGACATATATACACTTGTTGTTTATATGTGTCTGACTCTCTGACCCTGTGGACTGTAGCCCATCCGCGGCCTCTGTCCATGGGATGTCCCAGGAAGAATATTGGAGGGGGTTGCCATTTCCTCCTCCAGGGCATTTTCCCAACCCAGGCAGGTATCAAACCCACGTCTCCTGCATTGGCAGGTAGATTCTTAACCCCTGAGCCACCAGGGAAGCCCATATATATGCTGCTATGAATAAAATAGGTGACTAATGAGAACCTACTGTTTATCTTAGGAAACTCTACTCAGCGCTCTGTGGTGACCTAAATGGAAAGGAAATCCCAAAAAGAGGGGATGTGTATACAGATGTAGCTGATTCACCTGGCTGGACAGCAGAAACAAACACCACACTGTGAAGCAACTGGAGCCCTATATACAGTTTTTTTAAAAAAACATCACTTATTCAAAATGACAGTTTTTAGGTAGAGGGGAATTTCTAGATTATCAGTGTGGTTCATACTCCACAGACTGCAGCCACTGGCCATCGCGATACCCAATCAGGTGTGAAACTTGATAGTTCTTAAACTAGTTTCTGATACACGTAGAAGGAATCATCACAAGGAGCGGCCTCTCAGTCCTTTAAAACATAACGTAGGCGTCATCTTAAAATCTTCATTAAAATTGATGATATTATAAACAGCAAGAGACAGGAAGCCATCTCTTATCTCACGGTGCCATGGACTGTTGTGTTGATAGAGGCTTTGATCTTTTCTGGCAGTTGGTTCCCTAAGTCTGGGGTTTTTCATGCTGTGCTGCTTTTCTCGGGAGCGTCGCGTGGGCCCCGGCGCTCCTGTGTGCACAGAGCTGCCGGGATTAACTCCCACACTGCCAACTCGAGCATTAAGCACACTGTTAGTAGATGTGCTCTGTTTAGATCCTCTTGTTCAGAGCCTCTCTTTTGCTCATAGAATTAATTTTATCAATGCCACCGAAAATGGTTCTCTGACTACGTTGCTGCAGCGTGGCATCAGAGCCGTGTTTTGCCCCAGGATTCCTCCTAATGACTTTAGCCAGCTTGAATTAGCTTGATGTATCATTAATGCATACAAATGGCTTTTATTTTTGTTCATAATCTGTTCATAATGCCATGGCATTCTGCTCTTTCGAATGTTTTTCTGATGATTAAACGGTGGTGTGCTTTTTGACCTATTTAACCCTCCAGCAGAGTCTCTGATCAAAAGGACATGAAGATATGCTTTCCCTAGGGTCGTCAGAAGTTGTTACCATCTCTGGCTGATGTTTCCAAGTTCTTTGAAGTCTTCTGTTTTTTATAACATTTTTTTCACTTACAGAGCATGGACTCTAGCCAGGTATTTTTAAATGGAAGTATCGTTGGTTTACAATGTGGTGTTCATCTCTGGTGTACAGCAAAGCGATTTAGTTACATCATATAGATTCTTTTCTGTTATGGTTTATCGTAGGATGTTGAATGTTGTGCCCTGTGCTGTACAGTAGCCCTTGCTGTTCTTTATCCATTCTCTATATAATAGTGACATCTCCTAACCCACTCCCGCTCCATCCATCCCCCAGCCCCCTCCGCCTTGGCAACCACAAGTCTGTTTTCTGACATAGCCAGATTTTGAGTGACCTTTGCTCACTGAGGAACCGCTCAGGACCCACCAGGTTAGCAGTACCAAATCGGTTCATTTCGTGAAAGGTGAAAGTATTCCTCAGGGAGGTTGGCTTTTACCTTGTGAGATGCTCTGACACGGGACTTGGTACCTTGTCCCCGTGGGCTTGGGTATTTTCTACATGCTATGTACTGGGTGAGCCTGGCAGACCCCGGCTCCAGGAGTGAGTCGGGGAGCCAGGCTCCTAGCAGATGCTCGGGGTCCCTAGAGACCAGGCTCTGGAGTCTGCGGTTAGTTTGTGTATTTAGTGCAGAGAGCTGGGAACTTGGTGAAGAGGAGAGCAATGCATTAATACCTTGATCCGTGGTCTTCCCTGAGTCCCGGAAAAGTAAACTGTGGAAAACGGAGTGTACATTTGTCTAGCAGAGACAAAGATGTAAAAACCTTGATGAGTAAGTTTTGAGTTTTATGAGACTTGGCAAAGACAACAGAAATAGTTTTTAAAGGATGTGAAATATGGAAATAAATGCCACCGGTCAGACCACCATGCAGTGGCTGGTATCGTCAAAGCCTGGCGGGGTGTGTGAGCATGGGTGCCCATGTGTTCGCATAGACACAGTCTTGGGCTTTGTAATGTTTTGCAATCTGCTTTTTCACAAAAATACTTTGGCTACAAAATAATTTCTAATTTTTATATTGCATTCCATTGAGTCACTATAACAACTTTTTTGTCCAATCTACTAGACATTTAATGGTCATGCGCCGCTACCCACCCCAGCCATTTATTTATTGTTTTTAGAATGAATGCTTCAGTGGGTGACTCTTTGCCTAAAGTCTCGTCTCCATCCTTCATCATTTCTTTGGGACACACCTCTGGACATCAGACTACTGGTCAGCAACTTGCAAAGCTTTAAAGCCTCAGCCTTCCAGGGAGTCTGAACCAACTCTGGTTTCCTCCAGCAGATGTCTTTTCTGCCCACTGGCCACCCTGGATATTTTCATTTTAAAAGTGCTTATTGTTTATAGACAGAAAATAACCACAGTTTCTAGTGGATTTTTTTTTCAGATATTAACTTCCAACAGGTCTGTCCCTTAATACAAAAGATAAGCACATTTCCTACAGTCAGCTGACTATTTAGGAGGTGGCAGCCAGTCTCCTGGGAGTGGTAAAAATATTATTTTTTAATAATCTTTCCCTTGCTGCTCCTACAGAGGTCCTTGCCCTCTCGGTGGACCAGGCAAGTTCTCTGAGCACCAGCACCCCGAGAGGGCCGCCAGCCCAGAACCTGGTCCCCAGCCCTGGACAGAGCTGTGACCTTGGCGGCTGGATGTCCTCAGAGCTTTCTCACCAGCCTGCCCGTGTCACGTGTCACCGTGGAGACAGACGTTCTGGGTGCCTTCTGAGGGAAGCAGGGAGCGCCCAGATCCTTGGGTTTGGCCCCTGGCCGGGGGCCCGGGGCTGCGTGTCTCTCTCGTGTGCATTTCCGTCTGCAGGGAGCCCTGTGGCCTGACCCTGCTCTGCTCCCAGTGCAGCCATGGTTCAGGGAGGCTTCTTTCCTGTGAACGCTGGAATTTCAGGAGATTCCCTATGTATAACATTGTCTGTAAACTGAATGAAAAAATCCTGAGCACTGATGCAGTCGTCTGGATGTTAGGGAATACTCCCATGCCCCCACCAAGATTTCATCCTTAAATGAAATACCAGGGTGTGTTCTGCATTTAAGTTCTTTTCTTGCCTGGCCTGCAGGCTTGTAGGATTTCACATCGGGAAGGAGCCGAGGCCTTGTCTTTTCACCCCTCACTTTATAGACAAGCCTGCAGGACTCATGGGGCCAGTCCAGGCAGGAAGCCCCCTTAGTAGCAAAGCAGAAACTGGAAATGGGGTCTGCCTCTGTTGGCGGCACAGGTTTCACCTTTGTCCTGAAAATGTAATTCTTAAAAGCCACTGATTACATTTTTAAACCGAGCACTCTTGGTTGGAAAATCCCATGGATGGAGGAGCCTGGTAGGCTGCAGTCCATGGGGTCGCTAAGAGTCAGACACGACTGAGCGACTTCACTTTCACTTTTCACTTTCATGCATTGGAGAAGGAAACGGCAACCTGCTCCAGTGTTCTTGCCTGGAGAATCCCAGGGATGGTGGAGCCTGATGGGCTGCCGTCTGTGGGGTTGCACAGAGTCGGACATGACTGAATCGACTTAGCAGCAGCAGCAGCAGCGAATGAAAGTGCTCCAGTAAGTGATCATTCAGTTCAATTCAGTCACTCAGTTGTGTCCAACTCTTTGGGAGCCCATGGACTGCAGCACACCAGGCCTCCCTGTCCATTGCCAACTCCCAGAGCTTACTCAAACTCATGTCCATCGAGTTGGTGATGCCATCCAACCATCATCTTCTGTCGTCCCCTTTTCCTCCTGCCTTCAGTCTTTCCCAGCATCAGGGTCTTTTCAAATGAGTCAGTTCTTCACATCAGGTGGCCAAAGTACTGGAGTTTCAGCTTCAGCATCAGTCCGTCCAATAAATATTCAGGACTGATTTCCTTTAGGATTATTTTTTAACGAAAGCCATTTCACCCGTGAGGAATCTTGGCTTAAATGCAGTGCTATAATTATGAATTATAAATCAAGAAGTATTTCTGATATGCTACCTAACAAAAACACATTCACACAGACTGTTTTCTTTCCATGATAGGATATGTAGGCAGTAGAACTAGATCTGTGCCAGGATCTCTGAGATTCAGTGAAAATAACAGCAAAAGTCCTCAGTTTAATAATTCAGTGAGCTGCCACTAGGAGGCACCCTAAGCGCTCATAAGGATGATTCTCGCGTAATTGTAGCTTTTGCTGACTCTGTGCAGAATACAGACATCATAAAACTAACACACTGGTGTAAGAGGCGATTTAGACCCCTGTAATAAGATCCAGTCCATAAAGTATGTGAAGTTACTGCATCAGCAGTGCACGAAGGCAGAAGTAAAAGAAGTTTCATCCGCTCATTGGAATGGGGAGGAGAATACAATTTTCAAAGATGAGATGATGTAATCTGTGGTTAAAGGGACCCAAATCCCTTTTTTCCTGATTTTGTCTTGCATCTAACTTTACAGAAGAAGCAAAGAAAGTTTCAGCCAAAGTTACGCTTATTTTTATATATGGATTTATTATAATAAATAATACAGTAAATTAGTATAATAAATGGGTTTACTTGGTCCATCATTCTCATTTGACAGAAGCCACCAAGAGTTCTGTTGGCCCAGGCACCCCACTTTAGGGTCTGCACCCTAGATCTGAAGGCAGGTGGCGCCCAGGCCGCTCACCAGCACCCAGGCAGGGCAGGTGTCTGTGTAGGATTGGGGTGTGGCCCTTGGCCACCAGCCTCCCGGTTTGGGGGAGGCCGTGGGCTCTTCACGCAGCCTGGCAGTTAAAGATGAGACAGACAACAGTCAGGCTGACATTCCCGGGTAGGAGGGAGGGAGTTGGTCAGTTTGGAGAAACCTGGATGGTCTTTGCTGCGCAGGCGAGCAGCATCACTGAGGGGGTCTGTAGGCCCCTGTGGTGTTGGGGGCCCTTCTGGAGAACAGGCAGTAGCTGCCTCCTCTGTGGATCAGCAGTGGGCTGGGGATGCGGACAGGAGAGTCTCTGAGAGAAAGTGATCCACTTGCCTCGGGCCAGTCTGTGAATTTCTTGAGATGCTGCTGTTGACTTTTTGCTTTATTTTGTTCTGTTAGTTCATTTCCCTGCTCAGGTTGGTAACTTCTCCCTCTTACTTTCCACTTATTTATGTTTTGCTTCCACCTTTTTATTTTCTCCCACTGCGTAATTCCCATTAGACGTGGTAGCATCTCAGCTCAGAAAATTTTCAGTTTATTTGGAAAATGGGATTAGTTACACATTTGGTGCCTCCAGTGAGAAACGTATCGGAGCCACAGGCTTTTCTGTACAGGTGTTCTTTTATTGGGTTACTTACAAATGGAATGATCAAAATTGATAAGAGAATAGAATTTAGAGAGTCCCACGATTTTCAGTCCTCGGGAGAGTTGGAATGGAGCAAAATATTTTGAGCAAGAAGAGGAGTTGGGTAGAAGTGGGTACATTCACCTGAATAAGACATGAGATGCCCCCTGGAGGACAGCTTTCACAGACGGGCTTTCAGAACCAGAGACTGTTTACCAGCCCCTGCCCGTAAGAGACCAGCTGGGGTGTGTGGAGATGGGGCGGGGCCCAAGTTTGCAGGTATTTCCCTTGAGTTCAGTACACACTTCCTGCATGAAACCACTCGCAAAGGCGCCGAGGTGGGTCCACAGGCCTGGCAGAAAGTGAGCCCGGCTCCACAGTGAGGCTGGCAACGCACACATCCTTGAGGGTCAGTGGGCATAAACAGTGCCCCGGGACCCCTTGTATTCTGCGCGAGGGCTCCAGGGGGCTGGACCCCAACTCAGCCAGAGCAGTCAGCTGCATCTTTCCGTGTTGGTGTTGCCTGATGAAGTTTTTCCAAAAGAAGGAAAGTCCACTGCTAGAGGACACTTGGGAGAACAGTGATCTCATAAACATATCCCTGGGGGTGAAATATCTTCAGCGAATATCCTGGTGAATCAGGTAGTTCAGAATAAACAGGGGTGAAAATGCCCATGAAATAGATTGGAAACTGTGAGCCAGGGGCTCTTCTCCTGGAGACCTTGCTTTTTCCCAGGGTGTCTCCCTCCTGGGGGGCCTTTGTCCCCACGTGGTTCCCAGAGAAACGCAGTTAGACACGCAGGTCACACTGCTGCGTGCCGCAGGAACCGGTGGGACATTGAGGAGGTAAGATGATGGACCAAGGAAATCCTTCCAGGGGATACGTCACTAACTCACCTGCTATAAATACAATGGTCCAAGTAAGGAGGGAGCGTGGAAAAGAGCCAGTCTCAGGAGTAGGACTCAGGTGTGTGCTGCCCCCGCCTACCTGGCCAGGTAACAGTAGGGAAGCGGGGCTCCTTGTTCTGTAGCTTTGCTGACTGTCAGGTTGCACAAGGCCCAGGCTACATGAGTGAGTCCTGCACTTTGGGGGCGGGTGGAGGTACATGACTGTCATCTCCTAACCTTTTACCCTTCCTGTGGGGTTTTGCTCTTCAGAGGGGCTGCCTTGGTGGCTCAGCTGGTAAAGAATCCACCTGCAATGCAGGAGACCCCAGTTTGATCCCTGGGTCAGGAAGATCCCCTGGAGAAGGACATGGCAATCCACTCCAGTATTCTTGCCTGGAGAATCCCATGGACAGAGGAGCCTGGCGGGCTACAGTCCATGGGGTCACAAAGAGTCGGATACGACTGAGCAACTTTCACTTTCTTCCGTTACAGAGTCAGCTCACATCAATTTCTATGCAAATACACATGCATATTTCATGTGTCATCTATTTATATATATTTAAATGTTCATGTTCCTGACTAGGATAACACTTGTTTGTGAAAATACAGAAAAGTGTGAAGGAAGCCAGTTAAAATCACCTGTGATCCCCCCACCTCGTGATAAATGTTCTATGTCCATCTAGTCAAACCAGTCATTTAATACTTCACAAGCAAAGTTGGCACTTTATTCTGAACCCTTGTTAATAACCTGCTTTAAAAAGACCCCCGAACAATTTCTACATGGTTTACTTTCCTCGGTGTCTTTATGACATTCAGCACTCCTTTCTCCGCCAGCATCTGCCAGCCTGGATTCACCAACCCCAGAGACAGGAGGTGGTCTCCAGACCCTGCCCCTTGTTGAGATCTCTTCCCTAAATATCTGGGTGCCCCTCCTGCCCACAGCATCTCTGGATCTGACCGTTTAGACCAGGAACGTCAGCTGTGGCGTCCCTGGGCCTTCCTGGGAGTGGTGTGTGTGCAGGATGAAGTCCAGGAGGCCTGGCTGCATCTACTGCCCGTGTGCACACAACATCCTTCACCTGTCAGCAGCCCCCTTCCCGAATCTCTGATCACCAGGGAGCTGAGGCTACAGACTGGCCTGCAGGTCGGTAGACTGGGAGACGAAAGTCTGTCTGCTTGGTGCATCGATTCCTCTTGGGAAATAAAGGAATTGATACCAATAGATACAGCTGACAAAAATCACAAAGGGCCATATAGGCTCCTTTTATGGATCCCCTTTTCTTTTCTGGAAGATTAGCAAAAGTAAGCTGCACTTATAAAGATCCATTCCTAAATCTCACGTATCCATTTTCCCAACTACAAAGCCTTCTTAAAAAAAAAAAAGCCTAAATTGAGAGACAAGTCTTAAAATGGTCATTTTTTTTTTTTTTTTAAGAATGAAAAGTCATTCAGAATTTTATTCAAACCAATCAAAAAAGCTGCTGGATGGGGACTGGGGGGAAGGCAGTATGCCTTTGGTGGGCTCCCCCCATCAGTGCTAGGAAAATTAGTCTTGAAATGACAGATTGCACAGCCACGGCCTGAGATGGTGTGGCGGGTGAGAGGTACCTCCCCCCCAACCCCCAAGGTATTTACGTCGGAGTCCCTGGCCTGTCAGTTCAGTCGCTTGGTCATGTCTGACTGTTTGTGACCCCATGGACTGCAGCACGCCAGGCCTCCCTGTCCATCGCCAACTCCCAGAGCTTACTCAAACTCATGTCCATTGAGTCAGTGATGCCATCCAACCATCTCATCCTCCGTCGTCCCCTTCTCTTCCCACCTTCAGTCTTTCCCAGCATCAGGGTCTTTTCCAGTGAGTCAGTTCTTCACATCAGGTGGCCAAAGTATTAGAGTTTCAGCTTCCACATCACTTCTTCCAATGAATATTCAGGACTGATCTCCTTTAGGATGGACTGGTTGGATCTCCTTGGAGTTCAAGGGATTCTGGAGAGTCTTCTCCAGCACCACAGTTCAAAAGCATCAATTTTTTGGCAATGTGGATCTACCTTAAGAGGCAGGAAGGGGTTTGCAGGGTGGTTAAGCATCTTCAGAGTGGGGATCGTGGACCATCCCCTTTGGGCCCTGAAAGGAGCTGGTTTTATCCTCTTGAGGCGGCGGCGTGGATCCGAGCGCACGCGCAGTGGAGGACCAGAGGAGGGTGGGGCGGAGGGATCCCAAGGCCGCCGTGATGGAACCACAAGCCAGCAGATGCCGGGGAAGTAGGAAACGGGTTCTCCCTGGAGCCTCCGGCGAGCCCACCCCTGCCAGCATCCCGACTTCAGCCCTAGATGTTAGGTTCTCAGCATCCAGAGCTGGGAAAGAATAAAGACCTCCGCTGATTGCAAGCCACCAGTACTGCGGGGATTTGTTAGGGCGGCCCAGGGAAGCTCCTGCAGAAGGAAAGGGGCCAGCGGCCGCAGGAAGGCAGGAGGAAACCGTGCCTGAGGTGGAGATGCTGAGCTCCGGTGATGCAGCGGCCGAGGGGGGTCTTCCAGGGAGGGGTGACCCAACCGTCAGGGGCCGACGCAGGCCCTCGCCAGGCGGGGTGGTCAGACTGCTGGCCATTTTTCAGCAGTTCCATGAAGTCAGGGCTCTAGACACCTTGTGCGATCGAGGGGCTCTTTGTCTTAATTTTTCCCGCTTCGCACTCCCTTCCCCACTACAGCCTTCCGGCTCTCACCACCTCACCAGTGACTGGCCCCTGTCCAGTGGCCACTCTGCATGCTGGTCCTGCCCTCACCTGCCACCCTCCGTGACACCTGTCACCCCGTCCCGGGGCAGCTGCCCTTCCTCCTCGTCTGTGGGTTCCTCCCCTGCGCAGCCCCTTTGTTGACGGTGGAATTTACTGAGGCCCCGTCCTGGGCCCTTGCGTCTTCTCTCTTCGGTCATCTCAGCGGCAGATCCCTTTTCGTTGATTCAGTGGATGGATTTCATGCACAAGAAATTGCATTAGCTGCTTTTGCCAGGCAGCTATGAAAAGCAGTGTGGAGACCCACCATTGGTATTGGCCCGAGTTGCCTTCCGCCAGCATCACTGAGTGCTGTGTGTATACCTTAGTGTGCTGGCTGCATGACTCCAGGCGTTTGCCCGCTGCCCGGAGGTGCCACAGTGACTGCGGGTCCACATGATGATGGCTAGCCACAGTGGGCACTGGCCAGAAATTACATGTTCTGCCTTCCCAGAACCTGGCAGCTGTTGTCTGCCCCATCTAGCTTTTTCAGAACAGGAAAAGACATGCCAAAAATTGTGCAGCTGATTTGGGAAAGTTTGTAGATGATTGGAAAAGCATTTGAGTATGAGTCCAGGGTTCAGAGGGGGTTCCCTTAGTAGCTCACCTGGTAAAGAATCCGCCTTAACGTGGGAAACAAACCCTGGTCCAATTCCTGGGTCGGGAAGGTCCCCTGGAGAAGGGATAGGCTACTCACTCCAGTATTCTTGGGCTTCCCTGGTGATCCAGACGGTAAAGAATCCTCCCGCAATGTGGCAGACCTGGGTTCAATCCCTGGGTTGGAAAGATCCCCTGGAGGAGGGCATGGAATCCCACTCCAGTATTCTGGCCTGGAGAATCCCCAGGAACAGAGGAGCCTGGAGGGCTACAGTCCATGGGGTCTCAAAGAGTCAGACGCGACTGAGCAGCAGCAGCCAGGGTTCCGAACGTTTCCCCATTTTAGTTTTATTACATGTTTTATTTTATCATTCAACTCTTCTACCTGTTTCCATATAAGTTGTAGGGGAATTGAAAACAGATTCATCCAGGCTTTCGAAAAACAAGCCACAGAACTCAGGTGGAAATTTAACTATTCTAGTCAGACGATGGTTGAAGTAAATGGAACATCTCAAAGCCCAGATGTCTCTTACAACTTTGCTAATGACAAGACAAGCTGAGCTGTTGCTAATGACACGAGACGCCGAGGAACTTCAATTTCTCTTGACGAACTTCCTGCTCAATCCAATAAAGACAGCTGTTACCAAATCTCTACCAGCGCAAGCGCTCGTGAATTCAATAGGTATTGAATCATCATCTCAGATGGTGCTGAGTCCATTACCAAGAAACCATCGCCTCCAGGTGGCCTGGGGATGGATGCTGGGCTGGACCACAGAACACTTGGCTCCATCTTCATCTTCCTGCCATTCAGGTTGATTCAGCCCATCACCTTCTCAGTGTACCCAGCTGTGGGGTGGGGACCACTGCCCATTGTTACTTCTCCCTAGGGATGCCCAGGATAACTAAGGCATCTGGGCTTGCTTGGGGGACTTCAGAAGAGAATCCCCGCCTATCCTGGAAGTAGCAGACGGCCTTGGGAGCTGGGCTTTCAGAGATAGGAGCTGGTCCCGCTGGCCCTCCGGGAGGTCCTGGAGCCCTTCGCCCTCTCCTTACCTGTCCAGTTCTCCCCCGATGTAGGACAAAATGCACTGAGTCTTCTCTCTCTGCTTTCCCCCTTGTGTTCTGGATGCAGACTAACTCACCATACATTCTGATTCTTTTAAATCACACCTACTTGTTCATTAAAACCGATTCTAGAGGACCTGTTGAATTGACTCATAAGTCACATTCTCCTCTGTGACAGGGGTGAGTTGGCCAGGGGAGAGGGAGTGTCTCTGGGTAACCAGTGTGTGTGTGTCTGTCTGTCTGTGTGTTCAGTTGCTTCAGTCGTATCCGACTTTTTGCAACCCTACGGACTGTTGCCCGCCAGACTCCTCTGTCCTTGGGATTCTCCAGGCGAGAATGCGAGAGTGGGTTGCTATGCCCTCCTCCAGGGGATCTTCCCAACCCAGGGATTGAACCCAAGTCTCCTGTGGCTCCTGCATTGCAGGTGGATTCTTTACCGCTGAGCCACCAGGGAAGCCCCAGTCGCAATGTACTATTAATTAACTGAGTTTCCTGGTTGCCTTTCTTTTCCTCATACCTAAAGAAAAATTAAGTCCTTCTTATAAATATTACCAAAAATTCATTGAAGAGGTCTTTTTTTCCCTTGGTTAAGATGAATATCTCTTCATCTCACCTGCTGATCATTTCCACTGGTCTCTTTTCCTAGAATCCTTAGCAAAAAATAAACAGCATGGAGAGATAGTACGTAGTCACTAGTTATTGCTTGAATAAAAGCTCAGTTTCGTAGTCTTGCCCACACTGATGTATTCTGCAGTGAAACATCCAGACCTATGAGCTGCTTTGTATTAAGTTTTGAAATGGAAATTCAAATAGTAGATGCCTTTTCTCAGAATGTTCTACAGTCCTCTGCCTCTACCCCAGCCCCTGAATATGGATACATCTAATTCAGAACCCATGGCTGGAAAATTCACGAAGCAAACAGTACATCCACGGTCGTTTTAAGAATCCTCAGTGCTGTTTCCTCCATTTCTGGATGAGGAGACAGGCGCTGTGGACAGAGGGCCTGTGACCACAGGGTGAGTGGTTCAGCTGAGACGTGGGTTCACGTGTCTCCAGCTTTTGTAAAGGACGGTGCCTAAGGGTCCTGTGCTCTGCTCCACGGGGATTCGGGCAGGACAAGTAGGTGATGGAAAAGCACAAATCAAAGATCGCAGCCTTGGAGTGTGTATCCTGAACATTGCTGATAGCAAAGCAAAGCAGCGACTAGGAAATGCAGCCTTTAAAATGGAAATGACGCCAGGGCTGGAAGTGGAGCTGGGTGTAAATGCAGTAATTAAAATAGTTATCAGGCGGCTCCTAATTACCTTCGCTCCGGCAGGCCGCCTTTATCTTTATGATCGGTGCTTGCGTTCCAATCAGAGCTTTCAAATGAACTTATTTTGGTATTTTCCGTGAAGTCTCAGAGTCAAAAGCAGATGGTTCTAAAGTAATTACTCACCCTTTTTCTTCCTGTGGAAGAGAATTAAGATGAGAGAGACGCATGGCAGTGGGGGAAAACCCTAAGGAGATGCTGGGAGTCGTGGGCTGGTCCGTTCACTCTCATCCCCGAGTTCCTCCCTGGGCACGAAAACACGGCCACCTGCGCCTCCCGAGGCCACAGTTCACAGGCCACTCGGGAAAACTCAGAGCTGCCTTCTGAGATCGAATTTGATTTTTCATGGAAAGGAGTCCCCCGCTGTAAATTCTGGGAATGGTCGAGGGGGAGGTCAAGGTGTCGTGATGAAAATAAGACGGTGGGTCGAATGCAGCTCCAGTCTTCCTGCCTGTAGAATCCCATGGACAGAGGAGCCTGGTGGGCTACAGTCCATGGGGTCACAAGAGTCGGGCAAGCCTGAGTGACTTTCAGTTCAATTCAGAATGCAGCACTAGACTGGACATTGGTCAACAGCCTCGTGATGCAAAGGAGGGAAGTACAGAGCTCCATCTTGGAGCCTCCGGCCCTGCCTGGTGTCCACCCGAGGACCAGAGATGGAGAGGACCTGTAATACGGGGCACCGAGTTTCGGGGAGGGCCACCCTCAATGGGAGAAGATTAGCATTGATGTTGCCTTCATTTGAGCCCCAGTGGCTGGTATGACTGCCGTGAGAGCATTTTAAACCAGCAGAGGTCGTAGGATTTTACTAGGAGACAAATCAAAGCCTTTCTCCAGTCCTGGATGAGCGGCATTCTTTCCACTGGGACAAGATGAGCAGCATCTCCAGGATGAGCCTCCACGGAAGCTTCGTAGACCGTGCTTTCCTCGGGCAGCAGCCTTGTTCTCCAACGGCCGGGAGGCCAGCTCTCACCCCCGTGAGTCTGAGAAGCTCCACGGTCCTTCCTCCCCCGAGATGTCCAACTCACCGCCTGTGTCTTGCTGTTCTGCATTTCCTCTGCGGTTCTCGGATGGGGTCTTTGGGAGGGCCTTTACTGTGTCTCCTCTCTGGGGAGGACAGGCTGGATTTTGCAGAGAAACGAGGGTGTCAAGACACGTGATGCCCGGGGCTCTTCCCGAGCCACAGGGATGAAATGCGCAGCTGACTGCGATGGAGTAGCGCTCCACACACTCCGTCCTGTGGTCAGCAGGGACCCTGGCTTTTTTTCTGTGGGTCGTGGGGACAAAGAGAAGCCCCCCTCCATCTCCACCTCCAGCCTCCTCTGTGGCCTGGCTGGCTGAGCTCTTTGCCTGCTGTTGGCACAAAAGGCGACTCCCCCACTGCCAAGCCTGCATCCACCTCCATCAGCATCTCAGACCCTGACCCTGGGGATGGATGTTGTCCAGCCAGTCATCTCAGCTTTCCACCCGCACCCCCCACACACTCCCCTGTAGGTGACCCGTGGTATAGTGGCTGTTGGGAAAAAGCCCTTGCTCCGAGAAAGGATGTGTTTTAAATATTTAGGGCTGAAAGGAAACGATAATCCACTTACTTGGTTCAGCTAATAAATACGGCAGTAAGACAAATAGGGCGGAATGTTTGCATTTGTGCCTGTAGGCGGTGGGTTTCCAAGGTGTTCACTGTGCTATGCAGTACTTTTTTCAGTGACGCTTCCACATGAAAATGTTCTTAATAGAGCAGATTTTGGGAGCAGCCAGTTGTTTCTGCTGTGGATTGGGACGGGGGGCGCCGCCTGGGACCCTCCTGGCTCCGTCCTGGCCTTTGCCTCCGTTCCCTCTGAACTAAGGCATCTGCACGTGCCCCTCTGATCCTGGGGGTCCCAGCGCATCTCCCCCCTCGCTCAGGCTGGACAGCTGGGGCCGTTCTCCCCTCTCTGCCTTCCTTCCTGTGTGCCCTTCACCGAGTTCCGTTGGTTTAGCTGCCCGGTTCTGTGGTCACTTACCTGTGTGACCCCCGCCCCCAGTGCCCTGGCCTGGGCCGCTGCCCTGCGCCCCAGGCTCCTCTCCGCACTTCGCATTTTGTAGATGTCTCCCTTCCCCCTCTAGTCCTTCTGCCATGCTTTTTTTTTTTTTTTGCTCTTTGTACCACGCAGCATGCGCAATCTTAGTTCTCTGACCAGGGATCGAACCTGCAGCCCCTGCGGTGCAGCATCGTAACTACTCGGCTGCCAGGGAAGTCACTTTCTGCTGTGCTTTTAAAATTCAGGTCTAATCAGACTGCGCACCTCCTGTTGTCTTTCTGAGACTCCCCACTCTTCTTGGGGTGGAGACCCCCATCTGTGAGTCCTGAGAGGCTCCTGGCTCCCATGGCCCCCCGCCACCAGCCCCTGCACCTCTCAGCATCTACCCTTCTCCCTACTCCAGGCTCCTCCCTCCTCCTCCCGCACCCGCCTCGCCTCTGGTCCCTGAAGCCCCTCTCTTCTCCAGGGTGCAGACCTGGGATCCGGACCCTGAAGTCTGCCTCTCTGCAGCCCCTGTGCCCGGGGCGAGGTGCCGGGTCCCGCAGGCAATGGGTACTGTAGGGCACCTGCCATGAGTCGGTCATGGTACAAAGATCAGAGCGGGTCCTGATAAAGAGTAAGGGGCTCCACGGGCTTCGTGGTGAGGGTCCATCTGGGCGCCTTGCTCCCTGCCTGGACTGGACTCTGCGGGAGTCAGCAGGGACCACGTCCAGACCATCAGCCTGCCCGCCCCCGTCTTCGTCCCCGTTATCCCTGCGCCTGTGTTCCCTCTGCATGAGGCTGGCTCATTTCCTGTGCTTCGTCTCATCACGTGACTTACTCCTCGGACCACCCCCCTTCTCCTGCGAGGCGTATACGGAGATGGAAACAGGCCCTGAATCTGGGTCACCACTGCAGAGCTGAGAGGGGAACCCATGTGCTTCTCTGTTGCACTGACTACCTTGTAAATACTTTTAAAGAGAGATTAGTGTTTTTTTTTAACTGGAATATAATTGTTTTACAGCGTTGCATTAGTTTTCTGCTGTACAACGAAGTGACTCGGCTGCATATACGTAATATCCTCTCCCCGCTCCCAGCCCACCCCTCTAGGTCATCACGGAGCCCCGAGCTGAGGTCCCTGTGCTGTGAGCAGCTTCCCACTAGCTGTGTGCTTCACGCATGGCAGTGTAGACGTGTCAATGCTACTCTCCCAGTTGGTCCCACACACCTCTCGCCCACGTGTCCACACGCTCTCTACGTCTGTGTTTCTATTCCTGCCTTGGAAATAGACTCATCTGTACCACTTTTCTAGATTCCATACACATGTTAATATACGATGTTTGTTTTGTTTTTTTCTTTCTGACTTACCTCTCTATGACAAACTAATCAGTTCAGTTCAGTTGCTCATTTGTGTCCAACTCTCTGCGACCCCATGAACTGCAGCACGCCAGGCCTCTGTCCACCGCCAACTCCCAGGGTTCACTCAAACTCATGTCCATTGAGTTGGTGATGCCATCCAACCATCTCATCCTCTGTCATCCCCTTCTCCTCCTGCCCTCAATCTTTCCCAGCATCAGGGTCTTTTCCAATGAGTCAGTTCTTTGCATCAGGTGGCCAAAGTATTGGAGTTTCAGCTTCAACATCAGTCCATCCAATGAATATTCAGGACAGATTTCCTTTAGGACGGACTGGTTGGACAAACTAATTTGATTGATAAATATTTGCCTAAAATCTCAATGGAGTCTTCAGCAAAGAATCCTCAGGAACTTGAGGAACCCTCACTAGAGGACTTGGGAAAGGAAATCTTAATAGAAGCATTGATGAGTTTTTTGTTTTTTTTTTGCCTTGTGAGTGAGTGCTCAGTCACGTCCAAATTTTGGCGGCCCCATGGACTTTAGCTCGCCAGGTGCATCTGTCCTTGGAATTTTCCAGGCAGGAGTACTGGAACGGATTGCCATTTCCTACTCCAGGGGATCAACTGACTGACCTAGGGATGGAATCCACATCTTTCTGAGATCCAATTCAGTGCCATCAAAAAAAGTTACCTGTTTAATTTTTATTTTGAGATTTGGGCTTTTGGCTGCAAGTCATGGATGTTTGTAATCTGAGAGCAGTTTGTGATTAATATCGTGTTTTCCATACCCTACCAAGTATTTCTCATCGTGGTCTATTTTCCGGAAGCTCCTTAAATGGCGTATTTGGCTGCCCTAGAACAGGGATTGGTGATGGACAGGGAGGCCTGGGGTGCTGCAGTCCATGGGGCCGCAAAGAGTCGGACACGACCGAGTGACTGAACTGCACTGAACTGAGAACATGCCAGACAGTTCTTAGATGCTCAAAAAGATTTTCAGCCCTGGAGCCCAAGCCTTTCCGGAAGGTCGATGACAGAGGCGGCCACTAGATGGCAGTCCTGCCACAGGCAGACCAGAGCCGCCTGATCTGGTCTGGTCTTCCCTTCAGGTGAGATAATCAACTCAGCGCTTTGCAGACTGAAGGTGGTGAGGTGATGCTCCACATCCATTTTCATTTGAATGATACAGTGAGTTAGATCAGGCAGAAAGCGGATGCGATAGGGAACTGGAAGCTCATGGCAGAGACACTGTCAGCTCCCAAAACAGCGGGACCCAGGGTTCTGAGCCCCTGCACTGCTTTTGAGCAGTGTCCTCTCCAGCTCCTCTGAGTGGACAGACACACTTCATAAAGTTTGCACCCAATGGGAAAATACTTGGGGAGCCTGAATTCTTGTTGAAGGGTTGGACTGAGTAGTTGCATTAGAGAACATGTGCAAAGCTCTTCACACGAGGCTCAGGACATTGGCATCCGGGTGTCCACTCATAAAGTTGTCTGGAACAGAAGGTGGCAAGTCCCCTGGAGGGGCTCTGCCTTCCCCTGTCACCGGGTCTGCCATCTCTCTTGATACAGATGGGCCCGATTTATTTCCAGACAATAGTTGATTCTCTTCCTTTTTCTTTTTTACAGCTTTAAAAAAATAAGTTGAAGAATGTAGGTCTAGAAAAATGAATAGCTGCAGTAGGTAACCAGCACACCAGATAATCAGTGGCCGACGCAGCAAAAAATACATTTCCGCAGAAAATTGGATTTTGCACATAAAACTTAGTACTACTAATAAAGACAGGTCATTACCAAGTTTTAAGCCAAATAAGCAAACTCAAAGAGATCTGCTGTCAGAGTGAATCTCGGTGGCTTCCTGGGTTTTCTTTTTTTTTTTTTGGAGACGTGTAAATCAGTTTCGTGTAGCGGGCGCACGACGGGTTTGCAGAATTCATCCTGCCCCTTCTGACGCTGGGCAGAGCGCCTGGTGCTGGGTGATTTACAGTCTGGTGGCAAGGTATGTTTATATTTAAGCTGTGCAACGGTGTAGCTAATGAGAAAGATAAGAAATTTATAGTTCTTGGTGATTGATAGGATTACTGCCTCGGCATTAATTGAAACCTGAGGGATCACAGCTGTGGGCTCAAGTTGGTAGGGGTGAGGGGGGATTACTTCAAGTAAAAGGGAAACTTTCAGATTTGCTTCTGAACATTTGAAAGATAATTTTCCTGCTGACAGTCTGGTTGGTGATAGAAACAGTTGTTCCTTGCCAAGGCTTGGGTAATTACATGGTGATAATTACAGTATTTGTTCTGTAACCTCCCCATGGTAGGTGGTTATAAGTGTGGGGAAAAAATTAAAGACTGTGGAGTTTTTTAAATGGCTTTAAAATTTTACATGGAGAATAATAAAATTCTCTATGGTTACTCTTTGCTAAATATTCTCTGGACTATTAAAGATGTTAGCGGGGGAAGGAAAAAAAAAACGAACTAATAATGTCAGAGGCGAACCTCTGCTATTAGATATGCCTTAAAATTCCCACCGATGGCGCCTCGTCTGGGTATTTTCTAAAGTAGTCTCTGAGACCTTACCCAGTCTCTCACTTTTTAAATGCACCATTCTTGTTGGAGCTCGGTCTTGTGAAAATGTCTAAATTTTCCCATTAAGTGCTTAAAAAGTAATAAAACTACAGTCATTAGACTTCACTCATCAGAGTTATATCAGGAGGAATCTTCTCCGGTGCCATAAATCTGAGCACGGGTTCAACATTCATACCCCTCAGATTCATTCCCTGGAAATGGACGTTTGAAGGTAAATGGCTTAAGTAGGGCAGTTTAAATTTTTAATACAATCTTATTGTAACTGTTAGCACATGATTAAAGTGCAAAGGGGCCTTCTGTGTTTTGCAAGATTTATAATAAACGTCCTGGGATGCCTCTTGTATGCTGAACTAGAAATATTAACGGCAGTTCAATGCAGATAAAGGCCAGAACGAAGGGTCAAGTCTTGATTACAAAGTAAATCAGGCTTTCGGAGCACAGGTATCTTTTCAGGGGATGCTTGTGAATTCCTGTCTTGTTAAGTTTCCAGGTGCCTAGAAGCTGTCAGAGGCCAGAGAGGGCTCAAGCCCTCCTTTGAGCCATTTCACAGCCAGGGCACGCTGTTCGGAAAATCCATACATCGGTCTTCCGGACACCAGTTTGCTTTTGGAGATGTGTTCATAAAGGAGCCTTCTCATCAGACGTCTTTTTCGTGGGCGGAACACCTCTGCTTTGTGAGGAGATGCGGGGTTCCTTCTGTGGGACCCAGGAGACTTGAGGCCATGACTGCTGCCCACCGTGACAGTCTCCTTCTGCAGACCCGGGACACAGCGGCATTCCTCTGTCCACTGTGGGTTGCTGGTGTTCGTGGGCTTGTTTTAAGGCTTCTGACGGGATGGCAGGACTGGCTCTTCATTGAGGGGCCAGCCTCAGCCCAGGAGCACAGATGGAGCTGGGCAGGGTGCCGGCAGCTCGAGGTGAAAGCGTCACCGTTAACTTCACAGGCCTGGAGGCCCAGCCATCGTGCGTGTGTGTTGGGTGGCGGCGTGGGGGGTTGGTAATGCGTTTAAAGGATGCCGTTAGCTAGTGTGGGGCCTCCCTGCTGGCTCAGACAGTCAAGAATCTGCCTGCATTGAAGTGAAAGTTAAAGTTGCTCAGTCATGTCCGACTCTTTGCGACCCCACGGATTGTACAGTCATGGAATTCTCCAGGCCAGAATACTGGAATGAGTAGCCTTCCCCTTCTCCATGGGATGTTCTCAACCCAGAGATCAAACCCAGGTCTCCCGCATTGCAGGTGGATTCTTTACCAGTTGAGCCATAAGAGAAGCCTAAGAATACTGGAGTGGGTAATCTCTCCCTTCTCCAGGGGATCTTCCCGACCTAGGAATCGAACTGGGGTCTCCTACATTGCAGGCAGATTCTTTACCAACTGAGTTATCAGGAATGTGGGTTCAATTCTTCGGTCACTAACATCCCCTGGAGAAGGAAATGGCAACCCACTTCAGTATTCTTGCCTGGAGAATTCCTTGGACAGAGGAGCCTGGTGGGCTATAATCCATGGGGTCGTAAACAGTTGCACATGACTGAGTGATGAACACTTTCACTTTAGCTATTGTATACTTTATCTCCCTCTTTTTTTTTTTTTTTTTGCCCATCAAAAGAGAAATCCGTGTTAAATACCTTTCTCATCTATCCTTACATATTTTTCTTGGAAAAAGGAAAAAAGTCTCTGGATTTTCTCAACTGTCTCTGACCATGCCCTTCTTAACATATTGAGTTTTTAGGCTGTAATTGCCTTTTACCCCTGCGTCTGAGCCAGGGATGGATTTGGGATGTCAGCAGTGAAGAGAGAGTGTTCCCCTCAAATTGTTTTCTCTAATTCTTGTGATAGATGCTAATGGTTGGGTTATTAACTAGCACACACTTGAGTCTTTTTTCTCTGTTCACGTGGGTATCTTTTCTCTCAAAGTGAATTCCCCGAAGCTTCATCAGAAGAGCTGATGCTGTATGTAAACATGCATGTCATTACGAGATACAGTGTCACATGTAGCAGTATCAGTGGAAGAGCCGCAGAGTGTAAACTTCCTTCTCTGAATAACTTGATAAAATTCACAGTCACTTCCTTCTTTCATTGTATGATCACCTTGACGGGTGTTAAAGCAGCGGGGTTGTGTGTTTGATTTTCACACTTTTCAACACTGACATGATGTGTTGAAGTTGCAGTGTGACTTTTGCCCGTGTTAAGCATCACTGATCATCCTGCAGCCATAGACTGGGCGTCGGGTCGGAGCCTACGTCTGTTCTTGGGCTCTGAAATCGTGCGGATGATGGCTGCAGCCATGAAATTTAGATGATTGCTTTTTGGAAGGAAAGCTACGACAAAACTAGACAGTGTATTAAAAAGCAA
Source organism: Bos indicus x Bos taurus (assembly GCF_003369695.1). NCBI lineage: Eukaryota > Metazoa > Chordata > Mammalia > Artiodactyla > Bovidae > Bos > Bos indicus x Bos taurus. The sequence continues at coordinate 115,393,940 of NC_040078.1, forward strand.
AGGTGTCACTTTGCCAACAAAGGTCCATATAGTCAAGGCTATGGTCTTTCCAGTGGTCATGTACAGATGTGAGAGTTGGACCGTAAAGAAAGCTGAGTGGCGAAGATTTGATGCTTTTGAACTGTGGTGTTGGAGAAGACTCTTGAGAGTCCCTTGGACTACAAGGAGATCCAACCAGTCCATCCTAAAGGAAGTCAGTCCTGAATATTCATTGGAAGGATTGATGCTGACGCTGAAGCTCCAGTACTTTGGCCACCTGATATAAAGAGCAGACTCATTGGAAAAGACCCTGATGCTGGGAAAGATTGAAGGCAGGAAGTGAAGGGGACGACAGAGGATGAGATGGTTGGATGGCATCCCCGACTCAATGGACATGGCGTTGGGCAAACTCTGGGAGTTGGTGAGGGACAGGGAGGTCTGGTGTGCTGTAGTCCATGGGTCACAAAGAGTCGGACACGACTTGACGACTGAACACCAGCAGGACCTTGCTGTCTTCAGCTGTAAGTGCTGGGATTGTGCGTTGCGTGTTGCTGCTGAGTCTTCAACATTTTACATCATTGGGATACAGATGATAACTTTTTCTCACCTGCGGCCATGTGTGTAGGTTGAGGTGTGAGGAATTCTGTGACTTGTTTTCATAGTGTCCACCGTGGATTTTTTTTTTTTAATTCCATTTTTCTCAGGGAGTTTGAATCATGATGTCGCCAAGGGCAACGTTCCTCAGTTTTTGTTAATGAAGGATGTTTTCTTAGGGTGGATTAAAGGAAGACTCCCATGTGTAGAAAGAGTTTTGAGCTATGGTTTAAAGAGGCATTATGACCTCTTATCTACTGCTAACACATGCACCCCAGGTCAGGCACATTGAGAAAAAGGTGTAATGTTCTTAAAAAATGGGCACTATGCTCCTTTCCAACCCTTGGCAGGACCAGAGAAGTCTGGGATATGAATTTGGAGTTTGAGACTGACATATATATACAGTACTGTATGGCACAGGGAAATCTACTCAAGGCTCTGTGGTGACCTAAATGGGATTGTTGTTGTTCGGTAGCTAAGTCGTGTCCGACTCTCTGTAACCCCACAGAATGCGGCACACCAGACTTCCCTGTCCTTCACTAACTGCCTGAGTTTGCTCAGATTCACATCCATTGAGTCGGTGATGCCATCCAACCATCTCATCCTCTGCCCTCCCCCTCTCCTCCCACCTTCAATCTTTCTCAGCATCAGGGTCTTTTCAAATGAGTCAGTTCTTTGCATCAGGTGGCCAAGGTATTGGAGCTTCAGCTTCAGGATCAGTCTGGGCTTCTCAGGAGACAGGTGAGGTGGTCTGGTAGTCCCATCTCTTTAAGAAATTTCTGCAGTTTGTTGTGATCCACACAGTTAAAGGCTTTAGTGTAGTCGATGAAGTGGAAGTAGATGTTTTTCTGGAACTCCCTTGCTTTCTCCATGATCCAGTGAATGTTGACAATTTGATCTCTGGCTCCTCTGCCTTTTCTAAACCCAGCTTGTAATCTGGAAGTTCTCAGTTCAGGTACTGCTGAAGCCTAGCCTAAAGGATTTTGAGCATGACCTTGCTAGCATGTGAGATGAGGCAATTGTAGGGTAGCTTGAACAGTCTTTGGCATTGCCTTTCTTTGGGGTTGAATTGAAAATGATCTTTTCCAGTGCTAAGGCCCCTACTGAGGTTTCCATATTTGCTGACATGTTGAGTCAGCACTTGAACAGCATCGTCCTTTAGGATTTGAAGTAACTCAACTGGAATTCCATCAGCTCCACTAGCTTTGTTCATAGTGATGCTTCCTAAGGCCCACTTGACTTCACATTCCAGGATGTTCAGCTCTAGGTGAGTGACCACACCATCTTGGTTATCTGGGTCATTAAGACCCTTTTTGTTCAGTTCTTTTGTGTATTCTTGCCACTTCTTAGTCTCTACTGCTTCTCTTAGCTCCTTACCGTTTCTGTCCTTTTTCATGCCCATTCTTGCATGAAAATTTCCCTTGATATCTCCAGTTTTCTTGAAGAAATCTCTAGTCTTTCCCATTCTGTTGTTTTCCTCTATTTCTTTGCTTTGTTCATTTAAGATGCACTTCTTATCTCCTCTTACTATTCTCTGTAACTCTGCCTTCAGTGGGTATATCTTTCCCTTTGTCCTTTGCCTTTCTCCTCTCTTCTTTCCTTAGCTATTTGTCAAGCCTCCTCAGACAGCCACTTTGCCTTCTTGTATTTCTTTTTTCTTTGGGATGGTTTTGGTTACTGCCTCCTATGCAGTGTTATAAACTCCCATCCATAGTTCTTTAGGCACTCGAGCTACCAGATCTAATCCCCTCAATCTATTCGTTACCTCCATTATGTAATCATAAGGGGTTTGATTTAGGTTGGACATGAATGGCCTCGTGGTTTTCCCTACTTCAACTGAAGCCTGAATTTTGCAATAAGGAGTTCATTATCTGAGCCACAGCCACCTCACCGCAAAGAATATAATCAGTCTGATTTTGTTGTTGACCATCTGGTGATAGCCATGTGTAGAGTCATCTCTTGAGTTCTTGGAAAAGGGTGTTTGCTATGACCAGCACGTTCTCTTGACAAAACTCTATTAGCCTTTGCCCTGTTTCATGTTGTATTCCAAGGCCCAACTTAACCTGTTACTCTAGGTATCTCTTGATTTCCTACTTTTGCATTCTAATCCCCTTATGATGAAAAGGACATCTTTTTTTGGTGTTAGTTCTGTAAGGTCTTGTAGGTCTTCATCGAACCGTTCAGCTTCAGCTTCTTTCAGCTTTAGTGGTTGGGGTATAGACTTAGATTACTGTGATTTGAATGGTTTGCCTTGGAAATTAACAGAGATCATTCTGTCGTTTTTGAGGTTGCATCCAAGTACTGCGTTTCAGACTTTTTTGTTGACTTTGAGGGCTGCTCCAGCTCTTCTAAGGGATTCTTGCCCACAGTAGTAGATATAATGTTGTCTGAATTAAATTTGCTCATTCCTGTGAATTTTAGTTCACTGATTCCTAAGATGTCAGTGTTCACTCTTGCCATCTCCTGCTTGACCGTGTCCTTCCAATTTATCTTAATTCATGGATTTAACATTCCAGGGTCCTATGCAGTCTTGTTCTTTTCAGCATTTGGACTGTACTTTCACCACCAGACTCATCCACAACTGAGCGTCATTTCCACTTTGGCCAAGCCACTTCTTTCTTTCTGGAGATATTAGCACTTGCCCTCCACTCTTCCTCAGTAGCATATCGGACACCTTCCAACCTGGGGGGCTCATCTTCTGGCGTCGTATCTTTTTGCTTTTTCATAGTGTTCGTGGGGTTTTCGTGGCAAGAATGCTGGGGTGGTTTGCCTTCTCCAGTGGACCATGACTTGTCAGAACTCTTCACTATAACCTGTCCGTCTTGGGTGGTCCTGCACGGAATGGCTCTTAGCTTCATTGAGTTACACAAGCCTCTTTGCCATCACCAGGCTTTGATCATGAAGGGGGACCTAAGTAGGAAAGAAATCCAAAAAAGAGGGGCTGTATGTATACATATAGCTGATTCCCTTTGCTCTGTGGTAGACACTAACACAACATTGTGAAGCAACTCCACTCCAATAAATTTTTTTTTTAAGGAAGTTTATGATAATTAGATGTTACTTGTAGAGAAGCTCACCATCATATCCAGGGACCTTCTGTGTTTCACTGGGAAGAGAAAAAGGCTTTGTAACCATGATTCTAGTAGCTCAGTGTGCCAGGGCTGATGTGTGTTTGAAAACTCGTTATTTTGGATGTATTCACAAAACATGATGTTGAGTGAAAGCAGGCTTTCATACTAAATGAATGATTCCATTTATAGGAGGTTCTGTGAATACAACAGGCAAAGTAATCTGCCGTTAAAAAAAATCAGGGAGGGTGGTTGCAAGGGAGTGAGAAGGGCTGGTAGAGAGGATTTGGGGTGACGTAGGCTAGGAGGTGGAGAAGGCAGTGGCACCTCACTCCAGTACTCTTGCCTGGAAAATCCCATGGACGGAGGAGCCTGGTGGGCTGCAGTCCATGGAGTTGCAAAGAGTCAGACACGACTGAGCAATTTCACTTTCGTGCATTGGAGAAGGAAATGGCAACCCACTCCAGTGTTCTTGCCTGGAGAATCCCAGGGACAGTGGAGCCTGGTGGGCTGCTGTCTATGGGGTCGCACAAAGTTGGACATGACAAGCAACTTAGCAGCAGAAGGCCAGGAGGGGAAACAATACTGCTCACTAAGAGGGTGCAAGTCTTCTCTGTCTTCATAGTGATTTGAATTACGTGACATTTGTCACTTCATGGAGTGGTACAACCGAGATGTTTGCATTTCACAGGGTGTACATTTAATCACGGGAAAAGGAACCCTAAGCACTTAATGAATGCGTTAAGTATGCACACGCTGAAGTGTGTCGGGCAGAAGAGCGCCGGTGCCTGCCTCATATTTGAAATGTGTCAAAAATAAAATGGATGGATGGTGGGCGTGTTATAAGCCAAGTGGAGCAACATGGGGCAGTTATAAAACCGAGGTGGTGTGGACATGGGTGTGCACAACATTTCTCTCCATGTTTTGGTGCAGGGTTATAAGTTTGCATTATGAAATTGAAGGGGAGAGAGACACTGTTGTTACTCCATTTAGAATACTGTTCTGGGTGTTTTGTATTACGGTGGGTCAGGTAGTGGTTTAGTCGCTAAGTTGTGTCCGACTCTTTGCTACCCCATGGACTAGCCCGCCAGGCTCCTTCATCCGTGAGATTTTCCAGGCAAGAATACTGGAGTGGGTTGCCATTTCCTTCTCCAGGGCATCTTCCCAGGCATCTAACCCAGGTGTCGTGCATTGCAGGCAAATTCTTTACTGACTGAGCTCCAAGGGAAGCCCAAGGTGGGTCTAGATGCTCTGAATTTAACGTGAAGTGCTTTCTCACAGGGAGGCTGTGCAGTATTAGGAGGTCTGTTTTTTCTTTCTTAAATGAAACTTTCCAGAACTAAATGCATGCAGGATGCTTTGAAGGATTTCAGTTATTCGTGGAAATGCATGCTAGTATGTGGGGATAGTTTGGATTCCTCGTAGTCACTGAATCACAGCAGACTGCAAACTGAGAAATCAATCAATATTCTCTGCTGAACTCTAATTAACACTTAAACACGATTAGTCACAAACGTGAAATCTTGATGGCGATGACCTCAGGTATTCTAAATGTAAATAAAATTAGATCTAGATCCCTTGTAATTACCTGCGGTGCTGTGAGTAATTACAATGGCAATTGATACACTCAATTTCTTGTTGAAGGAAAAAACTCTCGCTAAGTTTCTCTAAGCTGTGTACTTAACTCTTCAGTAACCGCGATGTATGGAAAAGAATGACCAGGATGCTGTTTTATTTTGCTTCAAATTGTTTTTGGAGAATGACTGGTTTACAATGTTGTGCTAGTTTCTGGGGTGGTTGCTAGTTGCTTCTCCAGGGGATCCTTCCGACCCAGGAATTGAACCTGTGTTTCCGGAGTCTCTTGCATTGTCAGGCGGATTCTTTTTGCCACTGAGCCACCTGGGAAGCCCGTGTTAGTTCCTGCTGTACAGCAGGTGGGTCGGTTCTGTGTGCACACACCTCTCTTTCCCATGTAGGTCACTGCAGGGCGCCGGGGAGGGCTCCTTGTGCCATGCACTTGTTCTCATTCAGTCACTCTCGTGACCGACTCTTTTTCATCCCCATGGACTGTAGCCCGCCAGGCTCCTCTGTCCATGGGATTTCCCAGGCAAGAATACTGGAGTGGGTTGCCATTTCCTTCTCCAGGGGATCTTCCGGGATCAGGGATTGAACCTGTGTCTCGTGCATTGGCAGGCTGACTTTTTTCCACTAAGCCACCGGGGAAGCCCGTACTATACAATAGGTCCTTATTAGTCATATATTTAGGAGCTGTACTTTGCCACCAAAGGTTCGTCTAGTCAAGGCTATGGTTTTTCCTGTGGTCATGTATGGATGTGAGAGTTGGACTGTGAGGAAGGCTGAGCACCGAAGAATTGATGCTTTTGAACTGTGGTGTTGGAGAAGACTCTTGAGAGTCCCTTGGACTGCAAGGAGATCCAACCAGTCCATTCTGAAGGACATCAGCCCTGGGATTTCTTTGGAAGGAATGATGCTCAAGCTGAAACTCCAGTACTTTGGCCACATCATGCAAAGAGTTGACTCATTGGAAAAGACTCTGATGCTGGGAGGGATTGGGGGCAGGAGGAAAAGGGGACGACAGAGGATGAGATGGCTGGATGGCATCACTGACTCAATGGACGTGAGTCTGAGTGAACTCCGGGAGTTGGTGATGGACAGGGAGGCCTGGCGTGCTGCGATTCATGGGGTCGCAAAGAGTTGGACACGACGGAGCGACTGATCTGATCTGATATTAAATCTATGGGATCATATTGTTTCTTTACTTGGGCCCTTGAATTCATGTAACTTAAATGCCTGAAGAAGTAAAGTGAAAGTTGCTCAGTCATGTCTGACTCTTTGCAACCCCATGAACCATACAGTCCATGGAATTCTCCAGGCCAAGATACTGGCATGGGTAAGCCGTCCCCATCTCCAGAGGATCTTCCCAACCCAGGGATTGAACCTAGGTCTCCTGCATTGCAGGCAGATTCTTTACCAGCTGAGCCACCAGGGAAGCCCAACTTAAATGGCAGTATTGCATTAAATATTGCAAAAGGCAAATCATGTGTCTCCTGGAGAGGGTAGGGTTCTGTGTGGTGCTGCTGGTTAAATAATAATAATTGATGGGTGGTGTGAAGAGCCTCACAATGACTTAATGCACACAGCCCTGTTGAAGACCGAGCGGAAATCTGTTTTGTCATCTCATCCTTCTTGCTAATTGCATCAGAATACATTGTATAATTCAACCTCTGTGTCACTGTCACTCCTCCAAGGCGTCTCACGCAAGGAGCAGGGCCGCTGGCTTGTTATTAACAGAGCCGGGAAGCAAGGAATCCTTTTCCCAGGTTCCGACCGAGACATCTTCTCCCCAACTTTAGGAAGAAAATGTCTTTTTTATGGAGATTGTTGTAAGGATAACTATTCCCAGAAATAGGAAAACAGCTTCAGTTGCGATAGATAAGTCCATTTTTCTTGAACGTTAGAAGATATCTCTAGGAGAATGTGCTTTATAGCAAATGGGGATATTAAAGAAGTTTCTAAAACTCCCTTTTTTTTTTTTTCTGTGAGCACATGTCTCCGTAGGAAGCAAGTTAGACCTCCCAAATTTGGTTAGGCCAATATTAACCAAACCATATTAATTTTTAAAAGAGAAACCAGTGTTTGTGTTTAACTGTATTTGTCTCAAGGCTCCCGATTTAAAAATCTACTCATGGCCTTTACATCTTGTGTATTTTCTTATTTCAGGCCCCTTTCATCTCCTGTTCCTCATTTATCTTTATCTTCTCACATTCCTTTGGGCTTCCTGGGACTTCCCAGGTGGCGTTAGTGGTAAAGAACCTGCCTGCCAATGCAGGAAACAGAGAGTCATGGGTTCAATCCCTGGGTCAGGAAGATCCCCTGGAGAAGGGAATGGCAACCCACTCCAGTGTTCTTGGCTGGAGAATCCCACGGACAGAGGAGCCTGCTGGGCTGCAGTCCATAGGGTGGCAAAGAGTCGGACACGACTGAAGCAACTTAGCACAGATGTCGCACCTTCCTTTACATTTTTGTGCAGTTCCTTTCGCTTGAATAATCAGGTCTGTGGCTTTACCGTTTCTTTGTAGTCTCTTCTGTTTCTCCGTGTTTTGAAATCCTCATTGCAGTCGCCTTTTCCCTGCCTCCCTTCTGCCTTTGTCATAAATTGTATTCTTCTGATATCACTACCTTTATTTGCCTGTATCCTGGGTGTTTCTTTCATCTGACTCATAGCTGTGTTATGAGTCTGTGTGTTAGTCTATTTTGACCTGTAATTTGGCCTTTAAAAAAAATCTAAAAAGTGAGCCTTCCGGATGCAGGAACAATGGCAAGGAGCTTCCGTGGAAAGCATCCAAGGGGAGCCTTCCCCTTCGGGGGTGTCAGAAGCCTCTCTGCTCCAGAATCATCCACTCAGTCCGCAAGACAGCTTGATGAGTTGAGAAGAAGTGACAGGTTCATTTTTCCCCCTCTTTGTTTAAGCCATTTATCTTTTAGATCCTTGTCTGCCATCTAAATTGTATTGCCAGTTTGTTGGGATCTTCACTTGCCTTGTCTTGAAAGACGCTGATTTGCATCCAACTTGAGCATAAAGGAGTGAGAAAGTTAATCATCTCTTAGCCTCTTGAACATATCCGCACAGGGTTTCATTGTTGCCTGATCCGAATCTGGGTGAAAGTCCCTGTTCACCAGGGTCTTGGTGAGAATATCCCTGAGCCCTGGTCCAGAAAGCTTAGCTCTTTGAAAGCTCTTTAATTTATACTTTAGGCAAATCTTTCTATATTTGCAGTTAACCTAAGCTCCATTCATAGATCTTTACTCATTAAGCAGCATCATAGTAATGAATGCCCAGTGAGCACTAAGTCGATGGTACTCAGCCTTGTAGCTGTGAGCAGCAAGTCAGGGTAGAGCTTTCTTCCTTCTGAGCCGGTGAGGTTACGCAGGAGAAGTCCTTTTCCCATAGGACCGGGAGGCCAGCGGTGTTCCAGCCCTTGGTGAGGTCTCTGCGCCTGTCAGGAGTACCAGCTCCCACCCCCGGAATCTCCCTTTGGTGATGCTCGGACCCCACGGCCAGCAGCAGCCGCCTGCTCCTGGCTTCTGTGAGTCTGAGAAGAGGGCTTATCTTCTCCTGCCTTAGGCGTGAGCCACTAGGCACACCTGCAGCCTTTGCTGCAATTTCTAGGGACACACACACACACACACATTTTCATTTTCATCAGGACCTGCCCTCATCTGGTGGTGATTGTTGCTGAGTTTTCAGGCAGGACACTTTGATACATTTTGTGCTCCTGTAATCATTGCAGTCATGCATCCTGATTTTTCCTGCCTTTTAAAATTTTTAATTTTTTAAGTGTAAGTATAGTTGATTTATGGCTCAGCAGTAAAGAATCCACCTGCCAGTGCAGGAGACATGGGAGTCGTGGGTTTGATCCCTGGGTCAGGAAGATCCCCTGGAGGAGGACGTGGCAACCCAGTCCAGTACTCTTGCCCGGGAAGGCCCGTGGACGGACAAGCCTGGCGGGCTGCGGTCCCTGAGGTTGCAGAGTTTGTACGACTGAGCAACTGAGCTCACACACACACACACAGTTGATTCACAATATTGTGTTAGTTTCAGGCATACAGATAGCAGTTCAGTTACATGTATATATTCTTCAGGTTCTCTTCCCTTGCAGATTGTTACAGAGCTTCATCAGTAGAGCTCCCTGTGCTATACAGCAGTTCCTGTGGATTATCTGTTCTGTGAATAGTTGTGTGCACCTGTTAATCCCAGACTCCTCATTTCTTTTGCTCCGCAGCCCCTCTGTCCCTAAGTTGTCCCTGCTTTTGATGATTTCCTCTGTGTCTGTTTAATACATTCCTAATCCGTCAGCATTTCCCTCCTGGGAACTGTCCCCGCTTTGTCACAAGCACACGCCTCCTTTCAGGGCACTGTTACCCCTCAGCGGCGGGCCCGTGTCTCACACACGTATCCAGAAGAAGGCGAGTGCTCAATCTGAAACAGTGAGCCTGAGAAAGAGAGGGGTTTGCGGGTTCTCGGCCGAGACTGGCGAGCCCTTCTCCTGGGGAGACCTCCATGAGCTGAGGCACGGAGGCCGTGTGACCATCTCTTCCGAAGGGCGCCCTCAGGCAGGCCCGTCCGCTGCTTCAGTGGGGCGACCAGCATACGTCTCCCCATTCGGCGGGCAGCCTGGCGCATCTAGCTGCTCCAAGATGTGATGAAAGAGTAGATGGGAGCCAGGCAGGCCAAAGAGCAGAGGGAGTCGCCACCTGCGACCCATGGACGGGGAAAGCCGGCTCCTGGGCAGAACCGTGCGAGGGCCGAGCGTGTCCCAGGACCGCCCGGGTCGCCGGCACGGATGCTGCCCCACGTGCACTGGCAGGTGGTGTCCCGGCCGCCCCTGTGCCCGCTGCGTGGCGGGTGGCAGGGGGCGAGCCAGGTGTCTCTCCCTCCCCTGCATTCCTGCCGAGTCACCCCTCAGGCCTGTGGTGCCCATTTTCTTTTGGAAACTGGAGTGGCTCGTGTGCGTGCTGGGTGCCTCAGACTCGTCGGAAGCCTGAGCCCGTCCCAAGACAGGGCCCTGATTCTCCAGGTGTTCTCCAGGCATCGGATTTGTGCCAGATGCGGGGCGAGCGTGTGTCCTTTCCACACCCGGATGGGGGAATCCGGAGTCTGCACAGTGACGGAGGGGTGACGTGGTAAAGGACTTGGAGGAGGGCGCCGGGGGGTCAGTGGCTGGAGAAGGACCCTGTGTCCTTCGGAGCCTGGAATCTCAGCTCACGGTCCTGAAGGGAGGGAGGGTGGGTGCAGGGGCTGGAGGACTCCTCGGTGTCAGCAGAGGACGTCAGCATGTCCCGAACGGACCATCTGCTGGGCATCCTGAGGGCACACAGGGCCACTGGAGCTGGTGCTGCAAAGCTAGGGGGAGTGCGGGGCTGTGTGGTATGTCTGCCTTCTTTCTAGCGCAGAAATGCTGATTCCAGCCCTGGGCAGACTGGCCACGGGCAAAACCAGCTACAGGACATTTGGCAGCATGGTGTTGGAGTGTGTTGAAACATTTTCTGTAGAGAAGTGAATGTTCGTAGTCCTCTGGGTGTGGACACGGGGACTCTGTGTCCTTCAGGGCCTAGAATCCCAGCAGTCAGCGTCCTGCGGCCCACTGCCCCCCAGACCAGCAGCTGGGGCAGCTGGGACCCAGAGCTTGCTGTTGGCAGCTCCACTCTGGGGCTTGGTTTTAAGGGACAGTGTGCTCTGAAGAAACGGGAAAAAGTGGGATGTGGTTTCCGACGGGATGACTTGATGTCCCCCTTGTCACAAATAATAACTTTACATCAGACTTGGCTACACGTGTAAAACACACCGCATAGACTGTATTTATTTCAGTTTGAGTTTCTAAAAATGTTATGTTCTTTCATGAACTCTGTGAGGACAGAGGAAATCCAGCTCCCGGGGACACGGTAGAAACTTCCCCTCGTGAAATTGTGAAATTAATGTCAGGAGCCGTGACTTTGCTCCGTCCTGAAGGTAAGTGTTTATTACAGTCGGCATTTAAATCCCCCGATTAATAGGAGCAATTAAACAATAGCTTCATTTCCAGCAAATTAACAACCCTAATAGGTAATTGCGACATAAATGAAGATAAATTTGTTTTAATACAACGAGATAAAAAGAATACAGGCAAGAACAGAATCTCAGATTAAGAATTCAGACTTCATTACTTCATGGGAAACTTGAAAGCTTCACCAGAAGAAATTAAAGCAAGTTTGACTTTTTTTTTTTTTTTTTTACCAAGGCCTATCTTGGTCTAAAAGGTTTTTTTTTTTAAATAAAGTGTCTGGTCTAAAACGGTTTTTTATAAAGTGCCATAGAAACGACGTATTTTGTGCTGAGGTTCACAGGGTAAGTCATCAAAGGAGGTCCACCAAACTCTTTCTCTTGAAGACTCGCTCGGGGCACAGGGGCTCTTGGCAGAGTTCTTGTTAGGTTTTCACTGACAAGGAACCAAAAAGCAAATGCACAGGAGAGCGCTTTTTTGTTTCCCATACACCCCTGTGTTCCTTTTATGATCTGTTCAGTCGCAGGGAACGTTTCCTTCCTTAATAATACTTGTTACAATTAGAAAACTCTTCTGAGGCTTTATAGTTTGTTCTGTTGAAACCTGGATGTGATCAGGCCAGGCCTGTTTTTAGAGTGATAATGTATCCATTGGAGGGGAAATGGCAACCCACTCCAGTGTTCTTGCCTGGAGATGCCCATGGACAGAGGGGCCTGATGGGCTACGGTCCATTCGGTGGCAAAGAGTCGGACACAACTGAGCAACTGAGGTCACACGCAGCGTGTCTGTGCGAAGGATGCTTTGGAAGGGATCAAGTTGGCTCCAGACAGAGTGGTTGGGTGGTTTTAAAGGTAGGGGCACAAAAGCTGAAAGCTCTGCTAGAACAAGGATGATGACTTTCTCCTGGTGGGTCGCTCTGCCGACAGGAAGACTAACACACAGCAAAGAACAGGAGCTCTGGTCTCCCTAAGGAAGATCGGCAAACTCAGATTTAGGAACTATACCTTAGAAGAGGTTAAATGTCCAAACCTGCTCTGAAAGTTTTTAAACTCTGGGGGTTTAGCTGATGTTACAACCCTGAGCTCATATCCCCTTCGAAGAGCACCTTTCAGCCACTTCGAATCATCAAACGATGTGTAATCAGCCTAGAATTCCATCTCCCTTGAAAATATTAATCTTGGGTAAGGGTGATAGGCCTCCCTGGTGGCTCGGTGGTAAGGAACTCACCTGACAATGCAGGAGATACACAAGATCCCCTGGAGAAGGAATGGCAGTCCACTCCAGCGTTCTTGCCTGGGAAATCCCATGGACAGAGGAGCCTGGTGGGCTACAGTCCATGGGGTCACAAAGAGTCGGACAGGACTGAGCGACTATGCACCAAGGGTAGATTTCCAAACAATGTCTAAGAGCCGGCGTCCTGAGTGAAGACCGTGGCAGCTCGGTCACCGCCCCCTACCCCACCCCTCATCGTGTCCACACACACCCCCCACGTGCCTCCTGTCTCCACTGCCCAGATAGAAGTCACCCGCCTCTTCTCAACCACGTGGACCGGGTGTCCTTTCACAGCGTGGCTCTCGTCACTTGTCCACGAATGGTTTCGGCGGCTCCTGTGTCTGAAGGACACGCTCTACACACGTCACTCTTCTTTGCACACGGGATTCTTACCCCTTGTTTCCGTTTCCCTTCTAAGCTGCTTCTCTGCTTCCCTCCTCTTGACGTCCCCACTCCGTCCCCACTGGGGAGCCATCTCTTCATTTGTTGACCCGGATGGGGAGTGCTGGTTGAAGATCAGGTACGCATTGACCTTGGAAAGTAAACGAAGCATCCTCGCTAGTGTTTTCAGAGGCGTCCGGAGGCCCATGAAGCTGGCCCATCGTCTTAGAACATGAGCTGACTGTACTTTCCAGCTGGCAGCAAGTGTGGTAGGGTTTCAGAGGTGTGTGGGCAGGCATGGCTGTGGGTCCCTGTGCTTCACTACCTGTCACCATGCATCACACAGCCCGAGAGGCCTTCAAGGTAGCTCCTTCCGCACTCCCCACCTCCCTCTCTCTTTTTCCTTTTGCTGGTTTTTCTGGCATAGCTTCCTGTATACTCAAAACTTAGATTAGGTGAAAACACGTCTAGGGGATGGGGATAGGATTACCAACAACACAGAATACCCCCCTTAAACGTTCATTAGCTTTGAGAGTTGAGAAAATTTTCACTTCGAACTTTTTTTTTTAAGTCACAAATTCAGAACTACACGGATAATTTGGTAATTAATTTCTACTTAATTAACAGGATCGTTTAATGATCCCTCAAACTGTAATTTAAAACTGAGTTGAGACATTAGGGGACCTTTTATTTGTTACTGGAAAATTTACAACCCCTGGTGGTTTTCATTATTTGTTGAGGATTTGCCTGGTAAGCCCTCCAAGGTTCTAACAGAAGAGCTTTTCAATGCAAAGGCAGTCAGTGTTACCTCTGGGTGGTAGCACCAAAAATAGAAATAAGACAATGGCATAAAGTGCAGCCATGAAATTAAAAGATGCGTGCTCCTTGGAAGGAAAGCTATGACCAAACTAGATAGCGTATTAAAAAGCAGAGACATCACTTTGCTGACAAAGGTCCATCTAGTCAAAACCATGGGATTTCCAGTGTTTACGTACAGATGTGAGAGCTGGACCATAAAGAAAACGGAATGCCGAAGAATGAATGTGCCAGGGGTGCACGTGTCCCCCATCAGAAGACAAGTGGATGAGGAGGCTGTGGTACATATACACAATGGAATATTGCTCTATAAAAAAGGGATGCATTCGAGTCAGTTCTAATGAGGTGCATGAAACTGGAGCCTGTTATACAGAGTGAAGTAAATCAGAGAAACACCCATTCTGCGTATTAAGGCATGTATATGGAATTAGAAGGATGGTGGCGATGATCCTAGATATGAGGCAGCAAAATGGCTGCATTCCTATTTTCTTATTTCTCCCCAACAAGTCCATTACTGTGTCAGCAGGCTTGGATTTGCTGTTTGTTGTCTATGCTCATTCAGCCTTCCTCATGCCTTGTCTGCTCACGTATCCTGTGATTTCACTTCTAAGTTTATTTGTGAGCTCATGATCAGTGGTCTTTGTCTCAGGGAATTCTGAGACCTGGATTAAGAGCACCTCTTCCAGAGATATTCCTATTTACTTCGGTCTGGCTCTTGCATGAAGGTGTGGTTCAAACTAACTTCTGGACCACAAAACTGAGACAAAATCAGCCCCAAAACTCACATAAGTCTGGCCTGTTATTATGAAGTCTGGGGAGTATTTTCTCTCCCTGTAAGCAGGACCAAAGAATTGATGCTTTTGAACTGTGGTGCTGGAGAAGACTCTTGAGAGTCCCTTGGACTGCAAGGAGATCCAGCCAGTCCATCCTAAAGGAGATCAGTCCTGGGTGTTCATTGGAAGGACTGATGCTGAAGCTGAAACTCCAATACTTTGGCCACTTCATGCAAAGAGTTGACTCACTGGAAGAGACCCTGAAGCTGGGAAAGACTGAGGGCAGGAGGAGCAGGGGAAGGCAGAGGATGGAATGGCTGGATGGCATCACCGACTCAAAGGACAAGAATCTGAGCGAGCTCTGAGAAGTAGCGAAGGACAGGGAAGCCTGGCGTGCTGCCCGCCGTGGGGTCACAAAGGGTCAGACACGACTGAGCTACTGCACAACAGCAGCAGTGACCCCCAGCCTCGAAGTCAGACACGACTGAGCCACTGCACAACAGCAGCAATGACCCCCAGCCTCGAAGTCAGACACGACTGAGCCACTGCACAACAGCAGCAATGACCCCCAGCCTCGAAGTCAGACACGACTGAGCCACTGCACAACAGCAGCAATGACCCCCAGCCTCAAACTGTGCTTTTAAAATATTTTTGCGGAGTAAAAATTAGAGTCTCACACTAGTTGATTTTTTTAATTTTTAAATTGAAGGATAATCTCACGCTAGTTGGTTTTTCTAAGCGTGCCTGTTATAAACATTGAAATAGTCCTGTAATAGATCAATCATTCATACTTCAGTTCCCATCTAACGTTGTTCACTCAGAGCTCTCGCCTTTCCTGGTCTCAACAGCCTGCATCCAGCTCTTCCCAGTAGCCGAAGACTGCCCCCTTGCTCAGGCTTGGCCGGGTTCACACTCAGTCCCCAGTTGGCATCTGATGGTGGCTCCGGGATGTCGGTCAGCCGTGCCTGCTCCTGCACTGCTGTGCTGAGCTGCGGCCCCCAGCTCCCCCAGGCCCCGGACTCACCCACTCCCCAGCGCAGCCCGAGAATGGGGGCCACACTGCTCCTACAGCAGTGTTCACACCACGGAAGCTGACGTTGCTCATGGGGTCGTGCTGGGGGATGTCCAAGAGCAGATCCTTACACACCTGGTTAATGAGTTAAGTCTCCTGTACACTCGGGGAACTGGGGAAAGGCAGGTGAGAGGGTCGCCAGTCCTCAGCCTGATGGAGAAGCCCCTGCTCCCCTGGGACCTGGACAGGGAGCTGGTGGGGTTGTAGGATCTCAGTAAGTAGAGTGAAGAACGGATGGGGCAAAAGGGACCGCCCAGCCCAGTGTTTAAGCGGTTCTTGGTGCTCCTGTCTCTGCTAGAACCTTGGAGCTCTGGTTATGAGGTGCCTAGGACACTGCTTCCGGCTTGGGACTCCGAGAGGTGAGAGACCAGGTCACACACCCTGTCCCCTGCCTTCCCTTCCTTCTCTGGGCCCCTGGGTGGCGCTTTGAACATTCCTGTTAATTGACCGATTCCGGTAAATCGTTCAAAGGAGAGAAGATATCTTGCAGATTACATTTGCTAACACTCACTGGACTATGCCAAAAATGTCATCATGGCTAATGAAATTTTAAAAAGCTTAAATGCTTAACTGTGGTGTTGGAGAAGACTCTTGAGAGTCCCTTGGACTGCAAGGAGATCCAACCAGTCCATCCTAAAGGAAATCAGTCCTGAGTGTTCATTGGAAGGACTGATGCTGAAGCTGAAACTCCAGTACTTTGGCCACCTGATCCAAAGAGCTAACTCATTTGAAAAGTCCCTGATGCTGGGAAAGATTGAGGGCAGGAGGAGAAGGGGACGACAGAGGATGAGATGGTTGGATGGCATCACCGACTCAATGGACGTGAGTTTGGGTAGGCTCCAGGAGTTGGTGATGAACAGGGAAGCGTGGCATGCTGCAGTCCATGAGAATGCAGAGTCAGACATGACTGAACAATTGAACTGAATTAGGTGCTTAATTATGGATGTCACAGACATCGAGTGGTACCGTTCAAGGGGAGTGTTAGAGACACCCCTGTCCGGGGACCTCGTCCCGTAAGTAGAGAGCTTGAGGCCAGGACCTGGTGTGAGTGATCATGTGTTGGGTTGGGGAGGAGTAGTTCCTATACCCAGGCACTAGGGATTCAGGGCTGAGAAGTAGAATTGCAGCCTTCAGCACAGCCCTGACTGCTGTGCCCCTGTGTGTGTGTGTGTAAACATGCATTGGTGCTCAGTCAAGACCTGGGTAAAACACTAGCACCTGTGGGTATTTGGGGTGCAGGGTCCCCCTGGAGGAACCTCATGGTTCGAGAGGACAGCTTATCTAGGAGAGGTGATGCTCGCGGTATGGATTCTGAGGAGGAACTGACCGTGAGGTCTGGGCCATGGTGGCAGCTTGTGTAGTGTGTTGTGAGAGGTGTGGTGGGTTCTCTCTGGCATGGCAGTGGGCCGCGAGGCTGGAGGGTGGTCGCGTCGAGTTGGGATTGCCTCCTGTCCCCTCTGGGGTTCTGAGCCAATTAAGAGATAAGATCCCTGAGGGTCAGATGATTCCTTGTTATGGGTAAAGCTGTACCAGGCAATAATGCTCATCTGGGTTTTCTTGTGTGAAAACCAGAAATGGACTGACTTGGTTCCAGCAGCAGGGCAGCCCTCGCCTTGCCCCTGAGCTCCAGGCACATGGCTCCTGATTGCAGGGGTGGAGAAGGCACAGCCTGTCCCAAGCTGGCAGCCACTTCAGTCACTTAAGTGGGTCGGGCCTTCGCAGGAGGGCTTGGGGAGAGGTCAAAAGAGTTGGGGCTGTGGGTCCCTGGCTCCGTGGGAAGTAATAACGGGAGTGGAGAGCCCTCCACTCCTCCACATGGAAGAGCCCCGTTTTGCTGAGAACTTTCAGCTCTGACATCGGTGTGGTGACGGGACGTGTCGCAGGACTGTTAGTAGAAGCAGGTCAGGGAGAGCCTTACGAGGCTGCCTGCAGCGTGTTCTGTGGGCGGCAGTGATGCTGGAGACGGCAGGGACGGGGAATGGCCTTGGAGGCTGCCTGAGGAGCCGGCCACGGGCGGGTAGAGTTAGGGTCCAGGCAGTGGTCATGAAGATGAATTTATGAGAAATTCTGGTGGAAGAATCCATCTCTTCCGGCTCCTCTGTCCCTGCCCTGGCGTCGCAGGGGATGGTACAGTTAGAGCTGGGAGACGGCGTGAGACACAGGCTGGGCCACATGGATGTCGAGGTGCATCTGGAGCAGGGGTGTAGAGTCAGTCGTTGGGTCCACGGTCCCAGAAGCGGGAAGGACGCGGAGCAAGGCTGCATGGATTTGGGAGCCCTTGGCCGGAAGAGAAAACGGCAAAGAAAGAAGCCTCGAGGCACCAAACGTCCATCGAAGGAGGCTGCGAAAGAGGTTCTGCCAGAGAGGAGCCCTCGAGAGTCGGTGTCAGGGGAGGAGGAACCGTCAGTGGTGCCCAGGGCTGCCCAGAGGTCAAGCAGGAGGTGACCGGGCTTCCAGCTGGTCACCAGCAACCTTGGCAATGGCAGGTTTCAACCAAGGGCACAGAGAAGGAAGCCGGGTTGCGGTGGTCAGCACAAGGGAGGGGGCATCGGGGAGAGTCTGTGCCGGCACAGGGCAGAAGGGTGCACAGGCCCGTCCTGGGAGCGCCGGGGTCTGGTGGGGCAGTGTTGCGAGCACTCCTGGAGGCAGATGGACTGCGTCCGAGCCCCTCCTCTGCCGATGGCTCCCCCTGCCTCGTTTTCCTCATCTGCAAAATGGGACTGTACGGGTTAAATGGGTTAGTAGACAGGATGCTCAGGGCTTCCCTGGTGACCCAGCGGTAAAGAATCCTCCTGCCAATGCAGGAGACCCGGGTTTGATCCCTGGGTTGGAAAGATCCCCTGGAGAAGGGAATGGCAACCCACTACAGTATTCTTGCCTGGAGAATCCCGTGGACAGAGGAGCCTGGTGGGCTACAGTCCACGGGGCTGCAAAGAGTCAGAGACGACTTAGGTGCTAAACAGCGGCAGACATGATGCTCAGCCTCCTGGCCCGTTGTTCAGGTGTAAAGATCAAAGGTGGTGGGGGAGGGAAAGAAGGGGGAGAGGGGAGGAGAGGAGGATGCCCCCCAGATCCTGGTGAGCGGTGGACCTGACTCCCTTGAGGGGACCAGACTCATTCTTTCTGCTCCTCCTTCAGTGCAAATGATTTGAGAACCAGAAGAAGCAGAAATTGGGCATTAGGCCAGGTTTTAATGAGGTCTTATTTGGGAGCTATCCGAGAGTCTTATTTTTACACACTAATTAAAGGGTGTCATTTATCATCTCTCCAATAGAAAATTCAAAATCTGTGCAGAAAGTAACTGTGTAACTCGCTTTTTCTGGTTGCTTCAGTTCTTGAATCAACTTCTTTTTAATTGAAGAAGGGAAGTATATTTGTGAAAGTATAATCAAGGGCACAGCTGAAAACTAAAGATCTCAAGGTCATCACGCAGGTCGAGAAGGGGCCACTGCCAGCCCCCAGTAGCCACTCAGGCCTCTCCCAGGTCGTGGAAGTTGCTTCCTTATTTTTGAAGTTGCTACAGTGAGATTATGGATACAGTTAAAGGGTATCTATCACCCAAGTAAAACTTCAAAATTGTGGAGGGTGCGATACTTACTCACTCATTTGTTTATATTTGAGTGTATTTAATATTTTTCCCTTCCAGTTTGACTGAGCTATAACCAACACACATGTAAGGTACACAGTGCAGTGACTCAACTTGCATCGTGAAATGATATCGCAGTGAGTTTAGTGAACATCCACCACCTCATATAGATAAAAAATTAAAGAAATGGAAACATATCTTCCTTTGATGAGAGCGCCTAGAATGCACTCTGTTAATGACTTTCATCTGTAACAAGAGCAGTGTTGATTATGTTTTATCACATTGTATGTTAGTCCCTAGGAAGCGACTTTTAAGACAGCACCAAGCACTGCTGTTAGAATACCAGGTTGATGAGATTGGTTAGCGTCTGGTGGCGTGCTGCTGTTCATGCAGTCGCAAAGAGTCAGGCACGACTCAGCGACTGAACAGCAACAACACCTGGGAAGGGAAGAAACAATTTCAGGGTCTGCCCCCGACAGCATTTCAGACTTGGGCTTAGCTCCTGTGGCAGCTTTATACAAAAGCATGGCGCCAAAACTGGCAAAACATCACAGCTTGATGATAAAGGGTCCAGATCCTTTTAAGTCAGCTCAAGTGATTGTGTTTCTGTTTTATTCATTCATTGCATGTACTTATATAAAATATTTAACATTCACTTGTGGAGTGATTAAATGCAGACAAAACTCAGTGATTATAAAGATTGCCCAGCCAGTGTAATCTGAGGGGTAAGTAAGATTCATGTTTTAAGTCGACTGACCTTCAGATGTTCTGGATATCAGGCGCAGTTGATGGCTATAGTTACAGGAGAACAGATATCAGGTGCAGTTGATGACTGGAGTTACAGAACAGAGCCTCCCTGCTCTGGGACCCCATTTCCCTTGAGCTGTTACTGGGGAGGAGGCCTCATCCACGTACGTGGCCCAACCCAGCTCTGTGGCCACAGTGGGCGGGAGGCTTTTCACTGTGAAAAAGAAGGTGGCTCAGCCTCACAAAACAGTCACTGTGTCTCCTCGTCCTTCTTGAGTCAGATACTTCCATTGTCCCCTAGGAAGTGCCCCCCACTTTGATGGGTTATCCTGTATTTCTGATGCAGTCTATGTATTTTAGCACAAAATATTTGTAACTCATTTCCTTGCTTCCGTCTGTGGGTAGACATAAAAATAATGGTGAAATAAAACAAATAGAGTTAAAAGTTCTAGTTAGGCTTAAAAGAATGCTATGAGTTATTAGAGGCTGTGACTTCATATTTTGTTATAAATGTGGCAAAGCGGTAATTCCATGGACAGAAGAACCTTGGTACTTAATGTGTGGTTGATGCTTTGCACGGCCCTTTCAGTCCCCATGTGGGAGTCTTATGGGTAAAGGTTCTCTCTGCCCATGGACTTGCTCTTTCTAGCCTCCGTGTGAGGAGGAGAGAAAATTCTTTTCCATTTGGAGTGTCATAAAATGAGGATTTTAATAATGTGTTTGACTTGTTTTAGAAAGTTTCTCAACTCTGCCCCTTAGAGTGTAAAACACTTACCGAGAATGTCTATAGAGTTGTCCAAATAGTTTTGCCCTGTTTAATTCTGATGTTTACGCTTTTTCTGTGAGATTTAAGATGAAATCCTGTATGGTCATCCAACTGAATAGTAGCTCTGAGGTCAGGAGGAGAATAAAAATGCATTATTAGAGTTGATCATCAAAATAAAAAAAGTTCTTTATTTTTGTTTTTTTTAATGGAAGTAAATTGGCGGTCACCCTGACGGTCGTGATTGTAAGTTATTTAACTTTCGGTCTTGGAATCTCAGCTCACCTATACAGCACATGTTTTGCAGGTGTTGGGAGCTGTTCTTGGGTTTTAGTTTCGAGTTCGCATAATGATTTTTGAAATATTCGAATGTGCATCTTCAAAGACCCCAGATCAATACGCCAATGGCTTTGAAATGACAGAGTGCTGCGATATTCCTCTGTAATTTAAACATGATTAGCTGATGAAGGTTATGATCAATACACTATGGGAAGATAAATTAATTGATATCATCCTTTCAGGATGATAAGAGGCCTATCGGAGGTGGGATGTAACTGATGAGGCTGCTGTTTGGTCTCTGTGAGCCATTTTTTATATATTGCATTTCCACTTAATCATGTTTATACATCATTCATTTACATGAAAGCCGTGAGCTGTGGACAAACCAGCTCCTTATTAACACTGTATTCATTTGGACAAGAAATGATCCGCGGCCACTGTGTGCTCCTTCTGTGTCATAACCTGCTGCTGGGGGCAGTGCGTGTTCCTTTGCATGGATGTCTTTAAAAATAGCCACTCTGGGCAAAGACAAGGATTGAATATCATTGAACTTAATTACAGCTCGTCCCCAAAGACACACGTCTACTCAAATAAAACCTACAGTTATTCTCCTGTAGTGACACCTATTGGTGTAGGAAGAGTTTTCTAATCCTTGACTTCCTTTCCAATTAAATCCAGTATGCCTTATCAGCCAGCCTATTTGCCAGAAGTTATGACTGGTGGAATTTAGATTTGTATTGATTAAGATAAACTTTCAATGTGTGTAGCTGTATATTTAAATTAAAAAAAATATTTGAGATAATTACATGTCCTTGAATATAATTCTATGCGGTCACTTGTAGAGTTGAGAGTAATTCTTTAGGCTATGCAAAAATAAATAAATAAATAAAATAGATTTTTTGGTTCCCAAAAGGATTTGGTTTAAATTCCCCTGTCTTATTTAGGATGATTTTTGCTGCAAGTAATTGGGGAGAAAAAATCATTAGAATGATTTAAACAAGATAGATGTGTATTTTTTGTGGTTTACCTATAAAGCTTCTGAGGCAGTCTGCACAGGGCTGTCAAGGGCTTATGTCCCACCAAGTGTGGCTTCTACCCCCCAAGGTCACTGCCAGGGCTGCAGCTGGAAGGAAAAGGTCATAAGGGAGAAATAGGCCAAGGGCATCTCTCTTGAGGGAGCTTCCGGGATGCTGCCACATGACCCTCCTGCTGACATCCTATTGGCCAGGACTTGCCTGCGTGGCCACGTTTATCTGGGGGGCAGGGGGATGGACCAGGGGAAGCCCCAGGGAATGGCGTGTCTCTTCTGGTCATCCTGTGCTCGACTGAAAGTCGGGAATTATGTTAACTGTGGACCCGGGGGACAGTGGATGATGGGGGCGGTCCTGGGCCTCTGCCACGTGCCCTGGGTTTGGAGAGCGGCCTCACAGAGACCTCCTCTGTCTCCTTGCCCTCAGTTGCCCAGAAGATTGTCGCCACGAGGAAGAAGCAGCAGCTGTCCATAGGTCCCTGCAAGTCCCTCCCCAACTCGCCCAGCCACTCGTCAGTCTGCTCCGCACAGGTGTCCGCCGTGCACATCAGCCAGGTATGTCGGTCCCCTGAGAGGCTGGGCTGAAAGGCAGGTACGAGCCCGGGAGGACATGCCTGCCAAAGAGGGTGCTCACCCAGCTCCAAGGTGGATTTCCTGTTTGTTTCAACTTTGCAAATAACAGCGTGTCTATAACTCACATAACATCTTCAGAAACTGCTGTGGCCCAGTGGTTTTTATGGGAATCAGTCTTTAATGCTCCCATCTCCATGCTGTCTCTGCTCTTGATTTAAATGACCCCGAGTTGGTCCTTGTTCTCGTCTGCTTGTAGGCTGAGCAGTTGTGGGTAAATCTCATTGGCTCATCCCACAATATGCTTCAAGATGGTAGCAGTTCTGGGTTAGAGTCCCCTTTTCCCTTATGCCCTATGGAAACTGGTAACTTTTTTTTTTAAGTCTTTGCTGAATGTTACAATAATGCTTCCCCTGTTTTATATTTTATGGGGTTTTTTTGGCCACGTGTGTGCATGTCGGAACTTAGCTTCTCGAAGAAGGATCGAACCTACACCCCTGCACTGGAGTCTTAACCTCTGGACCTCCAGAGAAGTCCCGCTAGTATCTTTCTAGTGCAACATTTTGCTGTTTATTTGGAAGCAAATAATATATAAGTCACTTTGAAGAACCTAACCAAAATCCCAGAGAGGAACGGTTGGCTTATCTTTGCCTGCTGTCCTGTCTTCGGTTTACATTTCTCAGACAGGTGTTATGTTGATACTTTTTAAACAGATTTAGCGAGAAGGTTAGGCAGCCTCTGTTTGGTTCCTTGAGGAGAAGGGAAGTGCATTTACAGGAGGGCCCTACAAAGGTACCGTCAAGACTGTTAACGTCCCCACCACTGGCATCGACAGTTCTCTCTGAATTTTGAAGTACCTTCCAGATGCATCCACATTTCTAAGAGGTCATTTTCTTTTTTGAAAACTATTTTTTTTAATATAATTGATTCACAGCATTGCATTAATTTCTGCTGTATAGCAGAGTGTCATTTATACACGTATTAATACATACATCCCTTCTCTTTTAGATTCTTTGTCCATAGAGGCCATTACAGAGTGTTGAGCATTATTCCTCGTGCTGTGCAGCAGGTCCTTATTAGTCATCTTTTTATATATAGTAGTGTGTATATGTCAATCCCAGTCTCCCGATTTATCCCTCTAAGAGGTCATTTTCAAAATGTGAGTTCTGGTCCTCTGGGGCACAATTGTGCTCTTTCTGCCTCTAATCTAGCGCAGTGAAGGGACCACGGAAACCACTTAGTTCAACCAGTCCCTTCCTTTTTCAGAGGAAACAGAAAATAATTACATTTTCACTCTGAAGAAAAATTAAACGAAAGAGATTTCCCTGCCTTCAGTCCCTTTTCTTAGCTGAAATGACGCCGAGCTGATCGCTCTCTTCTAGAAGGACACCGAGCATCCTTCATGCCGATGCCACCAGCCAGTGGGAGGGGCCGGCGCGCCGGTCCGGCTGCACCTGCTGTGTGTGACTTACGGTCCCACGCAGGTGGTGAGTGAGGCTCCCGGGGCGGGTCCCTAACGCAGCCTTGGCTTCGGATCGTTGCAGACGAGTAACGGCGGCGGGAGCCTGAGCGACTACTCCTCCTCCGTGCCGTCCACGCCGAGCACCAGCCAGAAGGAGCTTCGCATCGACGTGCCGCCCGCAGCCAACACGCCCACGCCCGTCCGCAAGCAGTCCAAGCGCCGGTCCAACCTCTTCACTGTGAGTGTCCCCCGGGGCTCGGAGCGTGGGTCCCGAGACGGTCACCGAGTGGTCCTCTGGCCGCCAGGTGGTCAGGAAGGGCGCTGAGTTCCGTGGGCGTCTCAGAATATTGCGGGATGCCGAGGTGCGGGTGCTGAGCAAGCTGGGACGTGCTCAGTTGCAGGGAGTCAGAAACGAAGAGCCAGGAGTCGGATAAAGGTGTCCCTGGTCCTGCGACTCTCTTAGTCTCCCGTTAGACACGTGCAGGTGGCAGACTGCCAGGACTCCCCGCACGTGCGCATCCAGCCTTCGAGATGAGATGTGTAAGCCCTATAGGCGGACAAACCCCCTGCTCCTTAGGCTGGAGCGCCGAGGACTTCCTCGGGGTCTGTAGAGGCTCACAGGCCTGTCCACTTGGAATTTTCTTCAGAACCATATGCAGGGCTCTGGTGTGCATCAGCTCTCAGGGCTCAGGTTTATGAGCTCGGAATCTGTGCATGGGAACCAGGCGTGTATAGTTTTTTAAAAGCTCCCTGAGCGGTTGGGCTGTCCCCTTTACAACAGAGGACACAAAAGCGTGGCCACCCTGTCCATCCCCTTACACACAAAAGACATTACCAATCAATGGTGGAGAAGGCTTTGCAGTTGAGCCCAGAACTCCAGACTCAGAACTCGGGGCAGAGCTACTGCCATGCATGGCTGGAGTCATTTGACTTGAGAAGAACACTTTCCCTCCTGGGACTAGGTCTGTGCATTACGAGTATACAAGCTTTCAAACCAGGGCTTCTCATCCAGATGCTTTTGCTCTGCCAGGAATTTGGCAGTTTCTGGAGAAGTTGTCTCAGCTTGGGGTGGGATGGGGGGGTGTGGGCGTGGTCTTGCAGAGTTCTAGTCTGGGTACCAGCCACGGAGGCGTTCAACATCCCACAGTGCACAGGCTGGCCGTACAAAAAAGATGTCTCCAGCGTCCAGTGTCTTGTCTTAGAAACAAAAATTTGACTTGTCTTAGAAAGTTGCTCAACTCTAGCATACAGCGTCAGGGTGCTCTGTTTCCAGCCAGGTGATTTCTCCTCTTGGTTGGTCCCTGTGTTGGGAAGATCCCCTGGAGAAGGGAATGGCAACCCACTCCAGTATTCTTGCCTGGAGAATCCCACGGACAGAGGAGCCTGGCAGGCTACCGTCCATGGGGTTGCAAAGATTTGGACACGACTGAGTGACTGACCCTTTTTCTTGATTGATTATAACTGACTTCAGTGCAAAGAAGTTCAATATTTCCTGGCTCGAGCTAAAGGAGGCTTCTACAGAGGTAGCCACAAGTCTGTTATCTGACCCACTGCCCTGATTTGGAGATGGCAGGGGTTTTTTTGTTTGTTATTTTGGTGGTGCAGCACGTGGGATCTTAGTTCCCTGGACAGGGATCGAACCTGCGCCCCCTGTATTGGAAGTGGGGAATCTTATTGTTGGACAGCCGCAGAAGTCCCTGGAGATGGCGTTCTCCATGGTGAAGGAGGGCGCCAGGCACAGCGGATCCCCTGGCCCCCTCCACCATGTCCACGGCAGTTTCCCATCAGATGGTCTTCATTGCCGGGGTGTGTTGCCAGCAGCACGCACTCCCTCCTCACAACTGCTCCCTTCCTCAGCTCCTTGCCCCATGCCATGTAAGTTCCGGCAGCCGCTGCTGTTGGAGGGCCAGAGTGAGGATCAGACAGGCTCAGCCCCTGGCCTCCACTGCCTGGGGCTGTGTGACCTTGGGCAAGGAACTCAACCTCTCTGAACCGGAAACAGCAGTAGTTGCAGAGAGGTTGCTAGAAGATTCCCTGTAGGGGTGACGAGTCCTTTGCTTTCATTTTTATCTCACCACCCCACTGTTATGGAGTGACTTACATTAGTGCATAAGCAAAAGTGGCTGTAGATTGGGAGGGAGGTACTTAGGTGTGTGCAAAATGCAGGGACCTACCTGATATGCTTAGAGACATCCACTACGAGACGCTGCACTGTGGGATTTCTTCAGACACGCTGAGAACAGCAGCAGTCACCTAAACAGCACTCGTGGCTTATCCATCCACCTGTCACACGTGTGCACACCCAGGTGGGGGCTTCCAGGTGAGGCGGGGTCACCTCAGAGAACAGGCCGTGGATTGACCCAGGGCTCCGGGGACCTGAGGAGAGCCCACTGCTGAAGGCGCAGAGAGGGCAGGTGGGCCGTGAGCGGGACACCGGCATAGCAGGGAGGAGGGGCCCTGGAATGTGGGCCAGGGCATGTTCTGTGTGTTTGACACTTCTTCTAGGGCATGGCAGGACGGGACACCCAGGCTCACGACACCTCCTCAGGGTCACCTTTCTTGGTCATTGGCTTTGGTCTGTCTTCAAGGCAAGAGGCAAGAAGCTGGGAAGTCTCTTTGAAATGGGGCTGCTCCAGCACATTCCATCCCACACCTATGTGGGCACCTCTGGGGTCTGAAGGTGCTGGAAAGTAGTGTCCTGGGCCCTGCCCACTGGGTACCTGCCAAAGGAGACATGTTTAAGGCAGGAAGAAGCAGATGAACAGGTGATAACTGTTCATAACAGATAAACAGATAACTCAGGTGATAAGCCTGCCCTTCCCTGCTGCTGTCTGCACGGCCAGATTTGTTTTCCATCAGGCGTGGGTGTCGTCAGAGTCAACCTGGGTTCAAGAGGAGGTGGACGGGGATGGGGGTGCTGCCCGCCCAGAGGAGAGCAGACGGATGGGACCCCCACCTCCGCAGTTGGAGCCGTGCACACATGTATACACTGAGTCCAGGCGCCCAGACAGCGGCCAGCTGTCCAGGCCAGGTGGGGCAGGGCCAGAACCAGTGCAGACCCGTCCTTATGGTGACTGGAAATCCCCATTGATCGTGTCGTAATTAATGCAGCTGGTGATGGAGGCGAGGGCCTGCCTGTGAACCAGGGCAGGGTCGAGGCTCGATCTCTCCGTGTTGGAAAGTGGCCTGAGAGTAAATCCTTTCAGAAGCTGAATCCATTGCACTGTTGCTCCTAGTGGGAACAGGAATCGGGGTCATGAAGAAGCTACCTTCACGGCAGGTTTGCTCATGGCGTTGAAGAAGACTGAAAACCTGCATCTTCATCACTGCCAGCTTTGACACCGAACAAAGCGCCGGCGTGATGGTGATGGTGACGGGTGGGCGTTGCACGCTGAAGATCTCAGAAGTGATAACTCCACTAGATGTCAGTGTCACCCAGGGAATGACAAGAGGCAAATTGATTTCGAAATCGTGGCCAATTAAGAAACTAGATTCTCCTTGTTACCGGCTTGCTCCTATTCTTAAATATGTAAAATGTCATAACCTCCTCATCCCTGGCGATTGTTAGTAATCACTGGCTTCAATTAGCGAAAAGCGCATTTATTGAAAAATGTGTATTAGGAGGACGGAAGTGCCCTACATCGACCAATCTTAGTGAATAAAAACCCACTCAGGCTGGGACGGTAATGCCCAGATGAAGGAGCTTCGTTTTCCTTACTTACGAAGATCCTCCTAAAGAGGCCAGCGTTAATTAAGTTGTACACGCACCAGTCTGCAAACACCGTGCTTATAAATTTTATAAATGACCTGTAGTGTGCCACCCTGGGCTAATGTTCTTCAGTCCCAGATGCTTCTGTCTGTATACACACACATGCAAAAATAAGCAAAAATCTGAGCAAAAATAAATCACACACACCTTTTACAAAAGACTACAAACTTGCAGATCTCTCTTATAGTAGCAAGTTTTGTGTTCTGTTGGCAGTAGGAACCATCAGTCACTAATAAAAAAGCTGAATGATATTGTATCTTGCTTGTTTCTTTGAAAAAAAAATTATTTTGAAAAAAATATTTAAAGGCTATATCCATCGAATTCCTGCTTCTGTAATATATGCTCTTAGGATGAGTAGTTTCATAGCCCTGATTTATTAACATGTGGTTCAAATGTTTTATTAGTAAGTATTTTCAAACATACAGGAATTTTAAAACACATGCATATACTCACCCTGCAGCTCATAGACTGCGAGCATTTTTCTGCCACTGCTGCTGCTACTTCTAGGAATAACCCCGTCAATAGATAAAGAGTGCACCTCCAGAATATCCATCCCCCTACCCCCCCAGCCCCCCATCTGGGGATCGGCATTCCTTTGGATGCAGTGTCTGTTATCTGCGTCCACGGCTTAAACTCACTCCTCTATGTGTCCGCAAATTGTCCGGTGGACAATTTATAATCCTGATGTCACTTACATGCTTATTTCTCAAAGCTTGCCATATAATGCCGACACCCCAGAATAGAGCCAAGCATACCCAGTAACCAAAGATTGTGAAAAGCCATTACCCAGTTCATAGAGACTCTCTGTAAAAAATAAGGCAGAGGAATTGATAGCATAAATAGACCTGTTTGAACGGTATTTTGTCTTCTGCAGGGCAGGGAGCGAGGGTCCTGTGACGTGCGCTCCAGCAGGCTTGGACTCGCTCATCAGTTGCAGGGGGGAAGCCGGGTCTCAGTGTGGTAGCGAGGGCACTTGGCCGTGATGCTCCTTGTTCTCGGGAGCAGGCCGCTGGTGGGGCGCCCCTCACAGCTGTCTTTATCACCTGAGGGGCGGCTGAACGTGTGTCTGACGAAGGAGGTGGTGATTAGGTTTATCCTAGCCTTCCTTTCTGCTGCGTTCACTGTGCAGAGGCTCTGCGGTCGCTCTCCCAGCCCCCCGTGGCTTTCTGTGTTGGGTGTGATAAACTCTTGTTAGGGTTCTGGTGGTGTGCCAGGCGGGTGCCTTGCACACTCACTCCTGACCCCCCAGCAGCGGTACCCAGGGCAGCTTTGGATCTGACGCTTTCGCGGAGCCTTTTGAGTGGCATTGTGAGGCTGTGCTGTGGGTGCTGTAGTCTCAGGGCTGGCAGAAATAGCAGGAGAACTTACTGGGAATCCATACGTGCTGCGGTGTTTTATGTCCAACGGGTTTGTTGCAGTTTGGCTGTTGGATTTCTGTTTTATGAAATATATCACAGACTGCTGTACCAAAAGTCACTGTAGGATGGAGAGACAGTAAACCCTTCTGCCTAACAAATTATCACCACTCTGTCCATGAAGTTTTAGTTTTATGGTTCTCTCTAGCCAAGTGTGAGAGTCATCGGGAATTTCTGCTGCATTTTGGCGGGGAAGTTTTCCCTCAGTTTCTACCTCATTCATCTCAGGGTATGTCATCAGACGTGGAGTTTAGTTCCTGATCCTGCTTCCTCTGGAATCTGGAATTCTCTGACAACAGAGTGGCTGTGGAGACAGATGTGCTGCCTTGAGGAAGATGTTAATTTTTTTCTTTTAATGTTTGTTTTGTTAATTATTCTGATTAATAGAGAATAATGAAGACAGATTTCCAGATTTAGAAATTCAGAGTTCTTAAAATTCCAAAGTACCATTAGTGGTCTCTACTGATTTGAAACCATTTTAAATGTCATCCCTGTGAGCTTTGAAGCTCGTTTACAAATAGAAACCTCAAATTCCAGCTTTCTCATGAACTGAGACATAGGGGAAAGAGAACTTATATAAAAGCTGTTACATAGCTCTTACCGCAGGTTATTAATTAAACAGTTAATTAAAGAGAAAAGTGAGCCCCTAACTCTTTAAAGTTCATGACAAGGAATTACTTCCCACCGAGCCCAAAGGTTAAACATCACGTTCTTCATTCTTCCACCACTTTCTGTGTGTTGCTTGTTCGTTTCCTGGTACCTCTCTCCAAGCTTCTAGGATCCTAAAGAAAAGCAGGTGCGCAGTGCCTGGCTCTGAGTAGGTGCTCGGTAGATAATGCCAGCTTCTTAGCCTCATCAGGGAAGCCTGTCTTCTGTGGAGCCTGAGGGCTCGTTGCAGTCCCTGATCTGGGTTTACATCATGGGAGCTTTTCTCCTCATGCCCCATGACATCACTCCCTTTAATATTAATCTCACACCCTGTAAAACGGGATTTCATTAGCGCCTCGTTGCCGCACTGGACACCACAAAGTCTGCTCATTTCATATATCATCTCAGATTTGAAAAGCACATGGAAATGTTTCTCCATTTTCAATATTGCGTGAGTAATGTTCCCATTGAAAAGTAATGGAGTGGAGTTGTCACTTGTCAGCACAGTTATTAAGGAGGACGAGTCTCAGATCTTTCTCTCATAATAAAATAAATCTGTCAGAAAATCATCGTGCTCACAGTTTCTCATGCCACCAAGCGATGGGGACTTGGCTGTGGTTGTTCCTTCAATGTCCCCAGGTCATGGTGTCCTGGGGTGGCTTCCCTGGGGCCCCCGTTGACACCCTCCCTGCTGGCCGCCCTCCTCCTGGGCATGCACGCATGTCATTATTGCCAAGAAAACTGTCAGGAACTTGGCAAACAAAGCCACTCATTTTCCCCCAAAGTACTGATATTTTACCCCCAAAGAGATCTTCAACTTTCTTTCC
Organism: Bos indicus x Bos taurus; assembly: GCF_003369695.1. NCBI lineage: Eukaryota > Metazoa > Chordata > Mammalia > Artiodactyla > Bovidae > Bos > Bos indicus x Bos taurus. The sequence goes on from NC_040078.1 coordinate 115,424,553, forward strand.
CCTTGGTTATTTTCTGTGGTATCTTAACACTAGTTTAACTTTGAATTCGCTCTTTTCTGACTCTCCAGAAGCAATAAAAAGGAACGTTAATGGCAGCTCGATATGAATTAGGAGTATCCCGTTGAATTGCACAGCTGAGACGTTAATAGAATTTTTAAAATCCTTCAGATGTTAATTAAATATATACATTTATGTCACAGGTTTCCCAAACAAGCAGCGAGGAGTCCTTTTCTCCTCGGCTGGATTTAACTGCAGCTTCGGAATGTGTTTTCCTGTTGGGCGTTACTTTCCTGTATGGTCCATTGGTTTCTCGTAATTGAATTTTGAACTTCTTTGCAAAAGAATTAAAAGATGATTTTGCAGTGGAAAAGTGGGAAGGAAAGTTTAGAAAATTCCCTGTAACGTGATGGCTCGGTGACAATGGACGCACAGCAGTCTGTTCCTGGGATGTGTGTGCGTGTACATGGGTACACATACAGCCCATCCATGTGGGTACACGCACAGCTGGTACACGGGGGTACACACACAGCTGGTACATTGGGGTACACGCACAGCTGGTACATGTGGGTACATGCACAGCTTATCCATGGGGGTACACGCACAGCTGGTACACGTGGGTACACACACAGCTCATACATGGGGGTACACGCACAGCTCGTACACGGGGGTACATGCACAGCTCGTACATGGGGGTACACACACAGCTGGTACACATGGGTACATGCACAGCTGGTACACATGGGTACACGCACAGCTGGTACACATGGGTACACGCACAGCTAGTACATGGGGGTACATGCACAGCTCATTTATGGGGGTACACGCACAGCTCATCCATATGGGTACATACACACAGCTGGTACACGTGGGCACATGCACAGCTCGTACACGGGGGTACAGGCACAGCTGGTACACATGGGTACACACAGCTGGTACATGTGGGTACACACACAGCCAGTACACGTGGATACACACACAGCTCGTACATGGGGGTACTCACACAGCTCATCTATGTGGGTACATACACACAGCTGGTACACGTGGGTACACGCACAGCTGGTACATGTCGGTACATGCACAGCTCATACATGGGGGTACACGTGGGTACACACACAGCTGGTACACGTGGATACACACACAGCTTGTACATGGGGGTACACACACAGCTTGTGCAGGGCTTCTTCAGGGCCTATGTATTTTGCAGAAGCTATGCAGGTGGGTTTCACCTCCCCAGTCTGTGAACCGCAGCCCTTCCCCAAATGCTAACTTTATTTTTGCTTTTCAGTCTCGGAAAGGGAGTGACCCAGACAAAGAGAAGAAAGGCCTGGAGAGTCGGGCGGACAGCATCGGGAGCGGTCGAGCCATCCCAATTAAACAGGTAACGCGGCTCCCCCCTTGCCCGGCCCTGTAGCTGGAGACACACCCCGGGCCTCTCCTCGCCGTGAGGCTGGCTCGCGCGCCAAGGTTTGTTTGATGTGCTCCGCTGATGAATGTAGAAGTCACTCACTTGACATCAATTAGAAGAGGTTCCTGTGTGTATTAAAATAGGATCATTAGAATAAGAAGAGGGGAAATGTGACAACAGGCCTAATGAAGTGCAGTCTGCCCGCCTGCGTATGGAGTGCGTTTCGAGACTCGCTGGCTTCAAAGGCTGCCTTTGTAGCGCGGCTTTGATTGGGCCGCTGGCCGCCAGGCGACAGGGGTAAATCAGATCCCCGTACAAGAGCCCCTTGTGATCACAGGAATAGCCCGACGTGGCCCTAATTTGCTCTCGCAGACGGACATCTGAACACGGTTTCAGGCTGGTTTGCAGCAACGAGGCAATTAGTTGTGATAATCATAGCCGGTGTGTCAGCTGTGCGCTCTTGTTTGTAATTTGCTAATGAAGGAATTGTAACTTTGATTAGGTTCAGTTTCATTTAGACCTTATTATATAAAGGAACATTTACAGCTGTAATGTGGGGCCTTAATTAAACTTCCTCATTACACAACAGGACTCGAACGCACGCATTTGTTTTGGCCTATGTCGCTAGCCTGGAATCGGTTTTCATTAGCCCAGAAGCCGGGTACCAAATGACTTTATGTCTCAAGGAAAAGGGGAATTCACAAGACCTATTTGGCTGTGATAGTTCCCAGGGAAATGAAATGAAAGTGTTCAGCCTGGCAGCCTGGCTTCTGGAAATGCCGTCTTTTAGTTTGCTGAAGAAGGCCGGTTGGCTTCGAGTGTTTTCTGCTTAAGGGGAAGAGGAGTCAGTGGGCAGGATGACAGCTCTGCATCTGCGCTGGCACCTGGACACGTTCTCGAATCCTGTAGGAGCTCGTGTTGGCACTGGCCACCCTTCGGGAGGCCTAGAGTCTTTCCACTTGAAACAGGTAGCCTCCGGCTTCACTTGGGGACGGGGCAGTTTCAGCATGCAGGCGTGGGGCGGGCCCCGGCATCACAGGTGAGACAGGCGGAAGTCCACGGGGTTTCACAAGACACCTTCAGAGACGGGGGAACTGGTGTGTAGGCTGGCGCGGAGAACCACTGAGAGCAGTCTCCTTCCCTCCTCCTGCTGTTCGCACTTTTTTTTTTAATTGAAGCATAGTTGATTTACAATGCTGTGTTTAATTTCTGCTGTACAGCAAAGTGACTTAATTATATGTGTGTATACATATGTCTGTACATATATGTACACATACATTCGTATGTATTTATAGGGTGTGTGTTTACGGGGCTTCCCAGGTGGCGCTAGTGGTACAGAACCCACCTGCCAATGCAGGAGACGTAAGAAACTCGGGTTTGATCCTTGGGTTGGGAAGATCTCCTGGAGGAGGAAATGGCAACCCATTCCAAAATTCTTGCTTGGAGAATTCCGTAGACAGAGGAGCCTGGGGGGCTGCAGTGCCTGGGGTCGCAGAGTTGGACACGACTGAAGTGGCTGAGCACGCCGCTATATGCATGGTGAGCCCTTGGTGCGTGGAGTCCCTCCTTTTTCTGTGGAGTTCTCCAGACAAGACTGGAGTGGGCTGCCATTTCCTCCTCCCGGAGATCTTCCCGGCCCAGGGGTGGAACCCGAGTTTCTTTATGTCTCCTGCATTGGCAGGTGGGTTCTTTACCACTAGCGCCACGTGGAAAGCCCCATAAACACAGCCCCCTGACACACACGCACATATATGTATACACGTGTGTGTGTGTGTACATATACATGTGTATATGTTTGTCTGTGTTCTTTTCCGCCTTGGTTTCTCACGGGATCCTGAGCCCCGTCCCCTGCGCTCTACCGCGGGGCCTGTTGTTGATCCGTCCCGTGTGGAGTAACTGGTGTCTGCTCACCCCACACCCCCGGTCCCTTCGCGCGCACCCCCTGCCCCCTCCCCCTCGGCACGTCTGTCCTCTGTGTCTGTGAGTCCGGCTTTGACTGCTCCTAAAGGCTTTCTCTCCTGCACAGATGCAGGCACGGTTGCTTATTCTTTGTGCAATTACTTACTGGTAGAAACTTAACTCTCCACATAAGGCCATTTTAATGTGTAATTTTCATCCTGTTGATGCTCTTTCAACTAGAATTGGGAAAATCACTGAACTCTTTTCCTCTCATTTAAGATATCCATCCTGGGACATTTCCTTTCGGGGTGCTAGACCGTGTCCCCCGTGGGCTCAGGTGGGCGTGCCGGCCGCCGCCGCGGTCAGGCTGGTCCCCAGTGTGGGTGGGGCCTCCCTTCCCTCGGTTTCTGCCCTGCCCCGCTGCACAAGGCTTGCTGTACAGGCCAGGCTTTCCGTTTTCGTGCTGCTGGAGGCTGACAGTCAAGGGTAAGTCGGGTATTACCCTGTCCTGGGAAGCCTTTCAGTAGTAAATGTTCAAAATAATCCAGCTCACCCTTCAGTCGCGATCTGGTTTCCTGGGGCACCCTGACACAGGCAGCCCAGCCAGCTCCTGTCTCTCGTACCTGCCTGTGCGTACAGACGTGGGAAACCCGCGTCCCAGAGCCCGCACCTGGCGGGTCACAATCCCCTCGAAGCAGGACGTTCCCGGCCTTGGCCTCCACATTTGGGAATTGGGCTCCGGATAATACCGAGTCCCTTGGGACGCTGAGATGAGGAGATGCCAGAGAGGATTTTTAGATCCTGGTAAAACCAGATTTTCAGATTCATTGTGCTCAGGACATATTGGAGCCTTGCTGTGGGCCGCACAGGCTGATGTGCGTTTGCACACAGACGTATCGATTGATCTGTATTTTTATAAAGGAACAGAGACCGTTAGAGGTAGTCTGGACTCCTCAGCCTGCCAGGGATGACATCAGCTAGTAGAAATGAAGCGAGAGGATTGTGGAGGATGGAGCTCAGTTAGAGCAGCACCTGCCAGAATGTTCTAGACACTGCAGGCCTGAACGATTAAGTGACTGCTTAGTATTTGCTAAGCATTCACGTAATATCTCTCTCAACCCTCAACATTGCCACAGTTGACATAGCTGTGTTATCTTCATTTTTAAATTAAATCCTTGTGGTGCAAGCATGCACCCATGCACCCTACACTGCCTGTTGGCCAGAAGCCTTCAGGAAGCTTAGGAAGGGAATTCCCTGGCAGTCCAGTGGTTAGGGCTCTGCACTCTTACTGCCGAGGGTGTTCGATCCTTGGTCGAGGAACTAAGATCCCACAAGCGACACGGCACAGCCAAGAAAAAAGAAAGAAAGCTTAGGAAGCAGAGTTACATGCCTTGAATTAAACGTGTGGCCCCAGCCTCAGACAAATACCTCGTGCCCAAGGAGAGGAATCTTCTGAGATATGCCTACAGCACCGCACGTCTGTGGGGACACAGGTCCTCGCATGTCTGTCTGGGGTTGCCCGGGGTCCCTGCATCCCGTCTCCATTGCCTGTTCTTCCCACCAGCATCTGAGCCCCTGTCTCCACGCTCCGTCCCCATTAGGGACTGGGTCCGTGTGTTGGGGCCCCGAACCCCGGCTCATGGGCCCTAAAGACAGAGAAGTCCTCCTCCTGAGCCTCCGGGTCTTCCGCGGGGCTGAGCTGGGGGTGGCTTTGGGACAGGCCGGTATGTTTGATCATCACAGGCTCTGTCTCCACCCCAGCACACAGGAGTCTTGTCGGGGGCAGTTCAGGACACGGGTGAGGCTGTGTCTCCATCACGCTTGGCAGCCTGATGCGTGTCTTTGCAGACGGAGCGTGTTCCGGTGGGTTATTTTAACCACGTCCAGCTCACGTTTTACAGCTCGCCCGTTGGCTGTGAGACGGAGGCTGTCCTCAGCCCAGCGTGGGAGGAGCTGTCCACGGATGGTGGGCAGTGATCCTGTCTCCCCTCCTTCCCCCGTGAAAGCTTTCTCATCGAGAATGTGACTTGTCTTCTGCAAAATAACTTCCATTTTTTGAGGACCTGGGCCCACCTCCGCGTTCTTTGTCCTTTCTGAGTCTCAGTGGAGATTCAGTTCACAGAAGTCTGCTTCTCCTTCTCCGTCTGCCTTTCCTTCCTCCTCCTCCTCCTCCTCCTCCATCTGCCTCCTCTTCCCAGCCTCCTCCTCCTCCTAAACTATGACGATCAGGTCTCTTCGAATAGAAATGTAAAAGCAAAAAGCAAGGAAAAGAAAAAGCCAGGGCCCGGCTCAGCGGCGAGTGGGCTTGTCACGTATTAATTTTTCATTGCTGTGGAGAGTTGCACATACATAATCACTTGATTGCAGTGGGAGTTAGGGAGCTCCTATGGTGTCATTTGCATAAATCTTGTTAAGTCAATGGCAGTTAATGAAGTACAAATGAGCCCGGAGAAGGTGACATGCAAATCGTGGGTGGCAGATGGGAGGTCTGTTTGGGGGACGGCAGCTGTGTGCTCTTTTTTTTTTTTCCCTCTCTCCCGAGTTTTTTCATCTCTGTACGATGGTCCATATACTCAGCCTGTCCTGTTTTCCTTCTGGACTCCTCCTGCCTCTGATGTTCACCCTGAAAACACAGACCTCAGGGCTTCACCTCGCACCCAGTAACACACACTAGAGTGTGAACATTTGAATTTGTAGAATCTTGGATGAGAGGGTTAGATATCATCACCGACTCGATGCATGTGAATCTGAGCAAACCCCGGGAGACAGTGGAGGACCGGGAAGCCTGGCCTGCAGCAGTCCGTGGGGTCGAAAAGAGTCAGACACAACGGAGCCACTGAACAACAGCGATCTTGGTCAGTTGATCCTGCTCACACCGTTGAAAATGCCTGGACATACCTTTTGTATGTGAGGACAAAAGGGAAACAAGCAAACGCCCCACTGAGTGTTGTCTCGTGGGGTCTCAGAGAGTGAGAAAGTGAAGAACACTGTCTGCTTTATCACGCTTCTGTCTGTCTGTCCTTCCTCCCCTGCAGACAGACTGATGGTGTTTATCTGGTCAAGATCCCTCCCAACCCCCGGCCCCCCTTGACAGGTGAGCCCTAAGGGATGGGCTTCTGCAGGTTAGTTGGGCGGGGAGACTCCAGAAGAGCACTGTAGATGCCCCCCTGTAAATCCGGCTGCAGCAAGGACCCCTCAGAGTCTGCGTGGACCCCCTCAGCAGGGCCCCACAGGCCTGTCTGGGTTGAGGCTGGGGTGCCCCTGGCCTGGTGGCTTTTGTCTTGGAGATTTAAGTGCTGGCAAGGCTCAGAGAGCTGTTAGAGATTAACAGGCAAAACACTGCATCTGCTTGCTTCCTGCTTTCAGAATTTTTTTTTTTTTAATTTCGTCCACCGGTTGCTATTTTGGAAGAAAGAAGTCCCTGATGTCCTTGAACAAACGCAGGCAGAGCAGTGTGTGCAGGGAGCTGGGCTGCGGCAGGCCCGGGAGCCGCCCGCTCTGTGCGGCCCTAGCTCTGCCTGGTCCAGCCTGGGGGCACTTTCTCGGAACCTGGGTCTGAGGTGCTGCTGGAGACCCAGGTCAGCTGCTTAGTTCTGGGATCCATGGAAACACCAAACACTAAGTGTCTTCGTGTGATTTTCTATTTGTTTTCTTTTTACTAACCTAAGTTGGGAGCGTTTTATTTCCTTCTTTAAATTTTATTTGAGTAGAGTCGATCTACAATATTGTGTTAGTTTCAGATGTACAGCAAAGTCAGTCAGTTATATGTATGCACACGTGCGTACTAAGTCATCTCAGTTGTGTCAGACTCTTTGCAACCCCATGGGCCGTATCCTACCAGGCTCCTCTGTCCACGGGGATTCTCCAGGCAAGAATCCTGGAGTGGGTTGCCATGCCCTCCTCCAGGGGATCTTCCCGACCCAGGGATGGAACGCATGCCTCTTACGTCTCCGGCACTAGCAGGAGGATTCTTTACCACTAGTGCCAGCCGGGAAGCCCCTCATTACAGGTATACATGTATTTTAGAGTCTATTCTCTTACAGATTATCACAGATGTTGAGTAGAATTCCTTGTGCTATATACGGTAGATGCTTTATGGTTTCATGTGACTTTTAAAAGAATTCTGAATTTTGGCCTTGAACCCTGATGGGACTTTGGCCACCTCTGGGGCAGAGGAGCCACCAGTGAGCGCAGAGCCCTTCTTGTAGCCCCTGAAGCCGTGGGGAAGCCCTTCCCAGGACATAGAGGCAGAGCGGCCTGGGTGGCCTTCCCCAGCACCCTGCGATCACCACGAGCTACTGTGGAGCCGTGCGTGTGTTTGATTCTCAGTCAAGTAGAAAGCAGCAGTTATCAATTCAGTGAAAGGAACCTCGAGTTAACTCCCTGGGCAGCCTGCCACTAGGCCTCTGACCTGCGTGGTCTGGTACCTGGAACGCACACCAGGGGCTGGATCGTGTGACATCCGCAGAATAAAAGCCACTGATGCCACTCACTTTTGACGTCCCCAGAACGTCTGACACTGTTCACAGCCAGTTGGTCAGGCATCCGGCCATCATCAGCTTTTACAGAGAGAGCAAGATTGGTGAGTGAGATGAAACCGTAGAGAGACTGGATAGGAAAGAAAGGGGTGGCCCTGTCCTTCTCCCTGGACACATGGGGCCGTGTCCACGGGGCTCCTGCTTGCCCCTGGCCACAGCGGGGCCCCTGCCCTTCTCCCAGGACACGCGGGGCCGTGTCCACGGGGCTCCTGCTTGCCCCTGGCCACAGTGGGGCCCCTGGGCACCAGCACCCTGAGAAGACGTTGCTCACCCATGTGGCAAATCAGCTCTGCCCGCACCCACTGGGGCCCAGTCCGCTCCCCAGAAGCAGGTAATTTGCTGACGCCGACCTGGCGCCCTGAAACCTAATTTACCTCACTTGGGCGCACAGCGCCCGGGGAGGCCCGCATCCAGCCTGGATCCCAGCAGACGTCGCCAATCACGATGATTAATTTAATGGGTCAGGTGGGGGCATTGCCTGCCTTTCATCTGGCTCCTCAGCCATCACAGTGTCGTCGGCAGGACACTCTGGAAGGTCTGGATGCCTCGGTGGGAACTTCCCTTCATCCGTCTGCCATGAGAGGGCAGACCCCCCACAGCCCCCTGACGCTTTGGCTCGTGTAGGTGGATGGCGGCGTGGTCTGTACAAAATGCTCAAAATGCTGCAAGAAATGACATCGACCACAAAATACAAGGCCCAGAGTTTATGTATAAATCTACAGAGCAGTTTAACCTAACCCTTGCCTTGGTCAGAAGGGCTACAGGAGGGTAATACAAGGTGATGCCGATGAAGCACTTTATGTGCTGTTAAGCCGGGGTCTTCTCTGGTCGTCTCGTGGGAACGAATCCAGCTGCCCATGCGGGGATACAGCTTCAACCCCTGGTCTGGGAAGATCCCACCTGCCTTGCAGCGGCTAAGCCTGTGACCCACAACTATTGGGCCGGTGCTCTGGAGCCCGTGAGCTGCAACTGCTGAAGCCCACGAGCCCTGAAGCCTGTGCTCTGCAACAAGACAGACCACCGCAGTGAGAGAAGCCTCATCCTGCAGGAAAGAAATGTTCCCTTTTGCTCAGCCTGTAGCTCCCTCTCTCAACAGTGCATCTTATGACTGTTAAGGCCAACTTCCCAGGTGGCACTAGTGGTAAAGAACCCGCCTGCCAGTGCAGGAGTCATAAGAGATACGAGTTCAATCCCTGGGTCGGGAAGATCCCCTGGAGGAGGGCGTGGCATCCCACTCCAGTGTTCTTGCCTGGAGAATCCCTTGGCCAGAGGAGCCTGGCAGGCCATGGTCCATAGGGTTGCAAAGAGGTGGACACAGCTGAAGTGACTTCACTCAAGGCCAGCTCAGATTTCGTTCTCTGGGAATAGAAAGTCTGAAACAAGTGAGCACCTTGCTTTCTGGCAGGAAGAATCACACTGGCTGTCAGAATGTCATGTTTCATGTCCATCAACAGGTGAAGGGTTAAAAAAGATGTGCATGTATTCGGTGGAGTGTTACTCAGGCATAAAAAGGAATGAAGTAATGCCATTTGCAGCAACACGGATGGGCCTAGAGATCATCATAAGGAGTGAAGTCGGTCAGACAGAGAAGGACCAATACCCTATGATACCACCTACATGTAGCGTTTAAAAGCATGCCGCAAATGAGCTTACTTACAATACCGAAATAGACTCACAGACACAGAAGACAAACTTGTAGGTACCCAAGGGGAAAGTGGGAGAGATGGATAAGTTCGGAATTCAGGAGTAACAGATACACACTGTGCTGCCTCAGTCGCTCCGTTGTGCCCGACTCTCTGTGACCCCGTGGACTGTAGCCCTCCAGGCTCCTCTGTCCATGGGATTCTCCAGGCAAGAAGACTGGAGCGGGTTGCCGTGCCCTCCTCCAGGGGATCTTCTGACCACCCAGGGATTGAACCCAGGTCTCTCACATTGCAGGTGGGTTCTTTTACCAGCTGAGCCACCAGGGAAGCCCAAGAATACTGGAGTGGGTAGCCTCTCCCTTCTCCAGAGGATCTTCCGGACCCAGGAATCGAACCTGCATTGCAGGCGGATTCTTTACCAGCTGAGCTACCAGGGAAGCCTGGATATACACTACTATATCAGAACTAAATCACCCAGGGCCTACTGTACAACACAGGGAATTAGACTCAGAATTTTGGAATGACACCATAGAGTAAAAGAATCTAAACAAGAATATGTACCTGTAGGGTGTGTGTGTGTGTAACTGAATCCCTGTGTTGCACACCTGGAACTAACACTGTCAGTCAGCTGTACTTCAAATAAAGAAACACTATTACATCTTAGTGCCTTCCCAAGGCTGCTGCTGCTGCTGAGCCGCTTCATTCGGGTCCGACTCTGTGCGACCCCTTAGACGGCAGCCCACCAGGCTCCCCCGTCCCTGGGATTCTCCAGGCAAGAACACTGGAGTGGGTTGCCATTTCCTTCTCCAATGCATGAAAGTGAAAAGTGAAAGTGAAGTCTCTCAGTCGTGTCCGATTCTTCGTGACCCCATGGACTGCAGCCCACCAGGCGCCTCCACCCATGGGATTTTCCAGGCGAGAGTTCTGGAGTGGGGTGCCACTGCCTTCTCCCTTCCCAAAGCTAGTCTTCCCTATTCACTCAGAACCATACCCTGCTCTGCTTGTTCACTAATGTTTCCGCCTGCTTAGAAAGCCATCACAATCGACCAAATCGTTGATGTGTTAGATTTATAATGAGAACCCTGACCGTCCTCCTGGGCTCTTACTCTCTATCAGTTACTGTGTTAGATGCTTTAGTCACATGACCTCACTTAATTCTCCGCCAACCTCAGACACAACTTACTGCCCATGACAGATGAGGCATCCTGGGCCTAGGGAGGTCAGGTCACCCCACCGAGGTTACCGAGCTATGAGGGCGGAGGTGGGGGTCACACCCAGGAATCGTCTAGCATGTGTGACCACCAGAGCCTTTGCCATCTGCCCCTGATTGAATCTGTGCCTACACTGATCATCTTTACTAGACCAGGCTAAAGGTCACGTCATGGTATCCTCCTTGTGGGGTTCCAGCAGAGCAGGGTGTTTATGGGGGGCTGTCCTCTAAAGCACGTGCTGTCTGGCACCTGGACCAACCACGGTCCTTGAGTTCAGCTGCATCAAGGTCACCCGCAGGCCCAGAGAGGGACCGGCTCACGAGAGATGCCAGCATCACCAGATGGCCGGGCGTCGGGGGTCCCTCGGGGCTCCTTCCCTTCCGTCCTCATGCATATTGAGCTCCCAGCTTTGGTTGGCCCCTCAGTTTGTGCTTGTTACAGCCTGCCTGTTCTCAGGGCCCATTTCACGTGCGTTCCATTCCAGGAGATGCAGTGTCCCCTCTCCTCGCTGCCCTGATACCTCGTCAGGTCTTGGGATTTTGCCTCTGTCTTCCCTGCCTCGTGGACACGTGCATCGTTCATGCTCTCTGCTCTCCTGTGCTTTGGAGCCAGGAGGGGTGGGGTGGGGGTAAGAGGGCCGTGCCCTCTGATGGTCTCTCCTGGGCGTCCACAGGGCAGGGCAAGTAGGTAGCAAGTATATACACAGTAGATGGAGTAGGTCAATAGTGTAAGGGGTTTTTCTTTCCCTGAAACAGTATCATGTTTCTTTTAAAGAATGTGTTACATCAGAGAGGTCATACTCTACATTGTTAAATTTTAAGATACAGAATACATTTTAATCTCTCTTTCTCTTAATTTAACTCTGATTCTTGTACATAGGATACTCTATTTAGGTGTAGCACAAGAGGTACACCTTTTCATCTTCAAAGAGTGAAAGCTCTGGCAGTGATTAAGATGATTTTAGAAAGCTGGCTTCTTCTAAAACTTTTTCACTGCAGAAGAAAGTTCATCTAAATAAATGTCTTCATTATGTAATTTTGTTTATAAAAATTGTTTCAATTCAAACCTGCAGATTTTAACTTGACTGTTTTCATATTTGCCAGATTTTTGCCCCATTATTCAGTCCCCTGGAGAAGGCAGTGGCACCCCACTCCAGTACTCTTGCCTGGAAAATCCCATGGATGGAGAAGTCTGATGGGCTACAGTCCATAGGGTCCCAAAGAGTCGGATATGACTGAGCGACTTCACTTTCAGTCTACATCAACCATAGCCTTTGTGATAGTGATTCGTCCCCCCAAACAAGAATGTTTATCCCCAAGAAGTTCTTCCGTAGAAAAATAATTTGTATTGTTTTTAACATGCAAAACAAAGAATTTTCTGGAAACATGTACCACCTGTGCCAACATACCACTGGGGATATGAGTAATGTACAGGGGATGATTTGGAAATGAACATCCACAAGAAGGAAATAAATGTGGATGGGCGTGCAGCCTTTCTCTGCCCCTACCTGAAGTATTAGAAATTTAAAACAATGAGAAATCATTTTGTACTTAGGCTTATAGTTAAGAAAATGTGGTAAAACCCTGGTCTTAGCAAAAATTAGGAAAGAACAGCATTTTAGAAATGTACTGCTATGTTACAGAAAATTGGCCCAGCCCTCTTGGAGTATAAACTAGCAGTATATAAAGGACAAAAAATTGTATCCACTGTATCCCCGTAATTGCTCTTCTAGAAATTTATCCCAAGAGGATAATTCACTAGGAGAAAGGGAAAAATACTTTAAGTGTACAGAAATGTTCATAGCAGGTTTATTTATAATATTGAGACCCTGGGAACGAAAAATACTCAACAAGCAAGGAGTTAAATTAGTGACTGTCAACTAAACGGTAGTAGAATATACAGCCTCTAAGATGGTCAATTTCAAGGCTCTTTAGAAGTGTGAACAGTGTTTAGAAAATACTAACTGAAAGCAAGAAACTGTATTTATCATAATTAGCACATGAGAGTTGGTGTCCGTTTGGCTTAAAATTGGATGAATAGGAACAAACAAGTAAATGTGGTGCAGGACTAAAGGAGGACTTTAAAGTTTTTAACTTTTTATGGAGAAATAATTTTAGATGTGTGGGAAAGCTGTAAAAAATCATACAGTGAGTTCCCACACACACCGCACCTGACTCCCCACAATGTGAACAGTTCACACGACCCTGTCTTGGTGGCTCAGTGGGTAAAGAATCTACCTGCAATGCGGGAGACGCAGGAAGACGTGGGTTCAGTCCCAGGGTCGGGAGTGTTCTTGGAGAATCTCATGGACAGAGGAGCCTGGCGTGCTGCAGTCCCTGGAATAGCAAAGAGTTGGACACGACTGAGTGACTCATGGTTTTTAAAAATTATTTACTTACTTTCGGCCATGCTGGGTCTTCACTGTTGTGGTGAGCGGGGGCTACCCTTTGCTGCGGTCTGAGGGCTTCTCATTGAGGTGGCTCCCCTTGTTTAGGAGCACGGGCTTCAGTAGACGTGGCCCGTGGGCTTGTTAGTTGCGGCTCCCAGAGTCCAGAACACAAGCTCAGTGGCGGTAGTGCCTGGGCTTCATTGCTCCACGGCAGGTGGGATCTTCCCGGACCAGGGATCAGACCCATGTCTCCTGCATTGGCCAGGTGGATTCTTTACCACTGAGGCACCAGGGAAGCCTGATACTGACCCTTTTTGATGTCATAATATGTACAACTCAAAAATACTTCATAGCCTGCAAGAAAGGACAGCTAAGATTGTTCTGGTGTGATTTTTTTTTTTCTTCTTCTTCTTTTTTTATAGTCTTCCATTGATTTACCTTCTGAGAACCAATTAAGTGCTTGTTTAGACCCTCTGTTCTGGGGGGAAGGGGAAAAAGGGGACAGTTTGAAATTTGCTGCACCTTTGAGCTGAAATTTCAGCTGAAATTCCCTGGACCCTCATTGGGAAAGACCCTGATGCTGGGAAAGATTGAAGGCAGGAGGAGAAGGGGACTACAGAGGATGGGATGAGATGGTTGGATGGCATCACCAACTCCATGCACCTGAGTTTGAGTTTGAGTTTGAGTAAGCTCTGGAGTTGGTGATGGACAAGGAGGCCTGGCGAGCTGCAGTCCATGGGATCGCAAAGAGTCAGACACGACTGAGCGGCTGAACTGAACTGGACCTCTGAGGAGGAGCTGGAGGGGCTGCAGGGTGGGGAGTGTAAGTGGACCTGGCGAGACAGATCTGAGGGTGGGTAGCAGCGTCCAGACAAGGCTGACCAGAGGCTTGGGAGGTGCCCACCTGGTCAGTTCTCAACAAATCCTGAGGGGTGCCCAATAGCTGTCAATTTCTTTCATTTAAAAACTTGTCAGTGTATTTATCAGACCACAGCTCTGCTGTGAGTGCTGCTGGAGTCTGACTTTGTGCCAGGTTGGTGCAAAGTAGGAAGGAAGCTTTTCCAAGGGAACCATTCAAACCAAGGTCTTTTTGTGTTTGTTCCCTATCACACTTTGCTGGGAAATTGAAAATTTATGTATCTTTCTTCACGAGTTTATCTGGGCTTCCCTGGTGGCTCAGTCAGTTTAGAATCTGCCTGTAATGCAGGAGACTGCCTGCAGTACAGGAGATCTGGGTTCGATCCCTGGGTCGGGAAGATCCCCTGGAGGAGGGCATGGCAACCCGCTCCAGTATTCTTGCCTGGAGAATCCCATGGACAGAGGAGATGGAGGGCTACAGTCTATGGGGTTGAAAGAGCTGGACACAACTTACGGACTAAATCCCAATAAGAACCATTTGTGTGTGTGTGAGTGTGTGTGTGTGTGTGTGTGCGTGCGTGTGCATTTATTCCACAGCCTCCCTGCTTGCCCAGCACCCCAGGAGGCTGTGTGCTGTTAGTCTTCACATTTTATAGATGAGAAAGCTGAGACTCAGCTTACATGGGTTCATAAAACCAGTGAGAGGCAAAGTTCAAACCCACATCTGCTTCTTTCCGAAACCTGTGGTCTTCACACTGCGTGGCCTCGTCTACCACTGGGCTTCCCAAGTTATACTAAAAATCCAGGCCCAGGACAACACCCAGGGGCGCGTGCAGATGCGTTTTCAGAACAGCACCAGCACTGCGAGGTCTTTGGTGGGGGGCGTCAGCACGCCGCGGTACAGCCAGTCCTTCTGCAAGGCCTCCTCTTGCATTCTCTAAGTGTATTCCACAGCAGTTGTTTGTAATTGGAGTATCTGGAATTCACTGTGGTTTTAATTAGTTGATTACTAGTTCTTTAAAATGTACAGTCCTCACTGTGGGTCTTGCAAATTGGTAACTGGTAGCTACCAGTATAATTAAATATTTCAGAGCACTTGGCTACAGTAGCATTGAACTGTGAAGAAATAATGTTGTCGAGCCAATCAAAAAGAGATCCTTGTAAACTCATTTACCGCGGCACTGTGTGCTAGGATCATTGTGGAGATGCTTATTGCAGGAGAAATTAAAGATACAATTTTGTGCTAAGAGGCAATATAGAAATTAGTTCCTGAATTACTTGTTAATTGATTTGGTAATTCCCTCGGGTCTGCATGCTCTTTTTTTCCCCCCTCTTTTTGTTGTTGCATTCAGTTAACAGTGACTATTCCCAGAGCAATAAAAATATTTTTCTCACTTAGATCAGATATGTCCTCACATCAGACTGCCCACATTGATATTCGCAGAACCAAAAAAAAAAAAAAAATCTGCCTTCAACACATCAGGCTTATTGTTGTTCGATGTGTACTCATCACGGTATCATGGTAACCCCTGCGTTCCCGGGACTGGATTATCTCAACAAAAGGGGAGTGTGTTTTTATGTCCTGTGTTGGAGGGAGGCTTCCCTGGTTTTTGTTGTTTCCTAATGGAAACCCTCTTTTTATTATCAACAGAGGAAGCGATTCCACAGAGTTGATTTATGAAAGTCTTTTCTTATTGTTTGCAATTCAGCAAGAATAACCATACACAACACTATTTGTAGACGGGTGCAGATTGCTCCTAGAAATGATATGAGAAGAAAATGAGACCTGTTTCTCTGCGTTGAAATTGAGCGTGTCTCCGAGAAGAGCTCCGTGAGCCCTGGGTTGGCAGGGGGAGCCTCTGGGGCCTGGCTTCTCGTGTCGTGGCCGCCCCCTCCCTGCCTGCTCGTTGACAGATGGGGAACGGCTCTGGGGTGGATGCACATGTTTCTGCTGCTGCTGTGAGGGGGCAGGTGCTGTTATCCTTCTAGATTTTTGAAAGAGGCAGTGACCGCCCTTTGGACAGCTGTCAGCAATGGTGGCCTTGGCCTCGTTGCAAAGAACATATATATATTTTTTTATCCAGTGATTTGGTTTAGTAAATTATGGTGCATCAACATGACAGAACATTATTCAGCCTCCAAAAATGATAATTAAAATGATTATGTGTGGTATATAGGGAAAGAAACAGCAAAGTCGTTTATATACATAATTGCATTAAAACGTATCTGCTTGAGAACACATTTTTAACATCTTGTTGGTTGTACTTATGGCCTGAAAAGTACCATAAATGACTTTCTAAAAAAATATATATCAATACATTAATTTTAGGTCCATCTGTTATTTTCTTCTGTTGCCCTGCCCTTCCCTCCTCCGTGATCACCCGCACAGATAAATGTCATAATAGTTTGCTCAGCTTAGGGCAGTTGGTGTTTATTTCAGTGTCTGCTCTGAAAAATAGATGGTAATATTTTTGTTTTCAGTTAGGAAAAGCAAAAGATGTTTGCGTTTAGCATTGCATCTAATTCTTTATAAATTTG
This sequence comes from Bos indicus x Bos taurus, assembly GCF_003369695.1. Classification (NCBI taxonomy): domain Eukaryota; kingdom Metazoa; phylum Chordata; class Mammalia; order Artiodactyla; family Bovidae; genus Bos; species Bos indicus x Bos taurus. Next base: position 115,441,034 of record NC_040078.1, read on the forward strand.
GCACGATTGCTCACTTACCAAGTTAAGTATATTTGCGTGTTTGTCGGTATATACAATAAATTGTAATGTTTAATCTGACTTTCACGTCTCCCTTTGGGCTTCCCTGATAGCTCAGTTGGTGAAGCATCCTCCTGCAATGCAGGAGACCCCAGTTCGATTCCGGGAATCAAGCGGAAGGGTAGCCTATCCCTTCTCCAGCGGATCTTCCGGAAGATCTTTCCCTATATACCAGTCCAGTATTTGGGGCTTCCCTTGCGGGTCAGCTGGTAAAGAATCCACCTGCAATGCGGGAGACCTGGGTTCGATCCCTGGGTTGGGAAGATCCCCTGGAAAAGAGAAGGGCTACCTACTCCAGTATTCTGGCCTGGAGAATTCCATGAATTGTGTAGTCCATGGGGTCGCAAAGAGCCGGACACGACTGAGCACTTTCACTTAGCCAAGTGAATTCTTTGCCACTAGCGCCACCTGGGAAGGACTGATCTGCCGTTTAGAAGCCGTGGCGACTGTGAGAGCACCAGGAATAGGAGACACTCAGGCTGTTATTAGGCTCGAGTGGTGCCCACCCCCGCAGGTGAAATGGTTGCTTGGCTAGTTCTTGGCTCCAGCGGACAGAAGGCACACTCTGCTCTTCACTCAGATAGACTCCTTCTAGCTACCCCCGGCTGGGATTGCTGGCATTTTCCTCATAATCTGGGTCATCAGGGACCCACAGAGTCCAGCCTCACCATCATGCACTTGGGTCGTGTTGTTCCTGACTCCATCTGCACATCTCTGCTCCTCATCGCTTACGTGTTTTCTCATGGAACCAGCTCTCCTGGAAGTTACTTCATGAAAGCTCCTATGCAGGGGGCCCATCACTTTTGTCTACAGATTGATACAGACACACCAACGTTGAGTTCCATAACCCCAGAAACAAAGGTTCTCCCAAACCCACTGCAGTATTCTTGCTTGGAAAATCCCATGGACAGAGGGGCCGGGCAGGCTACAGACCACAGGGTCACAGAGTCGGACACAACTGAGCTCACACACACACAGGCTCCCTCGACACCGCCAACCTCGATTGAGTTAGATCCACCTGCCTTCCCTTTGCAGAGCACCCGATGGTGGTTCCCTTGGAGAGGAGAGCAGGAATCCCACCATGGACCCTCAGGTAGGGGGTGGGTGGGGAGAGTCTCACAGCCCTGGGCTGGCCTGCAGTCTGGGTTTGTTTCTTTCTCCTTAAGTTGCGCAGAAGAGAAAAATATGTCCCCTTGAGGGATTATTAGAAGGACACCACTGTAAACGTTTTTATTTGAAAATGTGTGTGACATGAGTTTGGATAAACTCCAGGAGTTGGTGATGGACAGGGAGGCCTGGTGTGCTGCAGTCCATGGGATCGCAAAGAGTCAGACACGACTGAGCGACTGAACTGAACTTTATCTTCTAATGCATAAGCATGTCTTACGTGTGAATGTTTGCTTTTTGAATATGTGTGTGTGTACATATGTTAAAGTATAGTTGACTTGCAATGGTGTGTTGGTCTTAAGCGTACAACAAACTGAATCAACTAGACGTGCATGCATTCCACCTTTTTTCCCCAAGATTCGTTTCCTATACAGGTCATTATAAAGTACCGAGTCAAGTTCCTGGGCAGCACAACAGGTTCTTGTTAGTTATCAGTTTTATAAATGTTTTCTATGGTTTATCAGTTAAATTATAGACTTTACGTCTCCAAACGTTTGAATGAAATTTGGTTCTCTACCAGGGCTGACCTTGCTGTGCCGTGGTTTTGAGTGAAGGTGAGGACTTTGCAAACCCCAGGCTGTAGGAGGGCTCGGACCTGAGCATCTTGGGTTGAGACCATAGGGCACATCTCCTGCCACCCCACGCTGAGGGTTTTGGAGCAGGAAGTCAGTGCTGGTGCTGAAGCTCCAAGGTGACAAATATTTCTCCCTGATATTTCTGCACTTTAATGACTATTTCTACTAATGCTTGTGCTAATAATTTTTAATGGTTCACACTGAGTAGGTGACATTTTGATACATTAATGAGCCTTATCGATGACTTTGAAAAGTTCTTTGGTCTGCCAGGACACTTTGCCTTGGTCCCCAAAGGAACGGCTTCAGTGCTGACCCCTTCCTGTGCTGCCTGTGAGCTGGGAAGTGGGTGCCTGGCCAGCTGCCCCTCTAAGAATAAGATTCGTCACTAAATCATGTCAGAGGGATTGGATTGTGCTTCCAAGATTTGTCATGAAGTATTTTCCTTGAAGATCACTTGCTTCCTCTCAAAGATCTGTCAGAGTGTTTGAGAAGCATAAGCCTTGCAGACAGCAGGGTGGCTCTGTCCCACGCCAAAGCAGAGGGCCAGGTCAGGGGTTGCTCATATCTGCTGGGGGAGGCCCTCCCTCTATAGAGCCTTCCAGGAATCAAAAATGCCAGAGGTTGGGAGGATTCCTCCTGGGTGCAGATGCCTCACAGTCCCCGAAGCTTACCCAGGCCACCTTGGGTACTGATGACCTAAGGCAGTATTTACACAGGAAGGTGGTGTGTTTGACCAAATTAGGACAAGTGCCCCCAAAGAAGGGCTTCCCAGGTGGTGCTGTGGTAAAGAACCCACCTGCTAATGCAGGAGATTTAAGGGATACTGGTTTGATTCCTGGGTCAGGAAGATCCTCTGGAGTGGGGCCTGGCAACCCACTCCAGTACTCTTGCCTGGAAAATTCCATGGAGAGAGGAACCTGGGGGGCTACAGTCCATAAGGTTGCAAAGAGTCGGACACGCCTGAAGCAACTTAGCATGCAGCACACCCCAAAGAAAGGGAAGCATAGGTAGTGATCCTGAATTTTGCTTTTCTGGGAACCAGGGTTTTTTCATTTGTTCTCAGGTTTCTGGGAAATAATGGGCAGGGACATTCTCAGGCCCAAGATTTGCCAGAGAGGAAATAGTCTGAGATCAATAAAATAAAAGCTAACCCAGCAGGCATGTCCCTGTGCGCCAGGCCCTCAACTTACCCTGCAGGTGTCACTCCATAGAAGTAAATGCGTTGAGGTCAGGACATTTTTTTTTTTTTTTTGGCCACTAGTTTATTCCAAGACCCTAGAGGAAGTAAGCTCTCAATAAATATTTATTGAATGGAACATTTCAATTCTTACCACCGCCTTGTGGGGATAACAGGATAATCCACATTTTAGAATCCCTGCTCAGAGCAGTTAAGGCCCTTGTTCAGTGTCAAACAGCTGGGGAATGGTGAACGCCGGGACGTAAGCGTTCTGTGGGGCTTCCCAAGAGTCACGTGTGAGGTGACCACATGCCCCTGCAGGACCTGAGGAAGGCAGAGGGAACACGTAGCACGGAGAATTGGTGGCGGGGAGGCGCTTCAGGAAAAGGCAAGCAGTCTCTGTTGACAGCTACCTGGACACTTTCTCTGCAAACAGTGAGAAGCCTGGGGGCAGGACCATGGACAGCAGAGCTGCCCCGGGAGCAGCCAGGGCACTTCCTTCTTGAACCACAGAGGCAGGGGGCCGAGGAGTAGTTACCAGTGCAAGGCCATTGTGATCCGACCCAGGAAGGAGGCCGAGGACAGAGCAGGAGCCCAGGAAGGTAGTCGAGGAGACACAGAGCCCAGTGTCTCCTCGACTACCTTCCTGGGCTCTGGGCATTTCTTGAAGACACCAGGAGAGGGGGCTGGAGTCGGCCTTCTTGGTGGCCAGGGAGGATCAGTGTGCTTCTTAAATTAGTTGTATTTGATGGTTTCAAACTGTGCTGGAGAAGACTCTTGCAAGTCCCTTGGACTGCAAGGAGATCAAATCAGTCAATTCTAAAGGAAATCGACCCTGAATGTTCATTGGAAGGACTGATGCTGAAGCAGATACTTTGGCCACCTGATGTGAAGAGCCGACTCATTGGAAAAGACCCTGATGCTGGGAAAGATTGAAGGCAGGAGAAGAAGGGGATGACAGAGGGTGAGATGGCTGGATGGCATCACTGACTCTGGATATGAGTTTGAGCAAACTCTGGGAGATAGCAAAGGACAGGGAAGTCTGGTGTGCTGCAGTCCATGGGGTCACAAAGAGTCGGACAGGACTTAGCAACTGAACAGCAACAAGTACAAGGTTATTTCATTATTTAGTAGATCTTGTTTTTCTTTGCATTTGGAAATCTCCGTGAACAAAGATGTGCTGTCCGTCACCAGAAAGCATCACTCTCCCTCCAGTGCAAGGAAGCCCAGGGAGGGTTCCGGTCTGAGGGCATCAAAGTGGTCAGATCCCCTCCTTGTTCCTCTCTCAAAGTGTCCGTTTCAGCAAGCATTCAATAATTCAGAGATCCACTGGTAAAAATTAACACACACTACTAGATATAAAGTAGATAACGAACAAGGTCCTACTGTATGGCATAGGGAACTATATTCACTATCCTGTAACAGGAAATGGCAGCCCACTCCAGTATCCTTGCCTGGAGAATCCCATGGACAGAGGAGCCTGGCGGGCTGCAGTCCGTGGGATCGCACAGAGTCGGACACGCCTGAGCACAGCACGTAGGCACACACCAGCATTTCACTCTTCTTTTCTTCCTCCTCCTCTTCCTCTTCTTCTAGAGAAGTTTCCAATTCCCAGCAAAACTAAGCTGAAAGTACAGACAGTTCTAACATAATCTCTCCCCACCCATGCACAGAGTCCTTCAGCATCAACAACCAGAACCACACGGGTGCCTTGCTTACAACCGATACGCCTGCGCTGATACACCATTATCGCCCAGAGCCCATAGTTTATGTCATGTCCGTCTGCCAGGTGTGGACAAAACTTCACTGACGTTTCCATCATTGCAACATTATATCATACAGATTCAGGGCCCTAAAAATCCACCTGTTCATGGAGCGCTGATTGCTTCCCTGCACCACTGGCAACCACTGATTTTTGATTTTTTATTGTCTCCACACTTTTGCCTTTTTCAGAATGTCATATTGTTGGAATCATGGAGCATCTAGTGTCTTCAGACTTGCTTCTTTCACTTAATAATATGCATTTAAGATTTTATCACGTCTTTTCATTCCTGGTTAGCTCATTTCTTTTTAGTGCTGAATGATATCGCAATGTCTGGATATAACACAGTTGTCTTTTCATCTATTGAAGGATATCTGGGGTTGCTTCCAAGTTTTGGCATTCTGAATAAAGCTGCTTTAAACATTGGTGTGCAGATCTTGGCATGGACACAATTTTCAGCTCACTTGTGTAAGTACAGTGGAGTGGGATCGCTGGATTGTGTGGCAAGACTCTGAGGCTGTTGATAAGAACGTTTCTGGCTTCACGAGAAACAGACAGACTGCCTTTGAAAGCAGCTGTGCCGTTTTGCATCCCCACCGGCAGTGAATTGGAGTTCCTGTTGCTTCACGCCCTTGCCAGCCTTTGGCGACGTCAGTATTTCTGGTGCTGGCTATTCCAGTAGATGTGTTCGCGGAACCGCATGGTTTTAATGTGCAATTCCACAATGACTTGTGATGCTGAGTGTCTTTGTATGTACTTTATTGGCCATTTGTATACCTGCTTTGGTGAGGTTTCTGTTCAGACCTGTTCATTTTTCAGTTGGGTCATTTTGTTGTTGTTGATTTTTAAAGAAAACTCTCCAAAACTTGGTACGTTTTGGACACCATTCCTTTATGAGATATGTCTCCCAGGCTGTGGCTTGCTTTCTCTTTCTCTTGATCATCCCTCCTCCTTCCACTTCAGTAATTATCCTCTGGTGTTCCCTGCAGTCATTATTGATGTGCCTTTCCATTTTCATCTTGAACTTGTTTGGTTTGCCTACAATGTTTCATGAGCATCTTCTTTACAGTTTAGTAGAATTATTGCTTACTTTTCAACCTGGTTTTAAATGCATCCTGAAAATCATCGACTCTTGATTACATAATTGCTCAGAAGCATATATAATTTTTTATAAGTACTTTATACGTTGTATTAAATTTAGAATGGGTGAAATGTTTTATAGTTTATGTAGTTTATGTAGACATTCTAAGCTTAATTCCAATTAATAAGAATAACAAGCATTCAGGGCTGTGTGAAAGTCTTATGGATAATGATTCTCCCAGTCCTGTGTTGGTGTCAACATCTGTAATTAACAGCTGGGGGAGTGCCCAACTGCCTGTCTGCTTCTGTATTTATTGCCTGGAGTGACTGGGTGTCACCAAGCCCCGCTGAGCCTTGGGGGAGGGTACGTAGCCTGAATAAGAGGGTCGGCAGGCAGCACAAGGAAGGCACTGATCAGTTGCCAGGGAGAAGGTGGCTTTCCTGCCCACTTTGTGGGTAAAGGGGGAGCTGCCCCTCCCCACAAGGCAGGGTTTCCTTTACAACGAGACGTCACATCTGGCTCCTGAGGCATAGACTTTGTCATAGGGACGTGAGTCTGGAAGGGCTGGCGGGCTGGGGGATGTAACAGAAGAGAACCTGGAAGCCAGACAGCAGGTGTCTCAAGGGAGGCGGGAAGGCTTGCTGCAGATCCCAGGGGCTGTCAGCAAGCGGGCTATGGGCACAGGGGTTGTAGATCGGTGCCGGGGCTGCACCCCGGGCTAGTGTTCGGTGCTGGGGGGTCGTCGTCAGGAGCACTGTGTGAGGCTTAAAGGGCAGAGAGAAGCCAGGCAGGGAGCTCTGGGGCCTGGGTGGTTGCCTGGCAGAACCGGAGCTGGAGGGAAGCCTGCAGGCCTGTGGAGGGGCAGGAGCCACAAGGAACCAGGCCGGCGGGGCGGGGTGGGATGGTGCCCGGGTGGAATTGTTTTGTAAACCACAGGGAAAAGTAAAGGAATGCATCCTTGTTGCAGTAAAATGGGAGAGCGTATACAAAAACAGAAAGAGAGGTCACCCGTGGTGTCGTGCCTCCAAGCTCGCAGCGATCACCCACAGTTTTTGAGCCTTCTGTTCAGGTTCACTGTGTCTGGAACCCTCGCTCTCCGCCTCTGTCACCCTGGCCCCTCCTGGAGCACTTCTGTCCCCTGGGTGGTCTCACCTGCCCTGGGTCCCCTCCCAGAAGAAATCGTGCCTCTTGGTTGCAGTTCGTGTCGTAGCAGGCGCTCCGTAAATGTTCCACGAATGAATGAGTGAATGAACAGGGGCGGTGTGTCTTTGAATTCCCATTGCTCTGTATAGGGAGGGCGTTTGGGATCTGCTTCTGCTTTCCAGCCTTTGAACCTTGAAGGCGTCTTTGAGGCGTCCTTTACCTGGATCCATCTGAACCCCTGGTTGCTATTACTGGAGGGCAGGAGGGTTTCAGCGACACCCAGGGAGCCACATCTTTTTATGTTGATTCTTCCCAATTTCCCTAGCATGTGTTGCTAACAGGTTTGCTTAGTCAAAGGGCATAAGACTTTTAAGGCTTTAAATAAATATTTCCATGTTTTTCTGTAGAAAAAATGTACCAGTTCACTCTTTCACAAGTGATATTTCTACATACTTTCATCTGCATTTGCATATTTGTGTGTGTGTGTACACATACGTATGTTTTGTAATCTTAATTTTTATATGTTAGAATTGCATGCTACTGTTTTAAAAACAGACTATTTATTTCCAGTTTTTAAAAGCATGTTGATTGCCTCCTCCTTGGGTTGTTTTGTGTGGAGTACCTGTTTAAGTGTTACTCATTTTTCTACTAGTATCTCCGTCACTGTCCTGTTAATCCTCTTTATTTATTAAGCATGTTAACACCTTGCTTTTATGTTGTTGCTCAGTCGCTAGGTCAGGTCAGACTCTTTGGGACCCCATGGACTGCAGCACGCCAGGCTTCCCTGTCCTTCACCATCTCCCGGAGTTTGCTCAAACTCATGTCCATCGAGTCGGTGATGCCACCCAACCATCACATTCTCTGTCACCGCTTCTCCTCCTGCCCTCAATCTTTCCCGGCATCAGGGTCTTTTCTGATGAGCCTTTGCCTTTGTATATGTTACATTATGTACGTTCCGTATTTATTTTTTGACTTCAGCTTTATTTGCAGTAATTTTGGACATTGAAAATAGAATCTTTTTTAAATTATTTATTTTAATTGGAGGTTAATTACAATACGGTGTGGTTTTTGCCATACATTGACATGGATCAGCCACGGGTGTACGTGAGTCCCCGTCCTGAACGCCCTCCCACTCCCTCCCATCCCATCCCTCTGCGTTGTCCCTGTGCACCGGCTTTGAGTGTCCTGTTTCATGCATCGAACTTGGACTGGCGATTCATCTTGTGTTGCCTCCTTCATTAATTATCTTTAGAAGTCTTCTCTCCTCGCAAGCCCTCTGATACCTTCATCCTTTCACTCTTCTGCTGTTTGGTTCTTTTCGGGTAGCTAAGCTCGTTTGTTGATTGATGAGTCTGTCTGCTGTCCACTGATCTGAGCAGCACTGTTACAGTGTCAGGTAAACGTCAGTGTCTCAGGACAGAATCTCTGTGCTGCACCCCGTCAGGTTTCCAGGTAAACTTGGAGATCAGGCAGGAGAGCTCCTTCAGAGCTCCACTCTCCTTCTAGAGAGTGGAGAGGAGTGCTTTGCATGCGTCTCTGGGGAGTGAAGCTTCCTTCTGTCCCTAAGGAACGGCTGGGAGATGCCAGCTATCAAGAAAGGCTGTCGGCGCAGTGAACACCAAGCATCACCATCTCCCTGGAGACTTTCCTCACATTTTTCCTTTGTCCCTTTCCAAGGTGGAGCCAGGGCTTCCCAGGTGGCCCTGCTAGTAAAGAACCCACCTGCCAATGCAGGAGACTTGCAGGAGATGTGGGTTCGATCCCTGGGTTGGGAAGATCTCCTGGAGAAGGAAATGGCAACTGTCTCCAGTATATTCTTTCCTGGGAAATCCCATGGACAGACGAGCCTGGTGGGCTACAGTCCACAGGGTCACAAAGAGGCAGACACGACTGAACAGGGTGAAGCCACTGTTCTGATTTCTTTTCCCGTCGACTAGTTTTACCTGTTCTTGAGCTTCACATAGATAGAATCATACAATATACACACACCAAAAAAAAAAAGGAAGAAAGAAAAAAGAAAGTTTTTTGATTTTCTGTGGACTGAACTTAGGAGAACGTTCTATGAAGAATGTAGGACCGTAAAATAACATTAATAGCCAGTAGTTCTGGCAAGCTTGCCACGGGCCAGGCGATATGGCCAATTTACTTAGACTGTTGTGTGGTCTTTGCAGAGTCCTGCTTTGGGGAGAAACCCAAGGGGTCTGCACAGAGGGGGTGTCACTTGTCACAGGTTCACAAGAAGGGGTGTCCAGGGGCCAGCCTGGCCAGCTCACCCTGTGGGAGTGCCCAGGAGGATAGGGATGTGTGAAGCTGGGGTGTGGGCTGACCGTGGGCCTTCTGGTCATTCTGGGTCATGGCCGGAACCTCGTCCCTGTGTCTGCGGTCTTTCAGAGTGGGTCTCTGAAGTTCAGCTGCAATGACCTTGTTTGGGTGGAGACCCTGAAATCCTGGTCTCCAGGAGTCTGGTGACCGAGCTCTGGGGTCTTCCAGGCAGAATAGATGGCGGCCTTATCTAGGGGGCAGCAGCCTGTGCCCTGCAGGTCCCGGGAAGGCCCAGCCCAGGGGCGAGGGCAGCAAGGCCTCGCTGAAGCCCACGGACTCAGGCTTCGGAGGGGCTGGTTTTTAACCTCGTCCCTTTGCTTTTTCACATGAGTTCCTGTCCAAGGCCTCGGTGACACGGCTTCCTCTTGTTACACTCCTGTGGACCTTTAACACTCCAGAGTATCATTAGAGCCGGGGACTATGTAAGCTCACTTTGTCCACGTTTATATGGTGTGATTGGTGTAAAAGGCACCACAGATCTCTTACCAGCCTTTTGGACATATTTAAGAATTCATTAGTCACATCACAGAGTAGGAAATGCACCTCATGTTGGGATGCCGTGTGTGTGTGTGTGTGTGTGTGTGTGTGTGTGTGTGCACGCACACATAGGCCTCACTGATACCAGAGGTCTGTGACATCATCCTTATTAAGTGCATTGCATTCCAGTCTATTCTTTTCTGTCCTCCCCACCTTTTTTTTTAATTGTTGGTTGCACCTACTACAGTGACCCCCTGACCTGCTGCTTGGTGGGCGTGCATGCATGCTAAATTGCTTCAGTCGTGTCTGGCTCTTTGCGACCCCATGGACTGTAGCCCGCCAGGCTCCTCTGTCCATGGGATTCTCCAGGCAAGAATACTGGAGTGGGTTGCCATGCCCTTCTCCAGGGGATCTTCCTGACCACCCAGGGATTGAGCCCACGTCTCTGGCAGGCGGGTTCTTTACCACTAGCACCACCTGACTTGGCACACACTTTAAAAACACCGTCCTGGTAGCATCGGCCCCACTGGAACAGCTGCCGACTAGCTGAGCACGGAGCTGACCTCACCCAGGGTGCCAAGTCCACCAGCACCAGGAGGGCAGAGTTTCCCATCTCTCCAAGGCCAGGCCCGTCCGTCATTCCAGCTCTTCATCCTCGCGTTCTGTGGCTGCCTTGAGAAAATATTTCATCTGGAATGTCAATCTGGGAGGGCCTGGTCTTCTGCAGGTCCCCTTCGAGCTTGCCAGTTACTCATTTAGCAGACTGTTACGAAGGAGGTCCCCCCGAGAGGACAGCAATATGCCATTGCAATAAAAGGTCACCCAAGGAGGAGCTGGCAAGAAGGCTGGGAGAGGGAAGACTCCATCCGGGGGACCTGGGCAGGATGTGTAGGGTCAGCTCCAAGAAGCATGGGGAAAGGTAGTCGGACTAAGTCACCAGCCTTCCAGCTTCATTTGTATAATCTCCTGGGAACACTGGATTCCTTAATAGCAGTGAGTGGTAATGACTTTCAGGGAGTAGGTAGGAAAGAAACTAGCTTAAAACCTGGTTGTCGCCTGCTTCCTGCCTCCCACGTCCACTCCTGCTCTGTGCCCTCACACCCGTCCTCTCCTGGACTGCGTGACAGCCCCCCACCCCAGCCTGTTCCCCCTCCAGCCCTGACCCACACTGAAGCCAAAGGCTGCCTCCAGAAAATGCCAATTAGATTCCGTCAGTGTTAGCCTAGAATCTTCCGTGGCTCCCCCCTGCCCGTGTGTGCAAAGGTGGCCAAAGCCCGTGGCGGGGTGGACCCTCCTCCACCGCCCGGCCGGGATCTGGTCTCCTACAGTCTCCCCGAGAGTTCCCGCCACCCCACAAAGTGTCTCGGCTTTCCCAGAGCGCTGTGTGCCTGACACCTCACATTCCACGGAGAGCTTCTTTGGCCCCTGGCCTATTTCCTCCTCATCTACCATCTCTGTTCTTTTAGACTTCTCATCCTTAAGATGCTGCTTCTGCAGCCCCTGCCCTTTGAAACCTTCCATATTTATCTCAGGCCAATGTCCCGCCTCTCTGCACCCCGTGGCCCATCGCTAAGGGGTGTGGGACATTATATCAACTTTTGCTTGGGCGGGGGGTCAGGGTGAAGGTGCCTAATCTGGCTCTCCTGATGGTCATTGAGTTCCCGGAGGACTGTGGGTCCTTGACTTCTAGCCCTGCTGGAAGCTTTGAGACAAGGTCACGTGTCAGTTGTACAAAGTTTGCATCACATTAAAGCTGTTGCTAATCAGCCCGTCTGGAATTTAAGGTGAGAAGGAACAACTAAGCCACGGCTCCTCGGGAAGACAAAGAAAGCGGCTGAGGGCAGCCAGCCGGCGCTGGAAAGGCCGTGGCTGTCACCGCGATTATTAATACATCGCAGAGACATTTTGGGGATTCCGCCATATTTTGTATGGTTGCCAACAAAATGTTGACAGTTGTATTGTGGTTAATAAATTCATTTAGATTTATAAGCATTGTTTACAGAACCTGTTCGCCTGCTGAAACTCGAACAGCATCTGTTCCTTCTTACTAATTAACTGCTAATTACGAATGAGCTTTGTGTGTTTGTCAGTATCACTGGCTCATGCATTTTGTAAGGAACATTAACAAATTGATTTACATAGTAGCAAAGCAATCAAAAGAGTAAACTGAACAGCAAGCCGCTAAAACCCTTCAGCCTGGTTTCTGAATGAAGCAAACTTTTGAGGCTATAAATATCGCCATAAATTTCCCCCTTACCTTAATTCCTTAGTAAAGGTGCGATGCTCAAAAGCCATATCCAGTGAGTAATAGTCGAATTAGCACCCCGCAGCAGGCGGCCCAGAGTGCTGTGGTGGTGACCCAGGGAATCCGTGAGGGATCTGACTGGGGAGAAGAGCCAGAGAAGTGGTCCTGTGGGAACCACGTCCCGTCCCTGTGGGACTCCCCGGGCTGCTACTGAACTCTGGCCTTCAAGCAATGCTTCACCTCCAGCCAGCGTGCAGCAAGGCTTTGTCCAGAGATATGAAACCCGGGATCTGTCCATCACACTGGTCCTCCCCTGGGAGTCTCAGATCTCAACCTGGGCTGATGCACATCATGTTCTTAAGAGCACGCATTTAAAAGTAACGAGTTGAAATGGGTGATTCCAGGAGCTCAGGGCTCATTGATTTTGCAGGGAGATGATGAAGGCAGCCCCCTGCTTTGCTGATAAGATGGGCCTGTTTGCAGCCCAACAGCTCCCTTGGGCGTTTCTTTAAAGGGACCTCCATGGTAAGAGCTAAAGGGCAGAGAAACAACCAAGGCGAGAGCAATGTGAGTACAGAAAGGAGGGAAGAGATGAGTTGCAACAGTAAGCATTGGTTCTCTGGTTTCCTCTCCCCAGATCTCAGATGCCGGTGTAAACTGAAGGTCGTGGGTGGGGCAGGCAGAGGAGTGATGTGTTCAGCGGTTTTGAGAATCGCTTGGGTTAAATGTCGTTCAAGAGCCTCGTTGTTGTTGTTCGGTTGCTAAGTCATGTCCGACTCTGCAACCCCATGTTGGGAAAGATCGAAGGCAGGAGGAGAAGGGAAGGGGATGACAGAGGATGAGATGGTTGGATGGCATCACCTACTTGATGGACATGAGTTTGAGCAAGCACTGGGAGTTGGTGATGGACAGGAAAGCCTGGCATGCCGCAGTCCATGGGGTCTCAAAGAGTCGGACATGACTGAGTGACTGAACTGAACTGTAGCACACCGGCCTTCCCTGTCCTTCACCATCTCCTGGAGTCTGCTCAAATTCATGTCCATTGATTCAGTGATGCCACCCAACCATCTCATCTGTCCTCCCCTTCTCTTGCCTTCAGTCTTTCCCAGCATCAGGGTCTTTTCCAGTGAGTCACTCTTCTTATCAGGTGGCCAAAAGATAGGAGCTTCAGTTTCAGCATAAGTCCTTCCAATGAATATTCAGGATTGACTTCCTTTAGGATTGGGTGGTTGGATTTTCTTGCAGTCCAAGGGACTCTTAAGAGTCTTCTCCAACAAGAGCCTTACATTAAAACAAAAAAGTACCAGTGAGAATTTACTGAGATGGGACATTTATCATAAAGCATCATGAGACAGCACTGGCACAAGCTTTGACAGACATGTTCAGGGTCAGGACCTTTGGCAAGGTTCAGAGATCCAAGCTTTGGAATGAAACCCAACTTACCAGCTGTGCACCTCAGGTAAACCCCCCCAGCCTCTCTCTGAGCCTCAGGTAGCTCACTTATAGAAGAGGATTGATAGAACAGCCCCCTTCCAGAGTTGCTGGATGGATTTAGAAGTCACCAGAAAGCCTCTGAAAAGCAGGTGGCACCTTACCACAGCTCGGGAAATGCAGTTACTGCCATCGTAATGTCTGCATTCACGTGGAAGCAAATGCATGTGGAGAGGCACCGTCAACAATAAAACCGTATCATCGCTGTTATTTATTTCTAAGTCGTGTCTGACTCCTTGTGGCCCCATAGACTATATAGCCTGCTAGGCTCCTCTGTCCGTGGGATGTCCCAGGCAAGAATCCTGCAGTGGGTGACCATTTCCTTCTCCAGGGCATCTTCCCCACCCTGGGGTCTAATCCAAGTCTGCCGCATTGCAGGCAGATTCTGTTGTTTTCTTTTTTTTTTAACAGCTACTTATTTTTGGCTCTGCTGGGTCTTCGTTGCTGCACGGACTTCCGTCTCGTTGCGGCGAGCCGGGACTACCCTTCAGTCTGGTGCTCGGGCTTCTCTTTGTGGTGGCTTCTCTGGTTTCAGAGCGCGAACTCCAGGGCAGGTGAGCTCAATAGCTGTGGCTCCAGGCTCTGGAGCACAGGCTCAGTATTGTGGCACAAGGGCTTAGTCGCTCCATGGCGTGTGAGATCTTCCCAGACCAGGAATTGAACCCCCATCTCCTGCACTGGCAGGTGGACTCTTAACCACGAGGCCACCAGGGAAGCCCATTGAGCTTTATTAGCTCATGATAATTACGTTTGGGAGGAAGATGCTCCTTTCTCATCAATAAGTTTATTGCTCTTTCAGATAAAGGGAGAAACTTTAAGTGAGCATGAGTGTTATAGGTGGAGAGTTCAAGAAGTGTTTAGGATGGAGTAACTGTTATATCACAAACCTGTAATGTTCATTTTGCATGTTTAACCGATAGCCGAGCCACATGATCAATACTTCAGTACCACTGCTGGTGGTGAGCAGCCTGCCGTTGGTGAGGGTTTGCCTTCAAAATAATTTCATTAAAAGCCAAAAACATTATTTGCATTTAAAAAACAATTCTTTCTTCTAACTCTTCATATAGTAGGAGGAGGAATAGGCTCTGTGCTTTCTGAAGCATTCATTCCTTCTTGCAATTTTGCCCAAGGATAAGTGTTTAGAAAACTTAATGAATTCAATATAGTTTGCTCCACAATATTAGGCAATCATCAGATTGAATCAGTGGACATGAGTGTGAGCAAATTCCAGGAGATGGTGAGGGACAGGGACGCCTGGCATGCTACAGTCCATGGGGTTGCCGAGAGTCAGACACGACGGACTGAACGACAACAGAGTGCATATCATTTCAGGTGGCCCCTGCTGACCCATCTATGTGCTGGCCACCATCATTAGTTTTAAAAAGGAAAAACTGGTTTGAATGAGAGAGTCTACACACTGGGACTCTCAGGCCAGCAGGAGCCAGGCTTATCTGTTTAGCTCCAGGGTGTACAGCTTCCAGCACTAAGGGCCTGGGGGCCAGAAGAGACCATCTCACAGCCTCCATCCTCACCTGGGTTCCCACAGATGACATTTAGTGAACAGGACGACTTGTCTTTTGGAATCTCATTGACTGAAGATTTTTTTTGAAAGCACAAATTAGAAGTGAACACTGTGGTTTTGGACTTGCTGTGAAAATCCAGCTTCTAAGACTTTTTGGTTTAATTTTGCCATTCAGGAATTTCAGACGTAAAGCCCTTCTTTAAGCTACCTCCAGTGAATGAGGCACTTATTTGTTTGAATGTTGTTGACATTTCCGTATTTAGCAAATCAACCACATTGGATATTCTGTGTGACCAGGGTCTAGATGTCAGAAGATGTACACGTGGTATTTTTCTCACCAGGGACTTTGTCTGCATTTAGTATTAAGCAATCTTTTGTGGGGAAAGCTCATGAACAATGGGAGGGAGTTAAAGTGAAAACACAAAGCCGTTCTTTTCCCCTTAAATATGGCACGAGGGACTCTGAGAAAACCTCCGCACCAGTGGTTTTCCATCTCGGAGATACATCTGTTCGCGTCTCTGCACACACACAGATGCTCATGCGCATTCCTTCCACGAAGGTCAAGATTCATTTGGTCTGGGTTGAGTCTGATGATATTCTCCAGGTGATTCTCAAGACTGTTCATCAGAGTCACCTGGAAGGCTTACAAACCCAGCAGAACATGGCATCAGAGGAGCCAGACCCCAGGCTTTGTGAATGGGCTCCCAGGGAGAGGAGGTTGGTTTCAAACCAGTCTTCCCAGCGATTTCACTTCCACCCCATTAAGAACCACGACTCGAGGGAAACCCAAGGCAAAGATGGAGGAGGCTGCTGCCACCTCCTCTCCGGGAGCCCTTGGAAAGGAGGGTGTCTGTGCTTTCACACTGAAACACTTCCTTATTTGCAGATTATCATCATTTGAAAGATATTTTTGTAGCTTGATTTCCACTCAGAAATAGATGTCACCAGCACAGGATGAGAGAAACTTAGAAAGAATTATGAACTTCTTTTTAAAATGAGAAAGTCAATGAAGGGAGGCAGTATAACCAGAAAAGGGGAAAATTAAAATCTGAAATAATTTATGAGCAAAATAATTTTCCAGCTAAGAGTATATTAGCTGTTTATTCAAAATGTGTGAGAGGGATGTTTGTAATCAGATCATACTGCGATCTTTGGGGGACTCACCATCTCCTTGCAACCCAGGGCTGCAGTTTCTCTGCTCCTGGACTTACGGTGGGGTAAGTACCATGCAGACGCCCCAGAGGAGACACACCTGTTGATGACCAGTCTTTGAGGAGACTCAGCCGCTTTCTAGTCGATGCCTTCAGCTGTCATGATGCTATTTAGCAAAGCAGTGGCTTAGAGACATAGCACAGTGATGTTTGTCGAGGGAGAAGACCCTGTGTTCTCTGCCGTATTTTCACCTGCGCGCAGAAACAGAACCTTTCTCGGTCTTCCTTTCTGATTCCTCCCTTGGGAATCCTTGTCATGTGATGGGTCAAAATTCCACATCCATTGGTCCAGGTTTGACATTCAGACATGTACTTCTAAGCAGGAGCCTTCTGGGCTTGAGGAGGTTGTGGCTGTGGGAATCAGAAGAAGAGGATGCATCTGGGAGATGTTATGGAAGTAGAATGGGCTGTACTGATGGACTGGTTAGATGTGGAGGATGAGGGAGACAGAGGAAGAAGGAACGATGCTGAGATTTCTGGCTTGGTGTGCTTCTCAGAAGTTGGTCCAGTCCCAAGGTGAGAAGCAGAACAGGAGGAGGGACCCCAGAAGACAGCACGTGTAGCTTACATGCCCTGAGTACCCAAAGCAAGCCAACCGGCAGATGGTTTTCTAGATCAGGGAAACCTGGGATGAAGATGTATACTTGGGGGTCATTTAATACAGAAATGGCAATCGAAGAACAACAAGAGGTCTTGAGAGCAAAGAACTGCACAGAATGGCACTGTGGGGCTGGAGTGTCATCTTAGAAAGATGAATGCTGTAAGAATGGGCAAGTGAAAAAGAGCCGATGGGGAAATGAGAAACAGGACCAGGGCAACGGGAGAAGAACTGAGAGACTGTGCCATCTTGGGGAAAAGAGGGTGCAGCTTTTAAAAGGAGACCAAATAGGAAAGGCAAAGTATCCATTGGTTTGGAGGACAGTGAGGTCATTGATGATATCGATGAGGGGACAAGGAGGAAGACAGATGACAGGCTGGTGGTGAAGAATGAGCAAGAGGGGACAGCGAGTGTAGACAGGACTCAGGACTTCAGGAAGCCTGTCTGTGATGGAAAAGAGAAAACTAGATCTAGAAATTACTGATTCATATGTATGAGTTGGTGATGGACAGGGAAGCCTGGGGTGATGCAGTCCACGGGGTCACAAAGAGTCAGACGTGACTGAGCGACTGAACTGATTCATATGTAATAACAAACAGTGTGGTAATGCATCTCTGTGAGTGCCTACTCAGAACTTACTAACAGTCTCAATCCTTAGGAAACTTGTGAACAGACACACATTCATTTTAAATATAGTTGCTTATCACTTGGCAACTTATAAACAAATACCAGTGTTTATCCAGCGCTCGCCATGTGCCAGGCGTTGTGATGTGGCTTGGCGTTACGATGCGAATGCGTTGACTTTCCTGACAGTCGGTTCCAGGTGGTTCTGAGCTTCTGTCCTCTTCTGCTGTTGCTGAATCAATAGCTTCAAGCACACACCCCTCCTCACAGCCTCATCCTGCTGTCGTTTCCCCACAATTTCCCGTCCCCTCTTATGTGCCCACATCCACTCCTCCCTCGAGAGCTCTCAAGGCCTCTTCCGTTATTATTTTTGGAGCCTCAACCTAGGGGCTTGCTCCTTGGAAGGAAAGCTATGACAAACTTAGACAGCATATTAAAAAGCAGAGACATCATTTTGCCAATAAAGGTCCAAATCGTCAAAGCTGTGGTTTTTCCAGCGGTCGCGTACGGTTCTGAGAGTTTGACTATAAAGAAAGCTGAGTACCGAAGGATTGATGCTTTCGATCTGTGGTGCTGGAAAAGACTCGAGAGTCCCCTGGACTGCAAGGAGATCCAACCAGTCCATCCTAAAGGAGATCAGTCCTGAGTGTTCATTGGAAGGACTGAAGCTGAAGCTCCAGTACTTTGGCCACCTGATGGGAAGAACTGACTCACTGGAAAAGACCCTGATGCTGGGAAAGATTGAGGGTAGGAGGAGAAGGGGATGACGGAGGATGAGATGGCTGGATGGCATCACTGACTCGATGGACGTGAGTCTGAGTGAACTCCGGGAGTTGGTGATGGACAGGGAGGCCTGGCGTGCTGTGATTCCTGGGGTCGCAAAGAGTCAGACACAACAAAAACTGAACAACTTAGACTCACCAGGGGGTTAAGATCATAGGGCACAGAATTAGCAGACATCTCTGTGTTTAAAAGAAATCTGTGGTCCCCACTCCACGATGATGCCTCCCGCCCTTGTACGAGGTACCGCTGCGGCATACGCTCTTCTGAGACATCCCCATCTCTTCCTCCTCTTGCAGCTTCTGCCCCAGCCTTGTTGTCGTAGGCGTGCCCACCACCCACGTGCCCGGGCATAGCTGCGGCCTCACCCCTGTGCCTTTGCGTGCAGCATTTATCCTCCGTCACACCCGCACCTAGCCTGGCCTGCTAAGTCTGCCGTCAGCCCTGCCTCCCCTCAGAAGACTTCCTGGCTTTCTTCCCACGGCCTCCGCACAGGAATGGCCTGGTGCTCGGCACCCTGGGTACTGACAATGGGTTATCTTATCCACCCCCACCCCGCCCCCAGTGATTCTCATCACGGGCAGCAGTTACAGCTTCCCGTGGGATGCGTCCCCAAGATCTGGTGAGGATGCAGGCTGGCTGCTGGGCTCTGTTGGTGAACAGCTGAAAAGGCAGCTTCCAGGCCACGGGCCCTGTGTTAGGCCAGGCAGGCCACCTAAGCAGGAACCGAACCATGTCCTGGACCAAAGCTCTGTCCAGGAGCCTCAGGGGCAGCCCACAGCTGGGCCATCCTGGCATCTGAGAAGGGTCACAGGGGTGCAGGGCAACCCCAGACCCCCAGCCACCTCCTGAATCAAATCCTGTTTATGGTGATTTCAGAGGCTCCAGAGCCAAATAAGGCACTGGGCCGCTTCTGTGAATGCAAGTAGTTACAGCCAGACACACAGGTACACCTGCTGTACTCAACATTCTTTACGAGAACAGCATGCACACGTGCTAAGTAGCTTCAGTCATAGCCGACGCTTTGTGACCCTATGGACCATAGTCTGTCAGCTCCTCTGTCCATGGGATTCTCCAGGCAAGAATACTGGAGTGGGTTGCCATTTCCTCCTCCAGGGCATCTTCCTGACCCAGGGATCGAACCCGCATCACGTACGTCTCCTGCATTGGCAGGTGGTTTTTTTTTTAACCACTAGCACCACCTGGGGAGCCTGCAAGAGCAGCGTGTGGGGCAAACTTGGCCCACAAGTTTGTCGGCCCCCTGCCTGTGGCCCCCTGCCCTGCTCATCTACAAAGAATCTTCTTGTTTTCTTTCCTGAGCACTTGCATCCCTACATCTATCTCAGTGACATTTGTAGAGTCACTCAAGCCGGGGACTCTTCTTGGTCTTGTCGATTGTCCAGCCTGTACCCTCAGGAGGCCTGCCCCATGGCCCTGGCTCAGCCCTGGTGCCCCTGTGCCCGGGCCTTCCACCTGATAGAACACCTTGCCTGCCCAGCTGCTCTTCTCCTGACCAGCTCTTCAGGAGAGTTCGCACATAGGCCTGACTGCTGACCCTAGAGTAGCCTGTCTGTGGCATGGCTCTTGGCTAATGTCTGGGAACTTGGATTTTGAGGAGAGGGTCCCCACAATCCCTGATCACCGCAGCTCGCTATACCTACTGTTTGTAGAACCAGGGTGGTTTGTGCTGAGCAACTGCTCTTCTCCAGGGAGCCTGGAAGTTGGGTCCATGCCGGGCAGAGGGTGCACGAGACCAGGCCTGAGTGCTGAGTCTGCTGAGTGTCCCTGGTGGCTAGCACTTGCCCCGAGTTGTCTCAGCTCCTGAGCTGTGTGTATGCTGTGTGGCTCCACCAGGAGGGGCCCCTGCAGGCTGCTCCCCTGGGCCCCACCCCAGGCGCCTCTTCCCTCTGCTGCCAGCAGTCAGGATCCTTTTTGCTGTAAACAGTCACAGATGTGACCAAAACTGCGTGCCCACTCCTGTGGATCTCCCACCAGGACCCCTGGCACACTGCACCTGTCAGATGCCATCTCCTCTTTCCTTCCATTCCACTATGTGCTCGATCCTCCTTTCCATCACCCTCGCCATGTTTGATTGAGGCCATGTGTTTAGTTAGGTGTGTTTCTGTACAGACGCTGGCGAGTTTGAGAGGCATCTTGTTCAACAGTGCGCTGGGAGTGGAGGTTTGGATCTGGGACTCAGAGGAGAAAGAAGGTTTTGAAGAAAGCCATTGGTGGTGTGCAGTCCCCTGGAAACCCCACAGGATGGAAAAGCTTGTCAGAACACCTTCTTAAAAGAGGTGCCCTGGTTCTCTGAAGGGCTGTGGCCTTCCCCTGCCCTTGCCCCACGATATTAAAAACTGCAGGGTGGTTGTCGTGTCCCAGGTTGACTGCACTGAACAAGGAGGTCGACAGCTGATCCGGAGTCGGTGGGGTAGGCACACAGGCCGACCGGGGCCCTAGGCCCCGCCGTTCCCAGTCTAGAGGGGGATGGAGCATCTTGGGAAGCTCTAGGTTTCAAGAAAAAGTCTTTGTAAGGATTGTGGATCTGTTAACAGAATCAGAAACTGAGGAAGAAAAGGTAATTCCATTAAAGAAGGGAAAAAAAAGCACTCCATTAGAAAGGAAGCCGGCACTGAAAAATCCTGGATCATCAATTCTTTCTTTTTTTCTCCACTCTGGAGTGTGGCCATTCTGGCCTTTACACTTTCCTCAGACTCAGCATCGTATTTCTGTTCACTTGACTCTTGCTTTTGATTTTTTTCAAAGGAAGAATCATCTGCAGTGAAAATGTTGTTTGATAAACATTCTCTATATTAAATCTATAAGTAATATGAACCTCTTCATAGATTATTTAGCCCGAAGTTCATTCTGCATAGAAACTTAAATTTTTGAAAAGACAGGACAGGGTTTGAATGAGTCCAACTGTTTTAACCATATTCATTTAATCCATCATTCTATCAAACAGATCTTTTCACTAGTTTTGAATAGTCGTGACTTCAGTGCAGCCAGCACTCCTAAAGAGATGATCCCTATCTTTCCAGTTAGGTTTCGAGACCTTGGCACGTGCTTCTCTGAGTACGTTTGCTAAGACAGGGACCCTCAGACACCCCTGCGCCTGACCTGTGTCTCAGCCTGAACCCTGCCTCCCCAGCACTCCACTGTTTGTTCTCCTGAGGATGACAAAATCCCCATGAAGTTATCCTGTTCCTGGCATACATTTCACATCATCAAAATGAGAAACTGGATTTTACTAGATGACCTTTAAAGTTACTTCCCACCTGAGAATTATAAGATTCTATAGTTTCACAGTCCGGTCAGTACGTGAGGGTGGGAGGAGTTAAAAAGTCTTTACTATCTCGATTTCCCTAGTATCTCTACCCCCTAGTGGTCGGGGGGCTAAGACTTCTTGCTCCCAGTGTAGGGGCCCTGGTTCAGTTCCCTGGTTGGGGAACTAGATCCTACATGCTGCAGCTAAGACCCAGAGCAGCTAAATAAATAATAAAAAAATACCCTTTAATATCAATTTCTGGTCGTTCCTGTAAGACCTGCCCATGTCTATTCACCTGTCAGAGTTGCCCCGTGGTGCTGAGCCTCTTCAGGGAATGGCCTGTCGTCATATTACTCCCCCCAGAGCCCAGCACAGCCCCTGGGGGAGAGTCTGCAATTGGTGAGATCCCGAATAAAGTGAGTAAAGCCACACTTGTAGGCAGACAGCTTCCTTCTAATAATGGGAGCTGGTTATATTGCATTTCAGACCTAAAAAAAAAAAAAGAGTAACTGCCATCTCAACTTTTTGGATTTAGCAAAAAGGGGGAATAATGCATGATGAAAATAATATCCATTGATTGTGATGTTCGTGGTGAGATCACTACTTATGAGACCAATGCTGATCATGTAACTCACCTATCAGGTCCTGTTCTCAAAGTTCTTGTGTATCTGGTGTATCCAAATGTAGCCATTCCACACAGCACACAGATAACTCTTCCTGATCCTCTCAACAAACAAGAGTGAGAAACACACAGTTGCACCTTGATCATTTTTTCCCTCTAACTTCTTCCTCAGCTTGTAAATACTCGGGACAGTTTCTCTCATTTGGGCTCTTAATGCTTTCCCACTGTTTGAGAGTCATATCCACAACAACTTTCTCTCTGCTTCTCACCGTCCTCTCAGTGTCTGGGGTCCGAAGGGGCAAGGGCTCCCTGGTCGTACGTGTACTTCAGAGGTGTCCTGGCCATGTTACTCCTTAAAGCTCTAAGTAAAATGACTTTGCTCTGTGGCGCTCTGTTAAATTGGCTGGTTAATTCTGGTGTTATTTACCCTGTAATTCATTAGCTTCACCCCACCATTGGCAGCTGACAGGCTGTAATTTCACGCCTTGCAATAAAAGATGTCTCGTAATCCGCTTCATTTAGCAGCAAGAGAATTTAATGAAATTAACTGCAGTCCTAATTATGCCAGTGAATACTAAAGACCGCCATCAAGTTTTCTCAGAAAAAAAGGACGAGGTCCACCTCATGAAGGATTTCAAATATAATTTCCTGGGAAAAGTTGCAAATGTCTTCCTTCTATTGGCCAACAAGGCCCAATTATGACTACACATATGACTGTAATTACCCGTTTTTTTCTGAATGTCTCTCCAAGTATTCATCATTTCCAATCAAATTTGAAAGCAGTTCTTCTGTTGGAGTGGTGGTGGTGATGTAAACAAGCTGACGTCGAGTTTTCCATCAGTGGTCTTTCCTCCATGCTGGCCCATGGCATGGATTTGCATCATGTCCCAGGTGGGTAGCAGGTTCGCAGCGTGTGGCTGGGAGAGGGTTCCCACGTACACTGTGGAAGACACCCTCCTGCCCTGAGGATACCTGGGGGAGCTGCCCACTGCAGATAGTTCCCTGTAGGGCCTGGAGTTTCCTATCTCACTTGCTTCTCCAGGACACAGGGTTTTCCCGTGCTTCTTGGTCCACCTCCCCCGCCACCCCTGGGTGGGAGGAAAATGTGTTCTTGGCACCCGATGTGACCATCTTCCTGTCGCAATGGTACACATTGCATGTCTCTCCTTAAGACACAGTCCCTCTACCTGTCCAGGCTCCCCTGTCCTGCCCTCCACCTTTGGTTTCTCTACCTGGGTCTCCTTCGCTGGTCATCCTCATTAGTGGAGGATACAGAATGGAGAGGAAGTAAGACGCACTCATGCTCCAAGAAGATCCAGGCTTCCCCACATCCCAGCCCTCACCCAAGGGGCCACACACCCAACTCCCCTCCTGCCCACGTCCACGTGCCTGGGCCGCTGCCATCGGCAGCTTCTCTTTGCGATGCAAACACTGCAGCAAGCCTGGGTGGGTTAGAGTGTGATTGAGAATAAAACATATATGCTGCACAGGGGCCAGTGAGGTAGAGACTCCTGGAGGAGGAATCACACGTTCTACCTTGCGTGTGCGTGCTCAGTCGTGACTGACTGCGACCCCATGGACTGCAGCCCCCCAGGCTCCCATCTCCACGGGATTTTCCAGGCAAGAATGCTGGCGTGGGTTGCCCTTTCCTCTTCCAGGGGATCTTCCTGACCCAGGGATGGCACCCTCATCTCCTGCTTCTTCTGCATCAGCAGGTGGACTGTTTATCAGTGCACCACCTGGGAAACCCCTCTACCCTGTAGAGACAGCAGTTCAAATACAGTCGTGAGAAGTTCTGTTTTATTTAAATACAGGAGAAACAGCAGTAGCCACAGTTATTAACTGCTACCCTTCTTCCTAATCTGACTTTAAAAATGAGTGACATTCCTCAAATCCTCAAAACCATCACCTGGCTTCCCTGGGCTCCACACCCCAGATGCACACTCAGTGGTGACGTTACCCTAGCAGCTTTTGTTCAGAGGCCACAGTGAAATGTGATGGTGAGGCGTCTGTTCTTCACTTGTGGTTGTTGGGCGGGCAGCCTTTGACCAGAAACACTTTAGAGACATTTGGGACAGCTGCTGTATGCTCCTGAAAAACAGCTGCTTTGCAAAGAGTATCCAAGTTCATGATCAACCTTTTTGTTCTCCCTGTCTCCAGGAGACAGGTGTTGTGCTATTGGGGACTCAGAGAGATAAGGACTGTACAGCAAGGTTGGGGGGGCTCTGTGGTCTCACCCCACAGCCCACTCGCACCAAGGCCATCCCAGGGGCCCTGCGGCCTTGCAGGTCTGTGTCCATCTGTGGGGTCAGGTAGGGGTCCTCCCCTGGGATGTTGGGTCAGTGGCAATGCTGGCCCCTGACTCAGGGTCTTGCCCTGGGCACAACCTCTGTCACCATGCAGTGTCCCCTCACTGCCCACAACCGATCGGGGCGGCTCCCAGGCAAAGTGTGGACTGCGACGGCATTCATGGGGCTCTCTCACGTCCCGGAGACCTGGTCTCTGGGTGTCCTCCCAGCTGGTCAGCCTTGGGCCCGCTGGCCAGCTTCTCTGGGCTCTCTGAGCTCCAACCTGGTCTGGAATGCTGGTGCCCGCGGTGCTCAGTGCCCAGCAGAGCGTTGGTCCTGACTGTGTGTGAGCATCCACTGGGAAGGCCCTGCTCTTGCAGTAAGAGGAAGGGAGGCGCCATGGATGTGGGGGTTTGGGCCTGGAGGACATGTAGAAGCGAACACCCGAGGCAGGGCCAACTCAAGGGAGGGGCAGAGTTAAACCAGATGCTCCCATGATGCACCAGGTTGGGGGCTAAATGCAGGGCAGAAGAAGCTCCGCCCCCTCTCCTTAAACCAGATGCTCCCATGATGCACTGGGTGGGGGCTATGGGCAGGGCAGAGGAAGCTCCATCCCCTCCTCTTAAACAGGCTCCCATGATGCACCAGGCAGGGGCTAAGGGCAGGGCAGAGGAAGCCCCGCCCCCTCTTAAACCGGCTGTGCCCATGATGCACCACGCAGGGCTGTGGCCTCTGTGAGAGGATCATACTGGTTTGCGGGTTTTCTGGCCTGGTGTGCTGTCTGCTCTGAGCGTCACTTCACCAGCCGTAGCCCTCAGTCTCCCCACTTTGGAGCATTTGCGGCTGAGGCCAGGCTGTTGAGGGGCAGGGCACGGGGCCCTGTGCCCAGATGTGCACCCTGGTCATCCGTGAACACCCAGGAGGCCGCCGAGAGTTCCCAGCGCGGGAGCCTGTGGACCCGGGAGTGGGGGTTGGGACTCGCGTCCTGACGCTCTCCGATCTGAAAGATGGGGGTTCTGGTCGCTTCTTGGGAAGGAAAGAGAGGAGGGCCCACTGTTGGGATGCACAAAGCCCCATCTCGTCGGCGGCGCGCCAGAGGTAATTTTGGCGACGAGCAGTAAGGAAACCTGAAGTATTTCTCTCCCAGACCCTCCCAGCTTATTAAAAGAACTTATAGACATGAAAATACATTAAAGTGGGCAAAGCGGAGAGGGTGAAAGAGATTAACAACCTTCGCTGAATAGAGCCTATTGATGAAGCAGGCCTGTGAGCGGCTGCGGGCTCTGAGACGAGGTGCGAGCCTCTGAAAAGAAGGTCAAGCCTGTCCAGAATTTAGGGGGGCGGGGGTGGGAACTGACATGTAAAAATACGAAGCGCCTGCCTGGCCCTCTCCTCCCTCCTGACTGGGCAGGTTTGCTCTGGGAAAGAGGAGACACCGCCCTGCCAGCCGATTTCCCAGTTTTGCACCCAAATTAAAGGATCCACTTAACATGCAGCAGACACGGGGCGGGGGGAGAGGGGGGCGGGTAGTGGCGCGTGTACATCTCGTCTGTTGTCTGGGGTGTCGCCTCTTAGTGTGGGTCTCAGCATGGAAGATGGTGCGGCAGAGGGGGCCGGGGCTGGAAAGGGGCGGGGCGGGGGACCGGAATCAGGCCAGCTTGTGACCGGTGTGGGTGCCTTCGGAGATCTTTCCAGGCAATGGGGTGTTAGCAAGTATGAGTGCAAGCAAGCCCGCCCGTGTGTGTCTGTGTGCGGGAGAAAGTTAGCCGTCAGTCAAGTTTTATCTCTTAATGAATAGAGACTGCTGAAGTAAGGGTTAGGTAATTGAGTTTATAATTAATTAGCCATAACCCTCATCAGATAAAGCAGTTGTGAGGATTTTTTTTTTTTTTTTTTTATCTCCTTTCTCTCCCCAGGGCCTGCCCTTCTTTGTCCTTGCACTGACAGCCAGCACTTATCTCGGGGCCGCTGCAGCCCGTGCGGGCAGCCCTCCACACCCCCCCGGCCGGGGCCCAGGGGTGGTCAGCCGGCTGCGCTTTGTGCTGGGAGGCCGGCAATCAGTCCAGCTGTCCGGGCCATGATGAATTAGCGGTGGGAGTGAACACAGAGGTGGACCCCAGATCAGCCCGATAGCTCCCAGGCCGCTTCTGTGTGTCCCAGCTTCAGCGCGTCTCTGATAGACCCTTGACATCTACCAACAAAGAGATTGCGAAGGTAGAGGTGGGGAGATGGATCGTGCTTCCGAAAAGTTGGGCAACATACAAAAGACCCCTTAATTTCAGTAGCTGGGCAGTTCACTCCACAAAGGAGGGAAATCAATGAGCGTTTCCACTCTTTCCTTGAGGACCTTTCTTCTTCATTTCTCTCCATTTACTGGAGCTCTCTGCATGTTCAGAGGACAAGCAATAAATAGTACACACGTAGGCATTAGAATCCAAGAGTGTCAAGGAACCTGCCTTTCTTTACAGACTATGGCAGCGGGGGGCTTCCCCTTCTCTGTTTCAAGCATAGAAATCTTGTGATAGAGGCACATTAAGGGAGGAATTTTTTAAGGTCCAAGGTTGTGCCTTTCTTACTGCTTCCGATACTGAATCAGAAAAACCCTGGACTTGAGATGTCAACTTCCTTTTGGTGGTAGTTGTTGCTTTCTCATTAACCCCAAGGCAGGTACAGATAAACCTCTCAGTCCCCCAGGGATGTGGCCCATCTAAGGATGTGCTTGCTTTTCCATCTCTAGTCGCTGCCTATTGTAGACACAATTTTGTTCTTCTTTGTTTGCCAGAGTAGGTATCGCTTCCCAAGACCCTCGGGTAATTATTTGAGGACTCAAAAAGCCAGAATGTTTTTCCAGACTGTGTGACTGAACCATGATTTTGAATGTTAATGAAAATTTAATCAGACCAAATATATTATTCAGCCTCATTTAGGGAGTAAAATATTATAAGTGCGTTTACAAGTGCTGAAATTTGTAGAACAAATGAGTTCATTTTTGTGGGGAGCAAAGTAAGAAACCCACAGGCTGATGTATTGAGATGGGAGAGAAGGATGGTTGTTTGTTTTGGGTTCTGCTAGAAATAAATGTCGACTGCTCTCAGAGTTAAGTTGGGAAACAACGTTAGTAGCAAAAACGCCAAAGGCCCATGATCTTCGTCACCTTCCAGTACAGAAACACCAGATGCTGTCATCGGGCTGCACCTAACGACTCCAGGTTTGTTTGTTTTTAATGAAGCAAGTATGGCAAATATGCCCGTTCAGGGCTTTCTTTGGGGGAAGGAAAAGGAATTAGATGCATAGATTCGTAGGATGATTAAGACCAAGATGTAGAATCCGAATTACGCAGCTGTCAAAAGTGGATCCGCCTCCCCTTACCTTCCAGACTTCCTGGGGTCACGTCCAACACCCAGAACAAAACCCACGAAAACCCCTGCGATCCTATGATCAAGCTCTGGCAACTTCTGTCACAGCTGAGCTAGTTTAGGTCCAGTACTTGATCAAGATCAACAGATACAGAACAATGCACAGAAAAGACCATGTTTCTTCTCTGCGTCCAACTGAACCGTGCATCATGGTCAGCAAACCACGTGGCCCAGGGCACAGAGTGCGTCTTCCTCTTTTTTTTCCCATCCCCTTGGGTAGGACCTGAGGTCCCTCCCTTAAGTGCCATCAGCCAGGCTACCCTGTCAGTTTTATTTTCCAGATGACTGTCATGCCCTTCTTCAGAGAGGCAGAGCCAACTGGTTCCTCTGGAACTACGCTGCAGATACAGAGTATCAGCTGACTCTCCAACCACTGATTGAGATGTGGTCGGTCATAGCCACAGACAAACTCCATGGTGGGGAGTCAGCTCATGGCCTAGACATGTGGTGGGAACAGAAGGCCGTGAGTCCAGGCCAGCCCGGTGCCTGGTGCCTCTACTTCTACCCATCAGTGCCATAATTTGGGGAATTTTCTTAGGCTGTCTAAGCTTTACTTGCATCATCTATTGAGCTGTGGGCTGTCACCACGAGTGAAGTTTCAAAAATGGCTAGGACTTTCCTGTTGGCGCAGTGGGTAAGAATCTGCCTGCCAATGCAGAGGACACAGGTTCAATCCCTGGTCCCGAAAGATCCCACATGCCTCCGAGCATCTAAGCCCATGTGCCACAGTTACCGAGCACTTGCTCTAGAGGGAGCTGCAGCTACTGACGCCCGCTCACCTAGAGCCTGTGCTCTGCAACAGAAGACACTGCAGTGAGAAGCCCACTCAGCTCAATGCAGAGGAGCCCTGACTCCCGTCAACTAGAGAAAGCCTGAGCAAAAGCAACGACGACCCAGCGCAACCAGAAATAAAAAATTTAAATAAAGCCCATTTCCTGTGGTCTTTAGGATAAAATGCAATTTTAAAAAAAGGTTAATCTCCCTCTCACCACACCACCACCCGCCACCCCCACTTTACTTTCATTTTTTTTTTATGTAGAAGTTAATGGAGCAAGTTATGAGAGACAGTTCTTTAGTCTTCCTTGGTTTTGAAGTCCGTATCCTAGGAAGTTTCGATCCCCGCTTAGCTCACTTCTGCAGCTGGAGCCCGGGACGTGGGTCGGCTCTTGTGGTGTGACCTGCATCCCAAGAGGCTGCTTCAGAGGGAGAGCTTTCAGTTTTTTTCTCTCTGTTACTTCTGAAACCTCAACATCATTTAAACTGGGATGACTAATGGATCCTTGCCTGGTTTTGTGCAAGTAAAGCAAAGCAGAAAAGGTTTAAAGGAAGACCAGATGAAGGCCTTCCTTTGTGACGTTCAACTGGCCACCGTTCTCAGGCGTCCCACGTAGATCCTGGCCTTGCTGATGCGTGAGCTGCTGTTGCATGCGTCAGGCTTGGGATGGAAGAGACGGGAAGGTCTGGTCAGCGGGCGACGGGAAATGACGACATGGCTGGACCAGGGGATTCATGGTAGTGTGGCAGGCATTTCAGACTAATTAGTATATTTATTCAAAAGAAAATGTCACCCAAAATCCTAAATTCTCTTCGCGCTCTTCTATTTAAACATGTTTTCATTCTGTTCATGAGGTTCTGAAGGCTCAAGATCAAACTGCCAACATCTGTTGGATCATAGAAAAAGTAGGAGAGTTCCAAAAAAACATCTACTTCTGGTTTATTGACTACATCAAAGCCTTTGATGGTGTGGATCACAATGAACTATGGAAAATTCTTCAAGAGATGGGAATACCAGACCACCTTACCTGCCTCCTGAGAAATCTGTTTGCAGGTCAAGAAGCAACAGTTAGAGCTGGACATGGAACAATGGACTGGTTCCAAATTGGGAAAGGAGTATGTCAAGGCTGTATATTGTCACCCTGCTTATTTAACTTACATGCAAAGTACATCGTGCGAAATGCCAGGCTGGATGAAGCACAAGCTGGAATCAATATCAATAATCTCAGATATGCAGATGACACCACCTTTGTGGCAGAAAGTGAAGAAGAACTAAAGAGCCTCTTGATGAAAGTGCAAGAGAAGAGTGAAAAGCTGGCTTAAAACTCAACATTCGAAAAACGAAGATCACGACAACTGGTCCCATCACTTCACGGCCAATAGATGGGGAAACAACGGAAACAGAGACTTTATTTTCTTGGGCTCCAAAGTCACTGCAGATGGTGACTGCAGCCATGAAATTAAAAGACGCTCCTGGAAGAAAAGTTATAACCAACCTAGACAGCATATTAAAAAGTAGGCACATTACTTTGCTGACAAAGGTCCATGTAGTCAAAGCTATGGTTTTTCCAGTAGCCATGTATGGATGTGAGAGTTGGACTATAAAGAAAGCTGAGCACCAAAGAACTGATGCTTTTGAATTGTGGCGTTGGAGGAGACTCTTGAGAGTCCCTGGGACTGCAAGGAGATCAGTCAATCTTAAAGGAAATCAGGCCTGAATATTCTTTGGAAGGACTGATACTGAAGCTGAAACGCCAGTACTTTGGCCACCTGATACAAAGAACTGACTCCTTGGAAGAGATCCTAATGCTGTGAAAGGTTGAAGACAGGAGAAGGGGATGACAGAGGATGAGATGGTTGGATGGCATCACTGACTTGATGGACATGAGTTCGAGCAAGCTCCAGGAATTGATGATGGACAGGGAGACCTGGTGTGCTGCAGTCCATGGGGTCACAAAGAGTCAGACATGACTGAGTGACTGAATTGAACTGATTTAAACATCATCAATCTTTCCTCGACTTGGTTATTAAGTCAGTAACAGATTGAGTTCAAACCTAATTCCAGACTTATTTTATCTTAGTTTTAAAAGCTGAGTTACACTGAATTAAAAATGAAGTGATTCCAGGTTTAAATATAAGTAGAGTGTCTTCCTTCCCTTTGGACTCATTCCTAAACTTTGGGTGTTTGTAGTGCTCAGTCTCCAAATTGTGTCCAACTTTTTGTGACCCCATGGACTGTAGCCTGCTAGGCTCCTCTATCCATGGAATTCCAGTAGGTTGTCATTTCCTTCTCCAGGGGAACTTCCTGACCCAGGGATCAAACCTGAGTCTCTGGCATTGGCAGGTGGATTTCTTTACCACTGAGCCACCTGGCTGCTGTCCATACACATTGATTCAGACCTCTTTCTTTTGACTACATGATGCTGGAAAACCAGGAGGCCTATTGCTACCTGAAGAACTAGACACCCAGGAAGGGAGGAGGCGTCCTTGATCGTGTTGCAGAGACGTGGGCTTCTTTCCCTTGGTGGGGAGAGTAGGGGACATCTCTGGAGGCACAGAGGCTGCTGCATTCCCAGAAGGCCAGTCTTGTCTCGGAAGTACTGACAATATTTCTAATGTGCATATTAATCTAGCATCCCTGGGGCTGTGGCTCCTTCCCTGAGGTTTGTCCCCATCCTTGGTGGCTCACCTAGAATGGTCTGGGGGCTGCATGTGAGAAAGTGCACCTCGCCTGGCGCCAGCAAGGAGACAGGGGCAGCCCCAAACTGTGGCACCGGGAGGCATCTCCTGGCTCTGCCCTCTTTGAGTTCAGGCTCTGTGTGTGCTCCTGCTCCGTGTGCTGAAACCCGGGTCTTCCTGTTGTCTCTGTGTCTAAGCCAGCAGTAGCGTAGACAGAAGGCCCCCAGATGGTGCTCACATAGAACACCTTCCTGTACAATTCTGACCCTGCCCACGTGGTCTGGGGACATGGTGTGCACTGACCAGGCAGTGACCTTGACCCAGGACACATGTTGGCCCTGTGTACACAGGCTGAAGTGAAAATGGGGACTAATGCAGGAGAACCACCAATAAATGTCCCTGCCAGGGTTGCCATTACATTTCAGCACTTCTCTTATATGTGGAGTCTAAAGAAACAAAACAAAAAATGAGACTCCCATAAAAGGAAATCAGATTTGTGGTTTCCAGAGAAAGGGGGACAAGGAGTTGGAGGAAGGTGGTCAAAAGGTACAAACTTCCAGGTAATACATTAAGAAGATAAGTAAGTGCTAGTACCATGGTGTCTTGATGACTGTAACTTTGTGATATAGTCTGCAATCAGGAAGGTTGATTCCTCCAGCTCCAATTTTCTTTCTCAGGATTGCCTTATATCAGAGTCTTTTGTGTTTACAAATTGTTAAAAAAAATAAATTGTTCTAGTTCTGTGAAAAACACCACTGGTAACTTGATAGGGATTACACTGAATCTGTAGATTGAATTTGCTAGTATAGTCATTTTCACAATATTGCTTCTTCCAACCCAAGAACATGACATATCTCTCCATCTGTGTCATCTTTGATTTCTTTCATCACTACCTCATAGTTTTCTGCATACAGGTCTTTTGTCTCTTTAGGTAGGTTTATGCCTGGGTATTTTATTCTTTTTGTTGCAGTGGTGAATGGGATTACTTCCTTAATTTCTCTTTCTGATTTTTCATTGTTAGTGTATAGGAATGCAAGGGATTTCTGTGTGTTGATTTTGTATCTAGTGAACTGACTAAATGTGTTCATTAGCTCTAGAAATAGTACTTGTGAACCTGTTTGCAAGGAAGGAACGGAGACACAGACATGGAGAATGGACTTGTGAGCAGAGCTAGGGAAGGAGAGGGTGGGCGAATTGAGAAAGCAGCATTGCCATATACACATTATCAAGTGTAAGACAGACAGCCAGCGGGAAGCTGCTGGATAGCACAGGGAGAGCCGCCTAGCGCTCTGGCGACCTGGAGGGGTGCGTGGGGCTCAGCAGGGGAGGGAGGCTCAAGAGGAAGGGGACACATATGTGACTGATTTGAGTTGTCGTACAGCAGGAACCAACACCTCACTGCAAAACAGTGTTCCTCCAGTTACATAAGCACCAGCGATGTGACGGGCAGTGTGTGGCTGTAGGCAGCACTGCTCTGTGGTGTCTAGGCAAGTTGTTAAGAGAGTGAGTCCTGAGAGTGCTCATCACAAGGAAAAGCTCCCCGCCCCTTTCTCTCTTTTCCTCTTCCTTTTCTTTTTACTGTATCTTTATGAGAAGATGAATGTTGCCTGAACCTTTTGTGGGAATCATTTCACAGCATTTGTAAATTAACCATAGTGCTATATGCCTTAAACCTATACGGTGATACGTGTCAGTCATTTCTCAGTACAACCAGAAGAAAAGCTATTGCAGACAGCACTGGCTGCTTGAGGCTAAAGCCCAAAGACCTCTTGTCAGTAAGGGGTCAGCTCATGCCGGGTGGTGTCTGAGCCACTTGGTTCCCGTGGTGAAGTCCGGATGGTGTAGTCTGGTGTTCAAGGACACTGCTGTAGACACATGTAAAGATGTACCACCTAACCCCACCCCAGTTACTGGTCCCAGAGTTGTTCATGTGGGAACAAGCATTCCGTGTGGACTTGTGTGTTGGAGCCCACCTGGGTTCCACCCCAGCAGTCCACAGCTCAGGGGAGAGGCTAGGCTTGTCCCTGGGTTGATGCTTATGGTCATCTTCCCTGAGGTCCCTCCCCTCTCCTGTCCCTGACCCTCCTGGGCTGCTCAAAACATGTCCGTTGAGGAGCACACAACCCTGGTTGCGGCCATAACTTTTAAAACAGAAACTGCAAAAGTGGATGCCCGTGAAAACATGGCTTGCTTGTCACACCCATGTGGTTCTTCTCTTCACGTGTGTCCCCTGCGTGTGTGACAGAGGAGCCCCTCTGAGCCAGTAGGCCAGCTTTGGGATGACAGCAAATACACGGTCAGTTGCTGGTAAGGAAAGATTAATAGAAGCATGTTCTGTGTGTTCCTGTAACTGATTTCCAAGAATTCAGTGTAAAAATCTCTTGCTTTTACACTTTTACTGGGTACAAAGAAAGCACTGAAGGACCCAGAGGTCTACTGAAGTTCATCCTGAAACATCCCTTTTGATCTGTGCCGTGTGTTTTGTTTAAGTGTTTGAATGTTCTAGGTGAGCATGGCTACTTTCCACAAGGCTGCCTTGGTGATCTCAGGGAATTTTTGTTTTTTCTGGCAGAGGACTGGGTAATTGACAAGACGCCATGATTGTACATCATTTAATTTAGTATTGCCATTTGGGGGAAGTGCTTATCTTAATTGCAAAAACCTTCAATTTTGTATAAATTCAAATGGAACACAATTCTGACGCTATAGCGATCTTCAAATTCCACCATCACCGTAACTACAGAAAGGAAACTGAGGCTGGGCACGTAACATTATAAATCATTTAATTTTTCTTTAGTTGATAAATTAATATTCACTACTCCATCACATTTTATCCAAGGTTTTGGAAACAGGGTTAAAACATGAAAAAATAACACTGTAGCATATAAACACAACATCTTTAGGGAAATATGTTTATCAAACTTCTTAGCTGCAAGATTCTGGAGGACTTTTTACTGATTAAAATCATTTCTCCTTCTAAAAGATAAGGCTTAGTGTTTTGGTTTTTTTGGTTTTTTTTTTAAGACAGTGAACCTTCAAGTTGGAAAGCTGACAGGCAGAACATACATATCTACTTGAATTTGTTTAAAATGTATCAATTTAGAGGGAATTATTTTTAAACTGTATAAAATTAAGAAGGCAGATGGCTTAAGTAGTTAGGATGACTCTTCTCCAGAGATGATAAAATGTAATGAATGTGAATTATTTCGCTGAATTATATTTTGTGCGCACCGTGATCTGTACTCCGTACTTACTGTGTACATCCCCTTTGTCAAAAGTTACAACGTATCCGTCTACCCTGAAAGGTCCCTATAATGTGAAGGTGGCTTGCCTCCATGCCTGTGAAATTGATGAGCTGATGAGCTGGGAGAGACTCCCTCATATTTTAATGCCAGCCGTACCAGTCCTCACCCCCAAAGAGCTGGGGCATCAGCATCGATGGTAGCAAGGAGTCTTTGCCGCTGTAATTGACAAATAATACCCCTCATAAATACTGCCAGTCTTTTCAATTAGTTTTCATCTAAAATTCGGGCTACAAAATGATGGCCTGTCAACTGACAATAAATGGCAAAAATTAATAAATTGTCTTCTAAATAGAATGGACACTTAAGAAAAATTGGGCAGCCAATTTAGCACAGCATGAAGCGAGGGGAACCTTCTGTACTGATGCCCGGCACTAATGTCGTCCTCGCCTTTATTAATGGTCCTCAGCGGCTGCTGACAGTTTTGTTGCTACTGGCAACTTTCTTCATTAAAATTAAAGCCAGCATCAGATTCCATTAGCCCGTACTCTGGGCACCTTGCATTTTCTTATACATATTGTTTCTTTTATTAACTCCCTCTCCACCCATGAGAAGTTTTCAAGGAATTTAGATGGGAGGAAATATTTGCCGAGGCCAGAGAACCGTTCTGGTGTCCTTAGGGAGAGATGGCTGTTACTCGCCAGGCTAGAGTCAGCTCCCTAAAACCTGCAAGCATCTCTTCATTTTGTCCCTTCCCTTTAAGAGCCTGTTTTATCTCCATAAGTGTGTGTGCTCATGCCTGCCAGCTTTCAGACAGAAACAGCCAAGTAGCATCAGGCCTTCAGCTTCCTCATTTTTCCCACCCCCCTCCCCCCAGCAGTTTTTGTTTGTTTGTTTTGTTTTTTAAGTTCTGGCTTTCCCTTTCTAACTTGTCATTCCCAGCTGACTGTACCTCGGAACAATAGTAGCTTGATGCTCGGAAGGACTTGAATTCACCAGGAATGCCTTAGAGTTATTTTCCCTGAAGGCATTACTTTTATCTGTAGAACAAATTTCAACCTTTGAAGGAAGAAAAAAAAAAAAAGCTTTGCTGAGCAAGTTCTGAACTATTGTCTGGAGATCGGCTCTGTGCCCCTCACAGCACCGTTCGCGGTTCAAAGACCGAAATGCCTCAGCCCGGGCTCCCAGCCTCTTTCCGCAGCAAGAAGTGACAAACAGCTCGGGATCCAGGGCAGCTCGGGTCCTGCTGGGGACCTCTGCGTCCACCCCACAGCAAGGGCCGTGTGGGCGCCGTGAGTGCCCCTCGAGGGGAGTCAGGCTGAGATCAACAGCCACAGGGCTCCTGCCCCTCCCAAAACAGTCCCTTAACTGCTTTCTTATGCCCTAAGTTGGGGGCTAAACCTTCCTCTCCATTGTTTTTCTTCTTTTCCTTCTTTCAACTCGATTTTACATGGAAAGAAACCCAGACACTTGTGAAAACCATAAAAGGCACTAAAGGAAAAGACATTTATCAGAAAACCTACTTGGAAAAATTTATCTCTGAGCATCCTGGCAGTCGAGGCAAAAGGGTACTCTGTTCTGTGGGGAGTCGTTACGTGAGCGCCCACCATTTCCTACAAACCCCGTAACCAACCTGAAATCCTGAGTTGTTGTTCTCTTGTTTTCTCAGGGGGCAGTTTATGGATTCAATGTACGAATGAGCGTTTTCTATCCACTTAGGTTTCTAGTCACCACTGTCTCACCCTGCCTTCAACTTTCACGTCATAGATAGGGACAAACGGTATCTAGGATAGTATTAAACCAAAGAGAAGCCAACACAGGAAACATCCTGTCTCAGTCTCAACTTTGGGTTTTTTTTTTTAACATAAGAAGTGACCAGAGATTGCAAGCAATTTATAATTAAAGATTGTATGACTTTTTGCTTTGCAGAGAATTGTTGCAGCCTATTTTTTTCTAATAAATATTTCTGACATTGTAATAGTGAAGTGAATCAGTCAGGTCATTGCAAGAGGGCTCTGCTCTCCAGTCTTCTCTCTGAGTAATCTTTAATAATTAAATGAAGAGCAACATGTCAAATAGGGTTTCAGTTAGTTGGTGTTTTTAAAAAAAGCATTGATAAGCTAAAATCTAAATGTGCAATTATTTAATACTGTTGAAGGGCCCATAAAGGAACAGGACCAGATCTCTGTATGTGTGTATAGCCCTCTGAGCCCCAGTGGGCTCTTCCCACTCTAGGCTCCCCCTCCCCAATATCTGAGCCCAGCAAAGAAACAGTTGTTACTTGATGATTGAACCCACTAATATGTTACAGTAAATGGGGCATGAAATACAATACTTGGTATATAGTATAGA
Source organism: Bos indicus x Bos taurus (assembly GCF_003369695.1). Taxonomy (NCBI): domain Eukaryota; kingdom Metazoa; phylum Chordata; class Mammalia; order Artiodactyla; family Bovidae; genus Bos; species Bos indicus x Bos taurus. The sequence goes on from NC_040078.1 coordinate 115,477,907, forward strand.
CTAAGTGATTCTTATATTGAAACAACAAGACCATTTTTAACTTGCTGACACAATATTTGCAGTGTTTCATCATTAAATTGTCCTGATTAACAATCAACTGCTAGAGTGAAACCCTCGGAGTCATTTTTTTCCTAATGTGATGCCTCAGAGGATTGGTGGAACATCACTTCATCCTCCTTTGTACCTTAAATTTTGATATTTGAGGCCTTTAGAGTGAGACAAGGTATAGTCTTTTTGATAGGATACATAGTTCAAGCACTTGGTCTTGCTGTTCTTATCATTAGTTCAACAAGCATTTTTTTTAAGTTGTCTATTTGTTGATCTTAGTTGGATCTAAGTTGTGGATCTATTGGTTGGATCTTAGTTGTGTCCTGCAGGATCTTTGCAGCTCATGACTCTGTGGTTGTGGCGCTTGGGCTTAGTTGCTCTGCAACCTGTGGGATCTTAGTTCCCCGACCAGGGATTGAACCCAAATCCCCTGCGTTGCAAGGGGATTCTTAACTGCTGGACCCCAGGGAAGTCCCAGGTATGGTCTTTTTTTTTATGTGGATATTTCCTGAAGCACATTTTTGACAGCTGCTGAGAATATTATCCAGAATTTCTGTATTAGTAAGGTGTGGTGGTCGTCACTGATTTTGCTCCCTATTTAGGGGGCACATCTCTCCGTCTCTGTTACACCCACTAAGTTGGAGCAGAGGAGACGTCGGGAGAGGGCGCTTGGTGAAAAAGAAGCACATGCAAGCCACCCCACCGTCATCTCTGTCACCCGCACGCACCGTGTGTATTCAGCAGAGTAGCCCCTGCTTGCCATTTGGGGGTGCGCAAGCTGGCCACTCCCTTCCCTTTCCTTGGTTCCGGGTACATTCAGACAGATGAACTGACTGCTGTCTGTGAAAAGACCCACTGGTGACCCTGGTGGGCACGCCGGTTCCTGCTCACCGAGGGAGTGATCCTAGGGATGACCCTTGACCTTCTTTATGCGTATTCACATTTGTAAGCACATGTATCCATTTGATCACAATTTTCAGCAACTTGACCTTTCCTCAGCTGAAACTGATGGGAAGACACTGGAATCTGTAGAAAAGTCACACCTGACATCTTAGATGTGAGACCACAGGACCATTTGGGAGGAGAACCAGTTTGCACCTTGTCCCCAGGGGGTCTGGGGCGTCCTGGGTATCTTTTCTTGAACTCACTTGTTTAGACAAAGACTGAGAGCAGGGGTGCCCCCTTCAACCAGACACCTTGTAAGGAGCACCGGGGCAGCTGACCATCTGAAATGAAACCTCACCACAAGCTTATTTAGGCCACGAGGGACCCTCCTGTCCCGGGCGTTTGGTGATAACGTTGAGTGCACACCCAGCCCCAGGACATGGCGATGACTAGATTCATTTTGTTTTTCCAGAAACACGGCCTGTCTGTCTCTGTCTCTCTTTTGCTGTCTATTCAGTTCACAGTGTTGTTCAGTGTCCGAGACCTTGTTGCTGTTTACTCACTAAGGAAAAGTGAAAAGTGAGAGTCACGCAGTCATGTCCAACTCTCGTGACCCCGTGGTCTGTAACCCACCGGGTTCCTCTGTCCGTGGGACTCTCCAGGCAAGAATAGTGAAAGTGAAAGTCATTCTGTCGTGTCTGACTCTTTGCGACCCCATGGACTATACAGTCCATGGAATTCTCCAGGCCACAATACTGGAGTTGGTAGCCTTTCGCTTCTCCAAGGGATCTTCCCAACCCAGGGATCAAACCCAGGTCTCCCACATTGCAGGTAGCTTCTTTACCAGCTGAGCCACCAGGGAAGCCCAAGAATACTGGAGTGGGTAGCCTGTCCCTTCTCCAGCGGATCTTCCTGACCCAGGAATAGAACCCTGGTGTCCTGCCTTGCAGGTGGATTCTTTACCAACTGAGCCACAAGGGAAGCCCTTCCAAGAAATTAAACAGTACTAGTTAACGGTTTCTAATCATCACCATCATCATTGGGATGGTAGATAGTCGTGGAAGGAAATATTTGTGCTGCTCATAAAAAGATTGCCCATGGAGTGTTTCTGGAGACTGAGATTCAGCAGTACCAGGGACTGACTGGCCATGGATTCCCATTCTGTGCTGGTTCTCACCCACAGTGGAGGCTGCCTGGAACGCCACGTACAGAGCTGGAGGCTCGCCCTCTACAGCTGCTGGAGAGGGTGGCACGGTGGGAGCCTGCCCACCACGTGGGTGCTGCCCCTAGTTCAAGTCTTGGCTTAAAATCGAAACATGGCTATTTGCACAAGTTTTCTTTTCTTAACTAGGAACCAAGTGAGTAATCCCTCCCTCCTTTGATTTCTCCAATAGAAACTCGTGTCCATGTTCAAATTGCCTTCCTCTGCCTGTGCCCGCATCTTAATTACTGAGTTAGAGGAAAGCAGAGGGGCAGGCCATGATGGGTGTTTCTCTTTATACCTCCCTGTATCCAAAGTAGCAGTTTACACTTACCGTCTGTACAATAAGGCTGTGTGTACTGAGTTGCTGTCTGACGGGATCCTTTATGAGCCTGCCATTTCTAGTCAGTCCATATAGTCAAAGCTATGGTTTTTCCAGTGTTCACATACAGATGTGAGAGTTGGACCATAATGAAGGCTGAGCGCTGAAGAATCGATGCTTTCGAACTGTGGTGCTGGAAAAGACTCTTGAGAGTCCCTTGGACAACACGGAGATCAACCAGTCAATCCTAAAGGAAATCAACCTGAATATTTGTAGGAAGAGCTGAAGCTCCAGTACTTTGGCCACCTGATGCGAAGAGCTGACTCATTGGAAAAGACCCTGATGCTGGTAAAGATGGAAGGCAGAAGGAGAAGGGAATGACAGAAGATGAGATAGTTGGATGGCATCACTGACTCAATGGACATGAGTTTGAGCAAGCTCTGGGAGTTGGTGATGGATGGGGAGGCCTGGCTGCAGTCCATGGGGTCGCAAAGAGTCAGACACGACTGAGCGACTGAACAGCAACAACATTTCTAATCAACTTTGCAATGCAGTGCAGGCACACGGTTACCATGATGGGATCGGAGCCCTGCAAACAAGTGAATGCAGGTCTGGGGTTTACTCACTGGTCATAGACCTTATTCAATTATTTAATCTCCATGAAACGTTTCACCGTCCATGGCGATGGTGATATCATACAGTTATGTGTTCACATGTTTAACAAGCGTTTCTTGAACGTTTGTTGTATGCCAGGTTACAGGAAACAGCAATGAGCAGAGAAAATGGTCCCTCCCCTGGTGAAGCTGGAGCCCGACAGGATCAGGTGTGGTCTGGGCCGGCAGCACCATCAGATAGAACGTGAGCTACATAATCACACCCTGCTTTTGGTATTCACATTAGGAAGAGTTATAAAAAAAAAAAAGTGAAGTTAAACGTAAGAATACGTTTTGTTTGACCCAGATAACCTGTACAGAGTCATCCTCTTTTACTGCTGAGCTCTCCGAACCTGGCACGTGGTTCACATCTACAGCTCATCTCAGAACTGACCACAGGCGGGGTCCTGGCTTGTCACTCGGGGCTCATGGTGGCCCTACTGGGCAGAGCAGGTCCAGAGCTGGGGGTACTTAACGCTGAGGAGGGGGAGGAGGCAGCGTGAGGAGGGGTGTCTTCTGGGCCTGGGAGGCAGCTGAGGCTCTGCAGAGGTGAGGGCGCCTTGCTTGGCGACAGCCCTCACCCGTTTGGCAGTGCTGCTGGAGGAAGCCTGATGTAGATGTGATGAGGAGCTCTGGCCTGAATAGGGTAGGAATAGGGTCTCCCAGGGACCCCGGAGAGAGCTGTCCACAGCTCTGGGTGAGGTCTCCTAGGGCAAGGCTTGGAGAGAAACCAGCTCTGGGCAGGGGCAGCGTCCGAGTCACGTGGGCAAGCAAGTAGACTGGTAGGACGGAAGCAAGAACAGAGTGTGCCCCAGGGATAAGACACTGAGAAGTGTTTGTTTGGAGAGAAAAGACACATCTCCCTGCAGAAGACTAGCACGTGCTTGTTCAGCCACTAAGTCGTGTCCGACTCTCTGAGACCCCATGGGCTGCAGCATGCCAGGTTCCTCTGTCCTTCACTGTCTCCTGGAGTTTACTCAGATTCATGTCCATTGAGTCGGTGATGTCATCCAACCATCTCATCCTCTTTCACCCCCTTCTCTTCTTGGCCTCATCTTTCCCACCATGACGGTCTTTTCCAGTGATCCAGCTCTTCGCGTCAGGTGGCCAAAGTACTGGAGCTTCAGCTTCAGTATCAGTCCTTCCAGTGAATATTCAGGGTTGATTTCCTTTAGGATTGACTGGTTCAATCTCCTTGCAGTCCAGGGGGCTCTCAAGAGTCTTGTCCAGCACCCCAATTGGAAAGCATCAGTTCTTCAGCACTTATCCTTCTTTCTGGTCCAACTCTCACATCCGTACATGACTACTGGAAAAACCATAGCTTTGGCTATACATAGTTAATGTAAATATGAAATCTACTCATAGCTCACCTGATGTCTCACACTCGATTTCCACGCCCCCACACACCCCAATCCCATGCACGCCAACAAACAGTTGCCCTGGGGGGTATAGTATCAGTGCTGGTGACTGGGTTTAGGGATCATTTGCTTGAATAAAGAGGCAGCCGCAGGTTTTTCTATTTCTTGTACAGAATTCCCCTTGCCACGACTGTCACTGTAGTATTTTCGGCAGTGCCCACCGTCTGTTGCAAGGAGGGGTCCCTCCACCCCTGGCCTCATGTCACCGGTCTGGACACTGGGGTGTCCTGGCTTCCAAGTCGGGAGACTGAATTCAGTGATTTTCTTTAGTGAAAAGAATAAAAAAACAAAACCTCACCTACTCAGAGCTAGCGGAGTCCATCTCCAGCCTGTGGTTTTGTTCGTGGTTCTCGCCTCCAGGGGTGGTCTGGGTGGGAGGACGGGACCAGCCCAGGATGGAGCGTGGTGATGGAGCGGTCCTGCTCAGTCATGCACCCTCGGGGCCCCAGACAGCGGTCAGTGTCAAGAGGGGTGGCCACAGAGGCGTCCCCTGGCTGAAGCTCTCATCACAGCTGCCGAAACCCCGGTGCCAGACGGAGGCAGGGTGAGAGGGAAGGAAAACAAGCCGATTAAGAGAGAACGTTAACTGGAAAAATGAAGAAGGGTCTGTGCATCCTGGTGGGAATAGGTTTTTTCTTCCTTTCTTTTCTTTCGATGTGAGAGCTGTTTTTGGTTCTTGTTTTAAATTATTCCAATATATAATAGACTCTTTGTTGTTGTTTTTTTCCTGCCCCTGTTAAAAGAATTCATTTGGTTCTTGCTGGGACTTCATGTTCAGCCATAATTCACCTGAAGTACACATCTTTTCAGCATTCCTCAGGTCAACGTGGTTTATAAAAAAGGGGGTTGGAAAAAAACCAACAAACTTTTTTCCCTTCTCTATCATTGTTCTCCATCTTGTTATTCAGTTAACATGGAATTAAATTGGATTCTGTGTCCATCATTATTAAAATGTGAAGTGTGTCGGTCACAAGGCATCCATTCCGGGGCAGTTGGCTGAATAATTCTTTTCTTTATTATCCCAAATTACTGCTGAGCTCTGGAGAGGGGAGCAGTTTAGCCAATTATTGCCATTTGAGCTGGATTTGTGGGTGATTAGCTCCTGGTCGAATCCAGTCCCGGCCGGCGCTTTGAAGCCGCGCCGTGTGATTTTCTCAGCGGTGAGGTAGGAATCGGCGCGGCTAATGACAGGAAGGTCGTGCGGGTGAGCTGACCCGCGCGTGGTGCAGGCTTGGGTTTCGCAAATAGGGCATCCACAATAACAAGTGTGTCACTAACCCCGCCGTGCATAATCGGGGCTTTATAGGATTGCCGGAGATGCTGACAGCTCAATTAAAGTGGAGCCCTTTGTACCCTACAACCTGGCGGAATGACAGAAATATTACTAACCAGAAAGGGGAGGGCATCACGGGGCTGGGGGGAGCTGGTTAGAGATCCCCAATCCTCGCCTGGTCCCTTGGCCCCCTCCCCCACCTCCCTCCGCAGGCTGGAGTGGAGCCTCCCCCATTTGTGGTTTAATAGAGCCTCTGGATGGGGGGCTTGGAGGCAGATATCACTATTCCAAAAATGAGCTCAGTTAAGATGGGCTTCCTGCTGTTTCTATGGAAACACTCGAAACTGGGTGTAAAGTTAAAATGGAGGAGTCGGGGCAAAGCTCGCAGCTCCTGGTCAAGTCAGTCCGTCTCCTTCTACCAACACTGACATCCAAGCCTCACGTATATGAGTTTTCTAGAATCTTTTTGCATTTGAGGTGGATCTGGGGAAGCCAGTTAATTGAAGTTATTTTCTTGCATACAATGAATGGTGGTTACTGATTTTCTTCTTTTACTTAAGAGTAGTTTCTACACCCAGAGCCATAGGCTGTTTTGATCCGCAGTGTGTATAGTCTTATCATTTTTGTCACACTTGCTTTTTCCTTGTTAAACCTCTCATATGAGGGTCACTCATCCTGATTGGATTGGATGGCGTTTTAATAGAGTGGTGGGGTTTTACACCCTCCCCGCCTTTTTATTTTTGGTTTCGGGTTTTTTGATGGATTGCTTTGATATATGGAGACATTTTGGGTGTTTGGAGCTGTTTTATAAGTAGGAACATCTGTAAATTGGGGTGATTATGTAGGGCTAGCCTGTGCAAACTCAAAGAGATCTGTTTCCCCAGCATTCCCAGTCTGTTGGCGTATGCCGGATCTGACGTGCCTCATAGACCCCCAGGGAACACAGCCTGTTGGGAGTAAAAAGTGAGCCTCCAGTGAGCTGGGATTTGAGAGCTGAAGATGCTGTCTGTTGTGGAGACCTGCAGGGCATGCATGGTGAATCCAGGCTGCACCACCTGCTGTGCTGGGTGCTGGTGGCCTAGACCATTTCTCTTTGCTACAGCAGCTCACAACCTGTCTGCCCACCACTGCTCTATTCTTTCAAGGCTGCTGTACCAAAGCACTGTTGCAGACCAGACTTGGGTCCTCTTGCCCACAGTAAAGCTAATATATGGACACAGGGTTGTGGCGAAGGAAGGTAGGGTTTCCTGCAGGCGCCAAGCAAGGAGTCCAGGTAGCTAGTGCTCAGAAGACCCAAATTCACTGATGGCCTTCAGGGACAGGCTTTTGAAGTCAGGATCGCGGAGGGGGCTTGTGAGGTGTGCGGTCGGGCCGTGGGCAGTCTTCTGATTGGTTGGTAATGAGGTAATCGGGACTCGCATCATTAGCCTTCTGGCTGCAGCCGGTCTGTGGCCTCCATGCTTGTGGGCAGCGTCAGTTAACTTCTCCCACCTGGTGGGGGCTTCAGCATCCGCCAAACCGCTGGGAGGACGTGGTGCAGAATGCTGTGACCTGTGACCCCTGTGAAGGAGCTGACGCTCCTTGACTTTGTCTAATGGCCAAAGTATTTGTTATTTTGTCTGGCTTGATTGTTTTCTTTCTACATTGTTTTTCCCTTCTCTGATTAAATGTATTTAAAACTTTTATTAAGGTTTTTCTACGGACAGTGGGCAGGCAGACGACATGTGGCGGGGGGGTGGGGCGTGCATGGGGCATCGTCCCGGGGAGGCCCCAAGGGGTCCTGCTTGGTTCCAGTCCCATGGACTAGGGGGCTTAAAAAGAGTCATTCATTTTCTCACAGTCCTGAAGCCTGGAGAGCCAAGGTCAAGGTGATGCCTTCCTCCGAGGCCTCTCTCCCTGGTTTGTGGCTGGCCCTCTTCTCCCGTGTCTTCATACCAGTTTCAGTCTGTGTATGTCCGTGCCCCAGTCTCCTCCCGTAAGGGCACCAGTCACACGGGGTTGGGGCCCATCCTAAAGGCCTCATTAACCTCAGGCTCTTTAAAGGCCCTGCCACCCAGCGCAGTCACGTTCGAGGTACTGGGCTTAGGACTTCAACGTCAAAATCAGGGAGGCTGTAATTCAGCCCAGAGCAACCACTGTCTAAGGGACCAGGTGACGCTTGTTTGAGTAGAGGTTATGGAAGCCCAGAGCCCAGTTTCCATGAGTGTAATGGGGTCTTCCCCAGGAAGGGCAAGGAGGAAGGGGAGGGTGCAAAATGGGAGCTAAGGGGGAAAAAGCAGGATGTGCCAATTTTAAATTAAGTCAGTGGCTGCTGATGGCTTCTGTGTGGTTCCAGGGCCAGAGAGTGAGTGTTTTAGGCTTTGCAAGTCACGTCGTCTTTCCTGCAACTCCTGAGCCGTCCCGTGCCGTGTAAAGCAGCCATATGTAAGGACGGACATGACCACATTCTGATGAAACTTTATTTACAGAAAAGAGGCAGAAGGTAGATTTGGCTCACAGGACAGACTTTGCCAGCCCTAGTCCTACTGGATTCCCAGCGTGAACAGTCTGTGTAGGGTCCACTGGCCTTGAGATTCCTGTTGAAACAGGAATGAGCCTGAAGCTCAGGTTTTTACATCCAACTCTCCTGACAGGGAGTTCGCAGTGTCAGCTTGGTCCAGTGTATAAGTGATGGGGGGATGCGAGCAGAGGAGGGTGCAGACACCACCCCTGAAACAGACACTTCCGTGCGTGGATTTCCACGCCTTTGGGTCCAGGCATGTTCCTCTAACGTGTGTATTTGTTACCTGCAAGGGACAGCTTGGCATAAGGAGAGAGCAGGAGCAGGATGGATGGAGAGTGAGGTTCTGTTCTGGAAAAGTAGGCTTTTGGGGAGACAAGCAGAGAATGACACCAGATTGGGGGGAGGGGGCTTCTGCAGGAGCCCCTGACCAGGAAGAAGAATGTCCCTGTCCCTCATACGATAGTTTGATCCCTCTGCTTCCCCAGTTTCTAATGATGAAATGTATCTCTCAACCAAATGCGTTTTTCTGGTTTATTTTTAAGTCAGCCAAGCACAAGTAGTAGTTGCTCAGTCGCTCAGTCGTGTCCAGCTGTTTGCAGCCCCAGGGACTGCAGCACGCCAGGCTTCCCTGTCCTTCACCATCTCCCGGAGCTCGCTCAAACCCATGTCCACTGAGTTGCTGATGCCATCCAACCATCTCATCCTCTGTCGTCCCCTTCGCCTCCTGCCTTCAATCTTCCCCAGCATCACAGTGAGTCAGCTCTGCACATCAGGTGGCCAAAGTATTGGAGCTTCAGCTTCAACGTCAGTTCTTCCAGTGGTTTCCTTTAAGATTGATTGGTTTGATCTCCTGCTGTCTAAGGCACAAATAGATAAGTTTAATACATTTTACGGGAAAAATCTGGATGAGAGTAAAAGTACTGAATGCAGATGTGAGACTTAAGTGATTGGCGATCATACTCTTTGCCTCTTGTAAAGATGCCAGCTTTCCTCTGTGATATTTAGAAGTTCACAGAAACCTTGAACTGCTATCAGGAGAATCTACTCAAAAGTGCTAAGAACGGGAATTGTCATGACACTGAGGCACCCTTAACAGGTGTCCCTTACAGAACCAAAGAAGGATGCAAATGGCACTTCTTTTTTTAGAAGCAGCAATATGAAGCATTTTTGAACTTGTATGGATGGATTCAAACCCTGGAAAAACTACCGTCTTTTTAAACTTGATAATTAGGGAGCTGTCGCACCCCCTCCGGTGCAGTGGGATAATTCAATTTATATGACTGCTGAATCACACGCGACTCTCCTTTGCTTTCAGTCAAATGCGTGTGTGGCCTCCAGTGGCTGTTAAAGCAGATGAGAAATGCTGCCTCTGAGCGAAGATCAGCACTTCGTGGATGTGTCTGTTGATGGTCTGATCTTTCCGTGGCTCAGCCTGCGGCGGGCTGGTCCTGCCTTGCCTCGTAGGACTCTGGCCGTTAAATGTTCTCCTGGTGTCGTGATGCTCTCTGGGCTGGCGGGTGCCAAGGCCACCGGTCCCTGCGACTGAAAACAAAGACTGATTTGCCTGCTTAAGACCCCCAGCCTCGAACGCAGTCAGTAAATCTTTGTTGGTAAATAATTGCTATCGAGCAGAGTTTTAATATAAATTTATGAGTGGTGTTTTATCACAGCTTGGGGCTGCAACGGGCACTGAGTGATGGATTTCAGATGCCACTTACATTCATTACATTAACTTTGTAAGTTATTTAAAGCTTGTACACTTAACATTGCTTTTGGCTTTCAATGACCTCTTGGGACCAGGCAGAGACTACACACGGCTAATAAAGAGATTGCAGCCAAAAAGATAATTCTACTCTTTGCTCCACCATAGAAAACGGTCCTTGAGCCAAGAAAGCAAGAAATGCCTGCCTGGAGTCTGAGATTTTGGTTGTAGATCATTAAAAATATCAGCCTTTCTGGGGCATCAAAGAACAAAATGGTAACAATTAGATCAGCATTTGCCATTTCCAAGTAAGAGAAGAGGAATATTTGAAATGGGACGAAGTGCGTACATTTCTTGCTGTGCAAACAGGCCAAAGATGTTAAAGCTTTGCAGTTGGTCTGGAGGGTGAAATGATTGACAGGGAGGTGGCACTGCGTCCGGTTTTGAGTACAGACTACTGCTCCTGGCTCTTGTGCTGCAGTGGTTATCTCCTGCCAGGGATTAACTCACATCAGAGTGGTTTAAAGCAGTAGCCATTTTCTTATTGCTCATGACTCTGTGGGTCAGGAATCTGGAGCAGGGATGTTGGAGACAGCTCATCTCTGCCCACAGAATGCCTTCTAGGGCTGGGATGTCCATGCTGATTCCCTCACTCATACCTGGTGCCTCAGCAGACGTGGCTCCTATGGCAGGGGCTTGATGCCCACTGGTCAGTGGCAATTGTCCCACAGACGAGACCCACATTCTCCCCTTTGTGGTTTCGGGGTCTCTGCCTCCTCACTGTCTCCCTAGCAATACGGTCCAATTTCTTTTAAGGATGCTAGGGCTCCCAATGGAGAAGGCAGTGGCACCCCACTCCAGTACTCTTGCCTGAAAAATCCCATGGGCGGAGGAGCCTGGTAGGCTGCAGTCCATGGGGTCGCTAAGAGACACGACTTCACTTTCACTTTCACTTTTCACTTTCATGCATTGGAGAAGGAAATGGCAACCCACTCCAGTGTTCTTGCCTGGAGAATCCCAGGGACGGGGGAGCCTGGTGGGCTGCCATCTATGGGGTCGCACAGAGTCGGACACGACTGAAGTGACTTAGCGGTAGTAGCAGCAGGGCTCCCAAGGGCATAAAAACAGGAGCTAGCTAGGCCTCCTTCAGGCTTTGGCCAGGATAATAGCATCGCTTCTGGCACATTCTTTTGGTTAAATTGAGTCTGGGGTCCTGGGACGACACAATGAGCTGGGTTTTTGAGGGTCGTCTTTGGAGACTGACTCCTTCCGTCTTCCCTCGCACCTGCAAAATACCCTCACCCTGATCCACAGAGTCTCATTCCATATGGCATCAGGCTTCCATCCAAGATTGTCATCCATGTCAGGTGTGCATGTGGATGAGGCTCCTGGGATAGAATCCTTCCGCTCTGAAGACCAGGTACTCAAGAGATAAGTTATGTTACACACATGCAAACTTAGACAGTGCCGACGCAGGGACAGGAGAACCACAGCTGATCCCTTATTCACAGAAGTAGGAGAGGGACCGGACACCTGTAGCTGTTCCTGGTCCCCAGCAGTTTAGCACCCAGTCTGCCCTGCTCTGGGCAAGGGGATGTTATGCTCCCAGCGGCCTCCTCCTTGGTCCTGGTCTCTCTGTCTGAGTCGACCTTCCTCCTCCATAATAAGTAGCCTGTGTTCATAGCTACGTAGCTTCCTCAGCCTGCTTCCTGCCATAGGTTGGAAGGTTGGGTTGAAAGTCCAGAAACTCTTTTCATTTTGAACTTTCTCTGTGGTTTTTAGTCCAAAGTGCTGTAATTCCTTAAAAAAAAAAAAAAAAAAAAAACTCATGGGTGCCTTTTTTATCAAATTACAAATTCCATCCATTAGACAAAGGCCAGTCTACACATCCCTGTCTCTAATCCACAGATCTTCTCTAACATGAGGGGCCTACCTTAAATCTTTCTGAGTTCTCAAGAAGGGGGTCTGCATGGCACACCCTGGTGGTATCTGTATTTTGAAATCACATCTCCTGGCATTCAGGGCTTCCCTGGTGGCTTAGATGGTAAGCAATCTGCCTGCAATGCAGGAGACCCCAGTTCAATCCCTGGGTTAGAAGATCCGCTGGAGAAGGGAATGGCAGCCCACTCCAGTATTCTTGCCTGGAGAATTCCATGGACAGAGGAGCCTGGTGGGCTACAGTCCATGGGGTCTCAAGTAGGACACGAATTAGCAATTAACATTTTCACTTTTCACTCCTAGCATTCTCTGGATTCGGTCTTTGATCTGAGGCCAGTTCTCATTCTCAGAGGTTTCTGCTAGAGAAGAAGCTGGGACTGAGAAACCGTTTTTCTCATGGTCTGGTCCAGCAAGGTTTTGAAGTATTTTTTCTAGTCTGCTTGAAAACTGCCTTGAGTTCCTCTTCCTGCTTTCAGACTCAGCTGAGCAGGCAGTGTGTCTGGCATCCTGCTCTTAGCCAGGTCCATCCAGGGGTTCACTGGGCGCCCTGGCTGTGCTGCACCTTCACTGAGCAACTTCACTTCTTCATGTGCATGGGACTCTCCTCCAGAACTTGTGCCTGTGAGTCGCTCAGTCGTGTCCGACTCTTTGTGACCCCATGGACTGTAACCCGCCAGGCTCTTCTATGCATGGAGTTCTCCAAGCCAGGATACTAGAGTGGGTAGCCATTTCCTCCTCCAGGGGATCTTCTCCAACCCAGGTATCAAACGCAGGTCTCCTTCATTGCAGGCAGATTCCTTACCATCTGAGCCACCAAGGAAGCCCCAAACTTAATGATTTGAAAGAAAAAAAAAAAAACTTGTTATTATTTTTCATAATTCTGTGGCTCAGGACTATGGAACGGGCACAGCGTGGCTTCTTGGTTGGAGCTCCCCAAAGCAGAAGCTGTCAGAATTTCTTTCGATTTAAACCCAATGTAGGGGCATCACTTTAGCTGCTTCTGGGTAAATTGAGTCTCAGCCATTCCCCCAGTCAGTGTGGGATGATTTACAGAGGGGCAGGAATAACACAAAGCCTGGCACAAACGGGAGTTATCTTGAGATCAGCTACCAAGCTGGCTGTGTGCCTTGGGTAAGCTACATACCCTCTGTGTGCCTCAGTGGCCTCGTCTGTAAAATGGGGATAATCAGAGTAATTACCAGCAGGTGGTAATAAGCTTTCGGCAGCGGCGGGGGTCGGGGGGGTTGGTAATTCTTAACTTGTAAGGCTGTTAAAGCAGCATCTGGCTCACAATGAGCCCAATATTGTTTTGAAATAAAATTTTTTTAAACAGACACATAAGCCATACAGGAGTCAAATAAAACCTTAACCGTAATTGACGTCTACACTGGGGTAGATGGTCAGTGAGAAACAGTCTGAAGCAGGAAATTGTTTTTACATGTACAGAAGTGGCATCTGAAAGATAGACCGAGGATACATTTTGACATTCCCCCGTGCGGTTTTGCCCTGGGTCACACAGGATCAAAGGGACTTAGGATCAGCAGGACCGTCTACCTCGCCAAGGGGGGCTGCCCGCCTGCCTGTCTCCGGCAGAGCGCCTTCCGGCCTCTGTCATCTTCTAGCTGGTGGGATCACGGCTTCACGTCCTTCAAAAGTTTAAAATGAACTATTTATAGGGTTTTCCATTTCCTTGGCGCTTAGAGTAGAAAGTGTGTGAGTTCAAGAAGGCAGAAGCACAGGGGGATCCAATCTAGGGGCTCAGCCAGATGCAGTGAAGGGCCTCCTGGCATGTTTGAGCATCGTGGTTCACCAGCAGAAGTTTGTCCTTAAAGGAGGCCATGGGTTCTCGCCCTTTGGCACTTTGTGGGTATCCTGACTGTGTTCAGAGGAGAGACAGCACGTCAGAGCACTGGAACCTTTTGCTTCCAGAGGAGCTGGGAGCTAAGACCAGGCTTGGCTATGTAGCTGTGTGATATCTTACTGGACCTTGGTAGCAACCAGCCTTGGTCCCACGAAGTGAGGGTATGCTGGGACAGACTCCGCTCCAGACTTACAGACCAACCTCCCCCTTCCCCTGCCCCTCTGCACTGTCTCTGCTCAGCCATGGACTCCTGCTCGGGCAGCTCTAGGGATCTTGACCCATGGGTTACTGTCCCCAGGGATGCCCAAGCAGGGTGGCCCCAGGCAGGGATCCTGCACAAAAGCTCATCTTGCAGATTTGGGACTGAATGGTTCAACTTTCAGAGCCTCTTGAGATTCTGCTATTCTGTGATTCCCACTTGATACAAATTACCCTTTAAAAAATCAGTGTTCAGAAGTAATTTAAGAAGAAGAAGCAACAGGAAACAGTCTTGAATCCACTGAAGCTGTTTCCTGAGTCTCCTCATTTGAAGTCCAATTGAACCTCTGATTACACAAGTTCGTTCTGCCTGCTGCCACCGAAGCCCTCGCTTCCTACCGTAATTCATCAAAGAGCTCGCCTCCCATCATCATCTTTTTCAGGATGGGCTCTCTTTATTGTTTATGGAGAGACCACCGAGCGTGTTGGCTTCTCCTGGTGTCGTGGCCGACCTTTTCTAAAGGCTCACATGTATATGTGCACGAGTGGACTCTGGCGTCTAGAGCTGTGGGCATTGATCCAGGACTCCCCTTCCGGGAAGTGAAAGGACGTGGATGGCCGTCGTCTGGGTGATAGGATGGAGGTCCCATGGGGCCCGCTGTGAGTCCAGCTCCTTAGTCCAGACTCCGCTGCTGCCTCCTACTGACTCTTGGCACGAGGTCACAAACACAGAGATGCCTGCCTCTGAGCAGCGCATGTGCTGGGTTTGGCCTGAATTACACACAGATGGTGTATAATCCATTGCCAACATTCTAAAAAATAAGGAGCTGTCCCTAAAGCTCCAGTTTTTCTTTTTCTCTTGACTCACCAGGAGATCTGGAAACGTAGACACAAATTTTGCGTTCCCTGCACAGTTCAGGGAGGCCGTTCCTGGAAGGGTGGCCTCATCGGGCCTTGCTGAACCTTCATCAGGAGATCTGACCTTCTCCACTCGCAACAGCCCTGACCACCCCTTCCTGGAATTTTTTAGTAGCCTTGAGATGTGCTTCCATAAATTCCTCATCGCTGTCTCCCCTCTCTCAAGGACACTCAGCGTTTAGGACATTCTCAGGGTGCTCTTAAGATTCAGCAAACAGAAACCCCTTCCTCTGGGTCCACGTGCAGTAGATTTTAGGGGGCACATTTGAATCTGTTCCTGGTGGAAGGGTGCTTGTCTTTTCCTTCACTGTGTGAATATGAAATATCAGTACTGATGGGCCACCGCCCCTCAGGAGAGGAATCGGACCTGAGTGGCTGCCAGGATCCTGATGACCCGCCTCTCTCGGACTGGGGATTTGTGCCGGGAGAGAAGGAGCTGGTGCTTTGGGAAGGCTTTGGGCTGAGCCGTGGCAGGGACACTGGCAGGCTTGACTGCGGTGGTCATTTCCAGGTCTGAACTTGGCAGCCCACAGTGCTAACAGCAGGAGTGGAGAGGGCAGGGTGGCTGGTCCCTCACTTCCCGTCAGCTACCGAGCGCTCTCACCTCCATGGTCAGAGTTCACGTACAAACCGAGGGAGCCACAATAACAGCTGCCCCTGTCCTGCTGCTGATGGGGGACGAGTGAGCGAGAGAACGCGGCGATGCTTAAAAACACGTCGGCACATGCTCAGGCCCCTTAAAGAAACGTGCGCCTTACCTGGTCCACCTGTGCCCAGACTGGCGCCGGGCGGCCCCGACGTGTGTACGTGTGATGTGTGGAGCCAGTTCAGTCCCCGCCTGGTGTCTGATGGGACGAATGATAAACCCAGCTGGGGCCAAGGCTGAAGGACAGAAATAAGGCTCTGAGCACGCCAGGTTGGTCTTCAGGCTCGCTGAATTCTGCAGCGTTTGAATAGTGCAGGTAATCAGATAATCCTCCGAGGTGAACCACGGGATTTATTTAAGATTGTAAAGATTTGGATTTTGTATTTATTTATTTATTTTTTTAGCAAGACATTGTTTTCCTAGCACCTAACAAATTGCCTAATTTAAGTCCCCCGAAAACTATGATGTCCCCTCTTCACTTGGCCTCCTGGTAAATTTTCGTTTTATTCCCTCAAGAAAGGAGTCTTTATTCCCCTCACCGGGCAGTGCAGGACTTGCTCCTGAAAGTGCCCTGAAGATGGCCTGAGGATTTCTGTGTGTCGCTCTTCACGGAGCCTGTCTTTCGTTTGAGGAGGAAAGGAAAAGCTTCCTGAGCAGGACCTTCCTGGTGGTCCAGTGGCTAGGACTCTGCAGTCCCAATGCAGAGGGCACAGGTTTGATCCCTGGTCAGGGAACTAGATTCCACGTGCTGCAGCTGAGACCCAGCACAGCCAAATAAATAAGTGAACAAAAATAGTAAAATATCTTAAAAAAAAAAAAAAAAGGCTTTCTGAAACCCAGGGCAGCCCTTAGCCAATGATGATGCACAGTAACCCCAGCCCCTGGTGTTACTGGAATTACATCTGAAATGGAGAGTGGGAAAATGTGAGCCTAGGGAAGAACTTGTTTATATTATATATATAATTTTATTTGGCTTTTTAAAAATATATATAATTTTATTTATCTATTTGGCTGTGGTGGGTCTTTGTTGCTACTCACAGGCTTTCTCTGTTTGCAGTGGGCAGGCTCCTCATGGAGGTGGTGGTTTCTCTTTGGTTTCAGATCATGGGTTAGTCTAGGGCACACGGGCTTCAGTAGCTGTGGTGCATGGTATCTAGAGCGTGGGCTCAGTAACTCTTGGCGCACAGGCTTAGTTGCTTGGTGGCATGTGGGGTCTTACCAGACCAGGGGTCGGACCTGTGTCCCCTGCGTTGGCAGGTGGGTTCTTAACCGCTGCACCACCAGGGAAGTCCCTGTGTCAGATTTTGTTACACTAAGTTTTAAAATCTTAGAAATCCCACTGGGGAGGGACATTTAATGCTGTCAAGGGGTTGCTTTTTCATCGCCGCTGATCCACCGTCACTAGTCGAGCCCCCACACACACTAGTCCTTACTGTGCCCTGAAACCTGTACCACCCCCGATGGGAGCGAACGTTTTTCTCTGGAGCTGGTTCCCGTTGTTGGTCTCAGTGCCATGTTTGGTTTATATCTTGGTTTAGATTCCAAGAAATCAAGGTCTGCAGCTTTATGTCACATACTTCTTTAGATAAGAACTTGCAAAGAAATGATCTTCCAAAGGTTTACTTGTTAGTTGCCTCAAACTCTGAAATATTTTCCCTCAGAAACAATAAACATTGTGGCCAGAGTCTCCAGGTGGCTCATAATCCATTATATTTGTAAAATCTGTCCATAAAAACGCAATGTCATAATATTGGGAAACTGACTCAATGGACCTGAGTTTGAGCGAACTCCGGGAGATGGTGAAGGACAGGGAAGCCTGGCGTGCTGCAGTCCATGGGGTCACAAATGCAATAGGCTTTTGCAGTCCGTGCAGAAGAAAAACGCCTTCTTGGTTGTTTCTCATACTTTGGTTCCTGGTTGATAGAATTAGGAGGCGGGTGGGGGCTGGCAAAAATTCTCAAAGGGACTCGGGAGGCCGCACCTTCCTAAGGTGTCAGATTCTGTTTCAAACTGACCGTTTTCTTTCTGCCTCCATCTGGGTGAATTAACTCGAGTTAGTCTTAGGCTTTCCCAGTCACACTTATGATCACGGACTTCTCCTTGTCTTGGCTGTGCTGGCTCTCTTCGAGGCACTCGGGCAGACTTCTCTTACTGTGGGACACAGGCTCTAGAGCGCACAGGCCCAGCAGTTCCAGCGTGCTGGCTTCTCCAGTTGTGGTGCACATGGGCTCAGTTGCTCCAAGACATGTGGAATCTTACTTCCCTGACCAGGGATCAAACCCACATCCCTGGTTTGGAAGGCACATTCTTAACCACTGGACCCCAGGGAAGTCCTGATCACATTAACAAGTGAGCAGCAAGAGAAAGAGCAAGGAGGGAGGTTCTCCTGCTCCCCTTTGTTTCTGTGGACGAGAGTTAGATGAATCCAGATGTGAAAGCTCAAGTTTAAAACTGACTGACTAGGAGGGCGTGGGGCTTCCCTGAAAGAATCTGCCTACAATGCAGGAGACCTGGGTTCGTTTCCTGGGTCATGAAGATCCCCTGGAGAAGGGAACAGCAACCCACTCCCGTACTCTTGCCTGGAGAATCCCATGGGCAGAGGAGCCTGGCGGGCCACAGTCCATGGGGTCACACACAGTCGGACCTGACTGAAGCGGCTTAGAATGCATGCGTGCAAGCAGGAGGGCCTGAAGCCCCCACAGGGGAAGAGAAAGTGCAGACTCAAGGTGCTGGGCCTGGCAGAGCTCAGGCTTCCTCCAGTTTTCTTAACTCAAGAAAGCCTAGAAATGAGACAGAAGGTTTGCTGGGAACTGGTAGTAAAAACAAGAGCAAATTCTCATCAGTCATCTAAGGAAGGCTGGATTAAATATACTTGTGTGTCGGTTTCAAGTGTTGAATGGTTTTTAAGAAGCTTTAATATGATTTCATTAAAAATGGATTAAAGTAAATTATACACAGTTCATCTATTAAATGCCATTGCTAAGTTTGCAAATGGAATTTCATTTTTAATAAATTAAGATCTGAAGTGAAAAACTGTAAAATAAAATGTTCTTATTTGTAAATATGGTAAAGGAAGATATGGTTAGTGTCTTATTTTTAGAAAAGGAAATTTACATTCCTTTTTTAATACCTTTAGGAGCTCCATGTGCTTACAGCTTAGCTATAGGAAAAGGTATGATCTGTCACATCACAATGGTCTATATCATATTGGTTGAACCAATGGCACGTCTTAGCCCTCGTTAATGTCACAACATTAAGTTCTGCACTCACATGCACAAAAGGGAATTTGTTGATTGTATATATATTTTATAAAAAAGAAAGGGGAAAACCGAACGACCGAGGCAAAAATGTGTCATTTCCATTTTAAGATGGCAAAGAGAAAATGGAAGTTTAACAATTTAAAAGTTAACCTATGTGCCTACTCTTTTTAAAAAATGTACGCAGGACTTTATGATTTACACTAATTTCCGCCTGGCTTCTCTTTTGCTCATAGGGCATGCTGCTGAAGCGCAGTGGCAAATCACTAAACAAGGAGTGGAAGAAGAAGTACGTCACGCTGTGTGACAACGGTGTGCTGACCTACCACCCGAGCCTGCATGTGAGTGTTGCCCCTGGGAGAAGTTAGCAGGTCCTGGGCTGAGGGGGCACGGGGTCCATGCACAGTCAAGCCTTTCTGCTCTGTTGAAGGTTAAAGTAGTATTTTATTTTATTTTAAATTGCTCCCTTCTTTAATTGGTAACATTTATTTTTAAACCAAAATGAATATTTATAATAATACGAATTTTGCATCTTATCATAATACTAACAGAATGAAAGTTACTTTCTTAATAGAGCATTCATTCCTTTAATAGTATGTAGTCTTCCTCTTTCCCAAATTAAGGATTTTGCCTTAAATTCTATTTTGATAATATATCTCAGTGTTCTTTAGCTAATTTTTTTTCTTTATGGAATAACCCTTTATTTTCAGTCTATATGGTGTTCTTATAGTTCTTTTTTTGTTTGTTTTTCTATTTTTTTTTAAAGTAAAGTAGTATTTTAAATGAGAGTAAAAAGACAGGAGCAAGTAGTCAAAGAGAAAGGAGAAAAAAATCTATCTGAAAATCTAGACTGAAAGAAACTATAGCAAGTCTACATACGAACAAGCTGTGTTCCGAGAGCGCGTTCACAAGTCCGGGTTGTTAGTCAGTCCAACGGCGTTAGCTCAGGTCCCAGCTGACAGTCGACCTTACAGTACTGCACTCTTGATAAGTGTGTGGGCTTCCCAGGCGGCTCTGGTGGTAAAGGATCTGCCTGCCAGTGCAGGAGGCGCAACAGATGCTTGTTCCATTTGGGTTGGGAAGATCCCATGGAATAGGAAATGGCAACCCACTCCAGTGTTCTCTCCTGGGAAATTCCACGGGCAGAGGAACCTGGCAGGCTACAGTCCGTGGGGTCACAGAGTCGGACACGACTGAGCACCAGAGGTTTATAACGCTTTTCTCCAAAAAATATATAAAAAGCACAAAATAATAAGAAAAGCGTTTTTAATCTCACAGTACAGTACCTTGGAAAGCGCAGTAATAGATACAACAGCTGCACTTCTCGGTAGTACCAGCTACGCCAAGCTGCTTTCACGCTTGCTTCTAGACACCCTGGGCTTGAGGCGTCTCGAGTCCCGCTGTCCTCTCTGCAGTCCCGCCCCGTGAAGTGCACAAACGCCCAACCACCTGCAAAGGGTGCACGCGTGTGACAGCGCACACCAGACACGCGAATGAGTAACGCGCCTCGACATGTGAACACACAGTCGCATCTTAGAAAGTCTGCACCTTGACAGTTCTTTTGTAGGGAACTCGCTGTGCATTGAAGCCCAGGGTCAGCTTGAGCACCTGAGAACAACAAAGCCAAGAGTTGAGTGCAACTCACGAGTCAGAGTCCGTTTTTACTGTCCGCTAAGAACGCATGCCAGTTTGTAAGGCAGGTTCGTTTTCTCTGTGTAATAACGTCTCTTATCCTGGTGATTTATATAAGATAGAGGGAAAGACACGTAATTTCATCACCGGGAGAAATGTAGACGTTCTACCCATGGGGAGCTCTTTAGGAAAGCTTTGGTAAAACCTGAAGATGGTTGTCATGGCTCTCCCAGCACAACACATTCCATGAACCCTGCGTGACGTTTATCTGCCTTCACATAGGTATATGTGTGAATATATAGTATTAGCTGGTTGTTTGACTATATCACAGTGTTAAGCACAACATTAAGATTTTAATTTTAAGTACTTCTTAAAAACTGCACTGTGACTAATGAGAAGTTAAAGATAAACATACCGAAGAAAACGTACTTCTCCCAGATAGCCCCTAAGAACGTGGCTGCTCACAGTTTGAGGTGTATCCTCCTAGCCGTGTCCACAGCCTACGCCTTTGCCTCTGCTGGCCTGCAGCCCCCTGGGGTACACGGTACGTTCCCTGCTCTCCTAGACGACGCCAGATCTCAGGCACCTGCCCATGCCAACAAACACACCTCTATGCCACCATCTTAATAGTTACATAACATCCATCCTGCTCATGTGCCCCAACAGACTGAACCAACATTTGGCGAGCCGACTCCCTTTCTCCATGATTTTTACCGTTGTGAGTCACTCTGATCAGCGTCCTCATTTGACACCTCTGTGCCCACATCCATGTCCTGCAGGCACATTCCCAACCATAGCCTTCCTGAGTTGAAGAGGGTGTACTTCTATGGGCTCTGGGTATGGACTGCCAAATTCCAGGAAAGATTGTATTGGTTCATCTTCTCTGGCTTTCCCCACCAACCCCCTGTACTCTCAGGAACATTTCCCTTGTTTTTTTTTTTTTAAAAAAAAAAAACTTTTCAATAGGATAGATAACAAATGGTATCCTCGCTGTGTGACTTGCTATCTGGAGTGAATTGCTTCCAGGGCTTCCCCGGTGGCTCAGCTGGTAAAGAATCCACCTGCAGTGCGGGAGACCTGTTTGATCCCTGGGTTGGGAAGATGCCCTGGAGCAGGGAACAGCGACCTACTCCAATATTCTGGAGAATTCAGTCCATGGGGTCACAAAGAGTCGGACACAACTGAGTGACTTCCACTTTGACGTTCATGGTCCCTTGCAGGTACTTGGAGTGGCTGTGTTCTAGTCTTAAGTTGTGGGGAGCTGCTGACCCCCGGCGGCTGAGTTAGCCCGACATTCTTTGGTTCCAAACAGGAAGAGAAATTACCTTTTTGAAAGCCTTTGCAGTAGGACCAGTAACAGATGGTGTCCTCACCATGCTATTTGCTGGCTGGGGTGAACTGTCCTTTTCCCTCTGGTCTTCCAGCAGTGGCTTCCCCTCTCTGAATTGGGCTCTAAAGTAAGCGTGTATTTAGGCCACGCTACTTGTTCCTCCTATCGGTGGGGAGTCTTTCCACACTTCACCAGTAGGTAGGCTTTCAAGATATACACTTCTTGGACTGAGGAGACTCCTTGTGCTTGATTTATTGGGGTTATTTGGGACATAGAGTCAGGCTGCTTCCCCAGTGGCCTAAACCAGAGACTTAACACTATCCCGTGAGGCCTGCCTGTGACTGCCATGCCCCCGTCTGGGTCTTTGGGGTTCTTTCTCCAGAGCTGCTCCACCAACAGGGAGGTGCCCTTTCCCGGCGTAGTTCTTCCTAAAAACCCCATCCGAGAACAGAACCTAACGATGGACCTGTTTGCTTTGTTCCTTGGAGGGAGACGTGCAGTCACAGTCACCTTGCCGGCCTCATCGACCTGTAGAAAGTGAGATCTCATGGGTGATGCCCCTCCGCTCACAGTCCAGTCTCCTGCTGAGCCCCTCAGAGGGGCGTTGGCTGCTTCTTGCCAAGGGGGATGGATGGTGGCAACAGGAGATGGTTCTGGAACATTCCTGCTGGAGGGCCTACGCTCCCTTACTTTTCCTCTCTACCTTTCGATGATACGGTTGCCATCCGTTCTTCAAAAGTTCTCCCGCACAGGCTGCTTCTCGTGATGGTCCTCAGTGCCAGCTTTCCTTTTTTTTTTTTTCCTATGTATGCATGGATATTATTGGAATATAGTAAAGGAGCAGAGTAGGGCTTTATAATTGTACGGCAGGCAAGAGCCATCGTCACTTTAAAAGTGCGATTCGGTTAATGCGGGTCGCCTGGGAGCTGCAGTTATTGATGCGGGTAGACAGTTCCCTAAGGAAGTGGCTTAATCTAGTGGCGAATTTGAATTACTAGACCACAGAGAGATGTCATGACTTTCATTGTAATCCTTTGTGGATTCTTGTTTTCCCAACCAAGCTTTGGGTGGACATTTAGAGGGCTGTGAGTTTCAGGTGTATTTCTTGGGAGGTGCACGAGATGCAGGAAACGTAGGATTGATCCCTGGTTCAGGAAGATTCTCCGGAGGAGGGAATGGCAACCCACTTCAATATTCTTGCCTGGAGAATTCCAAGGACAGAGGAGCCTGGTGGGCTACAGTCCATGGGGTCACAAAGAGTTGGACATGACTGAGCGACTGGACCCACATAACAGATACCCAGTGGCTGAGTTAGCCCTGTGTGTTCTATGGTCCCAGACAGGAAGATGTATCAGAGGGATGTCCAAGGGCAGAATCCTGACTTCCCTTAATAAGAAATTCGGGAGCATTTAGATATGGTGCTAATTTAGGCCCCAAAGGTCTACATCGTGGAGGATGGCCCAATTATTTGAGTCTGGAAAATTTCAAAAGGTGATGGAACCAAATGATCTCAGATACCAGTCACACTGTAACACTGGCTTCCAAGGTAAGGTGTATTACGGGAGAAAGACCACTAAGATCCTCGGCCGCTTGTACTGAAGACCTTAAGCAGTCCAGTACTGGGGAACTCTTGTCCAGGTTGGTAGCTTCCGATTTCCATACTGTCTGTCATCCAGCTCTCACTGGTCACAGAGCAGGGGACCTACATCGGTCTCAAATAGCAGATCCTACAACCCGTGACTCTGCTGGGAGTCACGGGAAATAACCTGGCTAAACAGTCTGACATTTTCAGACAGAGTTTTCAGCAGAGGTTGTGGTTGTCCTTGATGGACTATCTGTGCCAGCTACCCTGGACCCTCCTAACTTTTGATGACGAGATGGTTTATATATCAAAAAGGAAGCTGGCATGCTTTTATGAGGGCAGAATTTTAATCAGGTAATTAATACTCCGATAATAGGTTTGGGTTCAAGAGCAGTGAGGCTTAAGATGCATCAAACGTAGGATTCAAACAGGTGTTAGGCGGGCCTGCAGCAGCACCAGCAGCCCCCTCAAAACCAGCGTTTTCCTGTTGCCCTGGGGCTCCCTTCCTGCTGGGACATTTTCTTTCCTGTGCACACATGCGCCGCTCAGGGCTCCATCAGCCTGGACTCTGACTCTACCTCTGGTCACCTCGGACGTGATGCCCTGTTAAACCCACGAATCTGGGCCTTTTGCATACGAGGAAGATGAGAGCAGAGTAAAGGACTGAATCTGGTCATATGGAAAACGGCCAGCGTGCTGGATTGTCACACTGCAGTCAAATTCATCACCTGAAGGGTGTGGCCTGCCCCAGATAGCGTGGCCTGCAAGGCCGGACGCCCCCTGATCCGATCTGAGCTGATCTAGGCCGCTCCTGTGTTAGCCAGTTTAAAGTTACAGTGCCCCACAGCAAGAGATGTCACCTCGGTGAGAAGCCTGGGCACCACAGCTAGAGAGTAGTCTCTGCTTGTCTCAACTAGAGAGAGCCCGATCAGAGCAGCGAAGACCCGGACAGCCAAAAATAAAAATAAATAAATGAAGCCCCAGATGACTGCACTGACCAGTGCTGCCGGACAGGGCCATCCCACACGCCTCTCCTGCCCCTGCCTGGCTGTATTGCACCCCCCTCGGCTCCCCAGGCTGCCAGCAATGGTGGTTTGCTCAGACATCTGCTTGAACAAGATGCTCCGGCACCATTGGGTTCTGACTTTAGCTGACTTTGGGTGCTCTGGAAGCAGGAAGCTGACCATTTCCTAAACTTGCTAAAAAAAGAAAAAATCCACACAGCTCTTGTGTTTTTCAAATGTCTTCATTGGACGCCCTTTTAAAAAAAAAAAAAAAAAAACAAATCTCCCAGAAGAGGTCATTTGTATCCTTGAGGGAAACAGATACAGTTTCCTTATTTCACAGGTGTCCATGGAAGTGTTTCCATAAAGATCATCCTTTGGACAAGTTTCAGTCCAAGCAGGTGTCTCACACAGGTTTATTGTTGCTTTTGTTCAGCCGTGTCCGACTCTTTTCGACCCCATGGACTGCAGCACACCAGGCCTCCCTGTCCATCACCAACTCCTGGAGTTTGCTCAAACTCATGTCCATTGAGTTGATGATGCCATCCAACCATCTCATCCTCTGCTGCCCCCTTCTTTTGCCCTCAATCTTTCCCAGCATCAGGGTCTTATGTAATGAGTCAGTTCTTCGCATCAGGTGGCCAAAGTATTGGAGCTGCAGCTTCAGCATCAGTCCTTGCAAGGAATATTCAGGCTTAGTTTCCTTTAGGACGGACTGGTTTGATCTTGCAGTCCAAGGGACTCTCACAAGTTGGTGGGGTAGAAAACAAACCCAGCCTTCGGACCAAGCAAGCAGTGGGTGCCTGACCCCAGCTGTGCACCCGTTTGTGCAATCCTAGCAGAGCAACAAGCTCTTGGAAACCGTGGCTTCAGAAACAGGCCACCAGCTGTGAAACTGGGGATCCTCAGCTTTGCAGCAGGCGGTGGGTTTGGGGTGAGGCCGACCAGCCTACCGAGTGCTTGGGGTGGGTCGGCTGCCAGGGAAGCTCCTGCCGATGGCCTCCCTGGTTGGCCGGGCCCCGTCATAACTCGCATGCCTGAGATGAGTTGCTCAGGGCCTCGGGTGGTGGCCCCATAACTTCCGGCTGGTCACCATGGCGTCAGTTTCCTATTCCTCCTTCACATCCTTTCCTAACCACGTCTTCTTCCCAAGCCCTCAGAGTCTGCCCAGACGTGTCTTTCTGTGTTTCACCCCGAGACACAACAGATTATTTAAGAGCCTACAACAGATTATTTAAGAGCCCCAAATCCTTGGTCCCTCTGACACACAGCTCGGCCTCATTCTGGAACTTATTCAGCACAGGCATCCCTGAAGCTTCCCTGACCACAGCTAGACGTTGTTGAAGGAAGCCTTTTTACCCCAGGAATGTTTCCTGTTGTTGAAAACCCAAAACAGTCCTCTTAGGGGGAAGAGACCCTCTCGGAGCAGTGGAATAGAATCGCTAGCACGTGGCCAGATCATAGGCATGACCGTCTGGGAATTAGAGGGAAAACAGGGACCAAACATGGATCCTACCCGGATGGAGACCGATCCCTACAAGTTGATACCAGTGATACCTCCAGACCCCAGATTTGCTCTCTCTGCGCTCCCGGGAGTCTCAACCCCACCCTTCGCCCACTGCGACACCCCCTGGCCTGCTCTGCCCTTCCCTGGAGGCTTGGGAGCCATTGGCAGTGGCTGGCTTGGCCTGCCGGGCTCCGCCTCCCTCCTGCAGTGTAGGTAGCAAGGGGGAGATGTCGGCACAGGCGGGAGAGGGAATGGTGGATTTCAGCCTAGGGGCTTCCTAAAAATCGGTGGTTCTTGCACTGCGGGATGATTGCTTCGGGGGCAGGGGCATGCTCACGGCCCTGCCTCCGTAACTCAGTACACGCGCCCCTGGCCTGTGGTGGAACTTGTTGTGAAGCATCAGCTCCTGCGTCCTTCCCCTTCTGCACGGGGTCAGGCCCCGCTGCTTCTTAGCGTGCCTTTTAAGGTAGACCCTGAGAAACTGGCCAGATGAAGTCTGTTTGGAAAACCCAGAGAGAGTCCGTTGGCTCCAGGGGATGTGTGGTGGTGTTATCTTAAGATCACTTGAGACTCTTCAGAGTGTGTGGTCCAAGCATGCCACCGAGCGCTCTTAGCAAATGGAGGCTCCTGGGGCCAGTCGGACCCCACCCCGCACCCTACCCCTGATAGGTGCTGCTGGGTGTGGTGAGTCTCATGGCAAATGGAGGCTCCTGGGGCCAGTCGGACCCCACCCCGCACCCCACCCCAAGATAGGTGCTGCTGGGTGGGGTGAGTCTCATGGCAAATGGAGGCTCCTGGGGCCAGTCGGACCCCACCCCGCTCCCCACCCCAGATAGGTGCTGCTGGGTGCGGTGAGTCTCATGGCAAATGGAGGCTCCTGGAGCCAGTCAGACCCCACCCCGCACCCCACCCCGCACCCCACCCCAAGATAGGTGTTGCTGGGTGGGGTGAGTCTCATGGCCAATGGAGGCTCCTGGAGCCAGTCGGACCCCACCCCACACCCCACCCCAAGATAGGTGCTGCTGGGTGCGGTGAGTCTCATGGCCAATGGAGGCTCCTGGAGCCAGTCAGACCCCACCCCGCACCCCACCCCAAGATAGGTGCTGCTGGGTGGGGTGAGTCTCATGGCCAATGGAGGCTCCTGGAGCCAGTCGGACCCCACCCCGCACCCCACCGCAAGATAGGTGCTGCTGGGTGCGGTGAGTCTCATGGCAAATGGAGGCTCCTGGGGCCAGTCAGACCCCACCCTGCTCCCCACCCCAGATAGGTGCTGCTGGGTGCGGTGAGTCTCATGGCAAATGGAGGCTCCTGGGGCCAGTCGGAGCCCAGCCCGCTCCCCACCCCCAGATAGGTGCTGCTGGGTGCGGTGAGTCTCATGGTAAGACAGAAAACTGGGTTCAGGAAAAAGAAAACAGTTGATTTGATTCATCTTTCTTTCTCAAGATGCTGTTATTAAGTGGAACCTAGAACACAGTTTAGATAGCACGTGGGGAGCTAAGGTAACGAAGCTTTTTTGGCTTTGCAGGCACTCCGAGTAGAGTGTCCGACTGCCCTGGTCTTTCCTAAGATGCGGGACGTTCGGTGCCAAAAACGCAGGAAGCCCCAGGCAACTGGGACAAGTTGGTCACCGTCCCTGCAGGACTGACCAGCTTCACTGCGCCTTCCTCTCCACGTGCCATTTTTCATGACAACCCTAAATACGTAAATAAGACTGAAACGGTAAAAAGCAAGCTGTTGACGTCTGCTGTGGCCCTGTGGTCTGTATTTTTTTTTGATTCTCGGAAGACCTATGCAACTATAAGACCTTTAAAAAGCCCTAAGTGCTTGACCTTCTTGGAAGAGACACGTCTGAGCGTCCCGAGGTTTCCTGACACTTGGCTGGTTCGTGGTCTGGGTGGGTGAAGGGCTGCCGGTTCTGAGAGCCTTGGATTCGCTCTCTGTGGACTTGAACGTGAGCCCTTAGGCAGCACCTTGATGGAAAAGTGGAGGGGATAATGAGAAAGAACTTGGACCCTCGAGGCCGCACAGTTCAGCACCGCCACCCATTCATCTTCCGTGTCGAGGGGGCTGCCATCCAGGGCGCGGCTGAAATAACTGCTGACAAGGCTGTGCGCCGGGCATTCCTAAGTGGACCCGTAAGAGTTCACTCGGGGCCGCAGGTGGAGCCAAGGACTCGACGGTGCCCTGACCGGGAAGGTTCCCCTGGCTTCCTCCTGAGCACGAGTGGCTGGCCGACACAGCTGACCGACGCGTACTCGAAGTGCTCACCGGTTTGAAATCCTCCTTCCTGGATTTCTTTCTTATACCATGTGCTGCCCGAGTGAGAAGCTGCTGGGCTGCGGTCACTTGCCCCTGCCCTTCGAACCAGACGCTTCTTCTCAGAGGACCTTCCTTCCTAATCAAGTGGCTTAGACGTTCCATTTCCACTCAGCTTTTGCTTCTTTATGCCACTGACATTTCTTTGTTTTTTCTCCCCACGGACTCAGACTCTGAATTATCATCAGAATGCTGATTTCAACAAGTTTCTAGTTTCAAAATCATGGGGAGGGGGGGGAATCTACTGTTTTTTGTTTTTTAACGAATGCCAAAATAACAATAAGATGTGAGATGCTTTCCAGAGCAGGCATTCTTCTCAAAAGAAATATTTCAAGGTAAAAAGGAGGATAACCTTTTGTTGTAAGAGAAGCAACTCTTGCCCGTAACCACTGCTGGTAACTGTCATTTAAAATAACAGAATCCTTGGAATTCTCTGGCAGTCCAGTGGTTAGGACTTTGCACTTCCACTGCCGAGGACCTGGGTTCAATCCCTTGTTGGGGAATGAAGATCTGCAAGCCACATGGCATGGCCAAAAATAAAAAATAAAATGACTCATCTTTGCATAAAATCAGGACATTTAACTGGATGATTGAGGATTCACAGAGAATCCCTTTGGCCAGCTGCACGCCTGTGAAGGTGCACCCCCATCTCTTGAGGTGGTGAATTGAGTTACACTTGGAAGAATTCTGCCTTGGTCTCCCCAGAATGTTACAGAAGCCAGACTGCAAGGCTGGACAGACAGAATCCAAGCCCAGATTTCCAGATGTGGAAACTCTGAGTCATGGAAGACTGCTAACCCTGAGAAGACAGGCCTCCCTTTCTTCCTGGGAAGACGATGTTGGCGTGTCCTGGCCGTGTCGCACTGCAGCAGTCTGCCTGTTCATCCTGTGATGGGTGGTTACCAGGTCCTGTTGCCCCTGAATAAGCCGTGGTGCTGGAAGCAGTCCTCGGTCTATACACGCCTCTCCAGTCTGGCTTCATTCCAGTCTGATGTCCATCGTGCAGGTGGACCTTCCTGCCCGTCCTCCATGGGAGGTGCTCCCTGGCTCCTCCTGAGGATTGTGCCCTGTGCCCCGGCTGCCCAGGGCTCGTGTGGGCTCAGCGCGCAGGCCACCACCGCAGAGGGGCCTCGTGGCCGAGTGCAGGGCCACACCGGGGCTTCGTGTCAAGCCTTTGCCCCTAGATGGCCTGGGTTCCAAACCTATGCTTGGTAATCCTGGCTCTGCCTTAAAAATCCTGGTGCAATTAGAAGGGAGGAAACTACCCATGTTACACAGCTTAGACGCCGCCCCCGCCCCCGCCCCCGCCCCGCCGCCACCCCTGCCCAAAGGTAGATTAGCTTTATGTCAGGGTCAGGAGAGAACACACACACAGGGGCGTGATACAGATGCCACAGAATCTTAGCCCGGTACTGGAACCCCCAGGTGGCCCTAATGGGAAAGAACCCGCTTGCCGGTGCAGGAGATGCCAGAGACTCAGGTTTGATCCCTGGGTCAGGAAGATCCCTGGGAGGAGAGCATGGCAACCCACTCTAGTAGTCTTGCCTGGAGAATCCCATGGACAGAGGAGCCTGGTGGGCTACAGTCCGTGGGGCCACAAAGAGTTGGACACGACTGAGTGACTAACTCTCATTTCACTTACCCACGTAACATAAAATGTACCTTCTTTGCCCTTTTTAAGCATATGGTTCAGGACTGAGAAGGCTGTTCATCATGTTGTACAACAGGCACCTCCATCCGTCTCTGGGATGTTCTCATCTTGCACAAGTGAAACTCTGCCCCTAGTAAACACTAACTCTGAATTCCCTCCCCTGGCCCCTGGCAGCCGCCTTCTACTTTTTTGATTCTATGAATTTGACTATCCTGAGTACCTCATATCAGTAGATCATGTAGTATTTGTCTTTTTGTGGCTCGGCTTTCACTTAGCCTCCTGCCTTCAAGGTTCATCCGTGTAGTAGCATTTCTTTCCTTTTTAGGGCTGAGTAATAATCCACTGTATATACATACAATACCATTGGGTATGTACATCCCACAACTCAACCAACTGCAGATCAATATTTTGGGGGAAAAAAATCCAGAGTTCCAAAAAGCAAAAACTTGAATTTCTCACATGCTAGCAACTATTTACATATCATTTATATCATATTAGGTGTTAGAAATAATCTAGAGATGATATACAGGAAGATAAAGGTTACAGGGGCTTCCCTGGTGGCTCAGATGATAAAGAATCCACCTGCAATGCAGGAGACCTGGGTTTGATCCCTGGGTTGGCACGATCTCCCAGAGGAAGGCATGGCAACCCACTCCACTGTTCTTGCCTGGAGAATCCCATGCACAGAGGAGCCTGGCAGCTGCAGTCCCTGGGGTCACAAAGAATTGGACAGGACAGAGTGACTAAGCACAGCAACGTGTGTAAGTTATATGCAGATACTCTGCCGTTTCATATACGGGCCTTGAGATTCTGTGGATTTTGTTGTCCCCCGGGTCCTGGAACCAGTCCCAGTGTGTGCACCGCATGCTGTGTCCATTCATTTGTGGGGCGACACTTGGCTTCTTCCCTTCCTTGGCTGCTGTGAATGTTGTTGTTCAGATGCTGGGTCCTGGCTGGCTCTTTGTGACCCCCATGGACTGCAGGGACACCAGGCTTCCCTGTCATTCACTGTCTCCCGGGAGTTTGCTCAAACGCATGTCCACTGAGTCTCTGATGCTATCTAACCATCTCATCCTCTGCCACTGCTTCCTCCTTTTACCTTCAGTCTTTCCCAGCATCAGGGTCTTCTCCAATGAGTCCACTCTTCACATCAGGTAGCCAAAGTATTGGAGTTTCGTAGGTGTGCAAATACCTCTTTGGAGCTTGAAGTTTTACTGTTAAGAACTACAAAGCGGGAGAGCTGTTGAGAAGAGCTGAATTTAAAGATGCCCGACATTAACCAAGGCCCTGGTTGAGAAATACCACAGAGAAACTGGCTGGGCCCTTCATGATCAAGGCGGGTTCTGGAGGCCTAATACCCTGCATGATGGTCTAGAAGCCACGTGGTGTGAAAACACCCACCCAGCCCTGCCCACGTGGGCTCTCTGTGTTTGCCGAGTGCCCTCCGAAGGTGAGGGGAGCTGTCCCTCTCTGTTCTTCGGGTAGCCTGAGAAATACTTCTGGCGTTCATTCGCGTTTCAGCATGAGAAATCATTTCTCCTGTGTATCAAGGCTTTCAGGCCCATGGAATGACACCACCACAACAGAATAAAAAATTTCAAGGAATATCTACAACTACTGTTGGCAGGAGGGACCACTGGAAAACTCACACCTTTTACACAAATAGAAAAATGTTAGATTCTTTATCAAAGTCTGCTCCAAGGAATTCCTCATTTATTTATATAGCCCTCAGTGTTCTTGCCTGGAGAATCCCAGGGACAGAGGAGCCTGGTAGGAGGCCGTCTATGGGGTTGCACAGAGTCAGACACGACTGAAGCGACTTAGCAGCAGCAGCAGCAGCAGCAGGGTTTGAAAGTGTTTAGGTTTACAAAGGGAAAAAATGGCCAAAATGCTGGCTCACTATGGTACACTTTGTCTCAATGTTGAGAACAGGATGACCGTAAGTAGCCCAAGATCAGAGAAAGTCTTCCTGTCTTTATAGAAATTAAGCCATCAGATAGGGTAGACTGTGCCTAATTTACTTTTTTTCCTACATCGAAAAACTCTTCTGTCTTCTTGCTTTAAAAAAAAAAAGAAGTATATATATGTTTTTATAATAGCCTGTGAGTTTGAGTAAAGCTTCTAGAGGAATCCACGGGACACTGCCTTAGCAGTACATAGCATATTTCATCCTTGTACCCAATCTGCAGGGCTTCCCAGGTGATGCAGTGGTAAAGAATCTGCCTGCTAATGCAGGAGATGTAGGTTTGATCCCTGGGTGGGGAAGATCCCCTGGAGAAGGAAATGGCAACCCACTCCAGTATTCCTGCCTGGAGAATCCCATGGACAGAGGAGCCTGGCAGGCTACAGTCAGCGGGGTTGCAAAAGAGCTGGATACATCTTAGCAAGTAAAACAACATCAGCAACAACTCACTCTGTATCACTTTGTTTTCCACTGGGACCCTGTGAGGGTTGTTAATTGTGGCTGGAAATCCTTACCAAAGGTAGCTAAGTCCAGTCCATCCATTTTCTTCACTGGCAGCAAGTCACTGTGGAGAACTCTCAGTGGGAGAGCTCGGGCGTGGGGGACAGGCGGGAATGCTCTTTCCCTGCTGCCAAGAGATGGGGTTTCATCATTAGACTTTATAAATGCGTGCTGCTCTGGTTCTAGCGCGGTTGCCGGCCGGTTGCTAAAGTGTTGGGAGGAAGGGAGCGATGCAGACTCGGAGGATGGCTTCTTCTCAGGTGTGCCCGTGGCCCCAGATGGAAACCAATCAAGGTGCGATTTATGTTCATTAAGTGCTTGTCAAAACTGAAAAATTTTCTAATCAACAGCAATCTAGCGGCGTCCCCGTCGATGGCTGGGAGTGCCGCCTCTGCCGCAGCGGCTATTTGCCTGTTACAACTCTAGGCTAAGAATCCGCTGATGATTACATTAGGCTAAGCTGCGAAGTAAATGAACCATATCTTATTTAGGTGCCACAAGCTTCAGTGTAGTCCTGCCCCGCAGGGCACTTGATAGCGTTTTATGGCTTTAAAATTAGTGTAGCTTCCCATTGGCTGCAGGGCACTTGCCTGTTATGCCTTTGAACTCAATAAGCAAGGAGAAGGGGGCCTTTTGTTTTTCTCCTGTATTTTTCTCCCTTGCATTTTTAGCAATTTTGTTTTGCATCTTTTCCAGACGGCGTTTTGCAATAAAAATGTCTGACTACCCTCTATATGCCTACCCCCATCCCACCTCCCCTTCACAAAAAAAATAAAGAAAAAAGGAGAAAGGGAAGAAAAAGTAGAAAATGTCATGCATTTCCAGAGGACAGTTTCTTTCCCCTGTCCTGCTAAGTGAGAAATAGCATTGCAAGTCACCCCCAACGGCTTATCATGTTGGGATGGCTGCCTCCAGTGGGGACAACACCTATGCTTCGGGAAATGCCCACGTGAAATCACAGGGCAAATATTTCAGTATATTTATTAGACATGAGCAGTAAGAGCCAAATTTATTAAGGGCTTTGGGATTCTTTCAAGTTCTTTCTTTATTATCTCAGTTAATCACAAAAACAATTGCTTGATGAAAGAATTATTATTATCCTTATATTTAAAGATGAGAAATCAGAACCCGGGATGATGAAACAGTCCACAAGCCCTGACAGACAGAGCCTCCAGGCACTCTTACTCTGAGGCCATCCTCTGGCCTGGAGAAGCTCTGTCTTCTGCAGATAGTCTTAATTTAGGAAACCAGAGAACTATGTTAGTGAATTGACCACTCTTCATTTGAAATGAATCTGATTATATTACTGTAAACCACCTTGGTGGGCAGTAAACAGCGTTAGGAAAACAGGGTCACTCCCAAAACAGTGCATCAGGGAGCCAAAAAAGTGTTTTTTTTCTGGACAGGCCTCGTCAGAGTTCTGAAATTAGAGGAAATTCTGTGATGGGCAAAACTTGAAGTGGGACTTTTTCTGTCCATGTTGGGTTAAAACGGTAGAAGAAGATAGTGATCGTTAGTGTCCTAGGAAGATGACTTTGTCTGCTTTTCTGTCTTTAAAAAATCTATTTCTTTAAGTGCTTCACATTCTAGCAAATGCATCCCAAGGAATCTGGAGTTTTAAAAAGGTTCAGATAGATCTAATTATCATTATGGTGAATATTCCTACATAACTCAGACTTTGTCAGATCTAAGTACTGGTCCAGTTGTTTCAAGCCATATTTAATTATAAAAATACTCGTAGAGCCAGGAATGGCGCTGGCTCCTTGAAGTTCACTGCAGTGAACTTTCACTCATGCTTGCCTCTGGAAGAGACCTGCATATCCAACACATTCATTTTGTAAGGCTAGGTTTGAGCATGCATGGGTTACAACTGGGTAATATTCAATTTAACTTAAAATGAGAAAAATCTGTCTTGCAGTGTAAAGCTCAATATACAAGGTCAATCAAGACAGAGACAATCAAGAAGCACAAAGATTATATTCATGATTCATTGTGGAAATTCTCTATTTTGATTTAGTATATTATATTAACCTGTGTTTCCCAGGTGGCTCAGTGGTAAAGAATCCGCCTGCCAGTACAGGAGATGCAGGAGACGTGGGTTCGATCCCTGGGTCAGCAAGATCCCCTGGAGAAGGAAATGGCAACCCACTCCAGTGTTCTTGCCTGGGAAATAATATGGACAGAAAAGCCTGACAGGCTACAGTCCACAGGGTCACAAAGAGTCAGACACAGCTGAGCAACTGAGCATGCATGCATATTAACCTGTGACCCGAGCTTATGTTGGACTTGAGCCCACCATGGACTTGAGCCCAACATTGGACTTGAATGCTGAGAGCATGTGCACTGGAGAGGTTTGCCCTAGGGTGTCGAGCTCCCCTTGATCCGTGAGGGTGCCACACTTGCATGACGTTTCACCAGCCTTCTCTGCTGGTGCGTCTTAGGTTAATTCCCTGGGCGCGGTAAAGCCTTTGTGCAGAATCAAGGGTCGTCAGCTTTGCCTTTGTCTCGTTGGTGTTACACATCCAGTTTGCTGGGTGCCTTCTCCCTGTAGCGGCCACAGGTCACATGGATCCACACTGGTCAAGTGGTCGTCCCGAAGCAGCTCTAGAAGTGAGACTCTGGGGTTCTCTTGACCGTCTTGGGAAACCAAACTGATTCTCCCAAGGCTTTTCTCTTTGAAGCTGCCTCCTTCCTTGCTATTATAACTGTGGTCCTGTGGCGATAAGGAGAAATTGTCCTCTTTGAGGTATGTGATCTGAATGGATGTGGCCGGAAGATTTCTCGTAGTATTACAATATCTTCCTGGTATCTTTAGGGTGTCACTCTCCTCTGTGCCGGTGACTATATATGAGGCTATTGTTTATTATTCATACGTGTCGGACTTGAGCGTTCGCTGGTGTCTTTGAAGGGATGGTATTGTGTATGTCTTTATAGAGGTATTTCCTTTGAAAATAGTATTAAGCAGAGTTTGGGAATGGCAGGACATCTGACAATGGCTTCTCTTACATACTTTTTTTTTTTTTTTTTTGAGCCCAGAAGTAAAGGTTTTTAAAAATAGGATTTATACAGACTTCTATTCTTCTTGAAACTGGACATACGTGAAGTGTAGTGGAAATGGGGAAGACTGAGTTATTCCCCTCCTCCAGGAGAAGACAGACAGGGTGCTGACCGTGTCTAGTACCTGCACTGCCCCCAGTTGTGTGCATAAAATCACACACACCCAGCCCGTGGCTGGTTTGTGAACATTAAGCTGGACTCGTGGTTCTGGGGCCCGTATACTTTCTTCAAAATCGAGGCATCTGAATGAGTTTTTGTTTCTGTGGATTATATCTATTGATGTTTGTCATGGGAGAAATTAGAACAGAAAAAAATTTTATATTCTAGAATTCGTTTAAAATAATAATAACCCACCCATTACATACTATCCCACAAACATTGTTTATGAAAAAGATATTTTCCAAAATAAAAGGAAATTGTGAGCAGAGTAGCATTGTTTTCCTTTTTTCAAAGCACTTTTAAAGTGTGTAAAAAAAACTCTGATAAAGATATTTGGCTGGAAGAGGGAGGAGTTTTTTTTTAAATGTCGTGTGCTTTTAAAATTTTCTGTTTTTGAAGCGTAGTTGATTCACAATGGCATGTTAATTTCTCCTCTGCAGCGCAGTGATCCAGCAATTCGTGTGTGCATTCTTTTTCACATTCTTTTCCATTATGCTTTATTATATGATATTGAATATACGGCCCTGTGCTGTGTAGTAGCATCTTGTTGCTTATCCCTCCTATATATACTACTTTGAATCTGCTAACCCCAAACTCCCAATCCCTCCTTCCCCCACTCCCCTCCCACCCCAGCAACTTCACGTCTGTCCTCTATGGCTGTGAGTCTGTCTCCTAGATCAGTCATTTGTTGTGTCATATTTTAGATTTCTCTATATAAATGCCATCATATGACATTTGTCTTTCTCTGCCTGGCTTACTGCGCTCAGTATGTTCATCTCTACGTTCATCCATGTTGCTGCAAGTGGCATTATTTCTTTCTTTTTTTTTTATGGCTGAGTAGCAGCCTTTTGTATGTGTGTACCACTTCTTTGGGGGCTTCCCTGGTGGCTCAGAGGTTAAAGCGTCTGCCTCCAATGCAGGAGACCCGGGTTCAGTCCCTGGGTCGGGAAGATCCCCTGGAGAAGGAAATGGTAACCCACTCCAGTACTCTTACCTGGAGAATCCCATGGACGGAGAAGCCTGGTATGCTACAGTCCACAGGGTCGCAGAGTCGGCCACGACTGAGCGGCCTCACTTCACTTGCACCACTCCTCTACCCGTTCATCTGTCAGTGGACTTTTGAGTTGTCTCCATGTCCTGGCTATTGTCAGTAGTGCTGCAGTGAACACTGGGCTGCGTGTGTCTTTTTGAATTATAATTTTGTCTGGATACTTGGGCTTCCCAGGGGGCACAGTTGTAAAGAATCTGCCTGCCAATGCAGGAGACACAAGAGATGGGGGTTTGGTCCTTGGGCCAGGAAGATCCCCTGGAGTAGGAAACAGCAGCCCACTTCACTGTTCTTGCCTGGGAAATTCCACGGACAGAGGAGCCTCTCGGGCTACAGTCCGTGGGATCACAAAGACTCAGACGTGATTGAGCGACTAGGAGTGGGATTGTTGGATCACATAGCAGCTCTAGCTTCTGAGGAACCTCCATACTGTTTTCCATACTGCTGCAGCAATTTATATTCCCACCAACAGTGTAGGAGGGCTGAGGGAGGAGCACTTTAATAGCCATTTCAGATTGTGGGTCTTCTTGGGTACTGCACCAAAACTCTACATGTGACAGTTTCTTAAAGATTAGGAATTCAATGAAGTTTACTTTCCTTGCTGATTTAAAATCCAATGACCTGTCTTGCACTTTGAATGAATTTGTATCCATGCATGTGACATTCAGCGTCAATCGTTTCAGAAAGCTTGTTTAACTGAGGTATGCGATTTCCAAATGGTGACACTTTTCATTGAGTTGTTGTTCAGTGTCCGACTCTTTACAACCCCAGGAACACCAGGCTTCCCTGTCCTTCACTATCTCCCAGAGTTTGTGCAAACTCATGTCTACTGAATCGGTGATGCCATCCAACCATCTCATCCTCTGTCACCACCTTCTCCTCCTTCCCTCAATCTTTCCCAGCATCAGGGTCTTTTCCAGTGAATTGGCTCTTCGCATCAGGTGGCCAAAGGATTGGAGTTGCAGCTTCAGCATCAGTCCTTCCAACGAATATTCAGGATTGACTGGTTTGATCTCTTTGTGGTCCAAGGGCCTCTCAAGAGTCTTTTCCAGCAGTGCCGCAGTTCGAAAGCATCAATTCTTCAGCACTCAGCCTTCTTTATGGTCCAACTCTCACATCCATCTGTACATGACGACTGGAAAAACTATAGCTTTGACTATGCAGACCTTTGTCAGCAAAGTGATGTCTCTGCCTTTTAATGCACTGTCTAGGTTTGTCCTAGCTTTTCTTCCAAGGAGCAAGCACCTTTTAAATCGACCACTGTTTTCATTTCTCCCCATCTACTTGCCTTGAAGTGATGGGACTGGATGCCATGAACTTAGTTTTTTGAGTATTGAGTTTTAAGCCAGCTTTTTCACTCTCTTCTTTCACTTTCTTAAAGGGCTCTTTAGTTCCTCTTCACTTTCTGCCATGAGGGTGGTGTCATCTGCATATCTGAGATTCTTGATCTTTCTTCCAGGCAATCTTGATTCCAGCTTGTGATACATCCACCCTGGCACCTCTCATGATGTAATCTGCACACAAGTCAAATAAGCAAGTGACAATATGCAGCCTTGACGTACTCCTTTCCCAATTTTGAACCAGTCTGTTGTTTCATGTCCTGTTCTAACTGTTGCTTCTTGACCTGCATACAGGTTTCTCAGGAGGAAGGTCAGATGGTCTGGTATTTCCATTTCTTTAATAATTTTTCACAGTTTCTTGTGATTCACACAGTCAGAGGCTTTAATGTAGCCAACGAATCAAAAGTAAATGTTTTTCTGGAGCTCTCTTGCTTTTTCGATGATCCAATGAATGTTGGCAATTTGGTCCCTAGTCCCTCTGCCTTTTCTAAATCAGGGTCTTTTAATACCCCTCAAATCACATTCATTAATATCACCACCAGTCTTGTCAGAA
Source organism: Bos indicus x Bos taurus (assembly GCF_003369695.1). Classification (NCBI taxonomy): domain Eukaryota; kingdom Metazoa; phylum Chordata; class Mammalia; order Artiodactyla; family Bovidae; genus Bos; species Bos indicus x Bos taurus. The sequence goes on from NC_040078.1 coordinate 115,516,373, forward strand.
AAAAGTCTCTGGGTATTTAGAAGTTATCAATCTCATGGTGAGAGTTACAAGTTTTCAAACTTCACATCATCACTGCTACTGCTGCTGCTAAGTCAATTCAGTCGGGTCCGACTCTGTGCGACCCCATAGATGGCAGCCCAACAGGCTCCCCCGTCCCTGGGATTCTCCAGGCAAGAACACTGGAGTGGGTTGCCATTTCCTTCTCCAGTGCATGAAAGTGAAAGTGAAGTTGCTCAGTCGTGTCCGACTCCTAGCGACCCCATGGACTGCAGCCCACCAGGCTCCCTCATCCATGGGATTTTCCAGGCAAGAGTACTGGAGTGGGGTGCCATTGCCTTCTCCTCACATCATCACTAGAAAGCTCAAATTCTACCACTGGCCACAAACACTGTCAGCTGCTTTCCTTGCAGTACTTACTTTGTTCATTTTCAAGAAAATATCTGCCAAGCGCCCAAGACTGCATCACCACAGTTAGTGTCTGACATAGTCCTTCTTTCAAGTAGAAGTGTTGCCCCCGCAAACAAGTGACAAATTCAGCTTGTGAATGAAACACTTCGGGAAGAGCTTTCCTGCTTTCAAAGTGCAGCAGAAACCCTGAAGTATACTTGCCCTGGCATCACCCGAGAAATTTAAAGGCTCAGAGGTTACCATTGTTTTTAATTGGTAGGTTTTGGTTTATTAAGAACATCCTGGAGTGAAGCTGTTTTTTGTTTGCATTTTGAGAGCGTAGGAATCAGTAAAATAAAGACAATGTGCGGCACAACCTGGTTACCACGGTCTCGCTCCACGCTGAGACACCATCAGGGTTTATCACTCACACCGCTTCTGTACCATCAAAGCAAATTTCAACACAGGGAAAAAGCAAGCGATGTCTTGGGGTTGTTTTGAAAATAGTGTTGAACCTGTGAATCCCCTGATAGGATGTTGAAGACCACACTTTGAGGATTGCTGAATTTAGATTATGCAAAGAGAAAATGCTTGATTAGATTAGCCATGACACAAAGACCAAAGCAAAGCATTAGTCTGTCCTAACAGTTATCTCACTTAGACAAAATATTAGAGAGTAATAGAAAAGTGTAAATTTCTCAACATTTTATGTACAGTTAGGAACCAGAACTTATTGAGAAAACCTAATTGGAATACAGATTCCTATAATTCTTTCCATCATGTAATTACAGAAACGAATAGTGTTAATCCTTTAAAAAGTACATGTGAAATCGGAGTGGTGCTGATTGCATTTCAGAGCCGTGTGCTTTATTCTGATGATCTAACTCTGAGGTGCCAATCACATCATGGATGCATTTGGGTTTCGCTCTAAGATCTTGTTAAACTGCTTTCTGGTACCCTATGAATACATGAAGCAAACCATCTTTCACCAGACAGCCAAAGGTAACAAAGGGATGGGAAGCAGTGAGAATCAATATAGTAAGAGTATTTTTAGGGACTATTGATGGATTGCTGTATTTTGAGCTTAACTTCAAGGGCCAAATGCCCCCAAGCTGACTAAGATGAACTCACCATTTACTGAGAACTGTAGGGCGTCAGGCACACAGAGGGCTCTGGGATGGTCACGACAACACCCACACAGTGTTCCCTTGGCTGTCTGGGGAGAGCTCCTGGATGGGTTTTTTAGGAGCCTCGTGCAGTATTTTGATAGGGACTTGATGCCAGTCTCCTGGCTGGAACTTGGTGCTTCTTCAGTGATGACCTTCCAGTCTTGGTAAGTCGTAACTGTGAGATTTTAGGACAGAACCGTTACCACAGCACATTCATTAATGCTCCAATCAGGAGGGATCTGGTACACCCACCAAGGTGCCCAGGGCTCCGGGCTGTCTCCAGAGGTGGCCCGAGGAAGGTGGGAGCCACGTGGAGCCGTGCTGCCGTCAGCAAGCTGGAAGCTGCGGGTCCCTGACACGCTCTCAGTTGCTAGCAGGTTCCCTCACTGTACCTCATTTGCATCTGGGACATCAATTAGCATGTTTGTTGAGGCTAATTGAATGAAACTCAATCATAGCTCTTAATTGCTTGACTATGTGAAAAGAAATCACATTAATGCAGCTAATTAAGTGTACGGCAATAGATGCAACATAATTAGGAGGAAAATGTAAAAAACAAGGGATGGCAAAGGTGCGGGAGCTGGGTGGCAGGGGGGCGCCAGGCGCGGTTACCGAGCTCCAGCCACCCGGTCCGGGACGGTCCCTCCGCTCCAGCGCCTGCTTGCAAAAAATAATCCAGGCGACGAGCACGGACAACTTGAGAAGAAAAATGCAAATAGGTTTGCAATTACTACTTTTTCAAGCTGTTGAGGGGCAGGAGATGGCACCTCTGGGGGGCCAGGCTCTTGAGTGGGCCCCAGGGACTTGTTAAGTGCTGTTTAAAAGTACTTGGCTTTGAATTACCCTCATGCCTTGTTAAAGGGTTTTTTCCCCTTTTATCCTCGATCAGCATTTTTCTACCAGGAACACGGGGAAGGGATGTATCTGGAACATTTGCATATCAAAATCAAGCTCGCCGGCTTTATTTCGCCCTGCGAGGTCCCTACTTTGGACCACTGGGCCCCACGTCCCACTTCTAAAGAGGCGACATTATTTAGAGGTTGTAGCTTCAATTGCTCAAGTCCCAAGCTGGGGCCGGATGAAAAGGGTAATTCTTGTAAAACCAGAAAACTCCCGTGTTGTTTCTCTTGGGAGAAGCTAGAAGCCAGTGATTCAGGTATCCACCTGTTTCTGAAAACACCAAGCTGAAAGACTTGTGTGGACTAGGAAATGCATCTTGTAAAGGTTTTAGCAATGTTAGAGGCTTGAAATTTAGGAATTGCCAAACTTACCCTCTGAATTTCTTAAGAACTAATTCTTCTGTGCTTTGAAGCACCTAACTCAAGCAGGAAAAACAGATCCCTCAGCCTGTGCTGAGCCAAAGATAAATGGGTCCCTTTGCTGCATTCAGATCTGGAGAGCTGGCACTTGGTACATTTCTATAATAAATTTAAATAAAATATCCTGGTTATTGTATGTTAAAACATGCCTATTAAAAAGGAGGCCATGCTGAGGCTTAGTCACTCTCTGATTAGGCTCATTTCAGAGCCCATAAGCCATAAATGCTCAATTACACTCCTGTTATTGTATTTTAATTTGTTAAGAATTGGCATTAAAGAAGAAAGTTATAGCAAGTTGATATTTTTAAAGGAGTAACTATGCAAGAAGGAATTCATTATTTACAAGTCCTAACTTTGGTTTTGAAACTTGAGGTTTGCCCCTTTTCAGTAGATATCAATGGAAGTAAGTGAAAACTGCTTGAGAACAACCTTTTTTCACAATGACCTTGACCCTTGGTCCTGTGCTGACTGAAGGTCACTTTCCATGTTTTTCGTTCGCTGGCCTCTTGATAAGCTGCGTCCAGAGACCTCGGTGTTTCCTCCCATCTGCCTTATCCTTCAGCCTAATCTAAGGATAACGACTTTCTTTCTATCCTTAGTCCTCATCCTTTTGAAATCACAATTTTTTTCATAGTAAATAATATTTGTGGTGGGAGTCGGGGGGCGCAGTTTCTAAGCATCTTAACTTTCAAGTGGAATCTTTTAGTCTGTTCCCAGTTGGACACAGAACCTCCCTTCCCGAAACCTGTGATAACTCTCCTTCCAACATGCCCATGGCCAACCCCGGCAGATGTCCCCCCAAGAGATGGGAGATGACATGCCCGGCTGGTCCAGCCCCGGGTGCATCAGTGCCTATGCCCCCGGCTTCCCCCACTGACGGCGTACGAGCTGGTGCAGCCGCTTCCTTCTGGATGGTTTATCATCGCTGAGGAAGGCCCAGCCTCGCCCCTCCCTGGAGGAACTGGTCTGAGTTCACCCCCACTGTGGTGCACCCCCTGATCCTTCCTCTATCTGTCTGCAGGCCCATGTTCCTCCTAAGCCTAGCCGTGGCTTTTTGAGCTTCTGTTATGTGCTAAGAATTGTCCGTCTGAGGTCTGTCCTTGGGCGGTCGCCTGTGACCCCGTTGCATCTTCTTTTGCTGGGCTGGTGCTCGGCGAACCTTCTGGGGTTCTGTATTCTCCATCACAGGCTCCCCTCATGTGATGGAGTTTCTCTTCCAGCACTTCCTCCTCCTCTGTTGAGAATTCTCCCAGCCCCTTTCCTGAGTCTGGAGTGGCCCCCATGTGGCCACGACTCTCAGCTGCTTAGGTTCCAGGGGGAGGTGTGATGCTCAGCCGGTTTTCCCCCCTGCATATGGCCGAGAGAGGACGGCTCTGTCTGTCCTGACAACTCAATTTGGGTTCTTGCCACGGGTTGGAATCTTGGACTTTGGATTCCTTCTTGGGCCATAATTTCTATCAGAAAACTTCCTGCTTCTGGATAGACCAGTCCCTGCTTCTCAGCTGCTTCACCTCCTGAAATATTGACCTTGTCTTGCAATTAAAAGAAGCCAGCAGGGTCCTTCTCTTGGCTTCCCTGGTACTTTGCGTCTCCTCTCGCGTGTCCGTCACACACCTTGACCGACTTTCCTGGCCCCTCTGACTGTGCAGTCTGCTGCTAGACCATCGCCTCCTTCTCTCCCTGCATCTACTGGCCCTGCTGACGGGTAGCTATGAGGAAACGGCTCGCTGCTCCTGTCTCCCTGGGCCCCTTGCAGCCCACACACTGGCTCCTTTGGTAGTTCTTCTAAAATTAGATTGATTTAAACTCGATTGCTTATACGAAATACACATATATTGGTTTTTCTTTGATGTCGTAAAATGAATCCCCCCAGGATTCTGCCAGGCTTCCCAGGCTGCACTAGTGGTAAAGAACCTGCCTGCCAATGCGGGAGACGTAAGAGACATGGGTTCAATCGCTGGGTCAGGAAGATCCCTTGGAAGAGGAAGTGGCAACCCCACTCCAGCAGTCTTGCCTGGAGAATCCCATGGACAAAGCAGCCTGGTGGGCTACAGTCCTGGGGTCAAAAAGAGTCTGACACAACTGAAGCGACTTAGCAAACACGCACGAAGGATTCTGCCAAGGAAGGAATCTGTTTATTTCCTTCCCTGGTTCGTCTTAAAACACTTGAAATATTATTTACCCAACAGTGATTTACATAGACTGCATCGTTTCTCAGTGTGCGACGTTGGTTTAATGATATGTCTGCAGAGACAAGGGGGCTTATTGCCCATAAAAACGCATGAAAAGATCAATAACTCCTAATGCGCCAAGAGACCCCTCACCCTGGCTCTCAGTTGCCGTCTCATCTCTGCCCATCCATCAGCTGACTCATAAGTATTTTTTTCCTCCACGTGGAATTGGATGACAGCCCACTGTGTACCTAGACTTCTCCTTAGTTCCATGATAACTGCTAGTCGCTCACCTCCAAAACACAGACAGCAGCAAGACACTGTTTCTGAGTACAGCGAATCCCTTGGAGAAACCTCACACTGAGTATAAATAATGTGCTTTCTACTTGAACATCCAGCTCTTGTCCATCCATCAGGGACCTCTATGTTTTTTCAGCACCCTACTACTGACCCCTCAGACATCTTCCTGAACAAAACGCTTGGCCTCTGAGTTAGAGTGTTTACCTGAGTTCCCAGCAGACAACTTAGCTAGACATTCAAGGGTATCGCCATCAGAGACAAAAAGGCTATTACAAAATAGTTCCTACTCCATGGAGTTTTCCCTGCAACTCACAGAAGAGCCCAGGTTCCTCATGTGCCATCTGATAAGTATCAGCTCACAGAGTAGGATTTCATGTCCGTATTTATTTTCTTTATCCTCCCGCATAGAAGCATCTACTGCGTCTCCTTGTCTCCAGCGCCTGGGCTAGTTCAGGACACAGAGGCAGAGCTGATTTCAGTATAATGATGACGCCATCAGGACAAGACAGATCAAAGTCTCCTTATTTTTTAAAGCGCTCACCACCATGGAAGGGTCATAGGATGATGCCTCATGATGTCTCATAGAACCTCTTGTCCTAGATTGTAGAAGGTCTCCCTTTTAATCTCTCTTGGGTGTTTTAACGTTTTGAACAGGATTACATGCAGAATGTTCACGGTAAAGAGATTGATCTTCTGAGAACCACTGTGAAAGTCCCAGGGAAGAGGCCCCCCCGAGCCACGTCGGCCTGCGCGCCCATCTCCAGCCCGAAAACCAATGGCCTGTCCAAGGACATGAGCAGCTTGCACATTTCACCGAATTCAGGTAAGCTCACAGCCGACCTGCCCAAGAGATCCAGCCCAGCTCTAGCGATGGGTGGCCCTGATGTGGGAGACAGCGCTGAGCTTCTCGGGTTAAGGGGAGGCTTTGCCCGTTGGACTGTAGGCTAAGGGACACCCTCTCACATCTTCCACGGGTGCTTGTTCGCCCTACAGCTTGGGCCCCAGCACTGCCCACAAGCAAACTGTGGCACTTTGAGTCACAGCTGCATGGACCGCTGGGCTTTTCCAGGGCTGGTGGCTGAAAGTTGCATCTTACACGTGATGGAGGATTTAAGGGCCCTCGGAAAAACATCAATTCACTGTTAAAGTGTCAAGGATTAGTCCTAACTAATTTGTCATAAATGTGCATAGAAAAATGGAAACACCACTTTGGAGCAAGATTTAAAGAAAACCATTGGACCTGCACAAAATCTCAGACTCTCTCAGTTTTGTATTGTAACTGTTATGTCTTCTTCGACACAGCTTTTGGTCTTCTGCATTCTCTTTTAAAGGAGGATTTGTCTTTCATTCAGCATCAGAGAAAATCAGTGTTTCTCAAAATAGAGGTGCTGAGAAATTCCTAGCCTCGGTGTACAACGAAAGCCCTCCAGGGTATTGTGGTTCATTGTTGTATAAGAGTCTTGGCAAACCATGCTGTGGCTTTTGCCTTCCATGATTTCTTATCAGAGGAAAGGTAGTGAGGACTTAAAGTCTTCCCACCAACAAACTCGGACTCCTCCAACAAATGGAATCCCTTAACAGATTTCAGTTATTTCCTTTTTTGTCTCCAGCTTGCATCTGATTTTCTCAAAATAGATTTCTGTGCTGTAGTCGTTCCTAGCATGTGTCCCTGCCTCTTAAACACGCTGCCTTTTTTTCCTTTCTGAAATGCTAAATGCTTTTAAAGAGGAATGATGCTGACCCCATCGTTCCACGGTGTGAATGACATTGTTGGCCAAAGGAGGCTAATAAAAAGGAGATAGAATTTGGGGTCTGCCAGCCTGTGCCCTACTGCCGGGTACTGCACGGTGTTGGGTAGGTAACTGACCACACTTCCCATGAGGCTGGTCCGGCCTGGCCTGCCTCCATCACACAGGTGTGATGGCAGGTACTGTGGAAACCCATAAACACAACACGAACGTCAGCTGTTGTTACTAATCTAAGTAAAACTCGGCTTTTTCATAACAGAGACATTAGTTCATTCCAGGAAGCAGATAAGGTTACTTTATGGGGTCTCATGGCCTACTGACCTTCCTTCCAAGAGATACGTGAATTTTCCCTTTCAGGATGGTGTGCTAACTCTATAGGAAGAGAGAAAATTGCCCAAGGAAAAAAATTTTTTCTATAGTGAATAAAAAGCTGATGTCTTCATTTTAAACTATTTTTTTTTGTTCAAAAAGTACTTACTGAGTATCTATTCCATGCCAGGGATTGTGTGTTGTGTGGATCCCAAGTTCCCGACCTCCAGAACTTCCATGCAAGGCAGTCCACCCTTAATGGAAAGTCACCAACTTTCCATTTCCCCTTCTAACCACCCGTCATGCCACATCTCTCCATTTATTTATTCAAATCAACAAGCACATATGAAGTTTCTAATGTGTGCTGGTCACTGTCCTGCACTCCAGGGGAACAGAAATATGAGATGTTATCCCTGCCCTCCGGAATCTCAGCCTCTGGGTAGTGGGAGAGATGAGTAGATGAATCAGTGCATCGGCGCATAGTCAGGGCAGGTAAGCGGGTGTGAAGGCCCAAGGCCATGTGCTTGGCTCCACCCCAGGAGGTGGGACAAGGCTTCCAGGGGATGCCCGTGTGGGTGGGAAGAAAGGGTGGGAATTTGCCAGAAAGTAGGACAAGGAAAGAGTCCTGACAATTTGAAGCCGTGTGGGCTATGTAAGATTTGGGGTTTGGACGTCATCTTGAGATTTGTGCTCTTTGGAGCTTAACCGCCACTTACTGTCCTAAGGAAAATACCGTGTTTGTTAACAAATAGAAAACACACCAATGCCATATAAACCTTATCACATTCCTAGAAGACATTATGTCGTGGGCCTCAGCCAAGGGATTGAGTTTGCAATGTCCAGTTGCCTTCTCTTTAAGAGTCTTGCTGTTGGGTGAATGGGAGGCTTTGGGGCACAAACAAAATCCTCTTTCCACGGTCACACCCTCGGTTTATTACAAGTAGGTAATCAACCTACACCGCGTGCATTGCCATTCAGGGAGCCTGGTAGATTTTTCTTCCTCCTTGGATCACAGGTAGGGGCGCAAACAGTGCAAGTTCAGGGCATGAAGCAGGGCACCCAAAGCCGGTGCTCTGGGACAACCCAGAGGGAGAGGGTGGGGAGGCGGGTAGGAGGGGGATTCAGGATGGGGGGACACATATATAGCTGTGGTCGACTCATGTTGATGTACGGCAAAAACCGTCACAGTATTATAATCATCCTCCAATTTAAATAAATTAATTAAAAAAAAAACAAGTAGGGACTCGGAAGTAGGAATATGACGTCCGCCGGAGCACAGCACCACTTAGGGGGAGGAAAGCTGCTCGTGGTCACAGGGCTCAGGGCTGTGGTGCCCTCAGCCAAGCCCTGGACGGTGTCACCAACTGGTGTCCAGCAAGAGTGACTTCTACCCTGCTGTCCATAGAGCTGTCTCAGGAAGAATTCCAACCCAGCACACTTAATTCAGAGTAAATCATTGCTGCTTTTAAGTGATGGATTTTTTTTTCAGCTGAAAAATGGGTATTAATTATTTTAGAGCTACTTGACAAAGAACTTACCACAGTACTTAACCTCATCTTTCACTGTCAACTCATTAGAATTCTGCCACTTTGGTTTAGAACTCTGGATGAACCGCTGTTTCTTTTCAGCTTTTTGATTGCTTGTTTCACTTTCTACCTCCACGTTATAGAATCAGATCGATGTTGTGTGCCTTCCCTTCTATAACTTTTACATTCACGTAGATCTGACCTGATACACACTTATTCTGAAATCTTTGTGCATAACTTACTAATGTCTTAGAATAAAAGTCTGGAGTTGAAGTGACTCGGTAAACAGATACAAACATTTATAAGATTCTTGTTACACATTTCCAAATTCATTTCTAAAGAGGCTTTATAGAAAATAAACTTCTGTGTATAGAGTGAGTGCTCACTTCACTTTTAAACGTTTTTAGAATCTATGCCAGTCTCCTAAGCAATAAAAGTATCTCATGCTTCGCTTGTTTGGATCCTTCAGTCCGTGCTGACGTTGAACGTCTCGTGTGTCTTTCGGTCACCTGTGTCTCTATGTTGTATTCTTTAGACGTATCCTTTGCCCGTTGCTGCCCTAGGCACTTGTCTTTTGCTTACTAACATGTAAGAACTCTTTGTATATTAAGGGTATTAGCACTTTGTAGTATATTTTGCAGCTACTTCCCCAGTTTACTGTTTGCTTTTTTGATTTTATGGTCTTATTTACATACAGAGGTTCTCCTTCTTTGGTATATAATAAAATCATTAGACTTGTACTTCTATAGTTTCTATTTTAGGTATTTAGAAACCCTTTAATAATCCTGAAATAAGATCATAAATCATATATATTTATTTCAGAGTTTTATAATTTTACTGTTGGTCCCTTTCCCTTTTTTTATATTTAACCTCTAGTCTGCCTCTTAATTTGTTTGAGTCTATTATATGTAATAGGAAATCTAGTTAAACTTTTTATTCAAATACATAACTAATTGTTCTTTCTCTCTTTGTTATTTCCTTTTCCTGTTGACTCTGTCTCCTTTCTTGTGCAACTAACTCATTTAATCAAATTAGTTATGTTTCTGGGCTTAAAAATGTATTATTCCATTGACCTGCTTTCTCCACATTGTGTGGGTTTCCTCCGCTGTCTTAGATTCATGGCTCGATTTATACCTGGTAGTATAACCTATAACAGTTTCTTATTACTCTTTGACTTTATAGTTTTTCTTGGTTATTGCCACCCATTTATTTTTTTTTTCCCAATAAACTTCAGAATAACTTGAAACCTTCTCTTCCCCCTAAAAATAATCTCATTGTGACTATAATTGTCATGCTGTTAATCTATGAATTAGTAGTAGAGGAACTGACATCTTAGCTATATTGAGTTTCTTATTCTAACACACTTCTTTCCCATGTATTCAAACTTATTATATACCCCTCTGTATGTTAATTTATTCTATTACTGTTAGGATAGATCAGATTACTGTTAATCCATTCTATTATTTTATAATTTTTGGTGAAATGTGAAAGTTATATTTTAGGGGGCGTGTCTATTATACCATCTAATTGGTAAGAAATAAGAAAGCTCTGAATTTTTGTATTTTTTATATCCAGCCATCTTAACTCTTTCTTAGTTGAAATAATTATCCAGATGTTTCTCTTGGTTGTCTAGTGTGCAGTCATGACGCATTCCACGTTTCACGTCTGTGATGCCTGACTATGTCGATGCTGACTTTTAGATTGTCTCAACAGGTGTAATGATTTGGGTTCTGTATTGCTCCACCTATTGTACCATTCCCTGACCATCATTACTGAATCAGTGCCTGCCCAGCCCTGATTAGTGCTCTGGAGTTCCAGGGGGTGAAAGAAGACCCTCCCTCCAAGGGCTGTACACTCCAGTGGGGGCTGGAGGAGTCAGACGATAAACACACAAATAAGACCATTGAAGCTGGTGGGTCTAAAAGGGGCAATGGGATAGAAAATCACTTGGGGGAAGGGTGAGTCTTACGCTATTCCTAGTATTGGGGAGTGGTTTGCCAGTATTGGAATGCTGACTACATCTCAGACATTAAAATGCTGGAAATCTGATGATATTAACATCACGTTTTGCCAGGGGGTTGGGAAGGAGGAGGAAAAACACATTGTCATACCTTCATACTGCGGACCCAGCCTGGGTCTCATTTTGGGACTTGAGAGTTAACCAGAGCAGAAGGGCTACAGTGAAGATGCTCCACTGAGAGGAAATCACAGCTACCATCAGGGCTTCCCAGGCAGCTCCGTGATGAAGGATCTGCCTGCCAAGCAGGACCCGGCTCCACTGTGAGGAAATCACAGCTCCGTCAGGGCTTCCCAGGCAGCTCTGTGATAAAGGATCTGCCTGCCAAGCAGGACCTGGCTCCACTGTGAGGAAATCACAGCTCCGTCAGGGCTTCCCAGGCAGCTCTGTGATAAAGGATCTGCCTGCCAAGCAGGAGACACAGGTTCGATTCCTGAGTCGGGAACGTGTACTGGAGAAGGAAATGGCAACCCACTTCAGTTATTCTTGCCTGGGAAATCCCATGGACAGGGGAGCCTGGCAGGCTGCAGTTGCAAAAGAGTCAGACACACACGAGTGACTAAGCAACAACAATTACTACCATCAGAAAGATTTAAGAGGTTGGTTCTTGTATTCACAAAATGAAGCAAACAAAAGATTAGATGAAAAATCTGAGGAGAAATTAAGGGGGGAAATTGCAAAAATAAAAATTTCAGTAAATGGATTACAAACTATAAAGAACATAGCTAAAGATACTGCTGGTAATCAAAGATATAACAGAAGAAAGGATGCTGGAGATGACCAAGAAAATGCCAGTGTCTTCCCATTTGAAGAGTCAAGTATCACATTGGATAAGAGAGTAAGCTCTGTAAACATGGACACGTTCCCCAAAGCATCCAAGTGAAGGAAAGACTGAGGTTAACCTATCAAGGAAGAAAACTCTTAGAGACCTTGGCCTTCTCAAGAACAACACCTTGTATTTGTTACATGGACAAATCATTTTGAATTTAGAAGCTTATGTAGAGTCAAGCTATTATCAATCAAGTGTGAAGGCAGAAAGAAAACATTTTTGGATAACATACATGGATATAGGACATCTCCCTCTAAATGGGTTTTTGAAAAAATTACTTCAGCATCTACTCCAGCAAGAAGACGGAAAATCCAGAAGATGTTTGTTGATTCAGACCTGATTCAATTCCCCTCTCCCCATCACATCTTTCCCTTCCTCCAAGATCCGTTTCTCAGGATGCCCAGGGCAGCATCTGCCTTTTCCATTCTTTTTATTTGTGTTCAGTTTTAGCTGTGCTGGATCTTTGATGCTTTGTGTGGGCTTTTGCTAGTTGCAGCAAGCGAGGGTGACATTCCTTGCAGTGCTCAGGCTCTTCATGGCTGCAGCTTCTCTTGTTGTGGAGACAGGCTCTAGTCATGCGGGCTTCAGTAGTCGCAGCGTATGGGCTTGGTAGTTGCGACTGGTGGGCTCTAGAGCGCTGGCTCAGTAATTGTGGCTCAGCAGCTTAGCTGCTCCACAGCATGTGGGATTCTCCTGGACCAGGGATCAAACCCATGTCCCCTGCCTTGGCACATGGATTCGTATCCACCGCACCACCAGGGAAGTCCTACATTGCCATTCTAAGGGAACCCATCAGAAGTCACATTTTAGAGAATCTACCCAACTGTCATTTCAGGGATGCTTCCAGAGAAGGTGGAAGGACTTCCACTTCCCTGGTGGCTCAGATGGTAAAGCGTCTGCCTACAATGGGGGAGCCCAGGTTCGATCCCTGGGTCAGGAAGATCCTCTGGAGAAGGAAATGGCAACCCAGTACTCTTGCCTGGAAAATCCCATAAACGGAGGAGCCTGGTAGGCTACAGTCCATGGGGTTGCAAAAAGTCAGACGTGACTGAGCTACTAAACTTTCTAAAAAAAACTTTTCCAGATAAGGTGGTCAAATGTCCAAAAATACTTTCTGACATGAGTTTTAGGCCAGGTTGGTAGAACTGTATCCACATGTGACAGAATACAGAGTTATGTCAGCTCTGACAGTTATTTCGACATTTCAGTAGAAAGCAAGAAAACATAAGGGCCCACAGTGGGGGCTCTGGAGTCACAGACACTAAACTGCATCCCACCTCCCCCATCTTAGGACCTCGTGCAGGTGTCTCTAAACGCCCAGCTCCCTCGTCTCGAAAACGGGAGAACAGTGCCTGCCTCCATCCCTGTAAGGGTAACACAAGCTCTGCTTTTCCAAAGCCTGACTTCAGCTCTGTGTCAGGAATCCATCATGATAGTCCGGCTCATCACCGGTGAAGAAAAGGAAGAGGGTTGAGAACTCAGGTCTTTGAATTAATTTTGCAGGTGCCATGAAGTGTTCATTTAGCCGTTGGGTAGACTTAGTGGCTTAGACTTACTAAGCCCATGCCCCCCCACCCCCCAGCTCCCCCCAGGATGGCAGCTGGAGATGCCCCTGGATCTCCAGGGGGCCCCCTGCTCTGCTGCTGTGTGTCCACCCTCTCTGTACTCCTGTGCTCTCCCCAGGTCCTGATTGCAACATTCAATCTTGAGATGACGGCTCTCTCATGATCCCCAAAGCGTGTCTTTTGTTGGGTATTTGTGGGTGTGTTTTCACCCTCACCACACTGATGCTGGGACCTCTGTGAAAGGGGGGAGACCTTTCCCCCCCACTTCTCCTCCACCTCCCCCGAGCACAGGCCCCCAGCAGTTTCGAAATAGGAAAGCCACCCCCAAGGGTCGAGCTGATTTTTTTTTCTGGTGGGGGGCGGCGAGGATCTCAACGTGTTTTGCGGATGAACCACCGTTGACATCGAAAGTCTCAACCACGCTGTTTTCCTCCACACTTCAGTAATCAGGACATCCAGCAAACCCATAAAAAACCAAACTAATAGCATGAATATTCAGTGACCTAGAATACTAATTATTGTCATGAATATTAATGTGATCGGACTTGCTTTTTCCTCTCCTCTTTCTCTCCCGTCCTCTTTCTCCCTCTCTCCCTCTCCTCTCTCTCTTTTTTTTTTTTTCCACTTAGCCGGCTCTAAAGATGGGTCATAATGAGAGCATTTAAGAGGGAGCGCGCTCTCCGCCGTGACAGGGACTGGGGTAATAAGGAGAGCTTGATTAACGCGGAGCACTTGGGGGAGAGATGAGAGGCTTCACGTGGGCCTGATCGGGGGAGGCAATGAGACACCGGCGGCTCTGTTGCTGCTCCCGGAGATTAATGAGGCCTAAGAGTGCATTAGGAACAGTGACAAAGGTTTGATCTAATGGGCTCAGTCATTTTTCCTTTGAGTGACAGACGCACAGAAGTAATTGGCTGTGCAGAATGGCAGCTCATTGGCGGTACTTAAGGATACATTATCCCCGTTGTGTGGCCCGCAGAGGCTGTTTATCAAAACTGCTCACACTGCAGACGCCGAGTCGCTAAGCTGCTGCTACAGTGGTAATAGCTATTAAAAAAAAAAAAAAATCACGCAACATCAAAACTGGATCCATGGTTGTCTCATAGAAACAAAAGTTTTTCTTTGTTTAGTTTCAGATGGTCTAGAAGACATGGTAATAACTCCAGAGCCTGTTCCGTGAGCCAGATGAGCGATCCCCTCCCGGTGGGTCACGTCTCAGGCTTGTTAGGGCTTCAGAGCCTGGCTTCTCACCCCATCCCTGCCTTGGCCACCGATTATTGCCCACACCCTGGGTTCTATTTACAGCACGAACCCACCGGTACATAAATTGGCCGCCTCGCCTAAACTCCTATAACTTGGCGGAACGCTTGCAGACTCTCGCTTTCTTGGTTGAGAATTAATTTGCTTGAGAATACTCCCCCAAATCAGCATCACATGGTGAGGTCTGCTTCCATAAACCAGGTTTCAGCAGGCTAGGTTTTGATGGCTAAGTAGTAATTCATTATTTTGAGGTTAAACATGTCTCGTGGGGTTTCTCTAAGACTAGAATTTGAGAAAGTTGGTGACATCTGAAGTGAAATGACGCAAGCCATTATTTAGTTCGGTGTTTTCTGCTGTTAGGAGAAATGCCTTCTTACTGCTGGCTGTTGCTCTGTTTGCACGTTCTTCCCCTGAGGCTTAGGCAAACGTGGCTATATCGTTTCCAGCATTAAATTGTAAACTCTTTGAGCTGGAGACCACTACTTCTCTTCTTTTGTGATCCTCTCCTAACGTCATGACCCGGCAATTATTTTTGCATGAAGTAAATATTCTTGAATATCGCCTGTCACGTGAGATGTAAAAGTGATAAATATTGAGGGTAACTATGTTGGCTTTCAGATGGTGGTTCCTCCACTGCAGTATTCTGTGGTTGAGACCTTTGGGGTACAGGTCACATAGAAATCAAAGCCACGCCTTCCAGTTTAAGGAAACCATCTTCGGTCGTTTAAACTCCAAATGCAGTGTTCCTTTCTGTAAGAACTGACAAAAGTAAGTTAACCCTTGATGGTTTTCATTATAAACATACGAGGGGTGTTGGCAATACTAAGTTGTATATCTCTGTGGGAACAGATATTCCAATAAGTAAATACAAGTTGCTGTAGAGACTTTCTCCCCTCTCAAAAATGTGTGTGTCCAGTGGAGAATAGGATTTCAGCTGTTGATACGATGCTTTCATGGTCAGCAAAATAGTCGGCATGGAGGAGCTGTAGGAAAAGGGCTGGAGAGGCGGAGCTCTGAGACAGACGTCAGTACGTGACCCACGGTCTTCAGGAAGGCTGGTCGGAGCCTCAGGTTACAGCCCTTCTGTGCGAGTCAAGTCCATGGTTGGCCTACTTGCTACGTAATCATTCCTGCATTGGCAGAGGAGAACCAAGTCATCTTGATGCTTCACCAGCTCCAAACCTTGTGGCCTGGCATTTCAAGTAACCACGCCTGCAGAGACCTTGCCTCTCTCTGGAATGTTCCTAGTGAGGAGTCAGCCCCCCAAATGTCCTGACTCACAAACAAGTAGCCCCCTTCACATCCTCACAGTTGCAAACATGGAGTTGCTCAGCGCCCTCACTCCTCACAGACGGCCTCTATTCAGTCCTAAGAGATGATTCTGTGAGGCCTGGAGAGGAGAGGAGGAAGTCCAGGTGGACAGGCCTGGGCGTGGGGCCTTGGTGTGGGCATCACGGCCGCCTCCTTGAAAGGGCTTAGGAGATGCAGTGAGAGCCAGAGACACCTGCCCTCAAAGCAGTGCGCCGCTCAGCTACAGGGGGTTTTGTGCAAAAATGCCTATTGCGTATATCAGATGGAGGAGAAGGGATACGTTAAAGAAGGAACTGAGCGATTGAAATAAGTTCTTGAGGGCACAGAGCCAAACAAGGCACTAGAAGACAAGAGATGAGCATCTTGGACTTTGTGTTTTATAAAACATTATTGAACTGAGTCATTGGAAAAGACCCTGATGCTGGGAAAGATTGAAGGCAGGAGGAGAAAGGCAGAGGATGAGACAGTTGGATGGCATCACCGACTCAATGGCCATGAGTTTGAGCAAGCTCTGGGAGTTGGTGATGGACAGGGAGGCCTGGCTGCAGTCCATGGGGTCGGTCACAAAGAGTCAGACACGACTTAGCAACTGAACTGACTGCATAAGTGTTAAATTCATGTTTTATTACTTAAAATCCTTAGTGTTAACCTCCTTTTGTGTAATGTTGTCATACCTCATTATAACTACCGCATATAAACTTATTCATATAACCTGTACCGAGAAATGGCTTGTGGCTAAGTAAGCATCGTGTAAATACGCACGGGTGATGGTTGCTCTCGTCAGCATCTTCAGAATGCATAGTAGCCAAGTGTTCATCACTCACATGTAAACGGGCAGGAGAAGTGCAGGTGTCATTGGCAAGAATGAGTGCCACGCCACCCAGCTGGAAGACGCGGGCTTTGTCTTTGGAGTAAATATTTAAACCCATTTCCAGGTATTAGAACTTACTTTCTGATGGGCTTAAGGGCTTCATCCTAAATTGTAGCAGACATCAAATTCTATCCGTCCCCATGGTGGTGCGGCATCCCAGCGACAGGATGTACGCTGCGATGGGCCTTGGATGCTCCAGCTCACCTCTCCGCACCGTGAGGTCCTCTCTTTCATCCTTTGCTTGCATCAGCCCCGAGCACGTGATTTCTCCTCTTTCTGTCTTCCACGTTATCTGCTCCACTTCTGATGACTTTGGCATCGCCTCTGGTGGGGAGACTGAGAGTGGGAAGTGTGTCATCAAGTTGTGCCAAGACTAAACACCGTGCCGGTCCGTGTGCAGGAGCAGGGGTTCAAGAAGCGTCATCCAGCGAATGAGTGCTCGGGCTCACGGGAGGTGTTGACTAGAACATCGAAACACAGATACAAGGCAAACGGTCTGAGCAGCTTACACACACCAGGACGCCACCACAAGGGAAACAGGAGTAGAGTACCCAGACTTTTTAGATTTTAGAGTCAAACACAACATTAGCAGTATCACCATTTTTGCTGAAAAAAAATTAAACTGTAGGGAAAAGGAAAACTCACCATTGGCAAAATTAGTAGCAACTAGTATCTTCAGAAGCTTGGCAGTTGGCAGAGTGCTTTGTGTACTCTGGTCCTGTATTAACCTCAGTGATTATCTCATTACGATCATCATCACTGTTACTGTTGTGTCCATTTTACAAATTATGACCTGACTTGTTTGCTCAGGTTCCATCTTCTTTTAGCCCACTGGTCCATTAAGAGAATTAATTCATAGCATATATCGTGAGTCAGAAAGATGTTACTGCTGTTTGACCCAATCAATAATAACTCTTGTAGGATATCAGCCTAAGGAAAAGTCTAAAAGTAGAAGATGTCCCTTGCAACGTTGTTTATGATAGTGAGAAATTTCAAACAGCCAAAACAATGCGGAGGTAAGACAATGGCAAGGTGAGTCATCTCCATTAGAGCAGTGAGATGCTCTAGATCTAAATCATGAAGGTTTTGGAACAATAAGGAGAAATGGGTGGGACGTTATATTAAAGAAGTGCAATAGAATATGACACCTTTTCTGTGGTCATAACTAAGAAAAATATGTGCATGTCCAATAATGAGTTGATCTATTAGGTGAATTTTGGTAGACTTCTAATTTACATTATCTGTGTATCTGTATAACCTTGCAAAATAAGTTTGAGTAATTTCTACAACAAAGCATACTCCCATTTTTTTTCCCCCACTTGGCATCATCTTTAGAACAGGGAGAAATCAGAATAAAATGAGCTGTTTCCACATTCTACGAAATAACCATGGATTGTCTTAATTCCAGGATTTTCAATTCTGGGCATGGCCACAATGTTTTATTTAGTAGTAATTAGATGTGTCATTACCCCTGAGTCTGGACTCTACATTCTTTTTTCTCCAGTCAGCATACTGCAGAAAATATATACCCTAAAGATAAACAGAATGCACAGCATTCTGAGAAACACACGATTCCCATCTCAGCGGTAAACGTGTGGAATTGTGCTCTTTTACAAAACAACCATCACGTAGTGCTGAGTCCAGAATGCCTGCATCTTTAAGAAAAGCTACTGAAGGTGTCCTTGGGAAAAAAAATCCTCTTAGCCTGAAATCCTGGTTGCCAAAAGGAGGGCAGATTTCCAATGCAAATAGTGAGGCGAATGGGCCCTCCTCACAGGCACTTAAATCATTTGTATCTCACTTTTTATGGTAGTGTTGTGAATTATATTATTTTTGGGTTTATAATTAGAGGACGGAACAGATGGCGAAGGCCTAGTTTGAAGTGATGTAGCTGTTAGGAAGGCCTCCACTGTCCGGTCCTGATTCCAGCCAACCTGGTTTTCCCTCCCATGCTCGGAGCGGGCCAGGGCATAGCCGTAGGTTTGCATGGTAACATTGAACTCTTGAGTCTTTTTAATAAGATTTGAAGCCACACAGGAATAAAAAAAAGGCCTCCAAGAGCAGTCTGTATTTCAAAGGGTGAGACCTCCGAGGGAAAGAGTGAGTGCCTATCAATCTTTTTCCTGTAATTATGATTTTTTAAAAAAAATTACAAAGTCCTACAATGGAAATAAAGGTCTGTTTCATACTCACACGCTCATAGAATCCTCTTTGGGTTTTTCTCTTCCACTCTCGGACTGCATGAAACTTCATTATCACCATCACCAAGAGTTTCTGCCCTTTTCCAGGCTGATTCACCAGTAAGTCAAATCCCAAGTATTGTTTTCCCAGTTGAAGCATTGGTAGGAAGGATCAAATCTCTTTATTGAAGATAAACCAAAATCAGGACATGCAGTGAGCAGAATTTTGTATTAAAGAAAAAAGATTGTTGATTAATCTCTATTTGAATGCTATGAAAAGCCTTGTTTCAGGGTATTTTTTTTTTAAATCAGGACAGGCTATTTTAATGTAATAAGCCTATAGCTTAAAAGAGGAATTCTGTCTTTGATGTCATTTGGCGAATGAAAACATTCTTGTTCAATAGAAAACCAGCATCTTTTTCATGCTTGTGTGAGATCAGGCAACATACTGATATTCATTCAGCTATAAATGCCATATTCACTTTGAAATGCAAATTGTTTAAAGAAAAATAGCATATGGTGGAGGTAAGTACCTTTTCAAATCAACTCACACTTTAGGGATGTAAGTAAAGCTAAAATTATTCTTGGGGAAGAATCTGGCGCTTTTGACACATGGAAGCTTGCACTAATCAGCCGGCCCAGTGGGCACACACATCTCCATATCAAGGGGCTGGCGTGAGGCTCCGTGGATTAGCATCGTAATGCAGCCTCCCCTGCCCATCAAGGCCAGCAACCAGATGATCCAGAGCAGGGGTCTTTGAGGGAACAGGCTTCTGAGTTCAGAATGGACCAGGAAGTCGATCGTGTCTGTCGTGATAATGCAGACCCTGGGGGAAAATCCTGAGGTGATACCAAAGCGGTCCTTCTGTGCCTCGCTTCCTCTGGACGCCAGCATCCCGTACTTCATAGGGCTGGACCACTCTTGGGGACTTAACGCTGGTGAAACTGTCTCCTTACTCCTGGATAACTTTATCTTATGCCTCCTGATCTGACCTCTGCATTCACAAACCATTCAAATGAGTTTTATCTTTTTTTTTTTTTTTAAGGAGTTTTTTTTGGGGGGGTGGGGTGCTAAATTATATTAATTTAATATACAGTGAAGTTGCTCAGTCGTGTCCGACTCTTTGCAACCCCATGGACTGTAGCCTACCAGGCTCCGTCCATCCATGGAATTTTCCAGGCAAGAGTACTGGAGTGGGGTGCCATTTCCTTCTCCAGAATATACACTTAGCACAAAATCCTAAGTTCTAGCTAAGTGTATGGGGCTTCCCTTGTGGGTCAGCAGTAAAGAATCCACCTGCAGTGCAGGAGACACAGAGATGTGGGTTCCATCCCTGGGTCGGGAAGACCCCCTGGAGAAGGAAATGGCAAACACACTCCAGTATTCTTGCCTGGGAAACCCAATGGACAGAGGAGCCTGGTGGGTTACAGTCCTCAGGGATCGCAGAGTCGGACACGACTGAGCGACTAAAGGACAACAACGTGGGCGACCAGCGTGGAGGTCAAGTCACAGCAGGTGGCCGGCAGCCCTGGCAACCCCGGCAGCCCCCTGCGTCCCATCCCACCACCGCCTGCATCGCCCCCTACTCACGCAGGGGGGGCCTCGTCTCCTTTCCTGCTCCACAGTTGGGTTTGCCCCATTGCACGGTTGTGTGGGACCAGGACAGGTGGTGCCCTGGGCTTTGTCTTCTGTGGGTCCACACCCTGTCTGATGTCTGTCCTGGGGTGGCCCACGTCAGACTCCCTCCATCTTACTGCTCTGGATCTCCCCCGAGGTGCCCGTGGCGGGTGGATGGACGTTTCAGCCATTTCTAGTGTGGAGTTATTCTGAACAATTCGGCCACGTACATTCTTATACATGTTGTTCTGGTGGGTTGTTGGTGCATGTCTGTATGATTTTTTGGTCCTCTTAAATTTGTCTAAAATTTTTTATTGAAGTACAATATTATTATGGAAGTTACAGGTATAGTGAGTCACAATTTTAAAGGTTATACTCCATTTAGAGTTATAAAATAGTGGCTGTATTCCCCATGGTGTACCAGCTTATTTTATACCTAAGAGTTTGTGCCCGTCGCCCTCCCTCTCCCACTGGTAACAGCTCCTTTGTTGCCCTCGCGTCTGCTTCTTTGTTATACTCACTTTGTCGTGGTTTTTAGGTGCCACGTGTGCGTGATGTCATACCACATTTGTCTCTCTCTGTCTGGCTTACTTCACTTGGCCTAATGCTCTCCAAGCCCAGCCATGTTGCTGCAAACACTAGGATTTCATTCTTTCATATGCCTGTCACTTCAGTCATGTCTGACTCTTTGTGACCCCGTGGACTGTAGCCTGCCAGGCTCCTCTGTCCATGGAATTTTCCAAGCAAGAATACTGGAGTTGGTTGCCATTTCCTCCTCCAGAGGATCTTCCCAAGCCAAGATTCGAACCTGCATCTCTTGCATCTCCTGCCTTGGCAGGCGGGTTCTTTACCACTGGCACCTCCCAGGAGGACTTGCACTGGGGTTCAGCCCCTGAGGGGGCCCCCAAGGAACCAAACTGGAGTCTCTGGAGTGAAGAAACTCCCAGGCGGCACTAGTGGTAAAGAACCCACCTCCTTTGCAGGAGATGCAGGTTAGATCCCCGGGTCAGGAAGATCCCCTGGAGAAGGGAATGGCAACCCACTCCAGTATTCTTGCCCGGAGAATCCCATGGACAGAGGAGCCTGGCAGACTACAACCCATGGGGTCACAAAGGGTCAGACGTGACTGAGGACATAGGAATAAGAAGATCCTCGCCAGCTGACAGGTCCTCAGCGTGGGCTTGCCTAAGGATTCCACACAGCTGTTTTGGGTCTCATACGGATTCTGCAATAAGACACCAGGACCACGCAGCCTTGAAGGGAGTTTCTTCACTCCAGAGATCCCAGTTTGGTTCCTTGGGGGCCCCCTCAGGAGCTGAACCCCAAAGCAGATCCACCAGCAGCATAATGTGCTAAAAATTTCATTCGCCAAGCAGTTGAGAGTTGAAAAGCCAGGTGTACAGTCGGTGTCATCATAGATTTTCATTAGCTGTACATTTGTAATGAATCCACCCCTTCGCTTTCCAATGGTAGATGTTTGACCTTAAGACAAAGAGCTTATTGTCCTGAGATTGGCCCTTTATTGGATGTCTCCATTTGAGCGTTTCCTGTGTCCCTGATCTGGAGTTGAGGTTGACCTCGGCGTCTGAGTGCATGTGGACACTTACTCCTGGAGTCTGGCACCGAGTAGTCAGGGATAGACGCACTTAGATCATCCCATCCACCTTTTGATGGAAGAAACGTGTCAGGAGGGTTTGGGGCTGGTTGTCCTCGGGACCACACCCCAGACAGAATGAACAAAGGAAAAGGCACCTAATCGATTCATCAGTCCAAAGACGGACAGACGGTGACCTTATTCTTGGCTTTTCAGGTGTTTGGCCTTGTGTGCCTAAAGGTAGTGTGAAATGAGATTTTGTGGACAAATCACACACTTGATGGGCTTCCCTGGTGTCTCAGACGGTAATGAATCCACCTGCAACGCAGGAGACCTGCTTTCCATCCCCAGGTCAGGAAGATCCCCTGGAGAAGGAAATGGCAACCTACTCCAGTATTCTTGCCTGGAGAATCCCATGGACACAGGAGCTTGGTGGGTATGGGGTCATGAAGAGTTGGACATGACTGAGTGCACACGTGCCCACACTTGATAAGGACTTGTCAGAGGTACGGATGGGCACTGAAGGGAGGATGGAAGCATCGCCTTAACATTGTCACCAAACAGCAGGCAGCCCTGTGGGTAGCATGGGCTTGGGGGGGTCCTGGCTCAGAGTTGGGGTCGCAGCCCACATGCATCTTATTACCACTGTGCTTTTCCTCCTGTTCTCTTTCTTTTCCTTTCATCCACCATAAAAATGTTAGCATTTTTTTTTCGTGGCCACACACCCAGCATGTGGGAATCTTGATTCCCCAACCAGGGAATCCAACCTGCAACCCCCCTGGCATTGAAAGCTTGGAGTCTTCACCACTGGACCCCCAGGGAAGTCCCAAAAATGTTAGCGTTTTTCTGAGTTCTGCTGTTGAAAGCAGGAAGGGCCTCAGCGCCTCAGGAGGGGATGTGACCCCCTCTTAAATGGTGGGTACGTGGGACCGGCATCCCCACAGGGAAGGGAAAGGCTGAGGACCACACCCTTCTGGTCAGAGGGAGAGAGGTGTGGGCGGAGGGGAGCCAGGAGGTGGTGCAGGTGGCAGGGCTGGCAGAGCAGCACCAGGACCACCCCGGACCCAAAGGGGAAGAGGTGACCCCAGCAAGCCTCCAGCTCAGGGAGGGAGCCCAGACGTGCGCATCCCACCTCACACTCCAGTATGCCCACCTGGTCCAGCCAAACAGGGAGCCAGAGGTACCTGAGCTGATGGATGCCGCCCAGTGGGTATCCTCCTCGAGAGGGCAGAAGGTGGTGGGAGACGCAGGCGTCAGCCCAGGGGAGACCCTGCTGAGCTGCCCGAGGGGAGCACCCGCTCAGCTCCAGGCCGTGCTCGTTCTGCTGTTACACTGCCCTGCTGTGCAGGCATCTGGCCACAGTGCACCCAAGGACCGCTCCCTGTGATGGCAGGTGGAGAAGACCCCGAGGAGCGTGTGTGGTGGCCCTTCATGGCACCTCACTGAGCTTCGGCGCCCCCGTCCTTGTGAGATGCTGCACACCTGGCCCGCTGCCGTCCCGAGGGGCTGCCGTGAGGACAGGGCTGGAATGGGCGCCAGCGCTGGTTTTGATGCTGTCATTCAGGACATGAGACTTTGCACATTCCTGGGGCGCGAGCAAGTCCTAGAATCAGAACATCCGAGCTGGGAGGGAGACAGGGAGCTGGCTGGCTGCAGATCCCCGAAGCCTGGCCGAGGAGCCAGGGCGGGTGCACTTCTCAGGAGCATCTCTGATCTGTCTCCTTGCTGCTGAAGAGCTTCCACTGTAGTTTTTATTTCTCTTGCGATATTCGAGATGCACCCAGCTTCCACAGCGGCATATAGTCGGCATCGTTTTTTAAGGTAGAAATATATTTTTAAGAGCAGGATCTTTCCGCTTCGTGCGATGACAGTGAGGGCCTTGTTTGTGGCTGGGCCCTAGTTTCCGCCTCTTCACTGCTCACCAGGACTACAAAGTCCTTCTGAAAAATGTGTGTTCCCTCGAGCTCTACCCTCCAGACCTTTGGAATCAAAATTTGAATTTTTTTTGCAGCTGCTATTTTAAAAAAAGCTCCATGGGTAATTCTGGTAATTGGCCAGATTTAGGAACTACTAGTATGCTCCATGTATTTAAAATCCTGCACCATGAAAACCTTCTATGGAAGCAATTTAGAACTTAACTAGTTCTAAACTTAAAAAAATGGGAGGAATGTTTAAAAATAAAAAGAAACCATTTAATACCTTCAAAGATCTCCTTACAGATGCAAGGAACTCGCTAGCAGCAAGGTGTGATTGGCTGAGCTTCAGAGAAAGGCGCTTAATTATATTTTTGAGTTTGAAATCCTGGTGACCAGATAATAATTCACTCTGATGTTGAGCAACTGATTCAAATCATTAAGTATACAATGGAATCGTTTTTCCACCGCACTGCATGCTGTGAAGTTGCCAAGGTTATTTTCCCTCTGTGTAGTCTCTTTTGAAGGCGAAGAGTAAACATTTGGTTTAAGAGCCTGACTCTGCCACCCGTGTCGCATCTAGGAACTTTGATTTGCGTTGATCCTAAAGTATAGCTGGCCCACGAGAATAACTCTCTGGCACCAGACAGTGCAATCCGATTGGCGATAGTTTCGCTTGCACCGATTGGTTGACGCAGCAGGACTCCTCCAGGACCCGCCTTGTCTCGCTGGCCTGCTGGGAATATCGTTGTTGTTTAGTCGCTCAGCCGTGTCCAACTCCTTGCGACCCCTTGGACTGTAGCCCGCCAGGCTCGTCTGTCCGTGGAATTCTCCAGGCAAGAATACTGGAGTGGGTTCCTTCCCCGGGGATCTTCCCAACCCAGGCATCGATCCGAGGCTCATTCGTTGGCTGGTGGATTCTTGACCCTTGCGCCACCAGGGAGGCCCCGCCGGGAGTAGTTTTTTCCCCCCCAGAAGTGGGTCTCCTGTCTTCACCGCTGCTGCGTCTAGAGATGGTGGTGCGCGTCCTTGTCTTGGCTCGCGGGGGTTGCAGCCACCTGAAGCCTTGGGTTCCTTTGTTGAGCACCAGGGTTGCTTCACCCTGTCTTCCTCTGGAACGTTGTTTCACGTGTTGCCTCTGATTTTCGTGAATCCGGACGCCAGGTGCGCGCGGCGTCAGGTCCACGGTGCGCAGGCGCGTAGCCCCCAGACTAACTCGTGCCGGCTTCGGGTGTGCAGTGCGCGCTGGTGTTCACCTGACTTGTTTATTCCTAGGGAGTGTCGCTAGTGCGCCTGGGTCTCAGATGGCGAGCGGCGTCAGCCTGGGCTCCTTCAACAGCCGAGCGGACGGCATGCAGCAGCGGTCCTACTCCGTCTCCAGTGCCGACCAGTGGAGCGAGGCTACGGTCATTGCAAACTCAGCCATCAGCAGTGGTAAGAGAGAGGCACGGCCCCGCGGACCTGGGCCGCCCCGCGGTCCTCGGTTGTAAACCAGAGGCTGGAGGCGACGCTCTGCTGTGAGCGCGGCCACCCTGCCGATGGCATCACGCCGTCCACCTGTCGAGCAGTTGCGTCCTCCATCGGCCGCTTCACCCGCGTCATCTCGTGTCCCTTTCCGGTGCAGGGATGCAGCAGAGGTTCGCCCCCTTGACAGATTGAGGCTTTGGGAGAGGTTGTGCCCTGGCTCACACAGCCCTCCACGACATGACCTTCATGTTCCATCATTAGTGTGCACTGTTGGTGGTTAGGCTTCACTTTTTTGGCATCAAATCAAAGCACATAATTCTTCCTCCTTATCTGTTGTCCCAGGTTCCTGGTATATCCTCTTAAGTTTGGGAGAGTCTTCCCTCTTGCTTTTTTTTTTTTTCAAGTGTGGACATCTTCTTGGGAAACAAATGTGCTCCCGGGAAACCATCTTGACATATGTGTGAGCACATGAATTATGCAGCATCGAGGCCCCGCTTACTGCAACATGCTTTGCCTGTGGCATTTTTGTCTATGGCCTGTTCACCGGTATTTAAAGGAATTCCCACTGTACTGTGCCATCTATCAGACAGGATTTTAGAGTAATTTTAGCATAATTTGTTCTAATTAAAAGATTCAGCATCAGGTCTTCCCTGTAGACCCAGCAGCTGCTGCCGCAGGACGTGTACTTTGGGTAAACAGCATCCTTGTCTCCCCCACGCTCCTCCAAGCGGCCGCCAAGCAGAGGCCTTAAGGAGAGGCGTTGCCAGGCCCAGGAGGAGAAGCAGGGTCTGGGAAGGCAGCGCCAAAGGGTGCTATGGCCTCGCGGGCCTGGGGCGTACACACGGCCTCACCTGGAGCCCAGCACCCCACTCCCTCCTCCTTCCTCAGACAAACCGAGATGCTTCCATGGAGAGCAAACCTCTGCCTCCAGCCTCTTCAGGGGCTCGGCGTTTCACCTCTTGTCTGGTATCATGACAGCACCTCTAAAAATTCAGGGGTTTAAGTCGTATACATTAGCTGCCTGCAGGTTATTCCCTTGTAATGTGACACATGTGTGTTCACAGTCATCGGGGCCCCAGAAGGCCCAGTGTCTCAGCAGACTGGGCTGTGTTTCAAGCAGACCCCCTCCCCGCTCCCCCTGCCGACCGGACGGCCTTGGCAGGTGACCTCCATGTTATTTTCTTCAAATGGGTGTGCTCTTCCCGCCCTTGTATGGTCCCTAGGTGTGTAGGGCACCGCCCGCCTGTGGCTTCTGCCCCTGAGTATGTGCTCTTGTTGCCACGGTCACTTTTCTTTTTGGAGGGGCAAGTAGTCCACATACTCGTTTTAATAGCTAAGTTGTAGGCAAGAATGCTGGAGTGGGTTGCCCTTTCCTTCTCCATTACATACTTAATTGCATTGGCCAGTTCTCTGCAGTGTATCCATTTTTCAGTTCAGTTCAGTTCAGTCCATTTGCTCAGTCGTGTCTGACTCTTTGCAACCCCATGAATCAGCACGCCAGGCCTCCCTGTCCATCACCAACTCCCGGAGTTCACTCAAACTCACGTCCATCAAGTCAGTGATGCCATCCAGCCGTCTCATCCTCTGTTGTCCCCTTCTCCTCCTGCCCCCAATCCCTCCTAGCATCAGAGTCTTTTCCAATGAGTCAACTCTTCGCATGAGGTGGCCAAAGTACTGGAGTTTCAGCTTTAGCATCAGTGCTTCCAAAGAACAGCCAGGGCTGATCTCCTTTAGAATGGACTGGTTGGATCTCCTTGCAGTCCAAGGGACTCTCAAGAGTCTTCTCCAACACCACAGTTCAAAAGCATCAATTCTTCAGCGCTGAGCTTTCTTCACAGTCCAACTCTCTTATCCATACATGACCACTGGAAAAACCATAGCCTTGACTAGAAGGACCTTTAGCATTAGTCTTTGTTCTAGCAGGTTTATGCCATCGCCCTCTTTCTGAGAAGGCGCGCTCATGTTTGAGGGTAGGAGGAGCTGACCTGGGCCTCCTCGGACCGGTGCGCACACCACCCTGGCCCTGCCTTGCCCAGCAGCTGCCCCCGGCCAGAGCTCTCCTTGTCTGATGAGAACTGTTGAGCCCCCAGCGCAGCCTGATTTGGGCAGCCTTTGGGCTTCGTTCTTTATGTGCCGTAAGAGTTATGTTTGGGGAGTATAACTATGTAATAATATAGAAGAACAAGATTAACCCCAAGTGTTGGCCTCCCACACACTCAGAATATTTTTTCAGGAAAAGCACTGGAAGCAGCATATGAACCTAAAATCCATTCTTTACAAATATTCCATTTGCACAGAGACTCACTAGGGGGCTTCCCTGGAGCTCCAGTGCTTAAGACTCTGCCTTTCCAATGCAGGAGGCGCGGGTTCGATCTCTGGTCAGGGAACTAAGATCCCACATACTGCAAAGTGCAGCCTACTGCCCCCCGAAAAAAAGACGCCTTACTAGCTAACTCTCCCTCTACCCAGTAGCTCTTTGCCTCTGGTCACGGGTGTGAGCCAAAGCACCCCCACACCTTATCTCATCAGAGACTCCCCGATTTCCAGACGCTTGATTTAGTTAGAAGCCTCTTCCCACGGAAGGTGATTGCCTTGGTCTGTACAGTTCGGTGCAGTTCGGTTCAGTCGCTCAGTCATGTCTGACTCTTCGAGAACCCATGGACCACAGCACTCCAGGCCTCCCTGTCCGTCACCAACTCCCAGAGTCTACTCAAACTCATCTCCATTGAGTTGGTGATGCCATCCAGCCATCTCATCGTCTGTACAGGCATCTTTATGAAGTGCCTGTAAACTGAGGTCACTCCCGGATGAATGCTGTTTTGAAATGTACCAAGCGATTCTCACACACTAACGCCGGGTGCCCATTGTTCTTTCATGTAGCGTGTTTGTGAAACACCAGCTAGGCCTCCTGCTGCCCCAGAGCACGAAGCCTGGACACAGGAGGTGAGAAGCAGTGTGAGCCTGCAGTGGGGTGTGGGTGGAGAAAGCCCGGGCTGAAACTGCACAGTTGGTTTAAGGATGAGAGAGTTAGTCACAGAAAACTTCCCAAAGAGAATCAAACTTGAGCAGCATTTCAGGAGCCAGATGGCTTCCTTGTGTGTGTAAAACCACAGAAGGAGGTTCTAAACATGAAGGCTGTCTGGACCAAAAGTCGGAGAGGGGGAAAGGGGAGCTTGGAACAGCGGAGGGGCCACACCTTTGTAGGCAAAGTGACGTCTCTGCTTTTTAATATGCTGTCTAGGTTGGTCATAGCTTTTCTTCCAAGGAGCAAGCATCTTTTAATTTCACGGCTGCAGTCACCATCTGCTGTGGTTTTGGAGCCCCCCAAAATAAAGTCTCTCACTGTTTCCATTGTTTCCCCATCTATTTGAGATGAGTGATAAGGGGTCAATATTGCAACATTAGGACTTCCCTGGTGGTCCAGTGGTTAAGAATCCGACTGCCAATACCTGGGACTCGGGTTTCATCCCTGGTCTGGAAAGAGCCCACACGGCCCGGAGCAACTAAGCCGGTGAGCCACAGCTTCTGAGCCTGTGCTCCAGAGTCCAGGGGCCGCAACAGCTGCAGCCCGTGTGCCTGGAGTCTGTACTCCACAACCAAGAGCCACTGTAGTGAGAAGCCCTCTGCCCGCAACCAGAGAGTAGCCCCCCTCACCCCAAGGAGACAGAGACCCAGCACAGCCAGATAAACTGTAAATAACTTTTTTTAATTGCAGAGTTAATTAGCACCTTGTTTAAAACTTAGAGCTGACATGTTAAGTACCAAAGATCCAGAGAGACAACAGAAGGTTTCACAGAAATAAGGTTCCTGCAGTTTCACAGGGATTTTCCTTCACATCTGTATTTCCTGAGGACGGATGGCTGTGTCACACCCAAGATATGATTGAAAAGAGAAACAGTAGTCATGATAAAAAAGAGCTAATGATATTGAGGCCCTCGTGTGGATCGTCATGTTTGCTGCCCATGGAGTGGGCACTGCTCTTAGCTGCATTTCCTGGTGGGGAGACTCTGGTATAGAAGGGCTCAATATCGCTTATGCAGAGTCACATCCTGGTGAAGCTGCCATGTGAACCCAGGTGGCCTGATTCAAGCCTCAGACTCTGCATCAGCACTTCTCAAAACGCTGCCCAGACCCGTGACAGCAACGTCCCCCGGGAACTAGTTAGAAATATAGATTCTTAAATCCCATCCCAGTCCCGTGCGTGGGTGCTAAGTCACTTCAGTCGTGTCCGATTCCTTGAGACCCTATGAACTGCAGCCCACCAGGCTCCTCTGTCCGTGGGATTTTCCAGGCAAGGATACTGCAGTGGGGTTGCCATTTCCTCCTCCAGGGGATCTTCCCAGACCCACTGAATCTAAAACTCAGGGGTGGCACCCAGCAGCCTCTGTGCTAACAGACTCCCCATGGAATGATACTGTAGGCTGACGTCTGAGAACCGTCACTCGAAATCCTTGCTTCTCAAAGTGTGGTCCACGGATCTCAAAGTGTGGTCCACGGACTAAGTGGTATCTGACAGCCCTTGGAAGTTAGCTAGAATCGCAGAGTCCCGGGCTCCAGCTAGACTTCCTGGATCGGAGCGCACGTTGTCAAGAACTCTAGGCGACTGGGGCTCACTTGCATCCAGAGTAACATCCCGGTTTCCCTCTCGTTAGTACCACCCGGCCATACCCCAAGCAATTGTTAATAAAAACCAGGGTACAGGATCCAATGGCTGACTTCAAGAAAACACGTTTATGAATGGGTTTCAGGACCTCAACTTGGCATCTGCATTCCCTGCCACACTTGGAAAATAAACTCAAAAGAAGCAGTGATTAAGGGCTCTCCATCGTGTTTTATCTCTAAGTCGCAGTAAAATACAAACTCCACCTTTTTTTTTTTTAATCATTTTATCTCTTTCCCCCATGTCTCTGGTTTGTATGTCAGTTCAGTTCAGTCGCTCAGTCATGTCCGACTCTTTGCGACCCCATGAACCACAACACGCCAGGCTTCCCTGTCCATCACCAGCTCCCGGAGTTTACCCAAACCCATGTCTGTTGAGTTGGTGATGCCATCCAACCATCTCATCCTCTGTCGTCCCCTTCTCTTGCCCTCAATCTTTCCCAACACCAGGGTCTTTTCAAATGAGTCAACTCTTCACATGAGGTGGCCGAAGTATTGGAGTTTCAGCTTCAGCATCAGTCCTTCCAAAGAACAGCCAGGACTGATCTCCTTTAGAATGGACAGGTTGGATCTCCTTGCAGTCCAAGGGACTCTCAAGAGTCTTCTCCAACACCACAGTTCAGAAGCATCAATTCTTCGGTGGTCAGCTTTCTTTATAGTCCAACTCTCACATCCATACATGACCACTGGAAAAACCATAACCTTGACTAGATGGACCTTTGTTGGCAAAGTAATGTCTTGTTTTTTAATATGCTATCTAGGTTGGTCATAACTTTCCTTCCAGGGAATGTCTTTTAATTTCATGGCTACAGTTACCATCTGCAGAGGTTTTGGAGCCCAAAAAAAGAATGTCAACCACTGTTTCCACTGTTTCCCCATCTATTTGCCATGAAGTGATGGGACCAGATGCCATGATCTTAATTTTCTGAATGTTGAGCTTTAAGCCAACTTTTTCACTCTCCACTTTCACTTTCATCAAGAGGCTTTTTAGTTCCTCTTCACTTTCTGCCACAAGGGTGGTGTCATCTGCATATTGAGGTTATTGATATTTCTCCCGGCAATCTTGATTCCAGCTTGTGCTTCTTCCAGCCTAGCGTTTCTTATGATGTACTTTGCATATAAGTTAAATAAGCAGGGTGACAATATACAGCCTTGATGTACTCCTTTCCCAATTTGGAACCAGTCTGTTGTTCCACGTCCAGTTCTAACTGTTGCTTCCTGACCTGCATACAGGTTTCTCAAGACGCATGTCAGGTGGTCTGGTATGCCCATCTCTTTCAGAATTTTCCACAGTTTATTGTGATCCACACAGTCAAAGGCTTTGGCGTGGTCAGTAAAGCAGACATAGATGTTTTTCTGGAATTCTCTTGCTTTTTCGTTTGGTTTCGTTTCGTTTGGTTTGGATGTCAGAGTCATAGAAACGCTTACCCAGTAGGAGCCGCAGGAGCGGGGGCAGGGGCGCGACAGCAGCTTTCGAATCCGAGTGCCTGTGTGTTGGTGAACATGCCTTCTTATTATCCCACGTGTTTATTGCACATAATAGTACATAATGTGGGGGTTCCATTTTCCTCTACCTCATCGTCCACTCTAAATTAAGACTTTGGCTCCAGAGAACTTTGTCAAGTCTTCCCCTCTGGACGCACAGGTACCCTGGGGGCTTCTGCCTTTCAAACAGCTGTGAGCAAACTCCTAATTAGCTAGATGATGTTGTGGTGTGCAAAACCACAAAACAGGAGGTCGTGGTTAAATTAAGCGAGGGGTGGGGGGCGCGGGAGGAAGAAGAATCCATTCTGTGAGCTGGAATGCCCCACTGCTTTATGACTATTACTTGGTAAGGTTTCACATTTAAGTACCTGAGGTTTAAAATTAAATGTCTAATATAATTTGGCGTTGCTAACGTGAGACCCACAGCTGCCCCGAGAGGAAATGCAGACAGCTTGGCTCAGGCTTTCAAATTGCTGTCTCCCAGCTCGCAGTCAGCGTGGAGGGTTGGGACCCATTCCCACTCAGCGCTGCATGCAGCTCCGAGTAATTTTTTAAATGCAGAAACATATTCATCTTGAGCTTCGGCGTTGAGAAAGGCTGCTCCGGTAGTACATGAAAAATTAATTTTTTTACATTTTTCCTCACTCTCCTAAGTGTTTGACAGAAGTAATTTTTGCAGCAAGAGAGAATAAAAAGTGGCGGCTGTAAATTCCTGTCCCAGAACCTGTTGTGCAGATTCTTTATGGACCCAGAATTGATCTACATGTCAAACCCTGTTGTGGTTTAAACTGTTTATCACCGTAATGGCAGGAGTGAGCCCGTGAACACCAACTTATAATCCCGGGTGAAAGAAATTGGTGCTCACAGTCAATGAAGGGGCAGCTCGGCTTTATTGATAGATTCAGAACAATTATCTCTGCAACAACTATTGGCTGAGGAGTCTCTGGGATCTCGTTGGAAGCCTGGGATTTTTTTTTTTTTTTTTGATTAATCATTTTCTTTATAGGTCCTTTTCTCCAGAAGTGTTAGCATGGCTGTGGGTAGCCGGGGACTCTCCGGGGTCGTCTGCAGTACACTTGGTGGTATTACCTTGCTCTGAGGCAAAATGTATTTAGAGGTGCGTCCCACCTGTGCTGACGGCCGGAGCCAATGCCATGAGCCCCGTGCACTGCCTGCGAGTGTCCCTGCATGTCTCCTCAGCAAGCCTGCAGGCCTGCCAGCATCGCCTGCCAGTGCCAGCCGTGGTGCCTGTTGGCGTGGCAGCCGAAGTCCCTGTCCCTTCTCCTCCCGGCTGTCAGGTTGTTCCAGCAGCTCCACCCCATCCCCGATTGCTTCACTCCAACAGTTAATCTTCTGCCGCCCTGGCCGGCCCGATATCCCCGGCAGTATCGCATTGCTTCCACTGCCGCTTGAACATTTCACTTCAGCCTGCCTGCACCAGGCCACTGTCCGACCTCATCAGCCCCAAGTACAAAAGCCATACCCGTCTTGCACACTTCCACGTGGAAGGTGTGTGTGTGTGCGCCCACTCCCCCCACACTGTGTAACCACACATCTTCCCACCCGAATCTGTGGTTATAGGGCAACCAGTCCTGAATCTGAAGCAAAAATTTACGTATTTGCAAACTTTCAAAAAAAATTTTTTTTCATCATGGACATTTTTTTACAGGACTTTAGGCTCCCCAGGTGGCACAGTTGTTAAAGAACCTGCCTGCTGATGCAGGAGACACTAGAGATGTGGATTTGATGCCTGAGTTGGGAAGATCCCCTGGGGGAGGAAATGGCAACCCACTCCAGTATTCTTGCCTGGAGAATCCCACGGACAGAGGAGCCTGGTGGGCTACAGTCCGTGGGATCTCAAAGAGTCAAGACACGACTAAGCATGCACACACCATTAGAAACACACGTTTCCACTCCGGTCCGTGTGCCCTGCACTTCCTTTGGTTTCTCCCTCCCCATAGAGCCAGCTCCAGGAGGGACAGGCAGCCCTGAATTTGAGATTACAGAGAGTATGCCATAAATGTGGGTTCTGGGCATGTTTTCCGTCAGTTCGTTGATTTTAGTTTCCACAGCTCGAGCACTTTTTCTCTCTCCTTGGCTTCTGTGCTAGCAATTTTAGCATGTGACCAGCAGGTGGCGGTAGTGAATGGCAGTACCGCTCTCATCTGGGAGTTTAATGGAAATATAGTTGGCTTCCCAGGCGGCTCAGCAGAAAAGAATCCATATGGCAGTGCAGGAGATGGGGGTAAGGCTGGGCGTACTGGGGTGGGGTTTCAATCCCTGGGTCAGAAAGATCCCCCTGGAGGAGGAAATGGCGACCCACTCCAGTATTCTTGCCTGGGGAATCCCATGGACAGAGGAGCCTGGTGGGCTACGGTCCATGGAGTCGTGGAATCAGATATGACTCAGCAGCTGAGCAAGGGCACAATAGTTGATTTACAATGCTGTGTTAGTTTTGGGTCTTTAGCATGGTTATACATATGTATCTATTCTTGTCCAGATTCCTTTCCATTGTAGGTTATTACAACTTAGCGACTGTAGTTCCCTGGGCTATACAATAGTTCCTTTTTGTTTATTTTGTGTGTAGTATGTATCTGTTAATCCCAAATTCCTATATTTACCCTTCCCTTTCCCCTTTATTAACCCTAAGTGTATTTTCTTCCTCTGTGAGCTTTTCTCTGTTTTGTAAATTAGTTCATTTGTATCTTTTTTTTTTTTTCCAGATTTCTCATGTAAGTGATATCCTATGATATTTGTCTTTATCTGGCTTATTTTGCTTAGCTTGATAATCTCCAGATCCATCCATGTTGCTGCAAATGGTATTATTGCATTCTTTCTATGGCTGAGTAGTACTCCATACACATACCACATCTCTGACCATTCATCGGTCAGTGGACGTCAGGTTGCTTCTATCTCTTGGCTATTGTGAACAGTGCAGCTATGAACACTGTAGTGCATTTATCTTTCCAAATTAGAGTTTCCTCCAGATGTATTCTCCTAGGAGTGGGATTGCAGAATCATATGTTAGCTGTATTTTTAATTTTTAAGGAACCTCCATACTATTCTCCATAGTGAAAGTTGCTCAGTCGTGTCCAGCTCTTTGCGACCCCATGGACTATACAGTCCATGGAATTCTCCAAGCCAGAATACTGGAGTGGGTAGCCTTTCCCTTCTCCAGGGGATCTTCCCAACCCAGGAATCAAACCCGGGGTATTCTGCAGTGCAGGTGGATTCTTTACCACCTGGGCCGTCAGGGAAGCCCCATTCTTCACAGTGACTCCACCAGTGCGCACGCCCCCAGCAGTGCAGGAGCGTTCCCTTATTTCAGCACCCTCTCCAGCGTTCATCATGTGTAGACTTTCTGATGGCCATTCTGACCTGTGTGAAGGGATACGTCATTGTAGGTTTGACTTGTGCTTCTCTAGCGTCAGCAGTGCTGAGCATCTCTTGTGTGTCTGTTGGCCATTCTGCCTGGAGTCTGAGTTTCTACAGCTGCCTCTCTGTGTCGGGTACCTGCCATCTAATGCCCATTTCCTGAGAGTCATTATCCCTGTTTGATAAGTAGGTTCAAAAAGGCTGAGAAACTTAAGACAGCACTCGTTTAATAGCCAGAATTCAAATCCAGGGCTTTCCTATTCCAAAGCTTATGGTTTTCCCCTCTGCTATTTGCTTAAAGGATAAGTAAACTCTTGGTATTGAAACAACATATCATAAAAATTGTTTATCTTTTCATCAGGCTTGCTTTCTAAGGGAAGATACGCAGACGTTTTCCCTCTCTCACTAATCCTGAACTTTGCCTTTCTCATCATTTCTCCCAAATCTTGGCTGGCATTCAGAAGCCATCCCCTGGGGGTTGTCATCAACCCTCGGCTCTGCTCAGTATTAAAGGGCCCGCGGGCTCTCATCTCGGAGTTGGGCAGTCCCAGGCTCAGCCGCTGCGGTCTATTCACCCCACCAGGCTGGTCGGCCTAATTAAAGGAATGACCCCAGTTTCCTTCTACACGCGGAACCCGCTTCCCTTTCTCTGCATGGGACCGAGGAGAAAGCAGAAGCTTCCTAGGGTATCTGGCCACAGGGGGGAAAGGTGTATTTTTTTTTCTCCCAATCAGAACATTGTTACTTTGTACTTCGCCTGCTCGGTCCTTTCCTAACAGCTATTTCTAGCAGCAGGTGCTGGCCCCAGGGAAACGCTGCCCCCAGTATCAGACACAGAGCAGAAGACTCCGAACCTGCAGGCCAGCAATTCTCGAGTTGCCTGGCAGACGTCTGGAAACCGTTTTGAACAGACGGCCGAGAAGAATGCTCTTGCAGTCGCCATGGTGCCTGGTCCCAATCTTTGGGGCCCTCTGGCCCTCGGTGTCTTCATCTAGACCGGGGGTTCTCAACCAAGGGTGATTTTTGTGTCCTTCCCCTGGGGATATTTGGCAGTGTCTGGAGACAGTTTAGGTTGTCGCAGCTGACAGGGTTGGAGGGGTCTGCCGCTGGAATCTAGAGGGGTAGAAGGCAGAGAAGCTGGTGAACATGGGGCAGCTCCCCCAAGACAGAGAACCATCCTGTTCAAAGTCAGGAGCACTGAGGGCAGAAAACCCTGGTCCTGACCGCGGAGACGTGGGCTCCCTGGGCCCTCCCAGCCACCAGCTCATCCTTCCTAAAGACAAGGGAGGCTGTCTCATTTCTTGAGAGAATGACTGCAGCCACACCATGGCAGTGCCTTGTACACAGCAGCACTTTCAACTCCGCTTCCCAGACGGCCCCTCGAGACAGAAGGCAGGGCACGTGGCTGGCCCCATGGTGTCCTGCCGCCACCGCCAGTAACGCTGTCATGTGGTGTCCATCCAGCACCCACTGCCTGCCAGGCACGAGGACCCGGGGTGGGTGAGGCGGAGGGCTAGTACCATCCCCACTTTGGTGAGAAAACAGAAGTAGCAGAAGGCTGGATCCATCTTAGGCTGTGTCTTAACCTCCACCCACTGTGCTTTTCCGTGAACCACCCGCCCCCGAGAACACTGCCAGAAGGAGACCCGGGGTGGCCCGGGCTGTCTGCGGGCCTGTGTTGAGGACACTTGGGAGGCACACGTTGGCAGGCGTCATCTCAGTGTCCTCCTACTCAGGCCACGAGGCAGGTCAGGCTCAGAACTGAAGCTGAAAGAAAGAGGTTCTGCGTTCACGCTCAGCAAGCCAGCTGTGCACACGTTGAACGGGAGCCCGACGTCAACAGGCAGACCCGGCAGAGCCTGTCTCCTGAGATGCTGAGACTTCCTCTGCTTCCCTGGTGGCTCAGCAGTAGAGAATCTCCCTACAATGCAGGAGACGCGGGTTCCGTCCCTGGGTCAGAAAGGTCCCCTGGAGAAGAGAATGGCAACCCACTCCAGTCTTCTTGCCTGGAGAATGCCACGGACAGGAGCGTGGCGGGCTGCAGTCCATGGGGTCGCAAAGAGTCGGACACGACTGAGCGATTAGCACTTTCGCTTTCGCTCTTCCCTAAGAGATGAGAGGCCGCTTTCATGGGGCCGTGTTTCCAGAAGGTCACTGGCAAATGGAAGTGTCCAGAGCAGTGGATAGGGGTATTTCGAGAAGGCTCTGGCACCCCCATCAGAGAAAGAAGGATGGAGGGATTGGAAGGTAGGAGGGGCTCTGGGGCCAGGGGAGGGCTCCGTGGTCCTGCTCTGGAGGGTGCTTTTCCAAAGCACTGCCTCTGGGCCAGGGAGGGGGGCTGATTTGAGCCTCGGGGTCCCCAGGCGGCTTCTCAGGTACAGCTGGGGTTAAGATCCACTCCTCTGGAGCTGGAGGGTGGGGAGTGAACAGCATGCGCAGTGGTCGAGGAACAAGCAGGAACCGTTCATCCCGAGGACCGAGCTCAGAGCAGCAGGTCAGGGGGCAGGAAAGATTTATGACGAGGTTTTTTAAAAGTTGGTATCGGAGTGGAGTTGATTTTCCAAGTTGTGTTGGTTTCAGGCGCGCAGCAGAGCGGGTCAGTTACGCGCGTAGACGTACCCGCTCATCTTTAGATTCTTTTCCCGTAGAGGCCGCTACAGAGTATTGACAAGACACACATCACTATATGTAAACTGGGGAACTAATAAGGACCTGCTGTGCAGCACTGGAGTTGTGACAGTTTTGACACAGTTCAGCTCAGTTCAGTTCAGTCGCTCAGTCGTGTCCGACTCTTTGCGACCCCATAAACCGCAGCACGCCAGGCCTGCATGTCCATCACCAACTCCTGGAGTTCACCCAGACTCACATCCATCGAGTCAGTAATGCCATCCAGCCATCTCATCCTCTTGTCGTCCCCTTCTCCGCCTGCCCCCAATCCCTCCCAGGATCAGGGTCTTTTCTAATGAGTCAACCCTTCTCATGAGGTGGCCAAAGGATTGGAGTTTCAGCTTCAGCATCAGTCCTTCCAGTGAACACCCAGGACTGATCTCCTTCAGAATGGACTGGTTGGATCTCCTTGCAGTCCAAGGGACTCTCAAGAGTCTTCTCCAACACCACAGTTCAAAAGCATCAGTTCTTCAGCGCTCAGCCTTCTTCACAGTCCAACTCTCACATCCATGTATGACCACTGGAAAAACCATAGCCTTGACTAGATGAACTTTTGTTGACAAAGTAATGTCTCTGCTTTTGAATGTGCTGTCTAGGTTGGTCATAACTTTCCTTCCAAGGAATAAGTGTCTTCTAATTTCATGGCTGCAGTCCCCATCTGCAGTGATTTTGGAGCCCCCAAAAATAAAGTCTGACACTGTTTCCCCATCTATCTCCCATGAAGTGATGGGACCGGATGCCATGATCTTAGTTTTCTGAATGTTAAGCTTTAAGCCAACTTTTTCACTCTCTTGTTTCACTTTCATCAAGAGGCTTTTTAGCTCTTCTTCACTTTCTGCCATTCTTTTTGACACAGAGAGTAGTGTAAATGTGATACGGCATAGTTTTTCGGCATACTGTTTCAAACATCGTGCCTTCGAATCTTTCACTTTTGCCCTCCCCTGCTGACCCTCTTTAAGCTTCAGCAACCCCACACCCCGCTGTAGCTGGAACCACAGCCTTCACGGAGGATGGGGTGTCCCTTGTAAAGCGTGTCCCCCCCTCACCTTTGGACCCATCACCTGTCACTCCCAAAGGACTCTGCCCCTGCAGTTACCCCATCTGCTTCCTGTACCATCAGATCCTCCTGGGTGTTGGGTCCTTCCATTCAGCAAGCAGGCCCACTCGGGCGTCTCCCATCCTGGCTCCATGGCCCTCTGACCTTTCTACTCCTCCTCAGCGCTCCTCCTCGCACCCTCCCAGAACCCCGTCTATATTCGCTGTCTCTGGTTACTCACCGCGTGCTTTCTCTCTGGCCCATCCCTGTCTCGCCCTCTCCCCGCACGGCTGGACCCCGCTCTCTTCCGGTGTCCAGGCCACCCACCCTGTCCACCCCAGGCGCTCCATGGCTCCCTTTGCCATCTGCTTCTCGGGGGAGCCCACTGCCGGCTCCATCATGCTGGACACCCTCTCCTGTCTTGGCTCCTCTGACGTTGCCTTCTCTGGGTTCTACTGCTACGCCCAGAGGTCTGCGTCAACATTGGTGATGTTGCTCAGGACTCAGCCTCTCTCCTCAGCCCGCGCCCTGCTCCAGTGGGCCCAGCCAGCTCTCTGGACAGGGAAGACCACCAAGGCCACAGCCAGCCTGACGCCACCTCCTCCACTGCACACATGTGACCAGTGGCCTTCTTGCACAGCTGTTGACCAGTTCACTCAGGCTCGTTAAATTCATAGCAGAACCAGGTGTCCTTCTAGAAACCTGTGTTCGCACCAACCTCCCCACCGTCTCATCTTCCCAGTGGCTCAAGTCTCAGATGCAGGGCCACTCACGCACGAGTCCTCCCTTAGCCTGACTCTGAAGGACCCGTTCTGTGGTGAGTTCTATGGACTTGACTTCCTGGGGCGCGTGCCAGCCACTCACCCGCTGATCTCCCTCCCTTGTGTCCACCACTCGCCCTGCAGCCCTGCCTCATCTCCTGCCTTTTTTCCTTGTTTCCCTAAAGTCTTCCAAACTCATCTGTAAAAGAAAATAAACATGAGCCCCTGTTGCCTCTGCCTGCACGCACACCCCGTGTCTCCCCCCTGCACGTGGTGTGTCTTCCTGATGTGTTGTTTCTGGCTGACCAGGACGGCTGGTCTGGGCCCTGAGGTCTCTCTGTCAGGTCTCCCACCCCCCGCCTGGCTCCCTCTCCATGGCTCAGATGTGCTCTGCTCGGATCTGGGCGAGTCACCATGGCCGCTCAGGACTCAGTGTCCACATGGCCTGAATGGCCCAGCCACCTTCCCCCAAATGTCCTTTCTCCTGAGCTTGACTGTGACCTGGCTGTCACTGCACCACTTCTCTGTTTGTCTCCTGCCTGTTGTGGCAGGTCCCTGCCCCTTCCCATCCCGTGACCACGTCCAGAGTCATCCCATCTGGCTTTCTCGTTTGTCTCCTCCCTGAGCCTCTTGTCTCGCCAGACCCCTGAAACCACAGCCCGCACGTCGTCACAGCATCTCCCTCACTCACTAAATGCGCTGACCTCCCTCCCGAGTCCCCTTGGATCATCGGTAGGTCATCCCCAAAGAGGGGCGGACCCCGTGGTGACAGGGGTGGTGTGATGGGCTTGCAAAGTGAGCTCCCGGGCCTTTCTGCCAATTTCCTGTGATAAAAATTCTGAGTTTTTAAGATTTAAAACAAAACGCTTTGCCCGCTGCTCTAGAAACTGTTTCCTAGCAAAGCCAATGCCCCTTACGTGGAACAGAGAGGGTGGGGAGAATGTTTCAGTTTCTGGCCTAAAACATTCCCGGTGGACCGTGCGAGCACCTGGGCAGGTTTTTTAATGTATTTGTCTGGCTCCATCAGGTTGTAGTCGCGCCAAGCAGGATCTCCGTTATGTCATGCGGTACTTTTCATTTCGGCGTGCGGACTCTGCTTGTTTTCATGGGCTTCAGTCATTGCAGTGCATGGGCTTAGTTGCTCCACAGCCTGTGGGATCTTAGTTCCCCAACCAGGGATTGAACTTGCATCCCTGCATCGCAAGGTGGATTCTTAACCACTGGACCACCAGGGAAGTGCCTTGTACAAATTTTTAAATCAGTTGACGGTCAGAGATTAAAACTGAGTTTCCTTCCTTCAGTGATCTCAAGCCGTTTCAGAATCATAAGTAAGATCAGTGCTCAGGTTAGTAGGGATAATCTAGATTAGGTTGTGAAAATGCATTTCATGGCATTTAGTTAGTTTTATGTTTAACCTCAGTTATTCCACAAATATTTATTGACCACTTCTGGTGTGTCAGCCGCTGCCCTGAGCCTGGCAGTGGAGCCAGGGGTCAAGAAGGAACCCCTGGGCCTCTGGAAGAGAAACGAGAAAAAGATAACCAGTAAACAAGCAGGGATCAAGAAGGAACCCCTGGGCCTCTGGAAGAGAAACGAGAAAAAGATAACCAGTAAACAAGCAGGGATCAAGAAGGAACCCCTGGGCCTCTGGAAGAGAAACGAGAAAAAGATAACCAGTAAACAAGCAGGGATCAAGAAGGAACCCCTGGGCCTCTGGAAGAGAAACGAGAAAAAGATAACCAGTAAACAGGCTGAAATGTACTTGATCAAGTGGAGAGAAGTAAAGCGAGGTTAGTAAGCGGTAGCTGTGATATACATGTTTGTGTTCAGAAATGGGGTTCTGAGTGAACATGTGAATTACTGAGCCTTCTTTCCACTGGGACTGTAAAAGCGGTTTATCCGTTCATTCATTCATTCAACAAACATCGTGCACTTTACCATGCGTGGCGGTTCCCCGCGGTGTGTTTGGAAACGGCCCTGGAGAAGACAGATGTGTTACTTGGCCTGAAATGCTGGTAGGAGGGCATGTGGCCTACCGGGTGGAGGGAAGGGTGTGTGTCCCAGCTGGGAAAGGCATGGTGTGTGGGGAGCTTTGTGGGGTGAATGATGAAGGGACTTAGCTGGAGGGGAGACCCCCAGGTAGGAAGGACGATTAGAAAAAGCATCCCCAAAAGGTTTGGGCTTGAACCTGGGCAGTCAAGTGACCTCAGATTCTCAGGGAGGAGTAATTGCCTTTACAAGCTAACTCCTGAGTCCATGTGGGTGATCATCAGTGTAGAAAGATGAGGGGGAGGTGGGCTAGGGGGGAGTCAGGGAGTCCAGGCTCATCAACCCCTTATTCTCCTGGAAGTCTAGAAGTTTCACAGACAGTTTTACAGTTTTAGTTTTACTAAATTTTACAGTTAATTTCTTGTATTTGTTAGTTTGGTCCCAGCAGTTTTAGTTGCAAACTTTCAGTTTTAGGGTAATTTTTAAAAAGAGACAGAGAAAGAGAAAACATCACTAACCACCCCCCACACAACATCCAGTGAGACATAGGTAGAGTGGTGTGAAAAGATTCATCAGATATATACGTGCCCTTTCTCCAAGAAGTGCGGTCGCAGAGTCGGACACAACTTAAGCGACTTAGCACGCATGTGTGCATTGGAGAAGGAAATGGCAACCCACTCTAGTGTTCTTGCCTGGAGAATCCCATGGACAGAGGAGCCTGATGGGCTGCCGTCTATGGGGTCGCACAGAGTCGAACACGACTGAAGCGACTTAGCAGCAGCAACAGCAGGTAGGTAAGTAGATAGACAGATGATAGATGGCAATAGAGAGAGAAATTGGAAGTGGGCAAGGGGGATGGATGGACCGAGGGGCAGATGAGATTAGGTAGGTAGGTAAGGTGGTTGATAGATCGTTAAGCAGAGACAGGTTGGGGTGGCTGGCTGGCTAAATGAGATAGGTAGGTAGGTAGGTGGGTAGGTAGAGTGCTAGGTGATAGATTGATGGACAGCTGATAGATTGTCGAGAGAGAGCTGTGTGCAGATCAGGCTTATCCTCGAGCTCTCTGTGTGTTTACTCCTCTAGTATTTGTACATTACATTGGTTTTTGCATTCTTGAACTTCTTTCAGTGAATATATCTTCCCTTACATCTTTGCTTTACTCTCTGACAGATAAGGTTATTAACAGAAAGCGATATTAATATTAATTACACAAGGATACTAAAAATTTTATATCACAAGGAAACAGATGGTTATTTTAAATGACTTAAAATTTTGCTCTTTTATAGGAAGAAACATTTTAAACATATTTAGTTATAAATGCTATTTTAATTGCTACATTATTTCTGCAGTGGGATTTTTAAAATCTTATTACATTAGCAGGGGAATGTTTCTCTATATATTTCAGAGTCTCTTAAAATGTGTTCTTATTTACAAGAAAATTATTATAATTACATTTAAAATACAGTATCCAAGAGCTCGATCTTATTGATAAGTGCATTATACAACTCCCACACCTGATCTTTCCCTGGCCACAGTTCAGATTTCAGCTCCACAGGAAATCCTCTCTCTGTAGCATTTAGCCACGATTGCAACCAAGCCAGTTACCTTTTTACATGGGCTCTCTGTTTTTCATGGTGTTTATAAATATTCAGTCCTTACCCGGTCTCTGAAGTTATAACTGAGGGAAGCATTGCTCCTTTAGAAATGCTTTGATGTATTATATAATTACAAGACAGAAAAATATACTGCAAAATTTTCAACTTAATTTTACAAGATCCGGAAACTCAGCTTGCAGCCAGCTGTTGGCTTCTTGGTTCCTTTCATCTCAAGCTGTGCAATGATACAGAAGGTGAAATAACCATCTCTACTGCCCAAAACAGCCATCAGAAATCTCCTGTCTGAGTGCTGTTTTCCTTTGACATCAAAATGTCCCGGGAAGTCGGTGTCCGGGAGCACCACCCTGCCGGCTCCAGGAGAGACGCCTTCATGGTGGGGGTGCAGAGGGAAATTGAAGGCTGGGGGCACGTCAGGCCGCCATCAATCAGAAGGCGGAGCAGAGCCAGCAAGACACGGGGGTCAGGCCCCCAGATGAGATTTGTGAGCCGGCAGCATGCGTCCGGGCCACCCATTCTGGAAAAATTATCATCCTGTGATACCATCTAAAGCAGTCAAGGTTGGGGCTATTGCCTGAACCAGCCCCAGGTTTTTATACATGTCTGT
The DNA here is from genome assembly GCF_003369695.1 of Bos indicus x Bos taurus. Lineage (NCBI taxonomy): Eukaryota > Metazoa > Chordata > Mammalia > Artiodactyla > Bovidae > Bos > Bos indicus x Bos taurus. Next base: position 115,560,119 of record NC_040078.1, read on the forward strand.
CTTCCAGGGCGCTGGCAAAACTATAAACCAAAGTGTTAGCCATCAAATCACATGAATACAAACTCCTGGACAGTTATTTTTTTAAAGAAATTATTTGTCCTTTCAAACAATACTCACTTTTTTCCCACAGTGTTCATTGTGCTGTTTTTCATTTTTAAATTCTTTGATTTCTAGAAGCCCTAATAATGGAAGTGCGGTCGTGAAAGTGCCACCAGTGGGTGTGACATCTGTGTATCATGTGGCTGGAGCACAGTCAGTGGGTGTCGGCCATGCACGTGGCAGCCTGCTCTGGGAGGTCTGCCTTCTTCCTTCTAGCAAGTGGGTTGACTCGCCTATCCCTTCATTAATTTTTGTGATAGTAACTTTCTACTTTCCCTAACTATAAAGCATTACATTTTAGAAAAATTTAAAATGCAGAGAAGCTTTTTGCTGTAAAAACAAACAAAAAACTCCTGTAGTAAACTTTTAGTCTGGGGGAGTGTACCCTTCCAGTGCCTGCGGTCCTGCTTATTTCCGAAAGTTGGATTATGGCATGACTGGCTTTAATCATAGATGTGTTAAGTTTCTGTACTCTCTGTGACTAGCAATAGAGGCGTGGTTAAGTAAGTTACAGTACAGCCCTTACTGGGCTGCCACATCGCCCTGTTAATGCTGCCTTCCATGTAATGGCCGGGGAACATGTTAAAGACTCTGTAGGTGCCCTCATGCTGTGAACCGACATCAGCATGACTCGTGTGGTCCCACCGCTCCCAGCCCTTCTCCCGTGCTAAGCTGGGGACCCGCTTCCCACGCCCATGTGACCTCCCCACCCCGTGCCCCATCAGATACTGCCTTGTCCAGGAGGCCCTCAGCTCCCTTCTCTGCTCTTTTCCCTCCATATCACGTCCCACCTTCCAACCCTTGTGACTCACCCGTTGATTTTATTATCTGTCGTCTTCCCCACTAAAACTGAAACATCTTAAGGGGGAGGACTGGGTGGCTCAGGTGGTAAAGAATCCACCTGCCAACGTGGGAGGCTCGGGTTTGATCCCTGGTCTGGGACAACCTCCTGGAGAAGGAAATGGCAACCCACTCCAGTATTCTTGCCTGAGAGATCCCATGGACGGAGGAGACTGGCAGGCCATAGGGTCGCAGAGTCGGACACAGCCTAGTGGCTGAAACTACAACACAGAAGGAAGAGGATTCCGTCTGGTCCACCTCTCTGTCCCAAGGCCCAGGACGGGCTGATCTCCATCAGGGTCAGCCCGGGAGCCTCCCCGCAGGCTTCCATAAGGTACCAGAGTCATCACCCTGTGCAGTCCTGCATTCGGTGCTTTAGACACACTGCCCACTGAATCTGTTGCAGCTCTGAGTCTCAGAGAGTCTGAATAACTGGCCAGGGTCACACAGCTGGCAGGACCTTGTGTGTGCAGATGGGCTGGGGGTGTGTGCGCCTGAGTGGAAAGTGCGTGGGGTGGGGGAGTCATCCAAGATCCAACTGTTTCCCCTTGTTCTCACTTCAGTATTCAGAAGTGAATACCTACTACCTATGTAAAGTGTTTTACAGAAAGTTATCCCAAAGATTTTACATAAAATACTTTACAAATATTTTATGTAAAATATCCTGAATATTCATTGGAAGGACTGATGCTGAAGCTGAAGCTCCAATACTTTGGCCACCTGATGCAAAGAGCCAACTCACTGGAAAAAGAGCCTGAGGCTGGGAAAGATGGAGGGCAGGAGGAGAAGGAGATGACAGAGGATGAGATGGTTGGATGGCATCACTGACTCAATGGACATGAGTTTGAGCAAGCTCTGGGAGATGGTGATGGACAGGGAAGCCTGGCATGCTGCAGTCCATGGAGTCACAAAGAGTCGGATACAACTGAGCAATTGAATTGAACCGAAAAAAAGAAAGTGAAGTCGCTCAGTCGTGTCTGACTCTTTGCGACCCCATGGACTGTAGCCCGCCAGGCTCCTCCATCCATGGGATTTTCCAGGCAAGAGTACTGGAGTGGGTTGCCATTTCCTTCTCCAGGGGATCTTCCCAACCCAGGGATCTCCCACATTGCAGGCAGACTCTTTACCATCTGAGAACTGCTGCTGCTAAGTCTCGTCAGTCGTGTCCGACTCTGTGCGACCCCATAGATGGCAGCCCAATAGGCTCCTCTGTCCCTGGGATTCTCCAGGCAAGAATACTGGAGTGGGTTGCCATTTCCATCTCCAATGCGTGAAAGTGAAGTCACTCAGTCATGTCCGACTCTTAGCGACCCCATGGACTGCAGCCTACCAGGCTCCTCCATCCATGGGATTTTCCAGGCAAGAGTACTGGAGTGGGGTGCCATTGCCTTCTCCAATCTGAGAACTGAACTGATCCCAAATATGAATTCTGTAGTTAGGAAAAACACAAGTGAAGAGGTGAACATTTGAGAATTTCCACTGGTACTTTGTTAGGAGCTGTGTTCAGCTTGCAACTTGAAGGGTCAGGAAAGTGTGGTCCTTGACTGGTGTTGGTAGAGCCAGGAGGAGCAGAGCAAGGCGGGGGGGGCTGGGGGTGGGGATTTGAAGCTTTGGGGCGGGCGTAGGGGGTGGTCAGTAGGCGAGCTGGGACCTGGTGGGCAAACAGAGACCAGAGTCAGGACACCACCGGGCTCCCTGCCCACAGAGGAGAATGTGACCAAGACAGCAGGAGACCCGATCCAGCTCAGAGCAACCGGGTCAAGTCATGGGGAAGCCACAGAGCCTGTCCCGTCCCCTGGGGAGCAGACATCACCCCAGTAGGGACTGGGATTACTCACATCAAGTGTCCACAATAGGATGAACCATAGCTTAAGAGTCTCATGGCTTTGAGCAAATTGCAATGTTCAGTTCAGAGCACGTTCTCAGGCCGGAACCCAGAACAAGGCTCTGGATCCTGGTCTTGCCCGCCCCTTCTCCTTGCCCACACGAGCTCGGCTTGAGCAAACAGGCTTCCTCCGGAGACTCTCCCGACGTGGAGTCAGATACAGTTAGATACTTAGAGATACCATTTTGTTAGATTTTTTTCACGTATTAAAGTTGTATTTGTGGGAATTCCCTGGAAGTCCAGTGGTTAGCACTCTGCACTTCCATTGTAAGGGGCACAGATTCAGTCCCCCGTCCAGAACTAACGTCCTGCCAGCCTCGAAGCACGGCCAAAAAAAAATATGTTAAATTTGTAAGAATAGTGGCTGTAGTGCCTCATGAGAGAGTGGCATTAAGATGTGCTTTTCCCGAGAGCTAGAAAATACTGTGCAACTCCAAATTATCCCTCAGCTCAGCCTGTTTCTCTGCACTTTGTCTCCATGTCATCGTTTTGAGCTTTTTCTTCACAATCGAACAGATCTGGTTAAATTCCTGAGTAGCCAAGGTGGGGTAGATTCGCCACTTCGAGTGCCTACCGAATCCCATTCTTGTGCCCATTTTGCATATTAAGCTTGTAAGTCCCCAGCTCTCTTCACAAATATCAGTATCTTCTCTTTTTTTCCCGTTTCGCACTCACCCTCATGAAATAAGGGCATTTGAGTTGCCCCAGCTGCAGAAGCACCCAGGCAGACAGGGAAGGCCAGCCGTGCTTTGCTGCCCCCTGCCCTTGGGATGCTTTTAGAACTCAGTCACCTGTAGGTCCAAAGGTCAGTCTCTGAAAAGGACAGAAGAGGCACCTTCACCTGGGAAAAGTGTCCTGAGATCTAGCATGAGGAAATTAACTTGAATTTCACGGAAGAAGGAAGAAAACACATACCCTGATTTCTTCCTTTTTTGAGCCAGAGCTGGGGAACCAGAGAGAGCACTAAAAATAGCAGCTGCTCCCAAGAGCCCGTGGCTGCCTGGAAATGGAGGGTCTGAGCTGGGTGACTGTGCGTCTAACCTGGGCTATAGCCCCCGAGGACCTAGAGGAACCTAGGATGGGAAGCCTTTCGAGAAACCCTAAAAGCGCTCCCACCTTGGGACCCAGAGTCTCCTCTGCCCCCCAAAAGTGACAACCCCAGTGATGAGCAGGAGACAGCTGGCCAGTCCCAGCCGCCCCTGTGCTGTAGGACAGGCGTCCCCAGCGGTCCAGGGACTGTTGGAACCGCATTGTGCAGTAAGAGGTGAGCACCCGGGGAGTGGGTGAAGCTTCACCTGTGTCTCCCCATCACTGGCATTACCGCCGGAGCTCCACCCCCTGTCAGATCAGCAGTGGCATCAGATTCACGTCGGGGCACGAGCCCTAACCTTCAAGTCAAGGCCGCATATCCTGAGATGGCCACAACAGAGGAAAAATGGGCGCAATAGTCGTGATGCACTTGGGTCATCCAGAAACCACCCCCACCCCCCGCCCCATCTGCGGAAACACTGTCTCCACGAAACCGAGCTCTGCTGCCAGAAGTGCTGGGGACCGCTGCTCGGACATCACAGGGAGTGTGGGCAGGGACAGTTGGCGAGAGTGTATTTAAGACAGCACCGTGGATGGCCAGAACCTTCTGCAGGGAGGAGGGGCGGGGAGAAGAGGGGAAGACTCGTCTTCCTGAGGCCTGGGGGCTGGCAGAGGCGAGGAGGTCACATCCTGCCTGGGGAGGCTGTGGGGACTCGCTTCTTTTAACCTCACCCCCGGGATCCGAGGCGGCGTGGGGAGAATGGGAATGAGCCATCCCCCGGTGAATAGCAGGCGGCAGATTCTACTTCCCGGCTGGGCCACCGCATCCTTCACTGACCCTCCGTCAGCCACACGGGGCTGGGCTCCTGCTCAAGGAAAAAGAGAAAAATGTCAGTTATTATGTTTGGGAGCACAATCTTATCTTTCATTTTATTTTACAGCAATTTCCCCAAAGATCCGCCATAGTATCTGATGGAACCATATTGACAAAATTTTAGCCGTGATAAAGAAAATGCTTTGAACTCCCTGCAAATCCAAGTCAAGATCTCCAAACACTTTCTTCTTTATTGTGTCCTGTTGCATTTTATTTTACTTTTGCCAGGACAAAGCCCAAATTCCAAGGCCGTGCTGAATGAAAGTAAAACGATAAAACTAGAGTGGTATGATGGGAGTCAGTTCTTTTTTTTTTTTTAAGAATTTTCTGGTCTGAAGGCTAAATTATTAACTGCCTTTTTGTCAGAAGTAATTTAATATTAGTTTTTAAACACCACCATTAATTTTAGATGTTACACTCCGATTTCTCATTTTTGTGGAAAAAGACAAAATAAGAGCTGCTCATTTGGCCGATATTATTAAACCACTGAAGAGGGCTGTACTTTAAGCAGCACTTCAGAAATGAAATGGCCTTTGGTCTGTGGTTTCGAATGGAGATATTCTTCATGGTGTCTTCATCCACGGGCTTACTGGGAGAGGCAGCTATCCTAAATATAATCTTTGACAGATTTTCAGGCAACGTAAAATATGTGTCACGTTACAAACTTTATACATCCCTGACGTGCTTTTCAATTTGAGACCGACATGAAATGGTCATGAGATTCAGTAGCATAGAACACAGAAATTTAGGCAGGTTTTCAGATGGGTTTTTCAGCCGTCATGAAACCTCTTACTTGCCCAAAGCTTAATAGTCATAATTATTAGATCTCCTTTTAGCTTTCTTCTTTTTGTCATTTTCAGAAGTGATGGCAGAATGAGATTAAGGTTGTGGCGACCATATGTTACTAATTATGCTGCAAAACAGACATAGCCTGGGATTGTTCCAGAAAAAGCAGGGTGATTGTCACCCTGGTCAAGCTGGCTCATCTGAGCACCCCTTTGTTGTTGTTCAGTCGCTCAGTCGTGTCCGACCCTTTGCAACCCCATGGACCGCAGCACGCCAGGCTTCCCTGTCCATCACCGACTCCCAGAGCTTGCTCAAACTCATGTCCATTGAGTCGGTGATGCCATCCAACCGTCTCATCCTCTGTCGTCCCCTTCTCCTCCTGCCTTCAGTCTTTCCAGCATCAGGGTCTTTTCCACTGAGTCAGCTCTTCACATTAGGTGGCCCAAGTACTGGAGCTTCAGCTTCAGCATCCGTCCTTCCAGTGAACACTCAGGGCTGATTTCCTCTAGGATGGACTGGTTGGTACCCTTTGGGGCAGCCTTTGTTCCCCTGGGCACAGTCCGTGGGAGTTACTCATTTTATTCCAGCCCAGAGTCGGTGGTATACTTGTGTCCTAAGTGGCAGAATCTTGGGCTTCAGACACATTGTACTGTGCCAGCCTGCCCATCTCCACGTGTGCTGGGCAGTTTTTGCATCATTGGAACGTAGGGCTTGCCAAATGAAGAAAGCTACAAGGCTGCTTCCAAAGAAGAAATCTTCACTACCAGATCTGGGTAGAGACAAAACAGCCCACTCTGATCTACTCATTTGCTCTGGTTTGGGGAAGTTTCTGTTATTCTGCGTGCTAAGTGCTAAGTCACTTCAGTCATGCCTGACTCTTTGCAGTGCTATGGACGGTAGCCCACCAGGCTCCTCTGTCCATGGGATTCTCCAGGCAAGAATGCTGAAATGAGTTGCCATGCCCTCCTCCAGGGGATCTTCCCAACCCAGGGATCAAACCCGTGTCTCTTACATCTCCTGCATGGGCAGGAAGTTTCTTAACGACTAGCACCACCTGGGAAGCCCTACCTAATACATATTAATATTTGTGACCTGGTCAATATTGTTAGCCTCATCTCTTATTAATACAGCACCAGACTGATTCCCAAATTCCAAGTGCAGACGACCTGAATGTCTCAAGTTCTTTATTCAAATGAATGCAGTGCCAGCCCTCACCTGCCTCTGGTTAGAGACATGAGTGAGTTGGTAGCATCTAGTGTTCAGGCAGAGGAAGTCAGAGGTTAACCCCAGCCTTGGAATCTACATAAAATATGTATCACAGTCATTAGTCATTAGCAGCAGGTTAGCAAAATTCTAAAACAGCGGGAAAGAGAAATACTCTTTTTCAGTGGCAGTTACAGAAGTCATCTCACACTTTTCAAAAGAAATTCGTAAGACAAATCCTCACATTTAAATACAGAGTTGATCCATATTTTTATCAAAAATGTTTAATTGTTGAAAGGGTATACAGGTATGAAACAGGTGCCCACAGCAGCTCATGATGCAATTTTAAATAAATGTATTCTGAGTACCTCTTGCCTCTGCAAGTCCAGTATCAAATTACATTTGAATTGCTCTGTTTGGTTTTGCACTAATTGTATCTGTTTTTTTAAACACATGGGCTTCCCAGGTGGCGCTAGTGTTAAAGAGCCCACCTGCCAATTTGAGAGACTTGGGTTCAATCCCTGGGTTGGGAAGATCCCCTGGAGGAGGGCATGGCAACCCACGCCAGTATTGTTGCCTGGAGAACCCCATGGACAGAGGAGCCTGACAGGCTACTGTCCTTAGGTTCGCAAAAAAGTCAGACACGACTGAAGCGACTTAGCACACACGCGTGCAAACACAGCGTCTTTCTGCTGTGTCCCCAGGGCCTAAAACGGTGCTTCTCACGAAGTAGACGCTGGGTGGCTCCTTGCGGACTGGTGCCTTGCACACGTATGTAGTCAGATCATACTCATCTGAGTGGGGGCTTTGTCACCTGAGGTCCCCAGTGATTGCCGGCTGCCCTCCAGCTCCAGGGCTTTCTGTGCAGAACCACTGAGAAGGGATTATCAACGGAGCCCACCCTTTAAACCACCCCCTGTGCCCTTCCTCCTGTGGGCTGAGTGGCTCAAGGCAGGAGGGGGTCCTGCTTACTATCCTCCAATCCCTTGAGTGGGGCGATTGTTAGGGCCCAGGTGTGCGGAAAGGAATGGAGTTTCTGAGCCGTGCGGGGCCTCCCTTTCAAGCGGCCGGACGTTTGAAGCACCTGATACCATCACTTACTGGCCTGCCACCCACCATCAACAAAGGCTTGGGAACCACAATCAAGCCTCCTGTCCCACGGCTTCAGAGACAGTAGCGAGATGATATACAACAAGAAGTTTTTCAAGTATTATTTTAAATGTTGAGAAGATATTATTTTTGTGACTTTGCAAATGATCATTTGATTTCATCCAAAAAAAAGCCACCGTTGAGTTCAAACATAATGTTACATGTGATGACGCCCAAGGGAAATTAACATCTTTTTAAAAGAAGGTACAATTTATCATCTTCATAGGGTAATCATTTATTTTCCAAAGGGCTCAAAACTGAAAGGACATTTAATACAGATTTTTCAGCTGGTATTTAAATAATATTTAAATCCTCTAGGTCATAAATATACAAGGATAGAGATACTGGATTTTTTGTTTCTTCCAGCATGCAGAGACTTTCCTTAAATATGTAGGGTTTTTTGTGCTACAGTTTGTGTCTTGGCCATTCTTTTTTGTTTTTTTGGAAGACTTTTTACTGAGCACCTATATTTGGTGTTTGGTGCCTACTGGCTGCTAGACACACGTAAAGAAGTTAAAGCTCAGGGGGCCACCACCACAGAAGGGGGACATCCCCCAGAATCAGGTCACAGCACTTCGAAGGTGGTGGTAGGGGTGCAGTGTTGTGTGGGAGCTGGGAAGAGGAGCAGGGAGGATGTCACGGAAGGGTCGTCTGGCCCCGAGCTCCCAGCGCCTCTCTAATAGTTATCAGAACTTTGCTTTCAGTTCAGTCAGTCATTCATGTCTGATTCTTCGCGACTCCATGAACTGCAGCACGCCATGCCTGCCTGTCCATTGCCAACTCACGGAGTTTACTCAGACTTACATCCATTGATTAGGTGATGCCATCCAAATAATCTTCTTTGGGGATCAGTAATGTATGTTTTTGGTGTTGCAGTTCTGTGTTAGGAGTCCTCGGTTTCAACTTATTGGGGGATTTTTTTTTTCTTTAATCGAGGCGTAGTTGATGTCCAGTATCACATTCGATTTAGGTGTATGACGTAGTGATGCACAATTTTTAAAGGTCATATCCCATGTATATTTTTACAAGCAATCGGCTGTGTCCCCTGCGCTGCACAGAATGTCCTTGTCAGTTACTCCACGCAGAGTAGTTTGAGCCTCTTGCTCCCCACCCCTGTCTTGCAACCTCCCCTCTTCGCTCTCCCCACTGGTAACCACTGGTTTGTTCTCTGTATCCGTGGGTTGGTTTCTTTCTTTTTTAGACTCACTAGTTAGTTTTTCAGATTCCACATATAAGGGACACAGTGTTTGTTTTTCTCTGACTTGTTTCACTAAATACCCTCCAGATCCCTCCGTGCTGTGGCAGGTGGCACCTTCTGACTCTCTTATCTGGCTGAGTGGCATTCTTTTGTATGTGTCTATAGATGTCTAGCTAGCTAGCTCGGTAGATAAGTAGATATCTCGCATCTTCTTTACCCATTCAGCCGTTGATGGACACTCGGGTTGCTCCCGTATCTTGACAACTGCAAATAATGCTGCTGTGAACATTGGGAAGCATGTATCTTTTCAAATTAGTGGGTTGTTTTTTTTTTTTTTTTTTTTCAAATAAATACCCAGGAATAGAATTGCTGGCTCATATGGTAGTTCTATTTTTAGTTTTTAGAGACACCTCCATACTGTTCTCTATAGTGGCTGCACCAATTTACATTCCCACCAGCAGTGAACGAGGTTCCCTTTTCTCCACGTCCCTGCCAACTCTTGGTATTTATGAATGATTACTGTTAAAAAAAAAAAAAAAAAAAGAACAACTTTGCTTGCCCTTTGTGGCCACATTTAACTGGTTTTGAGGATTAGGGCTAAGAGCAGGCCAGTGACCCTCCACGCCCACCTGGATTGCCTGCCCCCTCCGTGTTCTGTGTCCAGTGTGTGTATGGATACCATCTCCTTACTGGAATGTCAGCTCTCCAGGACAGGAGCTGTATTTCCTTTGGCTGGCACACCTCTAGCAGAGAGCCTGACTGGGGCGAGCGGGTTTGTCTGTCCATCCACTTACCTGGCGGGTGGTTGGCACTGCCCTGAGCACAGGGTCCAGGCACCGGGTGGTACCTTGCCCTCCTCCTGCACTGCCAAGCAGTGTGAAGGAGAGTCCACAGGGTCCAGGCGCCAGGTGGCACCGTGCCCTCCCTGCACTGCCAAGTGGTGTGAGAGGGAGAGTCGAGTCAGGCTGGCCCGTGCTGCCAACCTGCACACCTGGAGGGTGGAGTTGCTGTCGACCGAGATGGAGAAGGGGCAGGTTGGGGTGTGGCTGGCCAGGGCCAGGTACTCGGGTGTCGTTTCACCCATTGTGGTGGAGATGCTGAGACCCAAAGGAGATGAAGTACCCAGTCACACAGCCAGGTGGGAGTTGGAGCTGCTTTTCTGATCCCACAGCCGGGCTAGTTTCTTCTCGTGGAACTCATGCTGTGGTTCTCTCCCTGCCCCATCTCCCTTCCTTTATGGCCACTTGATGTCTGCCGTTCTAAGGACTGTGAACTTCTTCGTCAGGAGGCGTGCAGAATAAGTTGAACTGGGAGTCAGCCAGCGAGTGGTGCCCTCACTGCCTGCCGTGGTCGGCGGGAGGTGCAGAATTCGTTGTCTTGGGCCCTTCCCTTGTAAACTGCCCTCATGCAATAATTATGAATATTAAAAAATATATGAAAAGTATCGATTTATGGTTAAAAAAAAAAATTTGCATTCCATCTAAGCAGCAGGGAAATAGTTAAGCGTGCTTAAGCACACTCTACTCTTTATTTACCTTTTTCACAGTGTGACCCTAGAGCAACGGAAGGATCTATCGCAACCAAATTACCTCCTGTTTTAGTCTGGGCGTCTGTGTATTAGGTTTTCTTAAAGCTGGGAGCACCATTGCTCTACTTTTTCAAACCACATGATGTCAGTAGATGAAGAGCAGGGATGAGCCGTGAAGAAGCAGCCTTGTCTTCGTGTATTTCTGTGTCTTGCTCAGAATGAACCAACTGAACACATTCAGGACCCTGGACAGAGCCCTCCAGGGATGGGTGGAACTTTAGCCTGCCTTCCCGCCTCCGTCAGAACCATTTCTTGTGTAGGAGCTGGAAATTTGATTCCAAGTGACTTCATAGAAACAGTTAAGTTTCTAAAGATGGGAAATTTTTGTTATCAAAGAAGGATCATGCATCCAATTAACTTCTCTATTTAGCTGAGTTTTCTTCTAGACGGCTCAGCCTCTTCCCCAGCCTGCTAGGCCAGTGGAGCCTCCCGTGTGTAAGAGAATCTCTTTGTCATTTAACAATCGTCAGAGCCCAACTTGAGAAATGGGTTGTGGGTGATTATGTAAAAAGAGATGAGGCTGCCAAGAGGCGGGAGTCTCTTGAAATGATTTCATTTCCACCTAACAGTACTGCTCATAGCACCTTTTTGCATTTTTCGGGAGCACACTGGATTAATTTAAACTTGTGCAGCTTGATTCAGCTAAAAATCAACTAGAGAACAATTTAATATTTGACCCTTACATATAAAATCCTGGCCTGCGTTCCCCCAGATTGGGCGATGGTATCAGGACATGATGAGCATCCGGCAGAAGGAAAAACTAAAGGGACCCCAGGAGACGCTTACAGAACCTGCTGTCGTGGGCAGGAAGGGACAGGTGACAAGGTGGTGAAGAGTGCGGGGCAGCAGCGTCTCCCAGGAGGTCGGAGGGGAGGGGTGTGGCTCAGAGAGGGGGGAGGACATGAGGAAGCTCGAGAAAGAGCAAGGCTCCCCCCACAGGCGTGTGCTGTCCTCCGTAGGACGAGGGGGACGTGGGGCGGCTCCCTCAGAGGAGTGATCGTCACAGGGTCCACCCTCTGTGTGAGACGTAGAACCAGGTCCCGGCTGGTGGCTGGAGACCCAGGCAACCACGTAAATCCCTGCACTCGATGGTGTGGCCTGAGGCTTGTGACTGGCTTAGCTTAGGTTCCTGAATGTCCCCAGGCCCCTTGGACCACCTGCTCTGACCCCGAGCCTGCAGTCTTTCTAGCCTGCCCCACCACCTTCTTTTGTCTCCCTCATTCCGTGGCTTTGATCTCTGAATACAGTTTTTTGTTCAGTCACTCAGTCGTATCCGACCCTTTTGTGACCCCACAGATTGTAGCCCACCGGGCTCCTCTGTCCGTGGGATTTCCCAGGCAAGAGTACTGGAGCAGGTTGTCATTTCCTTTGCCAGGGGATCTTCCTGACCCAGGGATCGAACCCATGTCTCCTACACTGGCAGGCAGGTTCTTTACCACTGAGCCACCATGGAAGCCCATTTAATACAATGACCCCCAGCTCCCCACCCATCGCTGCCTTTTTTTTTCCTTTTGCTTGAAAATAGCTTTATTGAGATTAACACTCAGAGCATATATAATTCACCCGTTTATCACTGACAGTTCAGTACTTTTAGTATATTCACGGATAGGGGCAACCATCGCACAGGCCTAGAACATTTTCATTGCCTCAGAACGAAACCCCGCACCCTAATTAGCGATCAGAATTTCTGGGGGATTTTGAAGGCTGTTCTGGAAACATATGTCAGTAAGGAAGGGCTTCCAGTAAACGAAGACCCACCCCGACCGGTCTGGCTTCCTCGCCCGAGACCTCGGGGCGGAACGGAAGTCAGCCCGGGTAGGACACCCCTCTCCCCGTCTTCTGCCTTCACCCCGGCCCCCACTATTGTCTTCCTTTCCTCCCACTTCTGTGAGTCCGTCGAACGCTGTGTTGTCGGTCCCTTTTCCCCAGCACCTGTCATCTTCCCGGGCCCCCCACCGTGTCCCCGCTGCCCCTTCTTCTGACACCGTGTACCCTCTGTGTGCGCGCCGCCAGCCGCAAAGGGAGCTGGACAATGTGCCGGGCTCTGAAACATCTTCAGAGATGGGGATTCAAGTAAACCTCCTCCTGTTGAAAGCTCCCGTCAAAAGGACTGTGAGAAGGGGCGAGGTTTTGAACTTCACTTCACACTCAACCTTTTAACAGAGGCCCGGGATGTTGTGATTTCCTTGGATGGCAGAGGTGGCCTGGTTCTTTATTTACCGGCCCACACGTCTCTCTGAGCTCCAGGGAGAGCAGAGCCCTTCGTGAAGGTCCAAATTGGCTTTATACCGTCGGCTTTTGTCTTGAAGGAAATGGGTTTTAATGGACCGGCTCCTGTGATGGCTTCATCTTGAGTGTTTGAAAGGTTTCAGCTCTCCAGTGATCTCCCCCACCACCACCACCCGTCCCCGACAAATAGCTGTCTTTGATCATTTTGAATTCTCGTAATACCAAAACACGAAGATTTTTTTAGTTCTATGTGGTTCCTAATCCTGTCAAATGAGCAAGGTAGGCTCTATTTGAGAGTGAGAAAGAACAGCTAATATGCATTCACGGTCCTTTCCCTTTTTTAATTTTTTTAATAGACATTCAGGCTTCTGTTTTATAGTTTTATTTATTTACGGTTCTTTGGCCGTCCTGGGCCTTCATTGCTGCATGGGCTTTTCTCTAGTTGCAGCAAGGGGCTGCTCCGTAATTGTGGTGCTTGGCTCACTGCAGCGGCTTCTCTCGTGGAACACGGGCTCTAGAGTACTCAGGCTTCAGTGTCTGTGGAAGGTCGGCTCAGCCGGGCTCCCGGGCTCTGGAGCCCTGCTGTTGTGACTTCCCTTCAGCTCAACGCACAGAGTCTTTCTGGACCAGGGATTGAACCCATGTCTCCTTGCGCTGGCAGGATTCTTTACCGCAGAGCCATCAGGGACGCCCTCCAGGTTTGTTAGCATGCCTTTTAAAGCATTCCCCATCGTTCCATCACTCAGTCATGTCCGACTCTTTGCAACCCCATGGTCTGTAGCCCGCCAGGCTGCTCCATCCGCTGGGTTTCTCCAGGCAAGAATAAATACCGGAGCGGGTAGCCGTTTCCTTCTCTGGGGAATCTTCCCCCATCTAGGGATGGAACCCGTGTCTCCTGCATTGGCAGATGGAGTCTTTACCGCTGAGCCACTGAGGAAGCCCTCTTTCTTCAACACTAGGAAATTAAGTCAGACTGCTCTCAGGACCATCAGCAGCACCCCCAGACAGCGTGCATGGGGCAGGGCGGGGGAGTCCTGCAGGGAATTCTTGGTGTCCCCTCTGCAGGTCAAGCCCAGTAAGGAGGAGTGGTGGGAGGTGTCCCTCCAGAGCCCCTGGCTCCCTGAAATAGACTGGGGGGTGAGGAGCACACGTCTGCTGGAGGAGCACTGGCCGTAGTAATACAGGTTTTGTTGCAGTGCTAACGGTCACGGGGATGCTCAGCTCCCACGCAGCACGGCGCAGGACTCCCCCTGCCCGGCACACACACTGGGAGAACTCTTGGGAGAAGCAGGGCCTTGGGAGTCGGGGGCACGGAGCCCGGTCTATTTGAATAGCTGCCGGAGATGTCAAAAACCCATCCTCACACCTGGCACCGACGGCCATCACCGAGGCACGCTCCCCGCAACAGTTCATCGAAAATGGCCCAGCTAATGATCGGCTGGGCAGATAATCGGAGGAGAGTTAATTGTAAGGTTCGATATGGCATCTTGTCAGCAGAGATAAGTTGTCACGTTTTCCACTTGAGCTGAAACTAAATGATTGTAAAATAAGTTATGAGTGTCCTTGGGCCTGTCTGCCGGAATGATGGCTAAGAATACATTCCTGGCCCATCAGTCTCGAGCAGGCTGCTTGATATTTATGCGGACGGAATGTTATTTTATTCCTCCTCTAGTCATGCTTGTCAGCTCTCCGAGTGAAAAGTTAAACTGCTTCTTTGACTCATACTTCACGTACTGAAGCTCGAGAGCCTGCAGATTGTTATCATTATTGCTCGTATTATGTATTTTTTGGGGTGTGGGTTGAACATTGATGCCCGATTGGGAAGAACTAATGGCTAGCATTGAGCGCGCGGGATGGCGGAGGACCGGCCCATCCCGACTCAGCGCCGCATCTCGAGGGCTCCGGGTCCCTCCTTCAAAGCCGGGTGAGAGGGGGCGTAATGAGGCGCTCCCCTTTCTAATTTGCTGTGGCTTGCTTCTCTCCCCGTCTCCCCTCTTCTGCCCTCTGCTTCGCCCCCTCTCACGTTTAAGGCCATCGACGGGGCCACCTGTCCGGTGTCCACTAATTGATACAAAACAAGATGCGTTGTTTGTTCTCAGGAGGAGCGGACTGTGTTCTGCGGGTGCATTTTCAGGGTCTGGGGTTGGGCTGTCAGAGGCTTTTCAGGTTGAGGGATACTTTGTCAGACAAGAGGAGTCATCAGAGATGGAAAAGCACAGCACAGAAGCCCAGTGTGTTTTGATGGGTCGTATTTTAAACCAGGGGACTGTTTAAACACCTCCTCTTGAAAGGGAGTTCTCAGGATCTAGGAGCCGGGCATTCAGATACCAGCACCCAGACACGGAACCCAGGTCACTAGAAACCAGAGCATCCTTGACGTGGCACCCAGCCTGGAGAATGGTCAGGGCTGCCGGTGACCCTCTCTGCTCCAGGCCTCCCTAACCACCACCCAGCCTGCCCCTGCTCGGCCTCTGTTGCGACTCGCTACCCCAACCCCATCCTTGGGGCCACAGACGCCAGCCCCTCGCCTGGTGGGTGCTCCTGCTGCTGCAGCCAGCCCACCTGGCCCCAACACACAGTTCCTGGCAGGACCCTTCATTCCTGGGCAGCTGCTTGGCTTTGCCCAGCAGTCCACCCTGGAGCTGTTCCTGCCCCCACGGACCCCAGCCTGGAGCACCTGGTTTTCCCAGGGACTTCGGTGCCTGACTCCCGCTTAGCCCACCCACTGTGGACGCCCGGCCACATCGTGGTTATCTGTCCTTCCTCCAGCGAGAGACTTGGGATCACGTGTGCAGGGCTTGGGCCAGCATTGAGGCATTGACCCGGGCAGGGAGAAGAGACGGGGCTCCAGCGTCGCCTGCAGTCTCTAGACTTCAGCAGTGGTGCTCTTGACCGGATCTTGGTCCTGTGAGCAGCAAGCCAGATGGTAGATGGGAAATGCTTCTCGGTTTCCAAGCAACGGGTACGCATCACTTCCTTTATCCTTGCCCCTCCTTGTCTGAGACGGGATTCCTGGGCTCACAAACAGCTGGTCCTGCTTTCTGGTTTCGTCATTGTGATCATTGTTTCTATTACTAGCTGACAGCCCTGAGTTATTCTGAAAGCTCACCTCCCGCCTCCCTCCCTTCCTGCGGGGCCCAGATCAGGACCCGTGTGTTTTCGTTCTGCCCTTCACCCTCCCCACGCCAAACCCGCTCCTGGCCCCTTCCCTGGCTCCGTGGTTCCTTTTTCTCTGTCACTCAAGCTCTGGGTCCTGGCGGCTCCTCCTGGAGCCACATTCGTGTTCCTCGAGGGAGGCCACGGAGCCAGCCTGCCTCGGTGACTGTGGATGTGAGGATGGTTCCCCACCTTACTTCTCTCTGCGTGTGGGTGGCACTTCTGTTTACATAGGATTAAAGTGAGTGAAGACACTCAGTCGTGTCTCACTCTTTGCGACCCTAGGGACTGTAGCCCACCAGGCTCCTCCATCCATGGAATTTTCTAGGCAAGAGTATTGGAGTGGGTTGCCATTTCCTTCTCCAGGGAATCTTGGTGTTTCTGCCATAGATCTGATTCCCCCTCTTCAAACTCTATTGCCCAGGAGATATAGTCTTTCCTGGGTGTATCAAGCAAGAGGCCAGACAGGCATCTTCTCAGTCATTAAAAGTGAAGTCCATGGGGACAGGGGTTTTCACCCTCTAGTCCAGACATGTATGGATATGAGAGTTGGACCGTAAAGAAGGCTGAGTGCCAAAGAATTGATGCTTTCGAACTGTGGTGCCAAGGGACAGAGGGAGGTAATAAAACAGCAGCCCTGCTGCAGCAGAGGGCAGCGGTCTTGGCCTGCACCCCCATCTGCCTCCATGACTAGAGGGCAGTTTCCCCATGCCCTGTCACCCAGCCTGGCACACGGTGGGTTCTTAACACTTCACAGTCAAAGAGGATATGATCAGAGCATGAAGACTTTTGAAACCTGGGCAGAAAATATTTGAAATGACAAATATAGTCATCATAAGGCTTGAGCACTGACTAACATGTCAAAGGATTGCTTTAGGATCAGCTAGTGACCCTGGGGTCCCTGGATACTTCCGCAGTATCAGGCAGCTTCCGAACTGTCTGAAATTGTGCACAGGTATTAACTAGACTGGGGGCTTCCCGGGTGGCTCAGTGGTAAAGAATCCACCTGCCAATTCAAGAGGTGAGGGCCCAATCCCTGGGTCAGGAAGATCCCCTGGAGGAGGAAATGGCAACCCACTCCAGTGTTCTTGCCTGGGAAATCCCATGGACACGGGCCTGGTGGGCTTCAGGCCATGGGGTCGCAAAGAGTCGGACACGACTTAGCGACTAAAGAACAACATTAACTAGGCTAACCTTTTTTTTTTCCCTGTGATATCTATGTACAGTCTTACGTACAGTGGGGTATTTTATTTACAGTGGGATCTAGTATTTTCAAAATGCATGTGTATTAGAAATGCTATTTTTAAAAGATTTATATTATAGAAGACTGGGACCATTGAAAAGGTGAAAAGCTAGCAAGAGAGGAGCCCTCCGGCAGTTAGCCATACTCCCTGGACCTGGAGGGGAGGGGAGTCTATAGGGGAGGAGTCAGACCCAGGGTGAGTGTGCCTTTGGTGGAGAGCAGGCAGCAACTTGGAGAGAAAATGAAGAAGAAATGACCATGTGGATAAAGAGTCAACCTAGAGACCCAGTCTCCTGGAGGCAGGTTCTCCTGCAGGAAGGAGCCGTGGGTTGACTCTTATACCCTTCCCAGGACAGGCTCCCAGAGGCCTTGGCTCCACAGGGGATGGGAAGAAGGTTGACCCTCCTGACTGAGCAGGGATGGGAAAGGCACTGCTGGCCTTAGGACGTCAGGAAGTTGCTTCCTAGGACATTCCTGGAGCTGGGTGTAGAGCTTAAAAGATACAAAGTTGTTTTTTGTTTTTTTATATTTCTTAATACATGCTAAAATGTTCCAGGGGTTCATAAAATAAAAGTATTTTAAATTCATATTTCCAGTATCTCTTTATAAAAATGTTGTTTGCTTATTTGTTTTTGGCTGTGCTGGGTCTTCGTTGCTGCAGAGGCTTTTCTCTAGCTGTGGCGAGTAGGGCGCGGCTCTAGTCGCCACGCTTGGTTTCTCACTGCAGTGGCTTCTCTTGTTCTGAAGCACAAGCTCTCGGCATGTGGGCTTCAGCAGCTGTGGCTCCCAGCCCTAGAGCACAGGCTCATCAGTTACGGCACATGGGCTTCAGCAGCTGTGGCTCCCAGGCCGTGGAGCACAGGCTCATTGGTTACGGCCCATGGGCTTCAGTAGCTGTGGCTCCCGGGCCCTGGAGCACAGGCTCATCGGTTACGGCCCACGGGCTTTGTGTAGCTGTGGCTCCTGGGCCTTGGAGCACAGACTCGTCGGTTATGGCCCACGGGCTTCGTGGCTGTGGCTCCCAGCCCTAGAGCACAGGCTCATCGGTTATGGCCCATGGGCTTCAGCGGCTGTGGCTCCCAGGCCCTAGAGCACAGGCTCATCGGTTACAGCCCACGGGCTTCGTTGTCCCTGTGGCAGGTGGGGTCTCCCCAGATCAGGAATCGAGCCTGTCTCCCCTGCACTGGCAGGAGGAGTCTTTACCACTGGGGCACCAGGGAGACCCTCAAGTATCTTTATATTCAAAATCAGGTCATCCTTCTGTTCAAAACCCTGCAGCGGCTCCCCAGAGTAAGAGCCGGGTCCTAGACAGTGTCTGGGCCCCTTCCTCTCTGATGACACCCTGTCTGAGTCTCCCGCCCTCACTGGCCCTGGCCAGTCTCCCCTCTGTGTTTCTGGGACACCGCCAGCATGCACACCTGGTCTTAGGGCCAGGTTCAGGTGATTTCCTCCTCCCCAAGGTATGCACGTGAGTTCTCATGTCTTCACCATCTTTAATCGTTGGCCCACGTGTTGCCTTCTCATCAAGACCCTCTCTGTACCCACCCCACCCCTCCACCACCTCTGTAATGTCCACTCTCCATGGGCTGTTTTCCCCTTTCACCACCTTGTGACGAAGTCTGGGCTGTGACCCTGCGGCTGTCTCAATGCCACTCAGACAGGGACCTTTGTTATTCTCAGTGGTGCATCCCAGACATCTAGAAAAGTGACTCAAAAGAACAGTAAGTGCTCAAAAGAACATTCGTTGAATGAATGAATGTTTATTAATTCATCACACAGAAGGTTCTGTCTTTTGAGTTAACAAAGATGCTGTGTCATGAAATGATGAATTGTTAGGAGCTTGGAGGTATCTGGATGGTGTTCCTTCATCCCTTTCTCAGTGAACTTGTTTATTCTGCTGAATTGCATGTTCATTTCAGGTCTTTTAAGGGTGTTGTGTTCTTCTCTCTGATAAAGTTAGACATCATTAGTTGAGAGTTTCACTTCCGGTGCACTGGTTTTAACATTTTGTTAAGTAGGTTCAGCGAATCAAAAATTGCCGGGTCTGCCTTGGGCTTCTAAGCACTGTTGCTGGACATTGGTGACACAGGGAGGCGGCCTGCGGCGTCTCACGAGTGATCAGCTGACGTCTGGTCCTACTACGTCTTGAGGGAAGGAGACAGAGAATCAGACATACCTGTATCTTGTGCATAAGCACACACACGGCTCAACCCCACTTAAGATGACACTCTGCTATGTATTCCTGAGCATGTCTTTCATTCCTAATAGATTATTTGTGAGAAGAGAAAAATAAACAAGTAAACCCCCCCCCCACCGCCACTTTCCTTTTCCAGAACTCCAAACATGCAAAATAGAGAACTTTATAAATCAGATAAAGATGAATATGATATGGTATCACTCATATGTAGAATCTTCCGAACTTAGGGTGACCGGGGGAAAGGAGAATGGGTTGGGGCTGACATACACACGTGACTATATATAAAATAGTAACTAAGAAGAACCCACTGTGTCGCACAGGAAGCTCTGCTCAACAGACTGTAGTGACCTATATGGGAAAAGAATCTTAAAAAAAGAGTGGGCGTATGTGTATGTATCACTGACGCACTTTCCTGCACACCTGGAGCTAAAGCAACATTCAAATCAACTCTACTCCAATAAAAAAATTTTTTAAGTAATAAAGTTGGAGAAGCACTGGTCTTAAAAAAAAAAAAAAAAAAAAGGAGGACTTTCAATTCTCCTGAGCAAAAAGAAGATTCCGAAAGGGGCTCCTGCTTTGGAATGGCAGGTGGCATGTTCGGGCACGGGGCGCCCTGACCTCTGAGCCCCCGGTTCGGAGACTGTTTCTGGGGCTTGGTAACTGGAGGAACGTTGCTGTGGTCCTTGGCAGAGTCTGGTTTCTCCGTGCTGACCTCTGCGCTCTTTTCCTTTTCCGGTCCGGCGGCAGACACGGGGCTGGGTGACCCCCTGTGCTCGAGCCCCAGCATTTCCAGCACCGCCAGCCCCAAGCTCGACCCGCCCCCCTCCCCTCACGCCAACAGAAAGAAGCATCGAAGGAAGAAAAGCACGAGCAACTTCAAAGCCGACGGCCTCTCCGGCACCGCTGACGGTAAGGCGCCCCCCCACCCCACCTTCCAAAGACTTTCGGGGGCAGAGTTCACGTTTCTGAAAAGTAATTCTCACTCCTCTCATTCGTAGCATCGTTTACCCTCCGAACCACAAATGCTCAGGGATGCAGGTCACTGCGTGTGCTTTCTATTTACGAGGCGGTGCTGGGGGCCCTCTCTCTCCCCATTGATCCTCCAGACTGCCCAACCACATCAGCTGTCTTACCTCCTAACAGCTGCCGCTGGGTCCATGGTGACACTGGTGGCCCAGCCCCCCAGTCATCCGGGCAGGTTGTTTGGTCTTGCCCGACCTCAGCGAGCTGGGTTCGGGTGTCCACTCCAGCCGAGCTGTGCCCCGTTGTCTTCGTCCAAAAAAGACCAGCCTCCTGATGTAGGAGTCTCCCCTGATCCCCGCTAGACTCAGCTCGAGTTAAGACAGCCGCTCCGACCCTGGCTTCCAGCTTCGGCTGATGATAACCGCCCCCTCTATTAATGCCCATCGCTCTTGTTGTTTTGTGAGCTGCATTAGTATTTCTGTGGGCACCGTCTGTCTTGGTTCTCCTCTGACTTGTTGAAGTCAGGTTTTATGCTCAGGGCTGGGCCCACATGATCTTTCAGAAGTGGCTCCTTCTGATGGAGTTACTTTTTTTTTATTCCTTGGTGTGCGAGTGGAGGTGGACATGCACACAGGGGCATGGTAGGAGGTGAAATCAATACATTGTAATAAACAAGTTAAAGAGATACTGCAAAGGAAAGTTCAAATGTGAGGACACTGTCGTGTAACATGAATAATGATTGGTGAGACCAGTGAGAGTAAAGGAGCCTGGTTTCAGCAAGGATTCCACGTGTGCCAGAAACAACCTTTGTAACTTACGTCCTTTTCTTTCTCTATCTCTGCTGCACTTTTTCGGAGATACTCTTTTGACTGTTCAAACTGCAGGTTTGAGTGTGAAAGAAAGTGCCTGTTCCTTCCTAATATCTGGAGATAAGCTTAAATGAGATAAGCCGCCCATGATGCATTTGTTAGCAAGGCAGGAGCAGAGTTTACAGTACAAGCGCTGTGTCGTTTACCGTAATTCTGTGAGTCCGTAGCATTTTCATTTATAATGAGGAGACCGAGGTTCAGAGTGTCAGGGAGCTTGCTGGAGCTCTCACGGTGCCAGGAAAGAGTCTAGAAGCCCTTTTTCAGTGCCAGTCTTACCATTTTGCCTCCCATAGCTTCCTGCTAACAAGTTTAGCCCATAAAAACGGATTTTCTCCTGTTATGATAAATGAGGATGATTCTGTTACATCAGCAGTGGTGAAAAATAATGATTGTGAATCAAAGCACCCACTCAGACACCACTGGCCTTCCCACTGGAAAATAAATCACCCACAGATGCTGAGCATTGATGCAACGCCTTCCAAAAACTTCAGCAGAAAGCCCCCAGCCACAAATGGGTGGCCACACACCTACCCCCTACAAGAGGACTGGGGTAAAGTCGAGAAGATGCGTGGCCACCGGCCAGGTGGGGAGCAGGTGCCCCACGGGCCCCGGGGAAGAGTAGGATCTGCCTCAGGGGAAGGGCTCAGGCCCATTTCACAGATAAACGTCCACTGTGCTTGCCACGTGTTCCAACGAATGACTTTTGTTAAAAAGGTACCACTTGGTAGAAGCTGATTATCAAGTCCACCTATCACTTCATTACACACATTTCATCCCTTCTAATCATTCCACCCACCTCCTGGCGCAGTGAACACTGTGTGAATAAGATACAGCCTGAAAGTAAATTAGTAGCAGTTGCGCGTTTAATTGGGCTGCCGGTTCAAATCAGCATCTTTGTCATCCAGTGGGTTCGCAGAAAGTTCGAGAAGTGACAGGAGGCTTGTCGGATGCCTGGAATGCTTCCATCTTCCGCTTCCTGCGTTACTGGGGTGGGACTGTGGGCTCTGAGCGATAGCCTGTGTCGAGGCTGAGTCAGGTCCTCAGCCCCAAGCCATCCACAGACCCTTTCATTAAGGGCCTTCCTGCCGAGGTGGTGATGCCAACAGAAAGGCAGATTCAGAAGCACCCAAATTAGAAATCACAACAGCATCTCGGGCATGTTTGATGGGTGTCGGTTGATCTGTGTTCAGAGGTTCAGTGCTAATGACTAGAAAGGACACCGTGCCTCGCTTTGTAGTTAAGAAGACCATCCCTATGATGCCATATCCATGACATCTTTCCACTAGAAAATAAGACCAGTTCTCTGTAAAAAGAAAACGGATCATTTTTCCCTAGGAAAAGTTACCTTCCCAACTGTAAATGAGTCATTTTGGGGAGACAGGCTATATCCAAGGCATATTATTATTATTATTTTTTCACATTTTAACATCTTTGAAGTCAGAATGCATTGTTCAATTGAAATAATTTTAGATTCACAATGATGCACAATTTTTAAAATTTTCTTAATAACTATTAATCAAAGTGTATTGTGGGAACCATCAAAGAGAAGCCTTCTTAAAATGAAAGCTAGGTGTATATTTTTAGAGGATTGTTTAATTTTAATTATTAAAAATATTTATATTTCTCTTTCCTGCAAAGCATTGTGACTTGTTATTGCTAGTATATTCTCTTTGGCTTGACCTCATGCTGAGCAGTTGCAACTGCAGATAGTAAAAAGTTCTCTAGATGATGTCCATGAAGTGGATGAATCATGTAGGTTTTGAGACTCCCTGTTGGATCAGATGACTAGACTCAAATCTATAGAGAATAAGAAACTTTCAGTTCCACTGAGAGTCAGCTATCTCACTCCATGTTCCAGGGAGAACATGGCGCCCTCGGCTGGGTCATTGATGGGAATTTTCCACAGGGACTGTCTGTAGAAGCGTGGGCAGGGTGTGGGAAGAGCTGTAGGTGTGGTGTGGGCCCCCAGGGGGTAACAGGGAAAGGAGGAGCTGGTTATAAGACCCAGAGGGAGGCGTCCGGGGAAGACCTCCATCCGGGGATGTGTCCTTCAACAGAAGGACACATGCCACCTGGTGACCCGGAGGATGAGGAGCCCCAGAGAAGCCCCTGGCCTCCCTGTCCCGGTTGCCCTTGGTCCCCTGCCGCCACCTCCTTGACCAAACCCAGTGAGACACCAAAGACGTCAGAGCTACTGACGCTGCCACCCAGGCCTGCCTCCAAGGGCGGTGGAGGGCAGGCGGGGACGAGCTAGCAGAGGCCATGAGCGCTAGTGCCTTTCCCAGTGCCTCTTACACACCCCTGGGCACCTCTGGGCCCTGATCTAACATCAGTGCAGTAGACCGGAAGTCTCTGTCCCCTGTGGCCCCCCAAGGGCCTGGCCTGAGCCCTGCTGAGGGAGGGGTCGGAGCGCCACGTGTGCACGTCTGAACCGTCCCCCACCAAGCCCGTAAGGGATCCCCACTCTGCCTAGGCTCTCAGCTGAGCACCAAGTTTCTGTCACTGGGCATTTCTTACCTTTGCGGTGTCTTTGTTCAGAAAGTAAAGACTGAAAGTGTGCCTTCATCAAACACTTAACGTTGCCTGAAATTCCAGAAACTCTCTGTCCATGTGGGGACCCTTGGTGCCGTAACGATCTTCCTTCCCTGACTTCCTCGCTGCCCTGGCCCTCATCAGACTCGATTGCAGAGGTTCTTTCCTGCAGAAGAACAGGTCTACACAGGATAGTTGAAAACGGTGTAACCTAAATTAACCAGAACAGTGGTCATCTTCCTGTATTTACAACTTAAAATGAATGGATTGAATCTCATAAATTACGGGAGTAGCAACTGTGACCAAAGAGTTCCTTCATGAATATTTTGAGTTCCAGCGTGGTCGCTGGGTTCAAATATAACCCAGCCCTCATACGTGCTCAGTCGCTCAGGGGTGTCCAACTCTATGACCCCACGGACTGCAGCCTGCCAGGCTCCGTGGAATTCTCCTGTCAAGAATACTGGAGTGGGTTGCCATGCCCTCCTCCAGGGGATCTTGCCGACCCAGGGATTGAACTTGCATCTCTGGCCTCTGCAGGTGGATTCCTTCCCACTGTACCACCTGAGAAGCCCATAGAGAGAGTCAATACCACAGAGTAGTCCAGCCCCTCTGGGGTTGGGAGGGGCTGAGTGTGGAAGAACTGCGAGGTGTGAGCTAGTGGGGGTGGCCTCACGTGTCGTCTAAGGCAGAAGTGCCTTGGAAAGGCGGGGGTGTGTCTGGGTGTTCCCAGCACTGAGAGCTGAGCTGTGTCTTTGGGCGGGTGA
Organism: Bos indicus x Bos taurus; assembly: GCF_003369695.1. Taxonomy (NCBI): domain Eukaryota; kingdom Metazoa; phylum Chordata; class Mammalia; order Artiodactyla; family Bovidae; genus Bos; species Bos indicus x Bos taurus. The sequence continues at coordinate 115,584,723 of NC_040078.1, forward strand.
GAGCTGGCCGCCGTGGTGCTGACCATGGGAGGACCTTGTGCATGTACCCTACACCCTCTGCATCACCGGTATCAGGCCCCCCACCTGCCTATCTGGAGGCTCCTGCAGATGTGGGTCTGTTCTTTCCATACACGCACTCTCTAAAAATATGTGAGCATTTCCCAGTTCCGTGGCCCCATTTGTAATGATAAAAACACTTTTGTGATGTCTTTACCAGGGAAAACTAGACCATTCGTGAAGAATGTCAGCAATGGGGCACTTCACTGCTGAGTATAACTTTGAGGGTAAGCTTCTCAGAAACCAGCAGCCTCCAGGCTTCCCACGAAAAACGTGAAGGCGGCATTTAGCTTTTAAAAAAAAAAAATCTTTTGCATCATGAATACTACTTGTATTCTTATTTAATAGACCATCGGGAACAATGGGATTAAAATATCAGCGATAGTCTCGATTTTAAATTGAATTTGACTTGCTCAGAATTATTAGTTATATTTAAGAAAATGGGTAGGTTCAGATCTGGGGGCTAAACTCTACAGTGATTACAGACCAACCAAAGTGAATTCATAGTTAGGGAGTTTGGGATGGACTTGTACACACTGCTTTATTTAAGACGGATAACTCCAGGGACCGACTGTTTAGGGAACTTTGCTCCATGTTATGTGGCAGCCTGGATGGGAGAGGAGCTTTGGGGAGAATGGATATGTGTGTATGTATAATGTATGGCTGAGCTGCCCTGCTGTCCACCTGAAACTGTCACAATGCTGTGAATTGGCTGTACCCCAATATAAAAGTTTTTTTAAAAAAAGAAACATAAACTCAGATGTGGGGAAGGAGAGCGGTGAGCCAGCACGAGGGGCATGAGGGCGTCCTAACTGTGTTCAAGCCATGGAAAGACGGTCCCAGCGCGTCCTGGGTGGCCCTGACGGAGATCACTGGGACTAGTGGGTGGAACCTTCAAGGAAGCGGATTTTGGTTCAGATATTAAAAGGAAAACTTTGTCCGAGCCGGGGCTGCCCCGAGAGGCAAGGTTCCAGGTCCCCCTACGGCAAGTTCAGCACTGGTTGGGCCACCGTAGTAAAACCTAGGTTATGGAAGGATGCGAGCCCCAGGGGCCCTGGGCTCATGGCCAGAGTCAAGTTGAAGGGCGTGTGCCTGGATATCCCGTGGGCAGTGGGGATTTTGCAGATCATTAATGACTTGCCATCTTTTGCCGTTGCCTTTGAGTTGCCATCCGTTCTGGGTATTCTTCTTATCCAGGGTCCAGGAGAGAGGTTATCATGGCTGAATCTGTGCCAGTCATCTCTGCAGTCCCGGTTCCGGGTCCCGAATCGGGTAGTTCTCGTTAGTTTTATAACATTCATGCAAGTTTGCATCAGGCGTTAATTTCCCTGTTTCCCCAGTGAAAAGGCAGAAGTAGAGAGAGGTTAAGTGGCTTTCTTGTCCAGGGTCAGGTTGCTGGTAGGTGACAGAACTGTCTCTTGATTCTCTGCCTCAAGCTCTTTCCACCAGGCAAAAAGCAAGTCTTTGAGGTGTGTGGAGCGGCTTTTAAATCTAGGAGTGGGGCAGGCAGAGTGGCTTCCTTGATATTTCTCAGATTCCATGTAAAGACCCTGACTTTTATATGGATCATCAAATTCAGAGGTGGTAGAGAAAAGATGTTTCTTTAAAAATGCGGGACCAGTCTGGATTTACCCAATCTTATTATACAAGAGAGGACTCAGAAATCTTGTTGTTGTTGGGGTTTTTGTTTGTTTCTTTGTTATTGTTTTCTTTTTGTTTGCTTTTTTAATTTTTTTTTTTGTCCCCTTGGGTTCTTGGTGCTTTGTTCTAAAGGTCTCAGAAGGGAATTTATTTTATCCTTCTCATCTCCATCCCTTGGTTGTTCATTCTGAGTCTTTTTAGACCCATTGTATGGTTGATCGTGGATGAACACTGAAATATTACTCGGTAGAGGAAACATCACAATGAATTGCGCATCGCAGCTGCACCCACTAAGCCATCCGAAGTGAGGCCTCCAGCATGGTTACAAATTTCATTATCTCCAGTTAGCAGAGGTCAGATGAGACTTAGTCTTCCTCTGTTCTTTCAAAGCACAGCCTAAAGTTGTGAATCATTTTATTCTTTCATCAAATACCATACAACAAGCACAGAGAAGCTCTGTGTGTTTGGCTCAGTGGGAAACAAGACAAATAAAAATCAGTTCCTCTCTCACCCCAAGGCATTCAGTGCCTTAATATGGGAATAAGACACACACCAAGGGGACTTCCCTTGTGGTCCAGTGGTTGAGAGTTCGCCTTCCAGTACAGGGGATGCCGGTTCCATCCCTGGTCAGGAAACCAGGAACCAGAGTCCCACATGCCGAGGAGGTACTAAGCCCACTCACTGCAGCTGCTGAGCTCGTGTGCTCGATGTGCATCACAACAAAAGAAAATAAGTAAATATATTTTTTTAATAAGATATGCCCCAGGGACTATACCTGTGATTTCAGGCAGAATATGTAAGAAGGGCACAGGTGGTCCAGAAGAAAGATAAACCAGCAGTGAGTTGTAAAAGTCAGGGAGAGCTAACAGGTAGAACTTCATGTTAGATTCTGCAAATGTAATACACAATGGTTATCTTAGTTAATAAAATGCCACAAAAGGCATCACTCTTTGATTAAATGTCATTATTTACAGCAGCCTAAAACCCCAGTGGTAGTGACTGAATTAGTCACAAAACAGTTTCATTTTCACTTCAGTCAGTTCAGTTCAGTCACTCAGTCACGTCCAATTCTTTGTGACCCCATAGACTGCAGCACGCCAGGCCTTCTTGTCCATCAACAACTCCCAGAGTTTACTCACTCATGTCCATCAAGTCGGTGATGCCATCCAACCGTCTCCTCCTCTGTCGTCCTCGTCTTCTCCTCTGTCGTCCCCATCTCCTCCTCTGTCGTCCCCTTCTCCTCCTTCCCGCAAGAAAACAGATGTTGCTGTAATTGATCAGTGTCCTTTCATCATAGGAAGAAAGTTTTTTTAATTAGTTGATATTTTGGAAGACACTTGGAGAGGAAATGAAGAATTCTGCAGGAGCATGGTACAACTTTTTTCCCTACATACTCATTTTTACAGAAAAGCAGCAGCTGCAGGTGCGTGGGGGCTCAGGTTCATCCGTGACCAGTGGGTGATGCTGAGTGTCGGGCAGTTGGGAGCATTGCTGGGTCATTTGGGGATTTGGCAGGGCAGTTTGTTTCTTTTGTTATTCAGGCGTCTTTTCACCATGATGCTCTGACCTTTCCTCTGTGGGCACAGTTAACACTCTGGTTGCTCCATGTTACATGCAATGGAGGACACGTGACTGCCAAGAAACATGATGATGACCAAGAACCTGCCACTATGGGGCCTTTCTCATGGGATTTTGTGTTATTTGGAAGTGGTTAGTGGGGGAAGTCGGAGAAGGCAGTGGCACCCCACTCCAGTACTCTTGCCTGGAAAATCCCATGGATGGAGGAGCCTGGTAGGCTGCAGTCCATGGGGTCGCTAAGAGTCAGACACGACTGAGCGGCTTCACTTTCACTTTTCACTTTCATGCATTGGAGAAGGAAATGGCAACCCACTCCAGTGTTCTTGCCTGGAGAATCCCAGGGACGGGGGAGCCTGGTGGGCTGCCATCTGTGGGGTCGCACAGAGTCAGACACGACTGAAGCGACTCAGCAGCAGCAGCGGTGAAAATCAGAGAAGACTGAAAGCCGTCAGGCGTCGCCATCATGGGTCACTCTTGGATCTCCTACCTTGTAAACGCTGCAGCAGTGTGTCTGCTCCGTGTTATAATCTTGGCAGCTGCCGTCCGTGGAAGGAAAGCCAGTCAGAGGTCTCCACCATCCTCTCCATCAAAATTCCACGATCAACCGTATTTCCTCCTAGCAGTAAAGACCCCTTCATGGAACCTCCTTGTTAGGAAACTAGTTGGAGTGCCTCTGAATCTTTGAACTGAGTAGTTAATTAGAGTGAATGTGAAATAAAGAGAACTGTAACATCTTCCTAGAAGATTTCCCCACAACGCGGGACCTTTGATGAGGGGGCCAGGATGGCTGGGGTTCTTTGCCCTTGAGGCAGACGTGGTAGGAAACACTGGATATCCTGATGGACTTGCCTACTCCCCACAAACCAGATCATTTTTCCTGAGAGAGTTCTCAGGTGGTAACTCCAGCTTCCACAAGAATGAACTTGCTAAAATTGAGTAGATGTGGGTTTACTCTAGACATTGACATCCTAGATGGGGCGCAGTTGACTCAAAAGCCATCCTGCAGGGTTCAGTCCTTCCAGCACAAACACACACAAGCTGGCAGCGCTCACAGATCCTTTGTGGAAGGCTGCGGGTCGGAAATAAACAAAGATGAGTTGATCACAGCAGGAGAAGCCAGATCAGACGATTCCCATCATGATGAGCCGACAACAAGAGAAGGACTTTTTGGTCCTTTTTTTTTTTTTAAGTACACGCAAACGAAAGCGTTAGATTGAGTTCCATGAAAGTGCATTAATCACCTAGTGCAGGCCAAGAGCTATGCCTAGGACTGGATGGAAGAGTGACTGAGGTGGCCCCTGCCTTCAGAATGCCCACTGTCCAGTGGAGAAAGTGGGTCTGTAAACAAACAGCGGCCACCGGAGCAGCCTGTGCAGGAAGCCCAAGGGACCCCAGCCTAGCACCTTGGGTCCTGGAGGCACCAGCATGAAATATCTGCTATTCAAAAAAAAGGGAGGAAAGCACAAAAAGTGAACACATGAGAAATCTTGGTATAAGACGGCTTGGGGGCGTCCCAGGTGGCGCCAGTGGTAAAGAGCCTGCCTGCCAGTGCAGGTGACGTGAGAGACGTGGGTTCGATCCCTGGGTCGGGAAGATCCCCGGAGGAGGGCATGGCAACCCACTCTGGTAGTTTGCCTGGAGAATCCCACGGAGAGAGGAGCCTGGTGGGGCTACAGTCTCCATGGGGTCACAAAGGGTCAGACACGACTGAAGCAGCTGAGCACACACACACAGGTGGCTTGGAGCTCCAGCCACAGACACCCCTGGTGCAGCAGGACACACTCCACTGCCTGCCATACAGACGAGCAGACTCGCCTTTGAAAAATGCAGACTGTTCTCAAGCTTGCTTTCTACGTGTACAGGTCTGCTGCAGAGCCCTCCTTTTACTGACCCTAATGCTTGGAGTCCTTTTTCTGCACAAGCCTCTCACAGCCTCCAGTGTCCATCAGCAGAACCCAGCATGGGCGTTGTCCTTCAGGAGCCCTGAATTGGATTTCTGCCTGGGTGGAGAGACCCCTCCCAAGTCAAACTGACTTTTAGGGGATCCTCAGATAATTTCTCACCTTCTTGATGTTCTCAGAATAATGGTAGAGCTGTCAGAGTCTTTGGAGAGCGTTTCATTAGCCATGAAATCAGGAGTGTGACGTGATCTGCTCAGACCAACGTCCAGGAAGGGCAGGCCGAGCGCAGGCCACTGGTGTGTTCTTCGCCATCGGATGGCTTGTGTCCTTCTTCTCCTTTTGCCTTCCGCGTGTATTTTATCACAAAGGGATGCAAACGGAAGCCGTCATGCTCAGAAGATAGACATGATGGCATGTCTACATCTCTTCAGTCTCTGCCTCACGCAGCCCCCAGACCCGCAGATGCTCTACATTAGACACAAGCGTCCGGGCGACTTCAGGAGATAAAGGCACCCGGGAGGCTTGTACTCAGATGTTCTAGCTGAGTACGCTGCCTCTGTGCCCCCGGCCCTAACAATAATGAAACGAGGCTGTGTTTTATCTCACGTGTAGAGGCGACTTCATTCCTCTTCCTGAAGATATAAAACATACCAACAAAAAGGATGGAGACGAAATGCAAAATGCAGTCTGTGTAAAAGCAACTCGGCAAACAGGAAATATCAAATAAAAACTCCATATGCTTTGGGTCTCAGTCTGGTTTAGCCGCCATAACAGAACTGCAGACCAGGTGGCTTAAACAGCAGAAAGTTATTCCTTTCCATTCTGGAGGCTGCATCGTTCAAGATCAAGGTGCAGGCCCACTGGGTTCCTGGCCTGCAGGGTCAGCTTTCTCACCATGGCCTTTCCTCGATGCACAGAGAGCGCTCTCTCTCCCCTTCTTGGAAAGGCATTAACCATGTTCTTTGGGCCCCACCATCATCTTCAGATGTCGTCACATTGCGGGTGATGAACAGCAGACGAACTTTGGGAGGACACAGACGTTCAGTTCATAAAGCCTGTGACCTCTTCCTGTGTGTGGGATTCTTGGATCCAGTCACTCTACAAATCACCACCCACTGTGTTCACTGCCCTCAGCCTCCCCAGGGTCTTGGGTCCCTTGTTGGAATAGGTCTCTAAGCCCCCAGGGAAGAAGCCGTGGTTCAGTGACTGCTCTTAAACAGGTGTTACTTCATTGCATCCTTCATACAACCCATAGTGTCAGACGGGGAGGTGGCGTTATCTACTGTTTTCCCAAGTGAGGGCTACAGTTGGGTGATGTGAAGTGATTTGCCGGAGGCGGGCAGGTGAGTGTGACTTGGGGGTCTGCCTCAGGCCTCTGGGACTCAGAAGTCTGCGTGATCTGCCTCGCATCTACCTGTGCTGTCCACCTGGCCAGGCCCTCAGTGGCTCAGGCGTGACGAGGAGTCTTCTGCAGGCATGGCTCAGCCCTGAGGCTCCTGGAGAGGCTTCTCCCCATCGCAGCCGGGTGCCCACCACCCCCACCATGGCCCTTAAAGAACCTGGAAGCAGCGATTCCTTTACTAGCTTTGACCTCAGCCTCTTTTCTCGGGACCCCGTTATGACACGGCTTCTTCACAGACAACATGGCTCTTGCTGCATGCGTCTGTGGCAGGGGGTGTACATTCCAGGAAGGCTGAGGATCACTACCTCAGCTGCTTTGCAGACAATTAGAACACACAGGATTAGAGAACGTCCAAGGGACATGACGTAACTTTTTTTGGACTTAAGGATGTTTGACTCAGAGGCAGTCAGCCCAGCTTTTAAGTTCATTATGAGGACGATGTCCTTTGTGGGCTTTTGGAGTTGGGGAGTGAGCGTGTTTAAGGACAGTCGGAGGCAGGAGGGGAGCTTTTGATCTCGCTCCCCGTCATTCATTGGAACCCTGCCTTGGGCTGATCTAAGTCTGATCAGATGTCCGTCTCATCTTGCTGGCGGGTCTGATCTCCAGGCACTCGCCCTCGAGCGGGTGTGGCTTGAGATGAACTCGGTGTGTTTATTTAGGAATCTTTGCTAATGCGCCCCTGCCTTTCAACTCCACCCCTTTCTCATCTCAGACACATGACGGGGCCGCAGGTATTAAGCCCAGGATGTTAACCGCCAATGAAAGAAGAAGGTACGGCGAAAAACTTCAGTCGTCACCCCTGAGATGCACACACAACCTAACAAGCCTCCTTTTGTACTCGGGACATGGAGAAAATTGGCCATTTGTCTGTGGGGTAATGGGCTTTGCTGCCGCAAGAGCATCTCTCAAATGGTTAAATTCAATGACATTATCTCCGAGTTCATGAAAGCCACTGCCGCACACAGTTTAATTCTATTTAATTTTTTTAAAAGGAGGGGAAAAAAAAAAGCAGGAGGGAAAATGTTTTAGTTTCTCTTCAGCTGATGTCTCCCTGCTTCTTCTTAAAAGTGCCTTTCTAGTTGCCGTGCGGTGATGTGATCATTATCTGCCACCTCGTCGCCTTGCCGCCTCTGCATGCAGTAAAATACAAAAAAAAAAAAAGAGAGAGAGAGAGACAGACCGCGAGAGCTTGTGAAGTATGAGTTCCTATCCGAAGACTCATTGCCTGCGATCCGTACCGCTTGACAGTAATGATCTTATTACAGTACTCTGGACCTTGAAGAGATTTCGTGAGGAGAGCGAAAGGACAAGCCTCCATGTAATCAAGTGGTGCTGAATATTCCACGCGTTTCTGATCACCCGCTGATTGGCCACCGTTCTAGCCCATCTTCTAGTCAATTATGCATGGCCCCTGTGCTCCTCGCCTAGTCAGAGACATTGATGGCTCTTGTCTGGGTTCTGGCAGGCAGCCAGGGGGTTTGAAGCGCCACACACACTGTCCTCCCAGGATAAGTGCTTTTTTCGTTGGAATTGATTACCTTTCTTTGAGTTTTGCCTAATAGCAAAACTGCATTTGGAGAGGACTTCAGGTGAAAAACGGACACATTAGCCGTTGAGAGCATCCGAACTCCTAGTCAATTTTGTAGGCTTCCCTTGTCTCCATCTAATTTCTGTTTAATGGGAGCGTGTTGGAGAATGCTGGACGTGTTTCACGGCACTGGCCGCCCAGCACACGTGTAGCCTGGGGAGGACCTCAGGGACGGGACCTCGGTGGTTCAGATTCCTGAATTAATCCAGGTGCCGTCTCAAGCTTGGGGAGATAGATCTCTTGTCGGTGAGTTTCCGTCTCGGCAAAAAGCTTTAATTAGCTAGAGATATTTCCGTCTGTAGGAAAAGAAGTAATGAGTTCTTCCTGCCATCCACTGGCCCGCCTTTAGTCCTTGTGGGGAGTGTGTCCACGTGCCTGGGTGTGGTGACCTCTGCTGCCTGTGCCCAGAGGACTGTCCCCTGTCCCCTCGCCTTCTCTCCAGCTGTGTACCCCCTGTTACCGGTCTCCAAGCATCAGTCGCTTATTCGTGTCTGACTCTGCGACTCCGTGGACCGGCAGACTGTAGCTGACCAGGCTCCTCCGTCCATGGGATTCTCCAGGCAAGGATACTGGAGTGGGTTGCCATTTCCTCCTCCAATCAGTCTCCAAGCCTAGTGAGATTTGAAAGGATGGGATTTTTTTCCTGCCAGAATGATTGCTTGATGCTGCCTATTATGAAACTACTGGTTAAGCACATGTTAATACGTTTGAGAAAAAACTGTCATAAGTCAAGATTTTTTGCTTCCAAATTCAGATTCTTGATATGTAGAATGTCCATTGAGTCAATGATGCCATCCAACCATCTCATCCTCTGTTGCCCCCTTCTCCTCCTGCCCTCAATCTTTCCCAGCATCAGGGTCTTTTCCAATGAGGCGGCCAAAGTATTGGAACTTGAGTGTCAGTCCTTCCAGTGAATGTTCAGGGTAGATTTACTTTAGGAAATTCCCAAGGGCTCGGTGCACCCCGTATGGGAACTGTAGAAGGCGGAATCTTGAGTTACACACTGGGTACCTCGATACCCTGATTTGACTCTTCATGACTGAAGAGTGGGTGTTATAGCTTCGTTCTTTGACTTGGTTTTCATTTGGACCGGTCTTCTTTGTGCAGCGGGAGTGGTTTTCCTCTTCAGGTGACTCTGCAGAATCAGGGTGTACTGTAGGCATGGTCACTCAGCAGCCCTGAGAGAAACTACTGGAGTCCTGAACTTCATGCTCTGCATACACTCATACACACAGACACACAAGTGTACTCACACACATGGACACACAAACGCACTCACACACACACATACACAAATGCACTCAACACACAGACACACAAATGCACTCACACATACAGACATTCAAATGCACTCACACACACAGACACACACAAATGCACTCACACACACAGACACACAAACTCACTCACACACAGACACAAATGCACTCACATACACACACACGAATGCACTCAACACACAGACACACAAATGCACTCACACATACAGACATTCAAACGCACTCACACACACAGACACACACAAATGCACTCACACACACAGACACACAAACTCACTCACACACAGACACAAATGCACTCACATACACACACACGAATGCACTCACACACACACATACACGAATGCACTCAACACAGACACACAAATGCACTCACACATACAGACATTCAAATGCACTCACACACACAGACACACAAATGCACTCACATACACACACACGAATGCACTCACACACACACATACACGAATGCACACACACACACAAATGCACTCACACACACACACACAAATGCACTCACACACACAGACACGCACAAATACACTCACATACACACGAATGCACTCATACACACAGATACACGAATACACTCATACACACACAGAGGATTTATTCTTTCTCACTGTCATGGAAAGAAAATAACTTCCATCAAAATTTAGAGTTAGTGATAAGTCTTTAAAAGAGAAAATCACAAAACAGAAAATCCAGGTCAATCACCTGTTGGCAATAATCACTGCACCCAGTCATTGGCCCCTCGCTACCCATCAGCCCTGTGATGAAACCCTCCACGGGTGTCCTCTTCTGACTTTCAAAGGAGCCTCCTACTGAGTCTCCACAGTGACCAACCCTCCCTTTGGAAGGTCATGTGTCTTTTCAGTGGTTTTCCCTCACTATAAATCTTGGCTTATCTAGGACTTTCCCTAAGACTTAAGTTCATATAAAGCAGAGACTTGTATTGAATACAATAGGCTCAAAAGAATATTTCTTAATTATAAAGTTAATACTCAAGCCATTAAAAACTTGTCATTTTACCCCAGCTGTGTTGACAAAAACGTATTCTTGTAACAGTTGGAAAATAGCAAATTCAGAATTAGCAAATGGGTTAAGGTTTAAAATAGGAGTTTTAGAAACTGGCGTACGTGATGATAACCTGTTTACAGCCTGGTGATTTTACCTGAACAAGTGAATCCAATGTTCACATTAAAAGAGAAAGAGCCAATAACTTGAAAATACAGTTCCATCATCACCAGGCGCAGAATACCTCCTGTAATTAACATGTAATTACCCTGAAAAAGGCCGATTAATTAAATAATGTAAACAGTTTAAGTCAACTACTTTCTTAAATCCCGCCCCTCAAAACATTATTTTTTTTTTTTCCTTCATTGTGGGATCAGACTCCTACAGCCTGCAGGAGGTGAGAGGGAGAGAAGGACTCGCCAGCCCAAAGTGACCCAATTTGGGGGGAACGGGGGGAGACCCACCTGCCTGCAGTGCCCTCACAATGTGCCTGCAGGAAGAGCCACCACTGTGGCAGGTGGTCTGGGACCTTTGCTCATTGTCATTCAGTTGATAAGTCAACCCAGCTGTTTTGTGACCCCATGGGCTGTAGCCCGCCAGGCTCCTCTTGCATTTCCCAAGCAAGAATACTGGAGTGGGTAGCCATTTCCTCTTCTAGGGGGATCTTCCCAAAAGTGAAAGAAGTGAAAGACACTCAGTCACGTCCGACTCTTTGCAACTCCATGGTCCATGGAATTCTCCAGGCCAGAATCTTGGAGTGGGTAGCCTTTCCCTTCTCCAGGGGATCTTCCCAACCCAGGGATCAAACCCAGGTCTCCCACATTGTAGGCAGATTCTTTACCAGCTGAGCCACAAGAGAAGCCTAAGAATACTGGAGTGGGTAACCTCTCCCTTCTCCAGTGGATCTGCCCGACCCAGGAATCGAACCCGGGTCTCCTGCATTGCAGGTAGATTCTTTACCAACTGAGCTATCAGGAAGCCGGATCTTCCCAACCCAGGGATCAAACCCACATCTCCTGCATTGCAGGAAGATTCTTTACCTCTGAGCCACCAGAGAAGCCCTGGACGTTTGGAGTATGTATAGCTTTTTGAATAACTACCAGTTGCCCTCTTTTCTTTTGCTGCTGTGACTTCCCTTTTTTTCCTCATCTAAAGCAGGAAATGGAAGATCTCCTGTAGTTGAATGAATCCATTTTTTGGACTGCCTCTTAATTACAGAAATATGCAAGTTTAATGTGGTTTGAAATCTTTCTGTTTTCCTTTTTAGAAAATCCTAAATACCTTTAGTGAAGGCTTCCTTCCATTGGTATGTGAGTGACAGTTGATCCCCTTCCCTGCCTTCCCGAGTCAGTCACAGCCTCCCTTAGGGCCTCTGGAATTTCCCATCAGCCCACACTCTTCCCCATCAGGAACCAGTCTCTAAACCTGAGGACAGATGTTCTCCAGAAAGCCCGGCTCCTCTACCCGAGCAGCAGCAGTTGCGTAGTCAAGGCACGTGGGCACCTCTTCCCGTTTCAGTTCGCTGGCAGAGGTCAGCTTTTCCATCTTCTCTGAGATACTTGCATTTTTATATCACTTCCCAGTGATGAGCCGCCCAAGAGTAAATAGAATCTTAAAGACCAGAGACGATTCTTTCTTTTTTTTCTGCCAACCTTGAGTCGTGGTTGGAGGCAGGAGGGAGTGGAAGAGATGATGAGGATGGGGTGGCCAGCGGACCCCGGTCACGGGGAAGAAGGGCTGAAGATGCTGGCAGGCCAGGCAGCGCCTGCGGGAGGGTCAGGTCACAGCTGGTGCCTCTGGGGAGAGGGGTACCACGTGATTGCTCTGGTCCAATGCAGGCGGGCACAAGGGAGGGGCCAGCCAGCCAGCTCCCTGGACGATTCTAAAATCACTGATTTAAAACCAAGATCTGGGTCCAGCTGGCCTCTGGGGAGCCTAGACGCCAGCTGATTCCAACTCGTCAGGGCTGTGAAGCGGTGGTTCAGGTGAAGGTCATCTGGGACAGTGTCAAGGACGCACACCACCAAGGTTCAGACACATCTGCGTGCGGGTCACCGCCAGGGTACCGTGGCGGCCCCCGAGGACACTCTTCCCACTGGACGTCATTACTCCGTCCCAGGCGCTCTACCATTAGCGTCCCTCCTCTGTTGTATTGATTTTATTTTTTTCCTAGTTTTATTGGTTTAAATCAAATTTCAAACTTATAAAAGATCAAATTTTGTTAACTGTTTTGTTAAATACACCAGAATTCATATTTGGGTCATAGCTGCTGTTTTCAAGGCAGTCTTACCCCTCAAAAAGTACCTGCCAGACTTGCCTGGTGGTCCAGTGGTGAAGAATCCACCTTACAATGCGAGGAACAAGGGTTCTATCCCTGGTCGGAGAACTAGGGTCCCACACGCCGCAGAGCAAATAAGCCCACGTGCCACAACTACTCGGGCTTCCCAGGCGGTGCTAGTGGGAAAGAACCTGGCCTGCCGATGCAGGAGACAGGAGAGACGCGGGTTCCAACCCTGGGTTGGGAAGATCCTCTGGAGGAGGGCATAGCAACCCAGAGTCGGACATGACTGAAATGGCTGAAGAATCTGTGCACTGCAACTGAGAGCCAACACAGCTAAGGAAGTAAATAAAAAGAACCTGCCCCTTTGTGTTTGCCCTGCCACCGTAGCCAGTCACACAGATAGATTGATGGAGCATCCAGCCACCAGAGCAGAGCACTCCCCTAGAAGCATCCCTGCCCTCAGTGGATTGGGAATTAGGACAGAAACAGCTGAGAAGACTTTTCTCTGCTCCTCGGTGTCTGGGGCCTCACCCAGAAGGCTGTACATGCCGGGGCTGGAAGCATCTGCAGTCCGGGTCCCTCACGTGCCTGACTCCTGGTCTGACCTTGGCTGTGGGCCAAGGCACCTACACAGGGCCCTCCCACACCCCCATCCCCACGTGGCCAGCCTTCCTCCCAGTGCAGGGGGCAAGCGTCATGGGAGAGACACGCAGCCAGGAGGGAGCCCCATTTCCTGCTGCGTCCTAGGCTTGGAGGATACACAGCGTACACTCCACCGTGATCATAGGAAACACCTAGTCCTGGTTCCAGGCAGCAGAAATGGACTCTACCTCCTGCCAGAATGTGGCGAGATTCTAGGAGAGCGTGTGAACCCCCTGTGTTGCTGTCGCCTATGGGAAATGAGTCGCAGATAGTAAACGTATGAGGCGGCAGGTTGTGATCAATGCAGTGACTTGAGTCCATCAGGTTGTTTGCTGGAGGGACAGGGGTCAAGACAGATCACGAGGAGACTCAGAGCAGAGTTGCAGAGGCGAGGCTGGTGGCCGGTGGCCCTGTGGGGCCCGCGTGTCCCCAGGGAAGGAGTTGTGTTCTTGTTTCAGTTCCGGGGCCTCATTAAACTCCACCCTTGTCCCTCATCAATATCATGATCTGTATGCATGTTTATGTGGTGCTCTATTGTTTCAAACAAGCTGACTTTTACTTTGACCTCACTGTTATAAATCGCTGGTAAAATACCTAGGCAAACAGTTTATTTTCCCTAACGGCTCAAACTAGAAAGAATCTGCCTGCAATACTGGAGACCCAGGTTCAGTCCCTGGGTCGGGAAGATCCCTTGAAGAAGGGAATGGCAACCCACTCCAGTATTCTCGCCCGGAGAATCCCACGGACAGAGGAGCCTGCTGGGCTACAGTCCATGAGGCTGAAAAGTCAGACACAACCGAGCAACCAAACCACCACCTCCATATATTTCTTCTCTCTCCGAACTTGAGGAGAAGAGCCAGTATAAAGATATTTCAGTATCTTCTAGCTTGTTCCCCACAATTATATTCCTGTATTTTCAGGATTTATTCTTTCCAAACAGCACATTAAATCAGAAAACCGTGCCTTTTATTATCATTGCTATTTATTTGGCTGTGCTGGGTCTTGGTTGTGGCATGCAGGATCTGTAATAGCTCCCTGACCAGGGGTGAGCTCAGGCTGCCTGCACTGGGAGCACAGTCTTAGCCACTGGACCACCAGGGAAGTCCCAGATGGAGGGCCTTCCTGGTGGCTCAGTGGTAAAGAAGCTGCCCTCCAGTGCAGGAGACGCAAGTTAGGTCCCTGGTCCGAGAAGAGCCCACATGCTGTGGGGCAGCTATGCCGAGCTGCTGCAGCTGTTGAACCCCTGATCTAGAGCCCAGGAACCGCAGCTCCCGAGCCCGTGTGCCACAGCTACTGAAACCCACACGCTCTAGAGCCTGTCCTCTGAGGCGAGAGAAGCCTCCGCAGTGAGAAGCCTGAACACTGCAACTAGAGAGTGGCCCTCACGCGCTGGAATTAGAGAAAAGGCTCGCACAGCACTGGAGACCCAGCCCAGCAAAACATAAATAATTTTTTTAATAAGGGCGGTCTACAGAACCACTGCACGCAATGGGATGCCAAAGAGAAACTAATCCCTTTTTACACGCATCCCTTTACCAGTTGAAAATAAAGTAGATTAAATATTTTAAAGTTTTTAAATAGTTTTATTCTGTGTGGGATTACTTTCAGAGGTTGCTGAATGGGCTGGGGAATTTTCCAGCAACTGGAAAAAAGACATGAGCATTTAATACGGGGTACTTCTAGTGCTTTTAAAGCAAAGCCAATCACATAAGGCCATCTCACTTCATGGGTAATTAAGGCATTTCATTCTGCAATTCCTTATTCTAATGAAGAAGAAGAAATTTCTCTTTTTGCTGAAATATTTCTTGGAAAGGTTTTATTTCTAGTCATTGCTCCAACTTCGGAAAATGTTTCTCTCCTTGTCTCCTCTAATATCTTTTTGAATTGTGAGTTGGTGTCAGGGGCGGGAGGGTGGGGGGAAGTGATCAAAAGTATAAAGATTCTTCACAGATTGTAAATGCTTAGAATCTCACTGTCCATGAAGGCGACACAGCCAGCGCTGCGGGTGCCCGGAGGTCCTGTTCTTCCTCAATGACCGGCAACACTCTGTCATCCCGGGGTTTCTTCCCGCCGTGTACGGCCAGTCCAGGCAGGCAGGCGGCCGAACAGCATCAGGAGCCCTGACGGCAAAAGCAGCGATCCCGGGCAGGCGGGGGGCCGGTCGGGAACTCAGGCCATCATGGGCTGGTTTCCGCCTCTTACTGGTGGGAGGGCCTGGGCCAGTCTGTTGTGTCTCCTGCCCTGAGCTCCCAGCTGTAAGATGGCAGGACGCCGCCGCCTAGAGCTGCGGTCAGGGTGCCGTGAGCTCTGCGATGCGTGTGTGTAGGGCAGAGCGCCTAGTTCCTTTCTTGGGATTCCGTTTGCGTGTATTACCATGGTACTCTTGGCCCCCCTGGTGCTGCAGTGGGTATGAATCTGCCTGCCAGTGCGGGGTGCGCGGGTTCGATCCCTGGTCCAGGAAGATTCCACATGTCGCAGGGCCACTAAGCCGGTGCACCACCAAGACTGCTGAAGCCTGTGTGCCCAGAGCCTGCACTCTGCAGCAAGAGAAACCGCCGCAGGGGTAAGCCTGCGCACCCCAATGAGAGAATCCCGAGTGCAGCATTGAAGACCCCGCGCAGCCAAATGTAAATAAATTAAATTACATATCATAATTAAAATAATACTCTTAGGACTCAAATCACTTGCAGTACATTTGTAGTTTATACTGGCTCACCTAACACAGGCCCAGGGACATTGTTTTCTGACTCAAGGGATGTCTAGTTAAACCATGTTTCTCAAGGGTGGTAGATGGTAACCGGCCTTCCCTAGTGGCTCAGCTGGTAAAGAATCCCCCTGCTATGTGGCAGACCTGGGTTCGATCCCTGTGTCGGGAAGATCCCCTGGAGAAGGGAAAGGCTACCCACTCCAGTATTCTGGCCTGGAGAATTCCATGAACTGGAACACGACTGACCGACTTTTTCACTTTCAGACAGTAACCACCAGAGGAGATCTATTAAGTGGTGTGGATGAAACGTTGAAGCTGATGCTTCTCTTCACCCAGAGTACCATGCCCATTAATGCGGTACCCACCCATGGGTCAGTGAACACTCCTGGTGTACTTTGGGGTGGATAAGAGCTGCTTCCACGCAGAAGTGGGTCCCGTTCCTTGGGCTCTTCCAGCCCCTTCTGGTAGATCTCCAGGGTGAACCATTCACTGTCTTCCTCCAGCCCCTCCAGGGCTGGGGAGCCTGTCCCCCTACCAGAGGCCACCTTAGAAATGTCTGCACTGCACAAGCAATGTCATGACAGGCTTACAGAAGGTCCCTAGTCAAGTAGCGGCAGAAGTTACCCTTAAAGGTGAGGAAAAACCGCTTCATGGTAAAGCATGGATTTGCACGTGTATGAACTGAAACAGAAGCTTTAACAAAGACTCTGCATCTCGGACTCGGTGTTCCTGCATGGAGTTCTTCTCCCTGGGCACTGACAGCAGGGTGTGTAGAATGTCCGTAGTCAATGGTTGTACCGCTAAAAGGCTGACCCTTTGGTGGGGGACACAGTGATCTTTTCCTCAACTCGTGTTGATCTAGGCAGTTCAGTTGACAGTCAGTTTCTGCCAAGGGACAACACTGTTTTGAGTACATGACTTGTTTGTTTGAAACATTTCACATTGGCTGGCCCTGCCCCCTCACCTAGACGGAAAGCTGGAGAAAGCAGGAGACACCAAACTCCTGCTTGCTGGCGTCCCCAGGTCGAGAAGAAAGAGCCCACGTGAGCTACTGATTGGGTTCCAAAGTATTTCTTTTGGACGAGGGTGGTTTTAGGTGATATAAACCAGTGTGTTTTCCAAAGTTTGTGTTATCAAACGTGAATCCAACAAGATGCTCTGAAAGACAGGAGTTTTCAGAGTGTCGTCTAGTCTAGCCCCATCTTGGCGTTCTAGACGCACTTCGGCTGAAAGGAAAGGGTGTGTATGTGAGTGCCTAGTCGCTAGGTCCTATCCAACTCTTTGCAATCCCTTAATGAACCAGAGGACTTCGCTGGTGGCTCGGTGGTAAAGAATCTGCTGCCAGTGCAGGAAACCCGGGTTTGATCCCTAGTTGGGAAGATCCCCTGGAGAAGGAAATGGCAATCTGCTCCAGTATTCTTGTCCCATGGGACAATCCCATGGACAGAGGAGCCTGGTGGGCTACAGTCCATGGGGTCGCAAAGAGTCAGACACAACTGAGCACCTAGCAACTTGAAGACTATGTGAGAAGCTCTCCACTTAAAAACAGAAAAGAAACTGCCCCCCACCACTTAATTCATTTAACCTTGGAAGGAAGGTTATGATGGCTGTCAAGGCAGTGCTTCTCATACAGACACCTTCCCCAGGGTCCCCAACTAGACATGGATCCCCAGGCTCTTAATGCCTCCAACACTCATGCTTGGGTTGAAGAGCCCTTGATTTATCACTTAAAGATACATAACACACTTTCCACGTGTGTCCTAATTAATAACTGTGTAGTTTCATTCTCTCATCTCCGCAAACATTGTCATCTTAGAGAATGTCCATCTTTAAAAATCTACTGCATTTAACATTTTTTTCCTGCCCGAAATTCCTGGTTACGTTTAGACGTGTTCCCCGACTGTTTCATGCTATAGAATAGTCAATGGGGATGATGTGATCTATCAGGGGCACCTCATATTCATTTCTGTTCGTGTAACTGAAATCTTGCCATGCTTGTACTTACGTCTGTCTTGACCTTACCAATGGGCAATGATAGTAATGTAAGTAGAGGCTTGCTCTTTTCTGTTTTGGAAGTTGATTGTCGTCATCACAGCTAATATTGACTGCTTCTTCTCGGCCAACTCTATACTAATTGCACTCTGTGCGTTATCTTCTTTAATTACTTTTCCCCCAATCTGGTGATACAGGCACGAAGGAGAGGCAGAGGGCCCAGAACACCAAGTTCTGGTTTTCACGTTACGTCAGTTCCTTGGAAGAAGAAGAGCCTGCCGAATTGGTTTGATTTGTACCCAAATTAAGATAAGACATAGAAATAAGTGTGCTATTTTGAGTGTTGTATATTCAATGTCCTTAAAGCCACACTCCCTGCCCCCCACTCTCCCATCAGATCAGATCAGTCGCTCAGTCGTGTCCGACTCTTTGCGACCCCATGAATCGCAGCACACCAGGCCTCCCTGTCCATCACAACTCCCAGAGTTCACCCAGACTCATGTCCATCGAGTCAGTGATGCCATCCAGCCATCTCATCCTCTGTCGTCCCCTTCTCCTCTTGCCCCCAATCCCTCCCAGTATCAGAGTCTTTTCCAATGAGTCAACTCTTCGCATGAGGTGGCCAAAGTACTGGAGTTACAGCTTTAGCATCATTCCTTCCAAAGAAATCCCAGGGCTGATCTCCTTCAGAATGGACTGGTTGGATCTCCTTGCAGTCCAAGGGACTCTCAAGAGTCTTCTCCAACACCACAGTTCAAAAGCATCAATTCTTCGGCGCTCAGCCTTCTTCACAGTCCAATTCTCACATCCATACATGACCACTGGAAAAACCATAGCCTTGACTAGACGAACCTTTGTTGGCAAAGTAATGTCTCTGCTTTTGAATATGCTATCTAGGTTGGTCATAACTTTCCTTCCAAGGAGTAAGCGCCTTTTAATTTCATGGTGCTTATCTTTTAATTTTAATTTAATTTCCACTCTCCCATAGAATAACAGAAAAAAATCTACTAAAAGAATAAACATCTTGTGTTGGTTGCGGGCAGAAGGCAGATTCCAAGCACAGCAGCGCTGCGCTCTCTGGTGACAAACAACGTTGATAGGCACTCTAATGCCACAGATCAGACTTCACCACCGAGAAAATCTATCTGCCACCCCGCGCCGGGCAGAAGTCATTTATGCTCTGATCCCACGGACAGTTCCATTTCTCCACGTTAGGACCGTGCGCTCTCTGGCCGGGCCTTATCTTTCTTTCTTGTTGTGGCTCTTTCTTTTCTCTCCCTCGCCGATCACCCAAAAAAAAAAAAAAATCCATTGTGCAAATTGATTCGGAGATCAGCCTTGATAAAACGCCGGTCTCCAGCCCTCACTGGCTCCATGCAGCCGTGGCATTAGCTCTTCGTGATTACCTGGCTGCTCCGACTGGGAGCTGCCTCTTCGGGCTGGAGGTGTGCGGAGATTAACTGGGGCTCTCCCACCGTTTGTCACACCAATGGCAGTGCCAGTAAACTGCAAAACGATCCATCATTTTTCTCAAGATTGAAACCTTTTATCAGTTGTGTCAGTTTCATTATTCAATAAACGATTAGTCGCAGCCATCGTCGTGTACTCATCCGTACTTAACCACTCGGCGCTCCCACCGCCCAAGCGGGAGGTGAAGACACCTTGACACTCAGCCCTCCCGCAGTGGAAAGGATGCTGGGCCCGCCAGTCACGGCGCCTTGACGATGGGAGAGGGTAAAAGTGTCTGACGTCCATCTGCTCATTTTTTTTTTTTGATGGCGCTTGTGTTAAAGGATCTACCTGCCAATGCAGGAGATGTGGGTTCAATCCCTGGGTTGGGAAGATCCCCTGGAGGAGGCAACTCAGTGACTTAAGGGCACTTAAGTCCAGTACTGGACTTAATACATGGCAACCCACTCCCGTATTCTTGCCATGGACAAGAGAACATCCCATGGACAGAGGAGGCTGGCGGGCTGCAGTCCATGTGGTCACAGGGTCAGACATGACTGAGCTCACACACACACGTTTGACCTGGTGTCTAATCATTGGATGGGCTTTTTCTCTGACCTCCCACCTAGCCTTTTATTTAAACGTTTTGCCTTTAAATTTAGATGCCAGCCATCTTGATTAGAGGGCTTCCCTGGTGGTCAGCAGTAAAGAATCCACCTGTAATGCAGGAGACCCGGGTTTAATCCCTAGGTCAGCAAGATCCTCTGGAGAAGGAAATGGCTACCCACTCCAGTATTCTTGCCTGGAGAATCTCACAGACAGTCCGTGGGGTTGCAAAAGCGCTGGATAAAACGGAGCAACTAAACAACAGTAACACAGCATCTTGATTAGGGACGTCACGTTGTTCCTCAGTGCCCGTGGGTCACCGCTAGCGGCCCTGCCAACTCCCAGGCTGCCCATTTGGGACTTGTGTTGATCATCAAGCCCAGTTTGTCTGGAGGCAGGAAAGAGAATGAGTGGAGCTCCCAGCCTGCAGGTAACAGACCTCCGGAGGTGCCGGGGGTCTTGAGACAAGGGGTCCTCTGTAGAGTCACAAGTGAGCTTGGACTGACTTTGTGATCAACAAGGAAGCAAAGCCACTTTAGAATGCTGCTGAATCAGAGTTATCCGAAGGGGACGTGCATGGTTTTTAAAAATTGAGAACCACCGAGAGAGGTTGACTTTTGCTAATTCGGTTTTACATTTTCACCCAAGTTGAACTTACTAGAAAATATATTTCTGCCATTAGTTAAAAGCAGCGAGACATCACTGAGTTTGTCTCTCATTGGGACCTTATCTGATGATTCTGCTGGAGCGCTGCGTGGCCAGGAGTGGAGAAGTGTGTATGTGTCTGTATGTCTCTGTGTGCATGTGTACATATGTATGTGTATAATCCCTTTAATGAGGGAATTATAAAATATAATAATTCCTGAAACCATTCTGAACTGTTTTCCTACAGTTGTCAGAAATACCTCCATACTTTCTTAAGCTTAATCATCTGTATTTTTTCCCCTTGATCATACATTTTTTTGGAGGTTATGGGTGTTTCTTGTGCCTTCAGTTGCCAGAGTATTTATGTCAGATACTGCAGCCAGGATATTATATGGTTAGTGGTTGATTATATGTTGATCTCTGTCAAAATGTTCAGTTTATTGTTTAAGATGTAATTTTGAGACCTTCTAAGCTGCTCTAGCGCAGTCTCCAGGATACGTAATAAAAAATCGTCTTCCTGCTATCTGAAAAAGGCAAAGTCCAGTCAGATGGACGGTCCGGGTCTTCCCCTTTAATTCTAGCAGAGTCTTCTTTTGGAATTCCTCTCTTCAGCCCTCCTGTGTGTGAGAGACAGCTACAGTGTGTTTCATAAAGTGCTTCCAGGTTCAAATTTTATGACTGAAAGGATGGGAAAAAACTTGTCCGCAGCGTCACCACGACTCCCCATGATGTAGTCATCAGCTGTTGTTACCCTGTGTTTTGGTAAGAAAGCCTTTCATCTGTTTCTCTTTGCTGGAGGTTCTTGGCCTTTGAGGGTCGAACTCATTGCATCCTCCGTCCTTCCCGGATGGGACGTTTAAACATTAAAAAGGAGGGACGTGTAAATGGATGATGCCCTAAGAGTCACATTGAACGTCTGGCCTTCATAAAATTATTGAACTGTACCAAAAGTTACAGGAAGCTATTTCAGTAACACATTTCATTCCATTTATACTATTCTTGTCTTGAGTTCAGTATGTTCTCAGATTGTTTTTTTAATGACTGCGCTTTCTAAGTCTGGCCTGCTGCAGTCCATGGGGTTGCAAAGAGTCAGACACGACTGAGCAACTGAACCGAATGGAACTGAACCATGCTTCCTAAGATTGAAATCTGTATAAACAGGAGGGGCCAGATGTGAAGCCCATCCTCAAGACACCTGCTGTACTTCCAGCACTGCTTTTACTTTGCTCACTGAAAAGAAAAGGAGCACGGAGGGTCCATAGAACTTGGCAGAAGCTCATTAGACGGTCATACAAGTTACAAGTTCAACCCACGTGTCCTTCAAGCTGCCGGAGACTTTCTTTCCCGGGGTCTGCAGACTTTGAGTGGTCTTGACCTCCCAGGCTTTCTGCCCCTCTTGGTGTGTCGTCTCCCTTACCCTTCGAGGATCCCTGGAGGTGCTGGAGGTCCCTGATGGAGGTGATGACAAGGGGACCGGGGCACAGAGCCCTGCATCACCCCACAACCACCCTGCACTGCTGCTGGGTGGGGCAGCGAGAGTCCCACTTTCCCACCCCCACCCCTCTTCCTAATCTGTTCTTTATCACACCTGATATTTGGGAGGAAGGCAGTGTAGACACCACACGGATCCAATTCAGTGGTTAACCCACTGAGCCCAGGCACACGCCCTGAAGCCAATTCTCCTCCCTGGAGGCAGCCGTTCATTGCTGTCCTGATGCTCTTTTCTTGGCAGTTTGCAGGTCCTGCCCACTCTATAACACATTACTTTCTCTCCCAAAAGAATTAGAAGTTTAAATAATATGTTTTTTAAACCCAAATAATGCATATGGGGTACAGATTTATATGTTCCCTATCCATTCATGAAAGTGATGGATGAACACCTCAGGTCTTAAAACCATCAGTCCGTGAAGTTGGTACTTCTTTGGATTAAGTTGGTGTAGTTTCTTTTCCTGGCTATTTATTTGAGGATTTTGTATACAAAATGGATAAGAAGAGTACCTCGTATCACGTGTCCTGATAAAACTTATCTATGTCAGACAGTATTTTCTGGATGTACTGGTGATTACGTTTTTTTTCATATGTACCTATCACAGTTCATCCCTGTTTAAGACACCGATTTTGTCTCCTGACCAGTCTTGAGGCCGTTCCTGAGCTCAGACCTTCCTGGAGTAGATAAGTTACCACAGGCGTATGTGCCAGGGAATCTCAGGAAGCCAGCTTAGCATGGCTCTCTCTTTAATTTCATTAAACTCTGTCACTTTTATTAAAAAGATGATTTTGTGTGCTAATTAGAAGCTGAGATCTAAATTGAACATGAGCAAACTTTTTTCTCAGTGGATCAAAGCTTATTTTTTAATCATTAACAGCTAATCCTGAAAGTTAGCTGGAAACTTGTTCAGACATGTGTGTCTGTGCTCAGTCACTAGGTTATTTCTGACATTTTTGTGACCCCACGGACTGTGGCCCACCAGGCTCCCCTGTCCATGGGATTTTCCAGGCGTGGTGCATCTTTATGAAATATGCATTGTAAATCCCTAAAAGGAAAAAGTAATTTAAAGGTCAACAATTCTAAATGAAATGCAGGGGAACAGAACAGCAACCCAAAGAACCAGCATCAGTAGATTATTGCTTCTGAAGAAGATTAGTTAAAAACATACGCTGAAGCCCACCTTCACAATGATGAATTAAATCTTTTCACACAACTGCCCATTGGGGTGGGCGTTCAAGATGTTAGGAATTTCAGTGGTACACGTGACATGTAATATTGACACCACCCTAAGATTCACATTGTCTTTAGTTTGTAAAAGTGGGTTTAGTGAGTAGAAGCAGTGGTACAGTGTGATCAGATAGTTCTCTCTGTATATGTTACAAGTTACAAAATTTCCCCTTTGTTTAGTAATGTTACTCCTGGCATTTTATTCTAAAGAAACAAAGCAATTGGGAGGAGTAAACACTCCTGCCCAGAGATGCTGATCCTGGCACTGCTTCACAACGCTGCGTTAGCTTCCGCTGCACAAGGAAGTGAGTCAGCCGTGGTGGTGTTTCTGCTGCTTAGTCGCTCAGTCGTGTCTGACTCTTTGCGGCCCCATGGACTGTAGCCCACCAGGCTCCTCCATCCATGGAGTTTTCTAGGCAAGAGTACTGGAGTGGGTTGCCATTCCCTTCTCTGGGGAATCTTCCCAACCCTGGGATTGAACCCAGATCTCCTGCTTGGCAGGTGGGTTCCTAAGCACTGAGCCCCATGGGAAGCCCACGTTTATGTGTATCCCCTCCCTCTTCAGCGTCCCTCCCCACTCCTGCCCCAGCCCACTCATCTAGGTCATCACGGAGCCCCGAGATGAGCTCCCTGTGCTAAACAGCAGATCCCCACTAGCTGTCTGTTTTACACACGGTAGTGTATATAGGTGTCCATTTGCCAAGTCGTGTCCGACTCTTTGCGACCCCGTGGACTGCAGCACTCAGGCCTCCCTGTCCCTCACCATCTCCCGGGGTTTGAGCTCCCTGTGCTAAACAGCAGATCCCCACTAGCTGTCTGTTTTACACACGGTAGTGTATATAGGTGTCCATTTGCCAAGTCGTGTCCGACTCTTTGCGACCCCGTGGACTGCAGCACTCAGGCCTCCCTGTCCCTCACCATCTCCCGGGGTTTGCCCAAGTTCATGTCCTTTGAATCGGTGATGCCGTCCAACCGTCTGATCTTCGGCCGCCCTCTTTCCCCTTCTCCCTTCAGTCTTTCCCAGTGTCGGGATCTTTGCCAGTGCTTTGGCCACGTGACGCGGAAAACTAGTTTGTGTGTGTCCGTTCAATCCTCCCAGTTCATCCCACCCCCTGTCCTTGTGGCTCAGCGAGTAAAGAATCCGCCTGCAATGTGGGAGACCTGGGTTCGATCCCTGGGTTGGGAAGATCCCCTGGAGAAGGGAAAGGCTACCCACTTCAGTATTCTGGCCTGGAGAACTCCATGGATGAGTCCATGGGGTCACAGAGAGTTGGACGCAACTGAGCAACTTTCACTTCACTTCACTTTGGTTTTTTCATACTGCCTGTCCGTTCCACCTTGAGCCCACCCTGGCTGCCACGTGACATGTAGTCCTGTCGTCTCCGTTGGCGGCTCTTGGCTGGGGCATTTTCTCAGACTTCCCTTGTCTTTGATGACCTTGATGATTCTGAGGAGGACTGGTCAGGCTTATTGCAGGAGGCCCCTCAGGTGGGATGTGTCTGATGTTTTTCTCAGGGTTAGTCTAGAGTTTCAGGTTTGGGGGAGGAAGACCACACATCACATCACGTTGAGGCTGTGCACCATCAACAAGACGAGACTGTCAGTTTTGACCTTGATCACCTGGCTGGAGGGTGTTTGTCAGTTTCCTCCACTGAGTTACTCCCTCCCCCAGTGCCCCTCCACACTGTCCTCTTTGCAGGGAGGTCTCTGCACAGCCCTCACTTCAGGAATAGAGAATTATGCACCCCCTCCTTTAGGAGGGCTGCCTACGTAAACTGCTTGAAATTCTTTCATCCTGGAATATTTGCCTCTGCTCCCCGTTTATTAGTTTATTTGCTCACTGATAGCAGTACGGGCTGTTTATTCTATACTTGAGGTTATAATCCAGCACTGCTTTGTTTTCCAGCCTTCAGCCGTCGGGAGCTCTTTCATTTGGTTCTGTTTACCTGTTCGTTTTAGCGGTTGTTTACTTCCTAGAACTACAAGATGCTTCAGGCTCATCTTGTGCTTATCCTCTCTCAGACCTAGAATTAACCATTTTTCCAAAGGTTCCCTGGTTCTGTTTATTGGAGAATGGTACTAGAAACCAAGATCTGGGGTCTAGGCATGCTTGTTGCTACTGGGATGTTATTTCTTCTTGGTCCTCTCAGCAGATTTAGCAAAATAAAGGAATATAAGTTATAGTCTAGCATGTATATTCACATATCTATAAATATTTCCTATATAATTATTTGTACCTATATAGTAGCTTTAATAGCATAAAATTTGAGGTCACTAGATATTTAACAGTAAGGAATGACTGGGGCTTTCTTGGTGGCTCAGATAGTAAAGAATCTGCCTGTAATGCAGGAGATCCAGGTTTGATCCCTAAGTTGGGAAGATCCCCTCGAGAAGGAAATGGCGCCCACTCCATTATTCTTGCCTGGAGAATTCCAGGGACAGAGGAGCCTGGCAAGCTACAGTCCAAAGGTCTACAACTATGGTATATGTTAACCCCACAATGCAACTGTTAAAAGGAAAAGCTTTGAAAACCCTGGTAACTGTAACACCGTACAAACACAAGTATACTTGTAAGTATGATAATTACAGATGTAGGTATATACGAACTTCAGAAGGAAAATGGAGTGGATGGTTAGAGTGGTCACAGTTTATTCTTAATGTTAAACTGCAATGAAATTAATTTGGCTTCTACAGCAATATTTAAGAATCTTCTAATATGTTCTTACTTGAAGCTGAAAAAAGTTGATGTATTTAAATTATTTTCAGATGAAAGAAATGAGACATTTTTTATTTTGTTGCTATGGTACTGGCTTCTCCTACGATAATAATGACGTTTAATCATTCACAATAGCCAAGGACCATGCTAAGAAGTTGTGAAGTTATAGTCAAAGCAGTTTTAGGGGGAAGAAATCTGTTAGTGTTTAAAGGAATGTATTTCCACAAGAGCAAGAAGAATCAGGAATAGCATTCTTCTTTTGTTTCTCCGCTCTGATCTTTGTACTTGATTGACTCAGTAAGCACCACAGATCTTATGGCTTCCAGGATTTCTCAAGCCACAAATCAGAGTGCTCTCGAGAATTTCCGGTGAAGTCCTTCTTAAATGCAAAATGTTAAAAAGGTTTTCTAGCATATATTTTCCCCAGTCTTCTCAGGTTCAGCTGGCCACAGGGGGGAATGTGATGGACTGAATAACCCCAAAGTGTATCATTTAACTCCGCGGTTGTAGGAAGTCAGCTGCAAAGATGGCAGATCAAATGCAACGTCTGCCATTGTTGAGGCTGGTGGTCCAGTGATCACAGCCCCTCAATTACAGCCCTTCCAGGGAGCACGAGCAGCAGTCATTAAATCATTATGTCTTTGATTAGTTGCTCTAACTGGTCATTGCCTTTGAAATACGATAGCACAATTTGAAGTTTTATTAAACTTTTTTCTGGAACTGCTGAAAAAGATGTTGTGTTTAAAAAAAAATCGAAAAAAGGCTTGCCATGTATTTTATTGGAGGAGATTGAGAAGAAGAAAAAGAGGAAAAAAGAAAAGACGAATGTTTCCCATTATCAGTCATTTTGGTGGTCTCAGAAAGCCTAAGGTGGTCCCCGCGTGCCCACAGCCCGCTTCTCAGAGCAGCTGGCCCCCAGGGAGGGGACACGAGACGGGGCAGGTCAGGAGACCCGAACCCACTCCCAGGCCCTGCAGCCGCCTGCCTGTGTGAGCACAGCTGAGCACGGCTCGCAAAAGATGAGCTTCACCCTCACCATCCAGCTTGAAAAACCTGATTCAAACCTCACTTTTTTTTAAGTGAGAATTTGGTTTCCTTTTTCTTTCTTTTTTTCATACTGATTTATTTGCTTTTGGCTGCATTGGGTCTTAGTTGCCGCGTGCAGGATCTTCATCGCATCACGGGGATCTTTCCTCGCACGGACTCTCTAGTTGAGGCATGCAGGCCAGTAGTTGCTGCGCATGGACTGGGTTCCCTCGCAGCGTGAAAGTGAAAGTCACTCAGACGTGCCCAACTCTTTGGGACCCCATGGACTATATGGAATTCTCCAGGCCAGAATACAGGGGTGGGTAGCCTTTCCCTTCTCCAGGGGATCTTCCCAACCCAGGGACTGAACCCAGGTCTCCCACATCGCAGGCGGATTCTTCACCAGCTGATGGGACCTTGGTCTCCCGACGAGGGATGGAACCCAAGTCCCCTGCATCGCATGGTGGATTCTTAAACACGAGACCACCAGGCAGGTCCCTGCTCTGTGTCTCTGTTTTGAAGGTCAGGTGTTCAGTCCTTATACTACAGAACCATCAGAGTCCAGATAACCCTGTTCACTGAAAAACTAGGCTTTAATAAAAAAAGTCAGAATGTTCTTTGTGATGCTGAGAACCCAGCACCCGAAAGTGGCTCCTGCTCCCACACCCTCGTTGCATCCCAGACGAGAGTGACGCCCAGAGGCCAAGAAGCCCCAACTTCAGCATCCTAACAAGCCACCCCCCAATAGCCTTCCCTTCTCGAAATGAACAGCTGCTCCTTGAAGACATGGAAAGACATTTCCATTACTTGGTGATGTATTTCTCATCTCCATCTGAGAATGTGCCGAACCTAGAGTGGGAATATTTCTACTTCAACTCACTTTTTTTTTTATTTCAGTCCCTATTAAAAGTTACACTCTCGGTGTCAAGCTGAAATACCCAATTAATTGTGGGTACACTTGAACCCTTGCTCTGTGACTCAGTGTGTTTCTAGGCCGAAAGGGAAACCAACGCTCCACCTAATTGGAACTTCTGGTTTTATGGCGTATCCTGGAGTTTTCGCTTCGTTTTTATTTTCGATGTTTTCCGGGGTTAATGGTGTTTTCCGTGCTCGTCTGCATCAGCCCACTATGTGGAAGCCCTTGGCAGTTTTCAAATCGTAAGAGCTTTAAAGAAGCCGCCAATGTTGAAATTGTGTTTGCTGTTAGGAAAGTTGTTATGAGTTATTGGAAATGGAATTAAAACTGTATAATTAAGGATCGATTCCTTATTTCGGAGTTCTCTTTCATTAGGTATTTCGTCTCGTGTTCTGTGGGTTCAGATTACAGAAAAGAATGCTCGTCTTCGAGGAAGGACGAAGTTATTTTGCTTTCTCCACATTTGTCCTATTTTGCTTGGCCTCTGGTTTTGTTTAATCCTCTCAAAGACCCTTTTAATGGACATTTCAACACGACTACTCCTCTGTGTGGTAGCCTCTAGGAAATGACCATTATGTCAGGCCCTTCACAGCTAAAGTAGTGAGTTCACATCGTGGAAGAATCTTCGGGGTTGCATCTTATGGGAGAGAAAAAAAAAAAAGCCCACTGCCTTTTTTTTTTTTCCCACAAAAGAACAGAACATTTACCCAGTCTTGTTGAGCACATGAATGTTCAGATGCTGGCACAAAAGAAATCTCCAATCTCTAACCTCACAATGAAATTGCTCCGACAAAAGATCACGGAACACCGGGCGCACTAAAGTGGAAGAGACACAAAACCGCAGCGGTGTCTGACCCCGCCTGCAGAGGTTCCTGGGGGACCGTCTTTATCCAGTGTCCTGGTGCTGCGGTCCGGCTGCAGTGCTCCGAGGAGCCAAGGCAGTTCCCCGGCACCGGCGGCATTTATACCGGTGGCGTCTCTACAAGTAAATAAATACCCGTCTGAGGAGGACAGGGAGCCGAGCTATCGAACACGGTTATCATTTGGCTTCTCCAAGAGGTACAAGTTTCCGCTCCCCGGTAGGAAGGGAGAGGGTTATTTGTCTCATGCTGAGACAAGGCAGTCTTCAGAGATGCGTGGCACACCCTCGTCAACCCAGCCCCTTCCTGCGCCGGGCTAAAGAGATCCTATTAGTTCTCATAATTGATTCGAGGGCTGCAGCCTGCGTTTCCCCAGCTCTGCGCCATTCACGCCAGGGATGTAACTCATGCACACTTGAGCATCCCACATGGCTGGCAGGGCTCGGACACACCGCTCCTGGCTGCCTCATTTTTTAATCAGCTATCTGAGGAATATTTATCTAATCAACAAAGAGTGCTGTCAGAGGGACCAGCAGTGACATTAATATAAGTCTGTGGGCTCCTGGTGCAATGATGGAGGAAGAGTTTAGGAGAAAACCCTGCTCGTTTGAGTATGCCAACAGACTACGGAATATGTTTATTCCGCTTACAGAGAGCTAGTCAAAGGGTTTCCTATGTTGGAATTTTGCTCTGTGATTTGTTCTCAGGCATTCATATGCTGTAGTTTAAAAAAAAAAAAAGTGTTTTTTTTGGTTTTTTTTTTTTTTTTAGAGAAACAAAATGAATTTTCCTTTAAACGAAAATTTAAGTCCTTATGATCATCACGGGGAACTTGGATGAAAAGCTGTAGTGTCCAAAAGTAAAGAGGTGTGTAATAACTGGGAGTCGTTAACTCTAAGTGATTCCAGCTCCTCTCACTTAGCCGAAAGCCATCATTTGCACGTTTTCCCTTTCTGTCTCCTCTGAAAAGGTGGTGACTGCCTGTTAGTAATTATAAGGAGTTGAGTATGCGGTGCACAAAACTCGTCGTGTGTAGCGCTCAGACACCTCAGAGGGATGTTCTGTGCATTAGACTTTATGCCAGCTTTCCTTCTTCAGATGTGTGGCTGGGGTGGCCAGCCGTCAGGACCTGGGTGAACTGGGTCGTGGCCACCCACCCCTCAGCCTGGCAGCCCTCTCGCCCAGAAAATCTGTCAGCCGAGGATGTGGACACCATCAGGTCTGTGCTCTGGGGGGACAGGGTCACGTGACACCCCCAGTGCGCGTGTTCTGATACTTACCAACCTTTGCACCAAAGTCACCTCTCTCCTCCTCTCCTTGTAATTCAAAGATCGCCTTTTAAAGTCGGTTTTCATAATCCCTTCAGTGTTCATACGCTGAGGGCTGTTTGTCAGTTCTGAGGGGAAGTTACAATACCCTTGTTATCAGAGGCTGCTGCTAAGTCGTTTCAGTCGTGTCCGACTCTATGCGACCCCATAGATGGAAGCCCACCAGGCTCCCCCGACCCTGGGATCCTCCAGGCAAGAGTACTGGAGTGGGTTGCCATTTCCTTCTCCAATAAATGAAAGTGAAAAGTGAAAGGGAAGTCGCTCAGTTCTGTCCAACTCTTAGCGACCCCATGGACTGCAGCCTACCAGGCCCCTCCGTCCATGGGATTTTCCAGGCAAGAGTACTGGAGTGGGGTGCCATTGCCTTCTCCATATCAGAGGGCAGTACACTTTTTGCTTTCTTACAGTTTGGAACACGAGTCTCTATACTGTCTTAACCTGCCTTTTCCACGATGTTAATCCTTAGAAAATATCTTCCAACCAGACTCCTGATGAGCTTCACCTCCCGCTGCTGTTAGTTCTCGACCCTCAGCTGTGTGCCCCATGTGCCTCCTTGCGTTGTGACAGTCCAGCAGCTGTCTAGGATTCCACCCAAGTCCACGGTTCACATTTTGTTGCCGTTATGGGGAGGATGCTACAGTGTTCAGCTAAAGCCTTCCTTTCCCAGGCCCCCTGACGTTTCTGCTGACGCAGACGGATTCAGAAAGATCCACTTAATTTGCAGGCTGGGGACTTCCCCTGGCGGTTCAGTGGTTAAGGTGCTTCCAGTACAAGGCATGGGTTCCAGTAACTAAGGGCCCCACATGCCATGTGGCGCGGCCAAGAAAATAAAAGAAAATTTCATTAATTAATTTTTGAAAAGTAATAATTTGCAGGCTGCAGTGGTATGTGGCCCATCTCACTGTCTACATTTGTTGTCGTCATTCTGTTTGCAACCCCATGGACTGCAGCTCACCTGGCTTCTTTGTCCTTCACCATGTCCTTGAGCTTGCTTAAACTCATGTCCATTGAGTCAGTGAGGTCATCCGACCGTCTCGTCCTCTGGTGCCCCCTTCTCTTCCTGCCTTCAGTCTTTCCCAGCATCAGGGTCTTTTCTAACGAGGCGGCTCTTTCACATCAAGTGGCCAAAGATAAGACCGTCTGTCTACACTGGGACTGACCATGAGTTTGCACTAGATCTGGAACTTCGTGTCATGGGGTTGAGTCTGTGTCCATTAAAATGTGCACGTGTGTTCTCAAACACTGGAGACGGTGGTGTTGAAGCGCTGTGCCTTTCCAATAGTCAGGTAAGGCATTCTCAGCTCCCAGGTGGTGCTAGTGGTAAAGAGCCCGCCTGGCAGTGCACGAGATGTAAGAGATGAAGGCTTGGTTCCTAGGTCCAGAAGATCCCCTGGAGGAGGGCCTGGCAACTCACTCCAGTATTCTTGCCTGGAGAATCCCTTGGACAGAGGAGCCCGGTGGTCTACGGTCCCATCTGGTTGCAAAGAGTTGGACACGACTGAGGGACTTAGCATGCACGCAGAATGTAGGGCATTCTGGAAACTGCTCACAGAAGAGACTGTTGTTTACCCAATTAGCAGAAGAGCAGAATGGAAAATACCGATGGAATGCTCACACCCTGCTGCCTTTTTGTCCCATAACAGGAAATTCTCATATTAAAATAATTGTTTTATGTGAAATGAGTGAAAAAAATCAAAGTAAGTTAACCTTTGTTTAAAAAGATGAAACTATATTCCTGAAACATTTTTAAACACTAAAAAAAAATTTTTAAGCTGAATTTTTTTTTTAAATATTTATTAAGTATAGTTGTTTTACAGTGTTGTGTTAGTTTCTGCTATACAGCAAAGTGAACCAGCGATATGTATACATATATCCCCTCTCTTTGGATTTCCTTCCCATTTAGGTCACCACAGAGCACTGAGTAATCAAGATAGTATGGTACTGGCACAAACAGAAATACACATCAATGGAACAGGAGAGAACGCCCAGAGATAAACCAACACACCCATGGTCACCTAATCTATGACAGAGGAGGCAAGAATATACAAAGAACTCTACTAAAAACTAAATATTTAATTAAAATAAAGATTACCCAGGAAATTTAGTCGTTTGAGCCAGCTCCACATGGAGTCCTCAAGAGTCACGGACTAATCCAAAGGCCTGCGGTCAAAAGCTGCTGCCGGCGTGATGGCCTTGGTGTGCGCTGGTCCATGGAGGCAGCATCCAGCCAGCAGCATCAGGTTGCCTCACTCCTGGGTCTGTTGGGTGCAGCGTCCTCCTTTCCTTAGAGGTGAATCCACGCAGCAGCACTGCACATAACATGAGATTTTATTGATGATAATATGATTGTATTTTCTCATTGAGAAGCTTCTAAACAAGTGGACTTAGAGCAATCAATGCCCCAGGAGACAAATGCACGTCTCAGGACCTCTGTATCAGCCAGAAAATGTCCATTTGTTTAGGAGGAAGAAAAAGGCATGACATTTTACACATTAAAATTGATTATTTCATCAATAGGTTAATAGAAAACCAGGCTTCGAGTTCCCTTCCTGCTTATCCATCCACACAGTAATGGGAGGCTGGGGTTTGAAAAATGCCAGGTGGGAAACAAGCAGGAAAGAGGTTTCTGCACCAGCTCTGCTTCCTTGCAGAGGGGCGCCCAGCCCCGACTCTGCCTATTTATATGTAAATGCTTTAGAACGAGGTAAGTTTTTCCACTGAGAAGTGCAGTTTCTGTGGCTGTGACTTTCTGGAACTTTTGAAACATGGGCCAAGATGCCAGAGCTTGGGCTGTTGAGATTATCAAGTACATGCTTAATTCTCTGAACATACGACTTGTAGCTGAATGCGTGTGAATGAATGCATGCTCAGTCACGTCTGACTCTTTACGACCCCCTGGACTGTAGCCCGCCAGGCTCCTCTGCCCATGGGATTTCCCACGCAAGAAAACTGGAGTGGGTTGCCATTTCCTGCTCCAGGGGATCTTCCGACCCAGGGATGAACCTGCGTCTCTTGCGTTTTCTGCATTGGCAGGTGATTTTTTTTTTACCACTGTGCCACTTGGGAAGCCACTTCTACCTGAGGAACCTGGTATTTATCCACTGAACATTTCCCAAGGAAACGCTCAAACACTATG
Source organism: Bos indicus x Bos taurus (assembly GCF_003369695.1). Classification (NCBI taxonomy): domain Eukaryota; kingdom Metazoa; phylum Chordata; class Mammalia; order Artiodactyla; family Bovidae; genus Bos; species Bos indicus x Bos taurus. The sequence goes on from NC_040078.1 coordinate 115,618,207, forward strand.
ACTGGTTTCCTTTGTCTCACATGATCTTTGTAATAGTGGTTGCACTTGAAGCCCCTGTTGCCAGGTATGGTGTTAACTGGGACAATACCTTATAGATAAGACACCTTGAAAGTGTAGAGATTAGGGAAGCTTCTGCACTGATGGAAAATTAAATTTGGACCTATATACTGTAGAAGGGACTTGTTCAACCTTACTAGGTTAGAGATGACATTTCTTTTTTTGTCTTTTTAAAATTTATTTTGTTGAAATGTAGTTGACTTACAATATTGTGTAAGGACTCTTGAGAATCCCTTGGACTGCAAGGAAATCAAATCAGTCAATCACAAAGGAAATCAATCTTGAATATTCAAGTACTGAAGTACTTGAAGCTCCAGTACTTGGACTACCTGATGTGAAGAGCCAACTTGTTAGAAAAGACCCTGATGCTGGGAAAGACTGAAGCAGGAGGAGAAGGGGACGATAGAGGATGAGATGGTTGGATAGCATCACCGACTCAATGGACATGAGTTTGGGCAAGCTCCGGGAGGTGGTGAAGGACAGGCAAGCCTGATGTGCTGAAGTCCATGGGTCGCAAAGAGTCAGACACGACTGAGCGACTGAACAACAATCTTGTGTTAACAGTTGTACAGCAAAGTGATTCAGCAACATATATGTATATTATTTTTCATATTCTTTTCCATTGTGGTTTACTGCAGGATCTTGGGTAGAGTTCCCTGTGCTATACAGAAGGACCTTATTGTTTAAGTCTTCTATATATAACAGTTTGCATCTACTAAACCCCAGACTCCCAAGACATTTCTTATTAATATGAGTTTTCAAGCCACAGAGTCCTTCTTGGTCATTTAGTCACAGCTTCACTTTTTCTTCTTTAGAATCAGGTGACAGCTAACTCACATCTAGTTTTTATTCTCATTAACATAAAATGTGCATCCTGATTATAGAGTACTGTTTCTCAAATATATCTTATGTTGTCACGCCAAGGAAGTCCAGAGTGCACCAACGTGCTTGGCATTCCCTTCAGCAGTGGAAGTCCTTGTGAAGACCTGGTCCTCTCCCTGTTTGTTCAAGGCCCCAGAACTTGACGCCCCCACAGCCTGCACTGTACTGTCTAAGCTTGAGTCTTTTGGCCCTAAGCTACCGCAGGCCAGACCAGCCAGCCCGTCCTAAGCCTGGAATGTGTTGGGGTGAGCAAGCTGGCCCCTGACCGATGCATGCCTTGCTTTGTAGTCCATCTGTGACCAGTGTGTCAGTCTGCAGTGAGCCTCAGACACACTTGTGGAAACACACACACCTGCCTCCCCAGGTCGGCACTTCATACCTGCATTAAACAAGTGCTCCCTGAGAGCTCAGCTGGTAAAGAATCCGCCTGCAATGTCGGAGACCTGGGTTCGATCCCTGGGTTGGGAAGGTCCCCTGGAGAAGGGAAAGGCTACCCTCTCTAGTATTCTGGCCTGGAGGATTCCCTGGACTGTATAGTCCATGGGGTCGCAGAGTCACATGTGCCAGAACGGCTCTTGCTCACTTCACTGTCCAACGAAAGCCTCGTGCGAGGCTCGATAAGTTTCTCTTCCTGGCTGTGGAAGTCAAAAGAGACAGGTGGTCCGATCGTGCCCTGTCCTCAGGAGCTTGGGTGCCTGTGGCCGTCCTGTCTGTCCACACCGGGTCTCTGATCTTCAGCCACATTAGCCTGAAGACTTGTTTCTCGAGAACCACCCTGTCTGTTTGCTCTTCATGGTATGTCTCCTCTGAAGGGCTGATGGGAGGCAACCTGTTTGCCCTGTGTGTCGGGTTCCTGAGCTGGGGGGTGAGAGGGTGTGGGGCCGATGAGGTGAAGATCTGTGTGTGGAGAAGAGTGTTCGGGGAGGGGGAGAGGGGCTTAGCACCCCAGGTCGTCACCACACGCAGTGTGAGCTGTGCGCTGCCTTGCCCATGGGGAACTCGTCCTGCGCTTCACTTCCGAACCCAGGGCTGCCCTGTGGGTCTCTTGGTGTTTGTCTTTTTCTCTTGGATGCTTTCTTCAGTGAACAGAGAGCTTAAGGGGGCGTGTGCTCTTTGGGTCCCTCGGTTCAGAGCCCCCGAGCCGCCTCCTGTAGGAAGGGAAATGGAACCACCATCAGCCGCACAGCACGTTGAGTCGAGTTTAGCTGGTCCAGATCACAATACGTCTGGGGAGAAAACGCTTCCTTTTTTCTTTTTTTTAACGGCTCTGGGAGTTACAGACCTGCCGTCTGCAGCATACGCAGGAGCTATTTGATTTGACGTTCACCTAGTGTTTTGCCAGATCCAAGGGCTTATGTCTACTGGCCTCGGTAGCTCCTGCAAAAGACACTCTAGCGACAAAGAACCCATCTGCCAGCCTAGGAGACGCAGAGACTTGGGTTCGGTCCCTGGGTCGGGAAGATCCCCTGGAGAAGGGAATGGCAACCCACTCCAGTCTTCTTGCCTGGAGCATCCCATGGACAGAGGAGCCTGGCAGGCCACAGTCCATGGGATCACAGAGTCGGACATGGCTGAAGCCACTTAGCACGCACACGCACCGGCCCCCAGGGACAAGGCCGGCTTTGCTCAGTTGTCAGTAGGCGCTGTAGAACTGGCAGGACGAGGCGGGTGCATGAACTTCCTTGTCTGGGCTTTTGCTGGATTCTGTGCAAACCTAAGGATGCTGGCTGGCCTCTCTCCGCCCTGCCCGAGACCCTCTGCGCTTCGGGCCTGGGAGGCCTGGCCGGGAGACGAGCCTCCCCTCCCGGCGCCCACCTGCCTCCCAGGGACTGCACGTCGGAGGTGATGTCACGCGCTCCGTGGGCATTTCTTTTCTCCCCTTTTCATTTGTTTCTTTTCCTTTTTGTTTTCTCTCTTTCTCCCCCCTCCCCTCTCTGCTCTCGGGATGCAGCCAAACGCAAAGCATGGAAACTAAACCGTGTTGGTAGCCTGCGAAATATTTACAGCAGCAGCACCAACACCGAAGGTAACGCCGCCCCCGCCCCCACACCCTCCGCAGCCCCTCGCCCTGTCCTTCCCGCCTTCCCGCCTTCCTTCCCTCCCGATGCAGAAATGGAAATGCGATTCGCCCAAAGCCGCATGCACCCCAATTGTGTTTGCAGAGTCATTCCTGTGGTCTTTTCATCTTTTTGTTTGTGTGTTTGATTTTTTTTTTTTACCATTCATGTTCCTTTCAGCTTACTTAAATTTTGACCTTTCCCTTGCCGTCCTAGACTAGTGATGTTTAAATTACTTCAGAAACCTATTTTCTCCTCTTTTTTTTCCTTTTCCTTTCTACGTGTGGGCACTCAGTGTAATATTTCCCAAGTTATTACAGTTTTTAAAAGTGTTAGTATCAGGTGTAATGATCTGTAGCCGAATACAATAGTGTGCCGTGACATTTAAGTAACAGTCTTAATTTGTTTTGTGGAAACATTCTCCGTAATGCTCTCTGCAGCTCTAATCCAGAAGCAGCCGGGCCCGGGTCATTTGCATGGGCTGCTATCGCTTGTAAATTCAGTATATTGTTGTGTTTCTAAAGGTCGTCTGGTGCCAAAGTTCACAAATTGACTTGCGTTGCTTTTTTCACCGAAGACAGCCGTCATTGCCTTTGTATAATAGCAGATTGAATTTCCCCCCCTCCCCGCCTTCATTTGAAACAACACAATTATAAATTGCCCTTTTTTTTATGATTACAAATGTCAGGGGTCAGAATTATTTTGATGCCAGGCAAAAAAAAACCACCCGCACCAGCCCCAGCCCTTGTAAGGGAGGCTGGCGTACGTGCGATGCAAAACGGGTCACAATCCAGCAATCTCGGGATAATGGGGGGACTTTTTTTTTTTTCACTTAAGTGCAAGCCAAAGGGGTCAAGTAATCGCAAGCTCGTGCCCTAACACTAATTGACTTATTTGGGGATGATTATAACTGTAATATTTTTCTTAATGTCACTGTTTTCTGGGCTGTTGATTTTAGCGATTGCCAAGCAGTGGCATTAAATCTCTTGTAAATTTTAAATTGCACGCTGTTTCTGTAAACAAGTCCCCCTCTTCACATCCCGATCATTAACCTTTGCTGATTTATATCACCATCTTTTTTCCTTTCTTCCACAATTACTCCTGTCTCACCACCAAAACCCCAGCTGTCCACCAGAAAAGAAAAAAAAAAAAAGGCGTCTGAAAAACAAAATTACATTTTCATGATGGCTTGTTAAAGAACTCTTGTTTTAATCATAATCTTTATTTTTCATTCCTCAAGGGGAATCTCTCAACTGTTAAGGTACCAGTGGAGCTTGACCCCCCCACCCACCCACCACCTTGGTATTTTCTTTCAAAGCATTCGCTCAAGAGAGACAAAAATGAGAGAGAAAAATAATAGAAGCTTAGAAACAGTCGCCTGCAGTATCATTTTCTGCTGTCCTTTAAAGGGTATTAAGTGTCCTCATTCTCCATGCTTTAATGTTAGTTTTTCCGTTTAGGGTTCATAATCATCTCTCTTGCCTCTGTCCCTATCAGCCATGTTTTTCTTGTGTGTGTGCATTTGTCACAACAAATTCGTTTATTGACTTCCAGCCTTTCAGCAATATTTGTGAGGTCTGGTTTTATCTGTGGTTGTATACAAAACTGGGGGGAGGAGGAGGTAGGCAGACAGCCCTCCCACCCCCGAGACTTGCAGATGGGGTCTTCCTGGAGACACTGACAAGGAAGTGTCTCACGACAGGTGTGACAGTTTGCAGAAGTGGGAACTTCTCAGCCTTGACCAGCCAGGTAACCTGCAAAGTCCGCCCTGCCCAGCACTCCTGGGTGGGGCGGGACCATGATGCTCTCTGAAATCTGTAAATATGGCAACAGTGCAATGCACTCAGGGTCCCGTCAACTGCCAGTACTCCAGCTAGTCCTGAAGATGCTGGAGTAGACAGTGTCCAGTTCTCCGTCACACTTTCCTTCATTTCTGTTCAGCCCGCGGTTACATTTATGAATCTTCAGTGAAGTGACATGGCCGTTCTTCATTTACTTTGGGTATCTTTCAAGACTGTTATCTGTATGTACCAAGTCTCATGTCATACAGCTTTTAAGATGACAGTACTGAATTCATGTAACTATATGAAAACATCAGAACGCTTTTCTGATTTCTCATCTTTTGCTATATGGTATCACCTCCTATTTTCTGTCTATAAATTGACCCTTCGTGAAAAGTCGTGTTTCAAACATTCTAACTTTTGTTGTAACCTGAGTCCTTGAGTGTTCCCCTAAAGATACCCCGAATGGAATATTTTTTAAACTGGTTCGCTTGAGTAATTTGTTCAGCTGCTGCTGCTAAATCGCTTCAGTCATGTCCAACTCTGTGTGACCCCATAGACAGCAGCCCACCAGTCTCCCCTGTCCCGGGGATTCTCCAGGCAAGAACACTGGAATGGGTTGCCATTTCCTTTTCCAGTGCATGAAAGTGAAAAGTGAAAGTGAAGTCGCTCAGTCACGTCCAACTCTTCGTGACCCCATGGACTGCAGCCTACCGGGCTCCTCGGTCCATGGGATTTTCCAGGCAAGAGTACTAGAGTGGGGTGCCATTGCCTTCTCCAATTTGTTCAGAGGTATCCACAAAATACTGTTGACACCAGAGTTTCCTGTAGAGGGAGTTAGAACTTGAGTTTCGGGGGTGGTGGGCAGGCCCTGTCCAAGGAGCTTGTCCACACCCCTCCATCCAGCCCCAGAGAGAGCAGCACAGACACGGTGGGGCTCACCCCAGGACAGGCTGGTGACAGACGGGCAAGACCAAGAAGTGAACCTGATGGTCTCGCGCCAAAGCCCTTTCTCACTCACATTCATTCTTCTGGCCCCAGGGCCACGTCTCCTCATTGAACCTTCACTGCCAGGTAGGTACTTCGTTACAGGTGGGAGTTTAAGCAAGTCAGACGGTTTTCTGCAGGGCCTGGAGCTGGCATCTTCCAGAGACAGGTCATGTGCCCGGATCTCCCGGCTCCGTGACCCTTCTCCTGGGTTCTCGTGGAAAGAGTCAAGGATGAATGTCAGGAGTGGATGAAAATAAATTAAACAGAACTAATTAGGGACACACATGGACAGGATTAGAAAACAAACAAAAATATGTTCTCTTCCACTTTTTTTTTCTGTCCACTGGGGCTAATTATCTCTGAAACCAAGCTGGAAACCTCGTTTGTATGTATTATATTGCCCTAATTTTTAAACCTCCGTTTACTTTATAAAAACTCAGTTTTTTCCCAACGTTGGTGAAATTTAAATTCCTTCAACAAGAATACGACTTTAATTTTTCCATCTTGGGAGCCTGTGTGCGAGGTGGGATGGAAGGTTTGTGATGCGATTCTTCACTTTGTAACTGCCTGTTAGGCCAAGGGGAAAATGTATCTGAAGTCTGGTGGGTGAGGCTGGACTTGGGAATGTTCAACTCCAAGGGAAACATGTTTCTGGAAACAGAGAGACCTGAGCAGAAGCGGACGTTGTGCGGCAGGACGCACGGCCAGGCAGCCGGCTGCGTGGTCTGTGAGCAGCATCACCCCAGTAGGAGGACGCGGAATCCGTGTGCGTGTCCTCAGTCCTCACATTCCCTGCACCGCTGGGGTGGGTCAGACCATCACCCACTGTGCGGTGGGCCAACCATGGACTCTTCTGGGAGTTTTCAGCTCTCCCTGCTCCTACAGAAGAAGGCACAGGGTGAAGTGTAAATGGGTAAAGAGATGTATCGTGGAACACAGAGCATCTCCAGGGGTGCCAGGCCCACCCACGCCGTATGTATGGGACAGGCCATGTCAGTCGACTACCAGCGGGGTTCAGTACAGCCCGAAGTGCCGGCTCAGCCCTGGTGTAGACTCCGTGTCTGTGGATGGAACTTGCCCCAGAGGCAGGCATGTGATGCCTACCTGGGGTCCTTGGCCATAGCGCAAAGGCCAGATGGGGGAACTCGGAGGTGCCAAGCACCATGGCTCCACACAGGCCCCGTTGTGGAGAAACATGAGTCTCATTCTGGTGGTCCCTCGGGCCCCAGTCACGCCCACACCCCCTTCCTCCAGCGGACGGCCAAGAGTGTCCCTCTTCTAGGAGCAGACACGAGCAGGCCAGCCCGTGGCCGGCCTAACTCTGCGATGTCCTCTCCACCCTCTGGAGTCCTCAGGCACAGATCTGAGATGCCCCCCTCATCCACGTCCAGTTCAGTTACAGGTGATGTTCACGTGCTCCCGCCTGTCAAGGACCCACGGATGGTGCAGGTGCCCAGAGCTGGACCCCAGGCAGATGGAGGGTCAGGCTGACAGTCAGCCCAGGAAGGGTCACAGAGACCCTGAGGCAGGGTGAGAAAGGAGAATTTCCAACCAGGCTCTGCTGGCCTGGAGGTTTAGAGGAGACTGAGGCCACAATGGATTCTGGAGTCTGGAGCCGTGATGTGCCCCAGGGCTGAGGACTCAGATTTCCTGGCATCCTGTCCTGTGACCAGCAACCCCTGTCCCCAGCGGCCTTCCCCAAGCCCCGTGTGTGTGCTGACCTGTATGGGGCCACCATCTGAGGCTGCCTTCCACACTACAGCCAGGCTCTTCTTCTCCGTAAGTCATGTACATACTTGTCGTCAAAGCCTGGTTCCTGATCAGAAGCCACAGAACTATCTTAAGCAACTAGTCCTGGTCTAGTTCTCACGTCCCCACGTCTTAGCTCAAAGCTGGGGCCATCCCCACGCCCTCTCTGCACCTCGGTTTCCCCATCTGTAAAGTGGGGACAGTCAGCGAGGTCCTGTGTCCAGAGACAGGTAACACGGCGCCTGCACGCACCGCTCCCACTGCTCCTAGTGTCAGAGATGCCACGGACGCACTCAAAGAAAAGGCAGAAGATTGAGCACCATCTACGTAGCAGGGAGCTGAGATTCGGCAGGAAGCGTTGCCCCTGAAAGTGTAAGAGGGGATTTTAAAAGTCAAACTTCCTTTTCCCAGACGCCTTTCACTACCTCTCCCAGTTCCACTGTACCCTCGTCCTCCAAAGACCCATCAGATGTAGAAACTGGGCTCTTGAGTCCAGCATGCCTGTGTCCGACCCCAGCTCTGCCGTGTTCCCACTTTGTGAATTCCTGGTGTTGCTGGGCCTCTCCTCCCTGCTTAGTTTTCTTTCTCCGAAATGGAGACCATAAAACCTGCACCAAAGGACAGCTGAAGAAGAAATTGAGAGAGGCAGATGAAGCCCTGACTGTGGAACTGGGTACACTCTGGTTGCTGCGAAACTGTCATAAAGGCTGACATCATAGAAAACCATCTCTGGGAACACACTGCATGAAGCACAGACGTTTTAGGCCTGTGGAATGTGTCCATACAGGGCAGGATCGGCCAAAGCCAGCCCTCTTCAACCATGAACGGCCAAGATTTCATGCAGATAAATCCAGATTTAGGAAACCCTTTCGCTGGAGCTTGCTTCAGGATTTGACTTTCTCGGGAGAGAAGCAAGATTGCCAGCTTTTTCCAGCCCTCAGCATTTCAAAGAAAAGATGAGATAGATAATCATCCCTGTGCTGAGCTGCAGCCAGGAGAGAAGAGCCGGAGGTGGGGGCAGCGTGGAAGGTTCTAGAGCCTGCCCGTCAGAGTGTCCTTGTTCTCACTCTGGGCTCTGGGCAGAGGAAGGGTCCTGGGCCCCATGTCCCAGTAGATTCGGAGAGCAGGGGACCTCTGAAAAGTGATGAATGTAAGTTAGAATGAGTAGCAAACGGTAAGTGTATGGAGCATTGCTTAGTAACCAGATAAATGCCAACAGGGGTCTCTGGGTTCCCTCTTTCTAAACTGAAAGCTGGGGCCTTGAGTATTCTCGGGGTGCCTGGGCCCGAGCCGGTGCCAGCATGTTGACACAGCCACCTTCTGCCTCCTGAGATGGTTTCATTTGGGAATCCAATCACTCGCCATAATTTAGAAGTCGTGCATGGCCCCTGACTGTTCCGGGAGCAACAGCTGTCTCGTGGCCTGGCTCTCCGGCTGCCCTCGCACCTCTGTCTAATGTGTTGGGAAAATCAAAACCTTCTCTGTGTTTCATGAGGATCTTCCTGTGATAACACGGAGCAGTAAACAGTCCTAACTCTGTGACCTCCCTCTGGGGTCTTGCTTTTTCACAACATGAATTCTGCCCTTGTCCTAAATTAAGCCACAGTATAACACTTCAGTCGGACTCTGGGCTAAACAAATACATTTACCAAGCTGAGAGCTTGCAAAAATATTTACCTGAGAACCATGACCAGCGTGTCTATAAAGACTAATGATTTTTTTTTTCTTTTTGTTTAAAGTGAACAGCTCCTCAAGTGGAAGAGGGCATTTTTTTAACTAATTTTTTTTTGCTATAGGTCTTGGGTCTGCACAGTCCCAGACACCATATTTTTCACATTTATCTTTTCTTAGAAAAAAGCTGAAAATAAATAGAAACTGACTTTCAATGTTATGGTGGGTTTGGGCTAAAATCTTAAACGTGGGTCGTTTTCATCATAATTGGGTAAAATATCTAAACCACATGCTTATTTAATATATGCTTTGAAAGCAGAAGTATTGAACTATTTTACAAATTGTAGGACTCCTCAAATTAGCATAAAATCCTGAGGCTATGTTTGACCAAGCCTGGCGTAGTCTCCAAGGGTACAGATTGTGGGGGACCTAGGAAGGGGGCAGACTAGCAAATGCGTTCGATCTTGGTTTCCAACTTAGATGAATAATAATGGCTACCTGGAAAATTTTTCTGACAAAGGTCCATATAAAAGCTACAGCTTTTCCAGTAGTCACATACGGATGTGAGAGTTGGACCATAAAGAAGGCTGAGAACAGAAGAATCGATGTTTTTGAATTGTGGTGCTGGAGAAGACTCTTGAGAGTTCCTTGGACAGCAAGGAGATCTAACCCGTCTATCCTAAAGGAAATCAACCCTGAGTATTCATTGGAAGGACTGATGCTGAAGCTGAAGCTTCTAGTACTTTGGCCACCTGATGCAAAGAGCTGACTCGTTGAAAAAGACCCTGATGCTGGGAAAGATTGAAGGCGGGAGGAGAAGGGGACAACAGAGGATGAGATGGTTGGATGGCCTCACTGACTCGATGGACACAAGTGTGAGCAAACTCCGGCAGGTAGTGAAGCACAGGGAAGCCTGGTGCGCTGCAGTCCTTGGGGTCACAAAGAGTCGGACACGACCCAGCGACTGAACAACAACAGCCTGGAGAACTGGACTGGGAAGGATTCTGAGGCTCCGTCAGGCTGTTTGGGGTTAATGATGAAGGTCTTTTCCTGGCAAAAGAAAGGAAGGCACAGCACGCCTTTGTCATCATAGTCCATCCCATTCCTTCTTGGACCACAGAAGAGACCAGCCGGGCAAAGTGAGCAGCTCAAGGCTCCTAGTTAGGACATGGCAGGGCAGGAAGGGAGAAGGGCATTCTGGGAGAGAGAACCCCAAAAGTGGGAGCCCAGGACCTGAAGGATGCAGAGAAAAGACATTGCGGAGGTTCCGGCAGAAACAGGGAGATGTGTGTGGCTGAATCCCTCTGCTGTGCACCTGAAGCTCTCACAATGTTGCTAATCGGCTCTACCCCCAACATAAAACAGAAAGTTGAAAGGAGGAAGGAGGAGCAGGCAGAAACTCATTGCAAAATCTGTTCAGGAAAAAAAGTGTGTGACCAGGGGTTTGCGTTGCTATTAACACAGTCATCAGGGTACCGTGCTGAACCCTAACACCAAAGTCCCAATTCTGACAACAGACGTCACAAGCGCAGAGGATGGCAGTTTCCCCACGAGCCTTGGCTACGCGAGGGGCACTTTGAAAGGGTGATTGTCGAAAAGCCTCTGAAGTTGGTGGCGCCTCGACTCTTTGGCCACCTCTACCGGTGGACACGTGGTCCCTCCATGCTGGACGCTGTCAACTCTGCACCATTAAAATAGCAGGTTTTCATCATGTGTTTGTCATTAACTGTATCCGGCAGGATGCTTAGCCTCATGCATAGATATGGACATCAGGGTCCAGGTTCCAGGTTTGTAGGGGAGCTGGGGAACACGGACCAGATTCCTCACCTGGCCAATGAAGAACATGGAATGAGTGATGTCTGCAGACACCTTGAGTCCTTGCAAATGCAGAAGAGAAACTGATCTATTCCGCATCACCATACATAGTACACCTGCATCTCGCAGGCCCTTCTAAGCCACTGTGCATCCGACCAGCAGGAGGGTCCGGACCCTCTCGGCCTCTTCAGGAGCACGGGGCCCTTGTTCTCCTAGTGGGCAGCTCAAGATGGAGCTCCCGCCCCTCAAGACAGGAGGTGCGCTTCCGTCCGTCTCGCCTTCCAACCACCCCCAAAAGGCATGCTCATCAAGTGTGCCCTGTTGAAAACAACCTCCAAGTAGAAATCAGTTGCAGCTGCCTTTAGCCCTTTAACCCTTTGCCTGCTAAGATTCCGCAAAAATAATTGATGACTGATTGGCCCATTAACCTTTAAAAAAAAAAAAGTTTGACAGCCCGGACTTGTGTAATGAGGAGGGATTTCTTGTGAAATCAGTCTGATGGCTGAGTTGCTTGCCCCTAAGGAGGCGAAATGAGCCCCACGGGGCCTCGTCTGCATAGAAACTGGACGCAATTAGTGTAATATCCGGTGTTATTAATGTCGTTTGGAATAATTGGGCAGGTTGGTTTCGACAGGTTCATGGTGCTAAAATACTATTATAGTGGACTTTCCACAGCTAACCGTTAAACACGGAAAACTGTTTAAATCCCTATGAGCCTAATCACAGAACTTTATGAAAGCGCTAAGCCCTGGAATGTCACACTGTGAGACAACACCGTTCTTTCTTTTCGGGCTCTGGGTGTGGCGGGCTTTGATTTTTTTTTTTTTTTTTTCACGACCAGGGGACCAGGGGGTTGAAATTTCATGATCACCTGTGTATCTAAGGCTGAGAGACAGCCTGTCCCTTAGATGTCGTCAGGAATTTCTACAGGCTGAATTCTATATTTACAGAATGAATTAAATATAAGCTGCTGTAATGGTCACGAAAAGGCGGTTTGTAGTAATGGAAACGCTTGAAACGCAGCCAGTGAGAACTTCAGCCTTCTCATTCTTCACCTTTTAAATGAGGGTGACGTTGGAGAGGGATGCTCTGTCTTTCTGACTCACTGGCCTCTCACCGCCAATTATCTTTATCTTTATTTTTATTTTTTTACCTGGTTGCAAATACTAAAATAGCATCCCAGAGCCGCTTCAGGGATGTGCGGGGGTCCTTCTGGTCCCCTGGTGGTTGGAATAGGGCTGTGTCACCTGATAGACATCCTGTTTGAACATGGGGAGGAGCTTGTAAATGTCCTGTCCACACAGACGAGGGGATGATATTTAGTATTTAGGTCCCCAGATCTACTGTTTACTTAATGAGTGTCAGCTCCATGGTATAGAAATACAAGCCAGGACTAAATCTAGAGGCTTACCATGTGTGGACCTAAGAAGATGCCGACCAGGCAGCAGCTCAGAGGCTCCCATTAGGCACAGATCTTTTCTCCACTGGATTCATCAGGGCACAGATCTTTTCTCCACTGGATTCATCAGGACTGGGTTTGGAAGTGATGGAAATTTAAATGGATTTAAGCAGGGGGAAAAAAGGGAGGGAAAAGAATGGATTAGCTTATCCAAACCAGTTGTAGGCCAGGGGGCTGGAGCTGGCTGCAGGGACCCGGGACCTGGCGGGCATTGGGTCCATCCCACCCCTGCTTCCCTCTGCTGGTCGGCAGCGCTCTCACCTGTCCACAGGTAGCGGCCTCCATAGCAGAGGGTTTCCCGCCCATGGATAACCGTGGGCCGTGTCTTGTCAGGTCCCAGATGAGAAGGAAGGAGTCCTTTGGCCCCGACTTGGATAAGAGCAGTTGGTTGATGTGTCCCCCAGTAGCACAGACCAGAGTGGCCATGAGTATTCCCGGCTCTGACTGTCCTGGCGTCCATGGGCGTGTCCCTCCTCCCCGTGTGGACTGATCGCCAGCTCCAGAGCGGGATATGCAGGAAGATGGCAGCTGGCACGTTCCCAGCTGATGACTGCCACGTCCACAGCCATGCGTCCCCAGCATTCTCCAGATGTGACGAGTTAAAAAGAAATAAAACACTGGGAACTCCTGGTGGTCCAGTGGTTGAGACTTCAGCCTTCCAAGACGAGGACACGGGTTCGATTCTGGCGTGGGTAGGGGAGAACTGGGACCCTGCGTGCCAAGCAGAGCAGCCAAAAAATTTTAAATATAATAATTTTAAAACACAAAAAGAGAAATATAACACTAGTGCTTAGGAGTTTCTGGGGAAATTACCTTTAAAAGAGCTCATTACCTTGTTCTGATAGCAGGCGTGAGGGAAAAATAACAGAAAAATTCACTTGGAAGTGGGGAGACCCCTCCACCTCCCACTGGATACCCTAGGAGAAATTTCTTTTTAATGTTTGTTTGTTCTTAAGAAACAAAGCAGTGCTGGCCACCTTGAGAGAAGGAAGTAATCAGAGTAAATGAGATGATGCCAAGAAAGTCCTAGCGTTGTTCCTGACACAAACTTGGAGCCCAATAGTATTATTTTCATATTTATTATTCCATGCGGTAGATTCACTATAAAGAAACAAGTATTCCTTCATGGAAGTCATATGTAGCATGATTTAAAATGTAACTGTTCTATAATCCTTTTTCTTACTTTTTTTTTAATCTTGGGAGGCAAAGAAAAGTCATAATGCAGATATAATTCAGTTCTGAAAACTCTAACTGTATCTGTAAGCGTTAACGTATTATTGTTGTTTAGTCGCTAAGTTGTGTCTGACACATTTTCGACCTCATGGGCTTTAGCCCGCTAGGCTCCTCTGTCCCTGGGATTTCCCAAGCAAGAATACTGGAGTGGGTTGTTGCCATTTCTTTCTCCAGGGGATCTTCCCGACCCAGGGATTGAACCCACATCTCCTGCATTGGCCAGTGGATTCTTTACCACTGCGCCATCAGGAAAGTTAACATATTGGGCTTCTGTGGTAGCTCAGCTGGTAAAGAATCCACCTGCAATGCAGGAGACTCTGGTTTGATTCCTGGGTTGGGAAGATCCCCTGGAGAAGGAATTGGCTACCCACTCCAGTATTCCGGCCTGGAGAATTCCATGGACAGAGGAGCCTGGCGGGCTGCAGTCCATGAGATCGCAAAGAGTTAGACACTACTGAGCAACTTTCAACATATTAATCTCCCTCAAAAAGAAAAACAGCCACATACCAGCAGTATCCAGGGAAACACACGAAGCCATCAGCATAAGCTTGGGGTCCATGGATGCTGCTGGCGTAGAGTGATTGCAACTAAACTCCGTGCGCAGATTTAACCCCTTCCTCAGGAAGTGAGGTCGCTTAACTGACCGGCTCTGTATAAAGACAGGGCCTTCAGGTATAAAGAATCAGGCCTTCTTCACCAGGGCCTGAAATCCTAAAGAAGGCTGGGCTGCCGCTGCACTGAGATGGCATGGGGGTGGTCCATCCTGTCCTCCTCCCTGTCTTCTCCATGCTGAGTTGGGCCCCGTCCTCCAGGTAGCCCAGATGTCCACATCCACAGCTCAGCAGGGAGCCCCTGAGCATGGCCCACTGGGAAGAGGCCATCCCAGCAACACAGGCACCACCCAAGGCGTCTTTATTCCAGAGCTGTGGCCTGATCCCACATGGAAAAGACTTAAAGGAGCGTACCCTTGCCTCTCCAGGACGAGGCCAAGCCATTCAGTTAAAACGAGAAAAAAATCACATAAGAACGTTTGGTCAGTGTTTAACTGCCTAGTGAGCTACTATGGACTGAAATGCCTTGACCACAAGTCCCGACTCATACCTGCCTGTGGCTGAGAGCTCAGGGCCCGAGAACATGCTTCATACCCTAGAAACACAGCACGCTCACGGACAGTCACGGCCACCACCGCCTATGGCTGCAGCTCTCTCGGTCACTGAAGTATTGGGACTGTGGGTTCTGATTCCCGTGTTCATGGCTCACATAATTAATCGTGTGCCTTTCTGGCTTGACAGTCACCCCACTGGACGCCCCCTCTCCAAAGGACACCGTGTCAGATGAATCGAGTTTGGGGTGTTTGCACGGTGGGTTCTCAATTATGACGTGAAACATGGCTTTGCTTTCCAGGGTCATCCAGGCATGTTCCTGCGGCTCACCTTTC
Organism: Bos indicus x Bos taurus; assembly: GCF_003369695.1. Taxonomy (NCBI): domain Eukaryota; kingdom Metazoa; phylum Chordata; class Mammalia; order Artiodactyla; family Bovidae; genus Bos; species Bos indicus x Bos taurus. The sequence goes on from NC_040078.1 coordinate 115,633,339, forward strand.
AATCCCAGCCTTTTCTCATGAGCTGCTGTCACCAGGCTCGGGGCATGGGACACCCTGCTTCCGTTCGCTCTTTTGAGCCTTTCTGGTGTTACATTATCGTTAGTGGACCACCCAGGGTTTCATCTTCTAGAGACGGGTGAACCCTCTCTGGCCACTCACGCTCTTGAGTTAATTCATCACCTTAAATGCTGTGTGATGTCCTCACTTTCCCACCGGTTACCACTGACGACAGGTCCCAGGTCACCCTCTGTATTGCGACTTTTAGGGAATTGTTTGGCTCATTCACATTTCTTTGTATCCTTCCCTCCCCTCACAGATGAAAAGAAATGAATTTATAAACAGGTACATCTAAATGCGATTTCTGTTAGATCCTTGTACACAGAAATGCAATGAACATTTCATTATATTGGTCCTCTATCTTGCCCATTTACTAACTGCGAGTATTATGTCTCGTCATTTGTAGATTCCTTGGGGTTTCCTTTAACTGATGTGAGATGATCGCTTCTAACATTTCATCCTTAAGAATAATGTTCTTTGGGTTTGCATAGCTGCGCTTTGTCCACGGAAAGAGGATTCCCTTCTATTCCTGGTTTGATAAAAGATTTTAATCGTATTTTAAATTTCTGTCTTCTTTGTTAGAGAGTCATACATGCTACTTCTTTTCTCGTAGAGGCGAACCCTGGGATTTTCTCATGTGTATCTAATCTACCAAGGTCTAAAGTTAGTCCTCAACTCTCCTGGGTAACAGTGCAAAATCCTAGGGCGTTTTCACTCCTGGGTCCCCATCTCCACTTTAATTTCTCTAGAATTAGGTACTTTCCCCAAATTAGACATGATAAGAGAATTAGCATTTGGTATAATTTTTGTTTAGATGTATCTACATATGTATCTATGCATTTGCTCACCAACCCATCTGGCTCAAACCTTCTTTGTAGAATCTTCAGAATTCTACAGTTCCATTAGGGAAGGGTGGTGCTCAGTCACTGGGTCTTTCCGTTTTTATATGAAAAAATCTTGATTCCACTCTGGCTCTTGGAAGAGAGCTTTCCCAGCTCCGGATGTCTGGTTGCACCCCAGCGGCCCTTCCCCTCCCGCTTCATGGACCCTCCTGTCCAGCCCCTTCACTGGGCTGTCCTGGGTCTGCTCCACGCCATGCCCAGTTTGGCCCCTTTGGGGGGTGGGCCTGCAACCTGCTCCTTTTCTGCCAGCGCTCTTCCACACCACCACAAAGCACCCTCGTCACAGGAGCTCTGAGCAGTTGCCGGGAGGGAGGGTCACAGACGTGTGAGAAGCTGATGGGAGTCGTGGGTCCTCTTGTCCAAGAAACATGACTGGGAGAGGCCCTGACCCACCTTCACCAGCTGTTGTTCAGAGCAGGATCCGCAGACTGAGGCCTCTCCCACCAGCAGGCTAAACCCTGAGAGAGCAGCGATGCTGATGTTGAGTAGAACATGATACTGTTGTCATCAGAATACACAAAGACTCCGTGAAAAGGTGGTGTGGCCCTGTTTCCGTGGCATTCCGTGTTTGTCTAGGGAAGCGGTCCCCTGGCCCCAGGTATGGTGTGGCCGACACAGACATGAGCATTTGGTCCCCACCTGCCCGGAATCAGTGAGGTCGGGTGAGAGGGTCTCTCAGTCACAGGAGTAAGAGCTGCCTCTCTTCTGAGACCAAAGGGGAGGTAGAGAGGGGCCTGCAGGTGGTTGCAGGTGCTTCGGAGGCTGAGGGAGCATCCTCCTGTCAGAGGCTGATGGGCTGCCAGTGAGGCGGGGCCTTGAAAGGGGGCGGGGCCAGCCAGACAGTATGGAACCCTCGGAGGTCAGAAGTCAGAGACCATGAGGGGTGCCTGGGACACAGGCTGAAGGAGCCAGGCGTGTGGCAGACAGAGCAGACAGGCATTTGTTAGATTGAGCAGAAAGAACGGCCACGTGTGGGTGTCAGAGGCAACAGACTCGAGCAGCAGTCCGCCAGGTGGGCACTGGGTCATTTGCATTATTGATAACAATCGCTCGCCCAGGAGATGGTGACACCACGCCGTCCAGCAGCCCGTGATGGGACACTACCGCTTGTCTGAGACGTGGTGCCTGGAAGTCCACGTGCAGACGTCTTCACGGTTCGCTGCAGCTGGCTGTGCCGTCTGCACACGGCGCCTCCTCCGCCTTTTGTTTTGTGTCGGAGGCAGGAGGGTAGATGAGGGCAGAGACATGCGCCGGCGCCGTGGGGGGTGTCCCGTGGCCCAGACTGTTGAGGGCCTGAGTTGTGCACATCATTTAGCTGGTGGAAAACGCACTGAAGAAGGTGGGTCGCCCCCATTGTGAGGGTGAGGAAATGAGCCTAGGACGGGTAAAGAACTCGTCCGGACTCCGGCGTGCCAGGTGGCGGGGCAGGAATTTGAACATCGGAACTCCTCTTCCTGGTCCACAAGGTCCCCCTTCAGATCACCTGGTATTTTGCTCGCTCTTCAGCCTGAGTCTCCCCAGCGAACCTGGTCTTCTGCCCTGAAATGACAGGCGCCCTCGAGGCCTCCCTCTTTGCTCTGGTGTTATCTGTGGATCGGGGCCAGGTGCTTATAAAGAAATTAAATTGCACCCTGAGATGAGCAGGGTTCACTTGATTTTCAGCCCGCTGTCAATTTCAGAGCCCGGCACCGACTTACAATATCAAGAACACCAGTTACAATACAATATCCCCGAGTCGCTTCATCTGTGCCCAGCACAGAGGCGCTGACATCACACGCTGGTTTTCCTTTTTCCTCCTCCCCTGAGCATTGATTGAAACCCAGCTAAGCCACGCTGGCTTTAGGAACCGAATCCGGAGTGTTTGGAGGTATGCGGGTTCAGATCTCCACGGCGGGGCGGCCGGTCCTGTGCGTGCCCGCGGCCCCATGCAGGTGCGATTGAACCCAAAGGCCCTTTCATGACCGGGGACTTGGCGGAGGGGCCTCGGTCTCATGAAAGCTAAACTCTTCATCCCCACCACTCTTCTGTGTTTCAGAGCAAGAAGAAAACTTTGAGTTTATCATTGTGTCCCTCACTGGCCAGACGTGGCACTTTGAAGCCACCACATACGAGGAGCGAGATGCGTGGGTCCAGGCCATTGAGAGCCAAATCCTCGCCAGCTTGCAGTCGTGCGAGAGCAGCAAGAACAAGGTAAGACCCGGAGCAGCCTGCCCCAGGCCCCCACCCCAGCCCACCCCCAGAAACCAGGAGCCACTGATCCTGAAAGGGAAACGGCCGGGGGCAGGGGACGGGGTGCATCCTGTGAGGCCATGAGATGGGTACAAAACCTTCACTTTTTCCATGCAGAAAGGGAGGTGATCAAGAAGATAATGAAACATTGTGTCGATGCATGTCCTGTATCATATATTAGTATCTTAGCTCAGCATGGCAGAGTATCCTGTTTTAAATCTTTTTCTCTCTCAATGTCACCCCAAATGTAAAGTACTGACCTTTAATTGTAGAGGATGGAATCTTTTGGATCCTTGTGGCTTATGAGTCCACATCCGTTTTTAGGCAGAACACCCTCTGGAAAAGAAGTGCTGGTTTAAAAAGAAGCCCTATTCCATTCTCACAAATGCCGCCCCCCCCCCCCAATTCAAATCCATGTCAAGTTAGGAAACTGTTGTACTGTCTTCCATGAAAAGTGCATGCATGTATATGAGTGTGCAGTGAGTTCAGGGAAGATAAAATATCCATTTTCTAAATTCTGTTGATAAAGCCTGGTATGTATCTTTATTCAATTAGAGTTCATTCTTTTGCGTTTGTTTAGCCAGGAGAAATAGATTTTAACCTGCATTTTCTGAATTACTGCCCCATAATAGTCCTTATACAAAGGTCATTTTTCTTGTTTCCTTTTTCCAATCAGAGTATTCCTTCAAAAATCATTATTTTTATGCTTGGATATTTTAAACCCTTTCTCTGGGACACTAACGTCTTAGAGAGCATTTTTATTTTTTAGATTGTGAACAACTAGAAACCAGGAGAAAGAGCATGGCCTCTCAACCTGCAATTTCATTTGTAACCATTTAAAGAAATTTCTGCCAATGATTTATGTTCAGCTTTGTCATTAAGAAGGGAGTCTGTCTTTCAGAAAGATGGAGTATCTATTTTTATTACCCTCTTTAACCAGGGTAAACCAGACCACAGTCATTATTATTATAATGTAATTTGCCTCTCTTTTTAAAAGAAGTTTTATACCCACAGTGGGGAGAGCCAGGGCCTTTCATTTCTGAGCACCTTGGCTTTACTTAAGTCGCGGCCGCAGATGTGGCTTCTGAAGCAAACTCAGGATGCTTCCGGGTCTCCTGTTGACGGGGACCAAAGACACGCATCACCCACAAAGCTCAGGAAGCCGGTTTCAGAACAGGAATTGGCTGAACAGACAAAACGCGTCTCCAGATTTTGCATAAAATCACAGTATCTCGAGTCGGACCCTGAATCCATGCCAGAGGATCAGACTCAGGAAGGTGGAGCACAGCGTTGGCCTCTTCTGTTTCACAGCCCTGCCATTCTCCTCCCAGCTCCCTGCTCCGTGGACACGGCCAGCATCACCTTCGGGCCTGATGCAAACACCAGCCTCAAGATGCTGCCCTTTCCCTCTCCCTGGACGTGTGCCCTCTCAGTCAGGCACCGCTTCTAGAAGGAGGACTCGCTGGGCACAAAGGCAGACTTGTACCCGTTCACCTTGGGCATTTGCTGACCAGGCGTGCAGGTGTACAGCATGGAAATAATATCCACAAGGAACAGCTGGAGGGGAAAAGAATGGGCTATGACGTATTCTAGCTGCCCTTGGATAATCGGTGGCAATCCAAGAGATTATAAAGGTAGACAGAGACAGTCACACACTCATACACACACACACATACACACTCACTCCAGATGCCAACAGAAATTGTTCTACACACTTTGAATATTTGGGCATGGAATAAAACCCTAATGATGTATTATGCTACCCTAATGGTGGCAGTTAATAAATTGTAGTTTGTGACTGAGTGGTCAGCTATCAATTATTTAACAGCAAACGATTTGACATAACGATGCTTCAATTTATGAATAATTTTTATACAAACATCAAGTTTATTCCAAGTGTCCTCTGGAATTTATTTGGCTTTGACCGTTGTATTAAATGTATCCATCATGAGCCTTAAAGTCCTTCAAAGGTACATCCTTTTACTGGCCACCTCTATTTTGAAAAATTCATCCTTAGTAAATGATCATGAATTCATGTAAAGTTTTATCAGTAAACATATCCCTCACAGCACTCTTCATAGTAGAGGAGAGCAGGAAACAGCCTAAATTTCCATCAAAGAAAGCTTCATAAATAAGTCATCATAAGTGGAATATCATGCAGTCATTTAAAATGATGCCAGAGTTATTATGACACTTTCTCTAAGAAGTCTTGGTGCCGAAAGACTGAAAATCAGTAACATAGGTAATAGCTACCTTCCGAAATCAAATTTTAGAATATAAAAAATAAAACTTCTGGATATTCACCACATCAATAAATAAATGAATTAAAATGATGCCAGAGGTTACGTGATGCCACTGAGAGATGACGCTATGACATTAGACAGATTCCAAAGTAACATATGCTGTGCTGGTTTTTTTTTTTTTAAAGCACTTCTAAAAAAATAAAAAATAAAGCACTTCTATCTCTATACATGTGCTTTTTTCAAAAAAAGCTTAGAATAGGTATCAAAATATTAATAAAACCTAACGATGATAGTTTATCATTTTATGTTGTCCTTTCCCCCTTTGTACTTTGTGACTTTCTCAGAAAAGACGATGAAGGATGTGTTGAAGCATAAATGCCCCCAGCCACTTGCACAGTCCCCTCCGCCCCACCCCCACCCCCCACTGCACGGTGGCCTTGCTGCTGCGACAGTCCGAACAGGAAATGGGAAGTGAGTCCCCAAGGCGCAGAGTGTAATGGGGGCGTGGTCGCCTGACGAGGAACCAGCAGACGTGTCTTGGGCACCGAGCCTCTCATCTGTCGCATCTTACCACGTGCTCCTGATGGGTTTTTCATCAGCTGAGCTCCATCCCAGAGACATCTAGTGTGCTGGGCTCAGCTGCTCCATTGCGTCCGACACTGCAGCCCCGTGGACTGTAGCCCGCCAGGCTCCTCTGTCCGTGAATCTCCCAGGCAGGAATCCTGCAGTGGGTTGCCACTTCCTCCTCCAGGGGATCTTCCCGACCCAGGGATCAAACCCCCGCGTCTCTTACATCTCCTGCGTTGGCAGGCAGGCTCTTTGCCGCTGGCACCGCCTGGGAAACCCAAAGGCATCTGGAGAGGAGACCCGTTTTGAACCCAAAACTTGTGTGCTTGCTCACGATCCATCGGTGACTCCCGGGTGCTATTTCGCAGTCATGTACACTTATCTCAGGGTCCTCATATCTTCCATTTATCTGTCTCCCTCTGTGCCCAGTCCCGGCTGACCAGCCAGAGTGAGGCCATGGCCTTGCAGTCTATACGGAACATCCGCGGGAACTCCCACTGCGTGGACTGCGAGACCCAGAGTGAGTACTCACAAGGGCGGGAGGCTCCGCCCTGGACAGAGGGAGGTGGGGTGGGCGGCCGCAGCCCACGCTGCTGCAGCCCATGTCTGTCATCTGCTGTGGAAGGTGCAGTGCATGATGTAATGGTGCGGAAGGCCTTGAAGTGCTTTTGTTTGGACTTTAACACAGTGCCCTGCGCACGGAAGCCTCTCTGATGGCACCATAAGTATTTCTCTCTCTCTCTCTCTCTTTTTTAATTAGATGAAATGTAGTTGATTTACAGTGTTGTGTTAATTTCTGCCATATAGCAAAGTGACTCAGTTGTCCCTGTGTGAACGCTTCTTCGTAATCATTTCCATTCTGGCTTCTCATGAGTCCTGCTTATGCCTCTTGGCAACCCCATGAGCCACAATCACACCACTGGTGCAGGGCTTCAGCCAGCTGCCCACATGCTGCGCCGCACCCAGCGCCCAGGGCACACACTGAGCAGACTTGGTGCAGAAGGGGGCCGGGCCGGAGAGGGTGGGGAGGGAGTCGCTGGGAGCCAGGGAGACAGCAGGGTGCACGGCCGAGCGGCTCTGGTGTTCAGGGAGAGGGCAGCTGCTGCTCAGGTAGGATTTGGGTGACTTTACAGGAAGAACTCGGGACTGTCACACATCAAAGAGAAGGGGAGAGCCCGCCTGGGAGAGAGACCACCCCAGCCAGCGGGGCAGCTAAGAGCAGGATGCTGAGGCCAAGTCTGTGGCCTCCAGGAGACAGAAGAGGTCTCTTCTGCACATTCCTGGAGGGACTTTTTTAAAGCGTCTTCTTTTGTTTGAATTTTTAACTTTTACTTTCAAGCTGCATCATGCCATGAAGTTAGAAGAAGAGAAGTCATCACATGAAGTGTGTTTTTATCAGAGATCTTTTTTTTTTTTTTTTTTATCAGAGATCTTTAAAAGCACAAAATCTGATTATTCTCAGAACCTCCATTAGGAGACATGTCCATGATGGTTTCCTCCCACCATCTGGAAGACCCCTTTAAAGGGAATATTCTGTGGCTCACGGGCTTCACAGTGTGTGGCCGATTGGAGGGCAAGAGAGTTTTCTGGGAGTGGGCCAGGCGGGTGAGTGCCCAGGCTGGGGACGGGGAGTGAGAAGGGGAGACTGGTTCAGGGGAGGCTCTGGGGCCAGTTGGTTTAGAGTGAGGCCACATTTGACAAGTGTGGAGAGAAAAGCGATCCTAAGCTTCCACTTCTTAAACACGTTATCTCTCAGGTCTGTGTCCAATCCTGCCAGACACTGTCTCTCTCAATTCTCGTGACTGTAATAGTTGGTGCTACAGTGGGTCCCACTCCTAGAGGGACAGGAACAGTCTGAAGGGTCGAGTTAGACAGCCCAGGTCACCAAAGAGCCAGTCACGGAGCAGGATTTAACCCTAAGCTCTTAGGTCAACCTGCTTTGTTTTCTCGGAAGACAAGGGAAAGGCTGAGGGACTGAGGTCAGGGCCACGAGCAATGACACGGTGGCAAGGCCGTTTGGTTTTCTGTGTGTTATCATTATTATTATTTCTGCAGGCATTTGTTTCTTTTTGCCCCACCAAGACCACCTCTGAGGTCACAGACCCCTCTTCTTGTGTGTCCCCCCCACCCCACCGCCACATGGTCCCCACCCCCTTCCTGCCTTCCTATGTTAAATATTAAATAAATGGCTGGCTGATTTCTGTTGAATTAGCCTAAAGTCCCTCCTGGGTCATTTGCCATTTATAGAATGATTCCAGATAAATATGATGTCAGTTACCTGGTTTTTTTTTTTTTGGTGACTCTTCAAGTCTACCTGGAGTAAGGTATTGATTATTCCTGGATGATTGAAGCCTTATTTGCTTCTGTCAGTGGTGAAAGCCATTGACTGTCAAGGTCAGCCCCATCTTTGGAAGTCAGCTGGAGACTCTAGCATGAGGCCGGCCCTGGGCCTGGGTCCTCAGTCTCCTGACCAGGCCAGCCAGTTCCACACCAGGCGCCCCAGGGCTGTTCCCTGGACCCACGTGATGTCCGTGGTTCGGTGTCCAAGCCCAAAGCCTGTTCCGATTCGCTCTGCGAGTCATGCAGGAACCTAACCATCTTGCCAGCAGTGAAGGATGGAGAAATGGGAACTGCTTGGGTGGTTGCCCCTCAGTAAGATCCCTGAGAGTCAGACGTTCTCATTGTGGTGAGCCCCTCTTTCATCTTTGAAGTTTGCAAGCACACCCACCATGCCACTAAGAATGCTGATGTGCCCCGGATGCAGGCAATTACCGGGGACACTGCAGCTTTGGGAATGACCAGCTGTCCCTCTCTTCCCTTCTCCTTCCCTGCATCAGCAGCCATCCACAAGAGAAACCCAGTCACGCCTCCTTTCCTTTCCCTGTGTGTCTGCTTGCTCAAGGGGTCTGCCCACTGTGTGTGTTGGTCGCTCAGTCGTGTCTGACTCTCTGCGACCCTTGGACTGTAGCCCACGAAGCGCCTCTGTCCATGGGATTTCCCAGACAAGATATACTGGAGTGGGTTGCCGTTTCCTTCTCCAGGGGATCTTCCCGACCCAGGGATCGAACCTGGGTCTCCTGCACTGTAGGCAGATTCTTTGCTGTCTGAGCCACCAGGGAGTCTGCAGAAGTGCCCAAACGTGCGTGTTTTCTCTCCAAACCCATGCTTTCAGTTGTTCATTGTGTGGGGAATTCTGAGGCCTTGGCCAAAGCCTTAGGTGTCTCAAAGTTGCCGCCATCACGTCAGACCTCCTGAGATGCCTAAGACAGTTCCAGGTGGTGTCCAAGGCAGCATGTTTAAGGCCCTGACTCCAAGGAGGGACTGCTGGACGGGGAAGTCTGGCTAGCAGTTTCGCTCCTGAGATCCAAGGGCCTTGGGAGTGAGTGACGGCAGTCCGGTTGCATCTGGCGTCCCCTTCCTCCGCCCGCAGATCCCAACTGGGCCAGTCTGAACTTGGGAGCCCTCATGTGTATCGAGTGCTCAGGGATCCACCGGAACCTCGGCACCCACCTCTCTCGAGTCCGGTCTCTGGACCTCGACGACTGGCCCATTGAGCTCATCAAAGTGATGTCGTCCATCGGGAACGAGCTGGCCAACAGCGTCTGGGAGGAGAGCACCCAGGGGCGGACGAAGCCCTCGCTGGACTCCACAAGGTAGGGGTGCGGGGAGGCGGGCACTCACTCGGCCTTCTGCTCAACAAAACCAGGAGTGACCTTAGCGACAGCCACCGCGAGAACCGCCCTGGCCACCGGTGGGAAGGCCAATAACCAGCCGGAAATGTCTGTGTTTAAAGTTGGTTTTCCACGGACGTGGATAATTCCAACTCCTTAATTTTTCATGTTTGTTTTTACACTTAGGGGATCCCTCTCCCTCTCTCAGAGACGTATTAAGCTTCTAACCTGATGAATATATCACTTTAATTAATACATTTCTAATAGGCATAAGCTGTGCTGTTAACACTAATTATGGAATTTGGGATTCTTTTGATTTTGTTATTCTTATGTCTTTGATAAGCATCTATTCCATTGGCTCCACTCCCCTCTGACCTCCCACTAAGTGAGTTGATAGTAACCAAACATATTTTATTTTCTAAACTGTATTCCTAACACATTTAATCAACCAAGTACGGCGTCCGTAACGTGTGGTGGCTCCTCATTAGTGTTAATTGTTACCCAGTGTAAAAAACGCATTTATTTTGAGCCCATTCTGTTTCTCATTTTTCATTTGCAGCAATTATAAGCCGTTTTTGAGTACACATGCATATTTAATGTACCTAAGAGGTGGTAAAATGGCCCGTCTTCTGAGAAAGCCTCTTTCGCGGAGGCGGGGTGGACCGTCCCGTCTCCGAGGCTGTTCCGGCGTCTGAAGCAGAGGCGTGGTGGGCGGGCGCAGCCGTCGCGTCTCAGGAGTGTGCGCGGTGACGGGGGCGGCTGGGCCTCCCAGCACCAGCGCTGATGTGTTTTGCCGGGGATCAGACAAGGAAACCTGGGCGTCCGTCTATGGGTGGGCCCCACGCGAGGGGTAGGAAGTCGGTTTCTATCAATAAGCAATAATGGTGTGGCAGGGCGGTGGGCTTCACCAACACTGGAAAATGAATTTGGGGTGCCCCCTTCGGTTCACTTGCGAGAATGAAGCCAGTTCATTAACCCTACCCTTCGTATTAGATGCTCTGTGGAAAGGGGGTGGGGAACTGAAAGGTGTGTGGCGTCTCTGCTTAAAACCTCTCAGCTCGGCGCTATGAGCTCTTCCGTAAGTTATGTTGTGTAATATGCCATGTGGGCAACGGTCCTACAAACTGAAGACATGATACACTTTTACAGTTTTAAATTTTGATACAACGCTAATATGGAAATCTACTGGTTCATCCACTAGGGGCATTCTTCAAAGATTAGTTCGTGTTTTAATATGTATTTTTTTCATACATGTATGTAGTTTCCCATACATGTATTTTTTCATACATGTACTAGAGGGTAGTTAGATCTGAAAAAGAAAAATGATTGAAAATTGGATTGAGCTTAATGTGTGAATGCAGAAAACGTTGAAGTAAGTTGAGAAAAGATTAATTTTATACATCTTACTGTTTGTATGTAAAAGGAGCATATGTACTATTTTTAATACCATGAATTAGAAGAGTTTGTTTTTCCATCTGTCATAACTAGAAACTGTTTAGAATGATTAGAAACAAAGATGTCAGTTAAGTTTTTAACTGGGAAATATTTTGTAATAGTTTTGTCTTCATAAGTGAAGACTGTATGTAAGAGTATTTTATTATTCTGTCTTGAGTATTTTAATTAAGTTCCTGAGTGTATGACTTCCCCTTCTGTGCAGGATTGTACATATTGTATCTTTACAGATTACAGACATTTGAGTCTTCCTTTCCCACAGGTGGAGTCATTGTCATGAACTTCCTATGGTGAGGATGGTATGGTTATGTGGTCTTGCCCAACGTAACTTTGGAGTTTCTAAATTCTGTTCAACTCTTAAGAAGATAAAACATGTTTGAGAATTGACTGTGCCTTTGGTAATTCTCCCAGGGAGTTGTGGTTTTAATTAAACTCAGCAAATATTCATCGAGTGCCTTCTCATAGAACAGAAGTGGTCGCCAAGTGATGACCTGAGGTCTGCAGTGATGAGTGTGTGTGCTCAGAGCTGGCCAAGGATGCCAGGACCCAGTGGCATTCAGAGATGGAAGGGGTCTGTGGTCTCAGGGAAGTTCAGGAGAAATGTCTTCTGAGCTGGCCTTGGAACCATGGGGTGGTTCTCCAGGCTTAGGAGTGTGGGGAGTGTGTGGTGGAGGCTTAGGCAAAGATAGGAACGCCAAAGGAAGCCTGGGGAGCCCCTGGGGAGGTGGAGCCGTGGGTACAGTGAGGGATGGGGAAGGGCAAGGCCATGGCGGAGCAAAGACCTCGTGAGCCAGGGGTGGTGCTTTAACAGTGACTCTGGGGGTGGGTGGGCTTCCCTGGTGGCTCAGCTGGTAAAGAATCCACCTGCAAGGCAGGAGACCTGGGTTCGATCCCTGGGTTGGGCAGATTCCCCTGGAGAAGGGATAGGCTATCCAGTTCAGTATTCTTGGGCTTCCCTGGTGGCTCAGTTGGTAAAGGATCCACCTGCAAGGCAGGAGACCTGGATTCGATCCCTATTTGGGGAAGATTCCCCTGGAGAAGGGAATGGCTACCCACTCCAGTATTCTGGCCTGGAGAATTCCATGGACTGTATAGTCCATGGGGTCACAAAGAGTCGGACATGACTGAGCAGGTTTCACTTTCACTGGGGGTGGGCAGAGGGTGGGCTCTTGGGGCTGTTTAAGTGTTCATGAATGTCCCACCTGTTCCCGGGAGGATCAGAGGCAGCCAGCAGGATCATAGGAAGAGATGGAGACAGGTGAGGAGACCAGTCTGAAGGCGGTGGTCCTGGTAGAACAGAGGGAGAGCCTCAGATACACTCAGAAACAACTCAACATAATTGCATCATGAAAACCCAGACCCCTACCTCCTCCACTACCTCCTGCAGTATCTTCAAACAGACAGAAAACTAAAACGTTTGCCCTGGAATGTCCGCATGGAATTCCACCTACAATGTAAGAAGTGATGCCTGGCCTGGTCCCTGCTTCCCCAAGACCAGGAGAGATACACCCCCCTACCCGCCCCATCTCGCTGTCTCCACTGGCGGTGCTCGCTAGCACAAACAGCTGGAGGGCTCGCTAATGTGGCCCTAAGGTAATACTAAAAAGAAATATTTTAATAAATTTTTATCTCCATCTGAGGAAAAGCCAAGTGCAATATATCCAGTCTAATTCTTTGAAAAGGGGCCCAGCTGTTTTCCCGAGAAGCTCCGTCCATTCTGTCTTGTTCAGAAGATTCATTCTGACAGTGGCATATAATTAGAAATGTGCTGTTCCTCCCCCAGCACACACGCATGCACGCACACACACACACGCTCAGGAGCATGGGGGAGTAGAACACAGCTGATCCTTCAAACACACACACAGGCTGAGGACCATGGGGAAGTAGAACCCGGCAGATCCTTACACACACACACACACTCAAGACCATGGGGAAGTAGAACACGGCAGATCCTTCACACACACACACACACTCAAGACCATGGGGAAGTAGAACCCAGTAGATCCTTACACACACACACACACTCAAGACCATGGGGAAGTAGAACCCAGCAGATTCTTCTCCAAAAAAAAAACCTGAAACCACCTTGCACGGTGTCGCCCAGACCTGCAGGGGACACAGGACACAGGGAAGCAGGGTCCTCTGACCAGCCGTCTGTCCCCTGCACCCTGATTAGGGCAGCTTCGGACGGCTCATAATTGGTTCCAGCGATTCTCAGCTGCCCCGAGAACTGCCGTTCAAACTTGAACAGCACAGAGATCAATCGAAGCTGACGGCGGCAAAGCCGTATTGACTTCCCATTCCTAAACCGGGGGATCATTAGTCAAGAAAAGCATCTTTTAATTACTCCCAGGAAGAAAAAAAAAATCTTTTTTTGGATGGATTCTGCAACAACTGCCATTTTTTTTCCCCCGGTGCATTCGATATTAAATTTATTGTCGTGGGAGGGGAGAGGGGGCCCTTCATCCCACTCTGTGATGGAGGTTTAATTTGGAGAAAGGAGCCAGTTAGAGATCGATGTGGTAACAATTAACTACATCTGGGGTGGAATCAGAATTCCCCTCTAATTGCTATTGATACCATTTAAGCACACACTTAAAATATTGATTGTAAATGGGGCTGCAGAGGGAGAGGCGAGGTGGGAACAGAACTAGCGTCGGGGGCTTACAGAGGGGCGACCTGCTGTCTGCAGGCCGGTCAGTGCCTGAGTGTGTGGACGCCCGCAGGGTCTGGAGAAACCAGGCAGGGCTCCAGTACCCGTGTCAGGACACGATTCGGAGGTAAAGACATTAAAACAGTCGTGTGCGTCTTTCTGGAGTGAGTGAGTGAGACAGAAAACTGGCTCGCTTGGAATACACGTCAGGGGGTCTTGCAGCCTTGGAGCCTTGGAACCCTTGTGGGTTCGTGAGCAAAATGCCCAGGATACGATGAAGCCGTCTCCACAAGCCTCTGTGCGCATCCTGGCACGCTCAGCCACGCGCTGGTGTTCTCGGGGGGCCAGTCTGCATCACTTAAGGCAGGTCCTTCTTCTCAATCCCATCCCCCATGCACTTCGAAGCTTTTTCGATTGACTTGCAGGGAAAAGAATGTCCTACCAGGACCGATCAGAGCCCTCCGCAGCCGCATTCCTCTTGGCAGCAGCTGAACTCTGCTGGGCTGAGCGGCTCTCTCTTCATCTCCCATCTTTGTATCTCCAGGTGGCGGGCTTTGGCCAAAGCCCGGGAGGGTGTGCAGGGACCAGTTGCTATTTGCATTTCACGGCAGGTAGCCTGTTTACAAGGCGCTTTGGGGGCCTGCCGATTTGGTCTAGGAAATCAAAGGAACCTGGAAGTGGAGAGCTTGCGTTTTCAATTCCATGAAAGAGCCCTTGGGAAAAGCTCTGAGCCCAGCTGAAATCATCCACCGTCTCTTTGATCCCACTCGGAAGGGACCCCAGCTTGCTGATGGGTGTGCGTTCCCTTCCCTCTCCAAGCATCCTTTCTCTGGGTTCCGTCATGTGTCAGTTCCCCTGCGCCCCTGGGCGCCCCTCTTGTCTTTAACCTCTAAAACGCTGTCAGTCTGGGAGGAGGCCGTGGGGCCGGACGTCAGGAATCTGCGTGGGAGAGACTGACGGACCGCACGCTCGCAGGCCGAGCGGGTCCACCCGGTGATCCGAGTTCCGTGTCCTTTTGATTTCCGAACGCCACTTTCATCTTATTTATGCACATGGAGATATTGATAAAGGGGAAATGTATCCAAACTGAAAATAATTGGATCCCCACCGCTCCCTCCGAGATATTAAAAGCAGCCCCACTTGGCCACGTCTCTGTCTCGTTAGGTTTGATCGTTAAGATCACAATATCGTAATCTCAGGCTCAAATTTCTGGCATAAAGATGCACTGATCCAAATGCGGCCTCGGGGAACGTGCGGACCCACGCGGCCCCAGGATTGTCTCATCTTATTATTTTTCCACAGCTCTTGGCCCCGCTGAGGTCGGTGTTTTGTCTCTTTTGAGTGTTCCTCTATGCTTGACACCTTTTCCTATTTTCTTTCCTTAAAAAAAAAAAAAAAAGGGAAAAGAAAAATGGGCAGGGGGAGAAACATGGGGGGGGGGATAAAAAAAGGACTTTGCCGTGATGACCAGAACCCATCTGCAGTTGGGTGACATCTGCTCCCCACATGTCACTTCCCTCATTAACAAGCAATTGAATTAATTAAATGCTACTCAGAACACGCATAACAAGCTACCGGCAGTGTCCAAATTAGCACTGATAATCAAGGATGATTTCCTTTATTATCCTGCTAAGTGGTGTGCAGACTCTGATCTCCCTGTCTGCCCTCATCTATTTACATACCCCCAGCCTCTGCCTTTGGAAGCGGAGGTTATCTCACCTAGTTAATTTGCCACGATCACCGAGCATGGCGGATTGATGCCCTGCCTCTGCCGCCAGAGCCGCCGAGTGTGGGGGGGTGGGGGGGCACCCTATCCCCCCTCCCCGCCTGCCCTCCCCCCAGCCCAGCCTTTGTATCTCAAGCTCACTGATAAATTAAAGGCCACCCCTGTGGTCTCTCAAGTGAGTAATAGAGGCAGAAATTTCATTTTGCAACTGGCTGATTTAATGATCCAAAGGGTAATTAATGGCCTGATTATCTTAATGTTAAATATGTCCGGCAGCAATTACTGTGACCTCCCGCTTGTCAAGGTCCGGGCTGTGCTCTTCTTTCAATTAAGTTCTCTGGGGCTTAATGGTATGAATAAACTCCTCTGATTCTGTCATCCCAGACGGACGCAGAGGGTTCAGAGAGCTGGGGGCTCCTCGGGAGTTTTAATCAGCCCCGTCTTCGACTCTGGCGATCAGAGTTAACAATTATCCCACGGACAGCCTCACTTTTCTTCTTCCCCTTGCAGGACCAACCCCCACGCCACCCCACCCGCCCTTTCCTGTTGTTGTTTTATTTTATTTATTTTCTCTTATGCGTTTCCGCGCTCGGAGGGAAGAATTCTGTTTGCGGAGGGAGTTGCTGTGCTCCGGCAGGCTCGTCTCTTCCAATATAAATTATCATGTGAGCGCTGTGGTTTTTCTGTTTGACAGGCTTAATTAATTGGCAGGAGCCCCCGAAAACGACAGGGCCACTAATTGCAACTCCGGGTGCATTCCTGTCATCACGGCATGCCTGTCAGCGGGCATGCCCTGGCCCCAGCCTCCAGAGCGGGAGGCCAGCCCTCCCAGCCTCAGGTCCAGGCGGGGACAGCGTCCTGAGCATGTAGGGACAACTGGCCGGCCTTGAGGAGCTTTGGGTTTGCAGGCACGCCGTACCCCATACAGGAGTGATATTTACTGCCTATGAAGTTTACACGTCCGTGGCTCTGCAAACCCAGCAGCTGCTTGGGGGACCTAGTCTTTGACTTCAGATATTTTAGTGACTTCTCGGAGCAGGGCGGCTTGGAATCAGACCCCAGAGCTGTAACTCAGAGACTCTCCTTGACTGGACGGTCCTCATTAGCACGTTGCTAAATAAGCTAGGGTTTCCCTGAGCTCTGCACCCAGATCAGAAATACTCCGCTGTAAGTATTGAGCCGTCCAGGGAAATGTACAAACAAGAAGTGCATTAACACTGCCTCAAAAATAATACCTGAAGATTACAGTTGACAACAGACAGAGCCGTCCCTCCGGTAAACTGCAGGCAGGGAGTGTGGAGGGAATCCACGCATTGGCAGCATTCTCTGATTAAGCTCTTGGGATACACCGGCCCTAATTATAAGAAAGGCGGATCTAACAAGGTTCTCCATTAGGTTAAGTAAAGCGGGATCCACGTTTTGCAGCGTAACTCTGCCGTCACCTGCCTTTGAAGCAGGTGGACGGGATGGTGCTGCTGGTTTATCCCGTCTGCCTGCCGCACGCAAACCCATCTTTTATTTGATCCTGCAGGAAACCAAATGTGGGGGAGCCAGCTTTGCGGCCGGGGAGCCGTCTTGGATTGAGAATCGCTCTCATTTGCTTTCTGAAATGCAGCCATGGAGACAATCAAGGAATTTTTTTATGTTTAAGGATTTTTACTGTCACTGGTAAAGCTGAAAATGCAGTTGTCTGCTCGCATCCGTTTCTTGTAGGGGCCCTGACCACTTCTGAGCCCACGTCCATTTGTGGTCGTAGATGGAGCAATGTGATGTGGAGATGAACCATTAGGCTTGAGTTACGTATCATGAGAGACATTCTAAGCCGGTGCCTAGAAATACTCTAAAACAACTGCCTGTGTTTTGATTCCTCCACAGCAGAGAATTTTCCAGAGGGTCCTTCCTCTCAGTGATGTTTG
The DNA here is from genome assembly GCF_003369695.1 of Bos indicus x Bos taurus. Lineage (NCBI taxonomy): Eukaryota > Metazoa > Chordata > Mammalia > Artiodactyla > Bovidae > Bos > Bos indicus x Bos taurus. The sequence continues at coordinate 115,650,755 of NC_040078.1, forward strand.
GATCATTTTGCAGCAGAAACTTCTTTCTTCTGAGCGAGGCTCTGCTTTCTTCTTCCTCATAATGAGCAAGAGGCCGAAGCAAGTAAGCCTGGCCCAGAGCTCACCGTGTGCGTTGCTAAGTTGCCTCAGACCCATCTGACTCTTTGTGACCCCATGGACCATAGTCCACCAGGCTCCTCTGTCCATGGGATTCTCCAGGAAAGAATACTGGAGTGGGTTGCCTTGCCCTCCTCCAGGGCATCTTCCCAGCCCAGGGGTTGAACCTGTGTCTCTTGTGTCTCCTGCATTCACAGGTGGGTTCTTTACCACTAGCGCCACCTGGGAAGCCCAGCTTACAGGGTATGGGGCACTTTTTCTGAGCACAGAGCCTTCTTGCAACATTGGATGACCCCCCCACCACCCTTTCCCAGGTGGAGAGACTATGAAGTTAGGGTCCTGGAGCCATTTATCTCGGGTCACCCAGGACTCAGGGACAGGTCATTTGGACTCAGGACCTAACTTCTGACACCCGCCCTGGTCCTCCAGCTGCTCCTGGCCTTTTCCTGCTCAGCATCACGTGGCCACATCCACCGGCCAATGTGGCATCCAGAGGTCCCACTGTGTGCACACGTATCCATTCCCTCTCGGCCCCGGCTCATACTCCTACCAGCCTGTGTCTGCATTTAGATAGTATTACTGTAAATTTATTATGTATAATAATGTAACTGTAATATTTTTCCACTTATAAAATCTCGTAGCCTCACTCATGGTAACTTGAGGATAATAAAGCATCATTCATTTCAGTTTGCATTCATATGGCAGACCTGATTTTTAAGTTACTCAGTCACGATTCTGAAGTCTTAATTTTCTGATGTCAGTGCTAATCCTTAGAGCTTCTGTGGAAAACGGTGCTGAATTAAAATTTTTTTAAAAAATAGTGCTGATACCTAAACAGATGCACGAGCCAGTGTAGTCAAAAGGTTCAGATTTTCCCATAACCACATCCTTCTCCTGCCTGAATCCCTGACCCAACAGTGTCTGTTGAAAACATTCAGCTTGTTTTCCCAAAAGCCTCACAACCATATTTTTTATTATCCGCATGATGAAATGTGGAGCTGGACCAGAGGATAGTTCCGGTTCCACAGGCAGCATCTTCTATGATTGTGATTTTTTTTAAAACCAAGCATTTTCTCATTTTTAAGATGAACTAGTCATTAATCCACCCACTTAATCATGCGATTTAATGCTAAAGGAGAATCGTATTTAGGAAGTTTCCTGGGCTCTTTTGTCTGGAAACCCCAGTCGGCTTTGTGCCTGGGTCCTGCGTGCTGCTGGGGAGAGAGGCAGGTGCCCCTTGCCCGCTCAGGTGCTGGGGAGGGTCTGCTGATGTAGAGGGCGTGGTCCGTGTTGATTTTGCTTTGTATCCGCAGAGTGGTTTACTGCAGCGTCAGCAGTACGCATTCCTGGGCCCCATTCCAAGTGTGTCCCCGTGGCGGGGCCCAGTGATGAGTTTTAGCTCTCTGGGTGATTCCTGTGGACATTAAAATTTGAGAAGCACTGGTCTCCACCAGGCAGTATAAACAAATGCCCACAGCCTGTGTGGGGTCTCTCTCCCAGTCTTAGGCCAAGTCCCTGGACTTTATTCCTCATTTCTGAAGACCCAGGTTACCAGTCTTCTTTCTTTACCAGACTCTAATTGGGCCTGGCATATCCAGTATGCCATCCCAAAGCTGCTATATCTCTATGTCTGCCCTCGTACAAAAGGATTATATACTATGAGCAAATGGCAGTTTCCCCAGGAATGCAAGGTTGGTTCAGTCAAAAGTGAGGCAGTGTAATAATACAGCACATCAATAGACCAAAGGACAAATACTGCATAGTCATCTCAAGAGGTGCACAAAATACATTTGACAGGATTCAGTGCCCCTTCGTGATGCACAGTCATCTCAAGAGGTGCACAAAATACATTTGACAGAATTCAGTGCCCCTTCGTGATACAAACGCTCAGCCAAGTGGGAATAAAAAGAAACTTCCTCAACCTGATAAAGGACATGTATGAAAAACCCACAGCTAACATCAAACTTGATGGCAAAGTACTGGAAGCTTCCACCCTTAGATCAGGAGCAAGACAAGTCCGCTGTCTCCACTCCTCGTCAACTTTGTACTGTAAGTCCAAGCCAGGGAATTAGGCAAGGAAGAGAAACCAAAGGCATTCAGATTAGAAAGGAAGGAGTAAAACTGTCTCTATTTGCAGATGACATCATCTTGTATATAGAAAATCTAAAGGAATTCACAATGAACTGTTAGGCCTAATAAAGGACCTCAGCAATACACAAAATTCAGTTGTAGCTCTATACACAAGAAATGGACAATCCAAAATAAAAATTAAGGGTACCATTCCATTTACAAAAGCATCAAAAAGAATAATATACTGAAGAGTAAATGTAACCTATATACTGAAAGCTACAAAACTCATCTTTGAGAGAAATTAAAGAAGACTAACGACTGGCCGGTTCAAAATTAGGAAGGAGGACAACAAGGCTGTCTATTGTCACCCTGCTTATTTAAATTATATGCAACTACTTCATGGGAAATGCCCGACTGGAAGAAGCACAAGCTGGAATCAAGATTGCTGAGAGAAATATCAACAACCTCAGACATGCAGATGATATCACTCTAATGGCAGAAAGTGAAGAGGAACTAAAGAGCCTCTTGATGAGTGTGAAAGAGGAGAGTGAAAAAGCTGGTCTGAAGCTCAAATTCAAAAAGCTAGGATCATGGCATCTGGTTTCATCACTTCGACAAATAGAAGGGGTAAGAGTGGAAACAGTGACAGATTTTGTGGCTTCCATGGTGGCTCGGTGATAAAGAATCTGCCTGCCAATGCAGAAGCCTCAGGTTCCATCCCTGGGTCAGGAAGACCCCTGGAGAAGGAAATGGCCTCTCACTCCAGTGTTCTTGCCTGGGAAATCCCATGGACAGAGGAGCCTGGCAGGCTATAGCCCATGGGGTCACAAAGAGTCAGACACAACTTAGTGAGTAAACAGTAACAACAATGACAGATTTTTTTCTTGGGCTCCAAAATCATTGTGGACGGTGACACTCGCTCCCTGGAAGGAGAGCTACGACAAACCTAGATAGGATATTAAAAAGCAGTGGCATCAACTTTGCCAACAAAAGTCCGTATAGTCAAAGCTATGGGTTTTCCAGCATCATGTATGGATGTGAGAGTTGGACCACAAAGAAGGATAAGCACCGAAGAATCGGTGCTTTCAAATTGTGGTGGTGGAGAAGACTCTGGAGAGTCCCTTGGACTGCAAGGAGATCAAACCAGTCGATCCTAAAGGAAATGAACCCTGAATATTCATTGGAAGTACTGATGCTGAAGCTCTAATACGTGGGCCACCTGATGCGAAGACCTGACCCATTTGAAAAGACCTTGATGTTAGCAAAGACTGAAGGCAAAAGGAGAAGGGGGCGACAGCAGATGAGATTGTTAGATAGCACCACCGACTCAATGGACATGAATTTGAGCAGACTCCGGAAGATAGTGAAGGACAGGGAAGCCTGGTGGGCTGCAGTCTGTGGGGTCACAGAGTCGGACATGGCACAGTGACCGAACAACAAGAACCAATAACTGACAAGACGTCCGTGTTCGTGGAGTCAAAGACCTAATACTGCTGTGGTAGCAGGACTCCCCAGAATAACGTCCAGAGTCAACAGTCTCTTTCAGAAGTGCAAGCGCCTTTTTTTTGCAGGAATAGACAAACTGATGCCATACATTATATGGAAACTCACGAGACCTTCAGATAGACAAAACAATTTTGTAAAGGAATTACAAAGTTGGAGGGACCATATATCCTAATTTCAAAACTTACTACAAAATTATAATAATCCAAGGTCGTGATGCTGCCATAAGAATAGACATATAGATCAATGGTATAGAATCGAAGGTCCTGAAATAAGCCCTACGAGTACCATCAAGGGGAACCCTCCCAAACCAGACCACTGCCTCTCACGTGGTCACGCAGCTCACGAGAGACCTTCGCAACTGAAGAGCCTGTGGCCAAAGCAAGGTGACCTTGGCCCTTGACACCCAGCACCCTGAAGCCATCGAGGCCAGAGGTGAGCTGAGCCACAAAGGCTGGGGGTGGTGGTGAGCCAGTCCTTGGGAGACTGAGAAGGCTGTTGTTCGCCGTCCTTCCTGCAAAGCATAACCTCCAGGGTGGATCCACGTGGCCCGTCAGCATTGTGAAGACCGAGTGTACCAGCTCTCGCATGCCTGCCCACTTCTGACAGCACCCGGGCGAGCGGGCTGGCCCCCCCACGCCGTCCCCCACCCAACGCCGTCCTGCCTTGCCAGCCCTCCTACATCCTGACAACCCTGAGCACAGCCCCTGAGCTGTCGCACAGCGTCCTGATACTTAATGTTTCCCAGAACCCCCTGGAGGTCACACAGCAGGTACTTGGTGACATGGAGTCTGTTCCCAGGAGCCCAGCTCCAGAACCCACACTCTGAGCCTCTGTGCTTTGCCGCTGGGCTGTTAGGGGTCAGTGGCCAGAGGGTACTGCCTGTGGCACCAGACAGCCGCGAGACACAGTACAGCTGCCCTCGGGGCTCAGCAGGACACAGGATGACCAGATGACAGCGTGTCTGCGCCTGCCCCCTCACCTCCTGCCAACACCCAGCGGGCAGCTTGGGGCAGGGGCCTCACCCTCGCCCATGCCCACCCTCTGCCATGTAGCACGTGGTCTTCTTTCCGACACTTGAGGACCACGATGCCCCCTGAGCACAGTGGAGACTGGTGGCTGGAAAGCGTGATAGCCAGCATTTTTAGTTTCTTGTTCAGGCTTAGCACGCATCGAGGGATGACCGGTCAGTCTCCTGCACGTCCATCCCGAGGCGTTGAGTTCTGCTTTCCCCAGATGCATGCTGGTCGCACCTGCCTGCCTCCTCGAGGGGAGGAATCGCTGGTCAGCCTTTGTCAGGGGTATGGGCTGCCTGAGGCTGGGACTGCGTGTCTGCTCTGGGGGAGGGCTGGCGGGGGGGTGGTCCTTTGAGCACTTTGTATGAGAAAAGAGAAGAAATCAGGGGCACTTAGGGGTGCTTATTAGAAATACCAATCTCGTGTAGACTTGTAACCTGGGAGTGGGAGGTTTTCTCCCTGACAGCGGGTTACTTCCTTGGCGAAATCTCTCATGCGTCTGTTGCAGGAGGCTTAGACAGCAACTCTCCGGAGAAGACAAAGGTGGTAGCTATGGGAACAGCCCTCGCTGGGTTCTGGTCCTCACTCTGCCCCTGGGAATAAGTTAGCAGAGCATGCCCAGGCCTCAGTCTTGTCATCTGTAAACCTGAAGCAGCCGTGCCTGCTTCCTGAGGCGCTTGCAGGTCAGGTGGGAAGATGCCCTGGGCCACCCACAGAGGCTCATCTCAGGCTGCAGAGAGGGCAGAAGCTGAGAGCGGGGCCAGCCTGGCGCCCTCTGCGTTCTTCCAGCCCATTTCTCCACGCGCCTTGGTCCCCCTCTTTATCCAGAGCGTTCTCGGACCCGGTGTCCCCACACCCCAGTCAGGGTGGAGACCTCGGCGGGTGGGACCAGGGGGCCGGCGGGGCCCTCCTACCCAGCCAGCAGCCCCCAGCACGGGCAGAGCGGCAGCAGGACCGGGAGGCAGCGCCCAGGTCATTGGCCGAGCTCCAGGGAGGCCCAGAGGCCCCCGATGTGGATGGAGCGGGTGGACAGGCTTGTTATGGGACAAGGTGAAGGCCGAGCCTCACCCCAGACATGTCTTCCGCCCTCCTTAACCCGCAGCCTGTTGTCAAATGAGCCACCTTTGCTGAGAGCTGAGGGTCTGGAGGTCTGCAGGTCACACAGGACTAGCTCCTGCCTTTCTCCTTGGACTCTTCAGGGAGGCAGGCATGCTCCAGCCAGCTGCTAAGTGAAAGTGAAAGTACTCAGTTGTGTCCGACTCTTTGCGACCCCATGGACTGTACAGTCCATAGAATTCTCCAGGCCAGAATACTGGAGTGGGTAGCCTTTCTCTTCTCCAGGGGATCTTCCCAACCCAGGGATCAAACCCAGGTCTCCCACATTGCAGACGGATCCTTTACCAACTGAGCCATCAGGGAAGCCCCCAACCAAGTGGCCCGGAAAGGGCAGCCTCAGCCGTGGAAGTGTGGCCCCTGCCCACGAAGTGGCTGCTGGCTGGGGGGCTGCCAGCACGATCCCCAAGCTCTCCGCCCCGCCCCCCCGCCCACCACGCCCCAGACACCAGGGCGTGTGATCTGCGGCCACTGGGCAGCTGTGCTGCTGCTTTGCTGGCCTGGGGCCTGACCTCCAGGCCTCGCCTGCCCTCTTCTGTAAATGCTCACATGCAGCTCTTCAGCCCAACCAAGGTGCCTCCAGACCCTGACCGGTCCCCTGCCCTCAAACCCCAGGAGGCCAGATAAAGCCAGTCGCCTTCATCCCAGCTCAGCCTTCACTGCAAGCAGAGATCGGGATGCAGGAAGCAATGGACCGAGGGCAGAGTGAGGCCCGCAGGAGGTGGGGAGAGACGCAGGTGGAGGCAGGAAGTGGGGAGACCAGAAGCTGAGATGGGAGCGAGCCTTCTGACTTCATCACAGCTTCCTAAGAACTCACTGGTCTCAGCCCAAGGTTGAAGAGGACTCTGTTCCTCACGTTTGCCCACCTGGTTTGGAAATCGTGGGGCCGGGGAGGCTGAATTACTTATTCAAGGGCAGGGAATGCGGCTGCCGACTTTGAGTTAGGAGCCCACGGCTGGCTCTGCACCGCTCACCCCGTTGTTGCGCCCGCTGGGTCCTCTGCACCTGCCTGTCACGCTTGATTTCTGACACACGCTTCCAGCACCATGGCTGGGTTTCATCTGGCCGTGAAGCCACCATCAAAGGCGGTCCCCTGACCCATGTGTTCACAGGCAGCCTGGAAACCTTTGCTGTCCCATTGCTAACACTCCTTCGGGCTCTCTGCAGAACAGCTCTGGTGTTTGGCCAGCCTGTGGACACTTGGGTGATTATCCAAAGGGGGGGCCCCATGGGGCCCGGAGCACAGAGAATGCGTGTATTTACAGCGCAAACGTGCTTCCCGAGGTGGGGGGTGGAGTCCGGTTGCTGCTACAACAGCCCGTCTCCTGGCGCTTTTCAAAAGGGGCTCTTTGGACAATGGTCTCACGCTGAGCCCAAGTCCTGCGATGGCTACCTGGGCTGTGGTTTAATGAGGGACCCAGGACCGATGTTCCAGACACCAGCTCTGACATGGCCTTCCCAAACCCTAGTGCTGCCCATCAAACACCTCTTCGGCTGGGGCACCCCTTTCGCCGCTGAAGATGAGCCTGCGGGTCTCCATGGCTTCTCCCTGGGGCGCTTCTGCCGAGATTCGATGGAGTGGTTGATCTCGTGGCCTGGAAGGTCCCCATCATCATGTGTCTATTGATGTCATCAGCACCGCCCATGACCTTGAGGACCGTGCTCCCAGCATGGCTCCTTGGCCGTGCTGCCTGCAAAACCCTGCTCCCCTGGCCTGACTCCTCCTGTCCACTGTCTCTCCCCCTTATCATCACAAGGCCTCCTCCCTCCCCAAGCTCAGCAAAGCCCACTCACTCTGCAGATCCATTTACTAAAGCCCAGACTGCAGGAGGCTTTGGCTCACAGGCCGCCCTGAATGTGCAAGGCTCCTGCCAGTCCCTTGAATACCTCATTCTTAGTCCAAACGTAAACCAAAAAATTCACTCAAAGCGTCCTTGTGAGATCCTTGCGATACATCCTGAAATCTTGCAATTACTGGATTATTTAGTGAGGTGGGGAAGGGTAATTTTTAAATATTTGTATCAAGCTATATTCTGCCTGGGCTTCCCAGGTGGCTCAGCAGTAAAGAGTCTGCCTGCAATGTGGGAGATGTGGGTTCCATCCCTGGGTCGGGAAGATCCCCTGGAGGAGGAAATGGCAAACCACTCCTGTATTCTTGCCTGGAAAATCCCATGGACAGAGGAGCCTAGTGGGCTGCAGTTCATGGGGTTGCAAAGAGACAGACGTGACTGAGCACGCACGCATATTGTGGACACAGTGCCTTGCACGCATCTGCGGGAGCCAGGAGTTCCAGCAGTTCTGACAATCACATACACATGTGTCACCCACTTTCCTGTGGTTACATTTCTGTCACCCCAGGAAGTGGCCTCGTACCCTTCCAGCTGATCTCTGTTGAACAGTGTTCATGGATTTGCTGTCTATCAGGACAAGACTTTGTTGTTGTTCAGTCACAAAGTCGTGACCGACTCTTTGCGTCCCCACGGACTGCAGCACACCAGGACTCCCTGTCCCTCACCATCTCCCAGAATTTGCCCAGGTTCTTGTCCATTGAATCGGTGATGCCATCCAGCCATTTCATCCTCTGCCACCCTCTTCTGCTTTTGCCTTCAGGCTTTCCCAGCATCAGGGTCTTTTCCAATAAGTCAACTGATTGCATCAGGTGGCCAAGGTATTCATATAAATAGCATATGTACTGTTTCTGTGGCTGACATCTATTGCTCAAAAAATCACTTGAAAAGGATTCTGCTTCTGCCAATGGTGTGTTTTTTTTGTGCATACTTCATTGTTTCAAAGAAATATCTTAAATATAATTTCTTATCAATGGCTGTTTTTAATTTTTTAGTGATAAGACCTAGAAGCATGGTACATGTCAGATGCATGGGTCAAGCTTGGTCTATGTCCAGAGGGTTCTGGTTCTGAAGCTGAGGTTCAAGTTCAGGCTCAGGTTCAACTGACCAGGGTCAAATCTCAGTTTGCCACTGACTTGCCGTGTATCCTGGGCTGTTTGACCTCTGTGTGTTTGACCTCAGTCACCCCGTCAGCATCATGGGTACAGTTATAGTGCCTGTCTTGTATCATGATTTTGAGGATTAAATGAGCAGGATATGTAGCACCATGACAAATACCTCAGCTTCTAAAGAAAAGCCTGAATTCTAGGTAAATGTCATCTATTGTTTTTTGAAGGAAAAAAATCACGAAGCATTTAAAGGGTGAAAATGTTCTCCAAGGTCACGTACTGTGGAGTCAGGTTCAACAAGCTCGTGTGAAAACGATCCTGCACACACATCGCATTGGCTACAGTGTCCTTTAATCAAGTGAGTGATCAGAGAACGTCATCAGTATCTGCAGGAATACTGGTACTGAGCCAGCCCCTTTGGGACAAACAGGAACGATGTTTCTGGAAAGACAATGCAGTTATTCTCCTATGATGTAGTATAAAATACCGTATGTTCCTATGGGATTCATTCTGTCGCCGAGTGAGTGGTACGACTGCAGAACAGAATGAAATGACATTTCTTCCTCGATTCTGGGGAAGCAGACTCATCTCGTAGACGTCTTCTGCATCCCTTGTAACTTTCATGTTCGGTACCTATGAGGTGATACTCAGGAGTCACAAGTGATTTTCATGTGTGATCACAGAAGCTGAAGAGCAGTGACCATCCCTGGGGTATTTTGCACTGCGATCCAAGTCCCAGTCACTGGACTTTCAGGGTCAGCCATCAGTCTCTGCCTAGATGGTCTGGCAAAGAGAAGGGTGTGCCCTGTATGTTCCTGTAATATGGAGTGGCTCTTCCTGAAATCAAATAATTATATAGCTGCAAATCAATGGGCAACATGTGACAGGGAAAAAAGATAGTTATGTTTCTGAAAATAGTCATCCTTTGTGGAAATGCGCCCTCAACCCCTCACTCCCCCTGCTAACACTGCTGTAAGAGTAAAAAGTTGGGAAAACTTTCCATTAAGTATAAACAGTCTCTGTAAGGGCATCTTTTTTTACAATTCAGGTAACATTGGCTTATAACATTGGGCTTCCCAGGTGGTAAAGAACCTGCGTGCCAAGACAGGAGACATAAGAGACACGGGTTCGATCCCTGGGCCGGGAAGATCCCCTGGAGAAGGGAATGGTGACCCACTCTGGTATTCTTGCCTGGAGAATTCCATGGGCAAAGGAGCCTGGTGGGCTACAGTCCGTGGGGTCCCAAAGAGTTGGACATGACTGAGCAACTAACACTTTCACTTTTTCATGTATATAAATTTTTTTCATATCCTTTTCCACTATAGGCTTTTTACATGATATTCACTGTAGATCCCTGTGCTACACGGTACATCATAGATCTTTGTTTTTTACCTATTTTATATCTATTAGTGTGTATTTGCTAATCCCAAACCCCTAATTTATCCAGCATTATATTTTGAATTCTGTATACACTGTAATGTGCTCACCACTGAAAGTTTCCATCAGTCACCGTAAAGCTAGATCCCTCTACCCGTTCCACCTTCTCCTCCATCCTCCCTTCATAACCATCACCACGTTTGGTTTGATTTGTTCTTTTTTTTTTTCATGCTCTGCTTATGAGTAAAACCATATGGTATTTGTCTTTCTCAATCTTGCTTATTTCACTTAATGTAATACCCTCAAGGTCCATTCATGTGTTGCAGATGGCAAGATTTCGTCTTTTTATGGCTAAGTAGTAGTCCCCTGTGTGTGTGTGTCTATAACATCTTCTATATTCCTTCAACAGTGGGCACTTAGGTTGCTTCCACACCTTTGTTGTTCAGTTGCTCGGTCACGTCCAACTTTTTGCAGCCTCATGGGCTACAGCACACCAGGCTTCCCTGTCCTTCACCATCTCCCAGAGTTTGCTCAAGCTCATGTGCATTGAGTCGGTGATGCCATCCAACCATCTCATCCTCTGTCGTCCCCTTCTCCTCATGCCCTCAATCTTTCCCAGCATCAGGGTCTTTTCCAGTGAGTCTGCTCTTTGCATCAGGTGGCCAAAGTATTGGAGCTTCAGCATCAGTCCTTCCAACAAATATTCAGGGTTGATTTCCTTTAGGACTGACTAATCTCCTTGCTATTCAAGGGGCTCTCAAGAGACTTCTCCAGCATTGCAGTTTGAAAGCATCAATTCTTCGGTGCTCAGCCTTCTGTGAAGTCTTGAGCTCCAAAAGTGTGTAAAGCACCCCCAGTGCTCCCTGGTCAGTAAACGGTACACACGTTATCACCTTGCTGTGCCCAGATCCCCCTGGATTTCTGCCTCGTCCCTGTTTTGGCAAAATGTCTTATACCTTGATCATCTTCCCAAGGCCTGGGGTTCTCCCTCAGCCCACGGACCTGGACTGGTTCCCTGGACCCTGCAGCTGGATCTTCAGACATGAATCTCCTGTCCCCAGGCCTGAGTATAGTTTGCGTCTCAGGCTAAAATGAGACCTTGTATGTCAAGGCCACTGCCTGGGCTTGAAGTTATCTGGCCTCAGCTCTCCTGCCTGGCGGAGCCTTCCTCCCCAGGCCAGCCTGCCCCGGAGAACCATCAGCGCCATCCTATCCTCTAGCCCTTTCCTCAAACTCTGACCTGGTCCAAGAGCCAGGACTGGCCGGGGTGGGGGGGTGGTGTGTGCAGGCTCATTGCCAAGCAAATCAGAACCACCAGCCTCCAGAAGCCACTTGGGGCCACCGTCGACAAGAGCAGGAGGTTGAGGGCTGTGGGCTTCCCAGGAACAAAGAGCCCGTGATTTTTGCCTTCCAGACAGTCCTTTAGAGTAGCCAACCCTCCTTCTCATTAAAGAAGTTTTCATTAGAGGTTTGTCCCGATGTCCTTGGTAATACATTAGTCCTTTCCAGACTGGAGTTTGCACACCACCTGACTGTGAGAGCGAGCAGCCTGACCTGGTAGAAAGAAACTGCAGGTTCTTGACCTGTCTGAGCCGCGTGTCAGCACGGGTCATTTCTCCTAACATCAGTGTCCATCAGACGCTGAGCTAAACTCCACTGAGGAGCCCCGTCTTCGAATCTCCTCTTTTCCCCCATTTATGATCCACTACAAAAGGTTTCGACATGTCTTTGGTGTGAGTTAGACTGAGTGTAGATAAAGACACCATATAAAGAGACTTCTCCGATCCTCGGGTTAATTATCCTAACGGTCTCTTCAGAGTGGGCAACTTCATCATCAGTTGATATCTAAAGATACTGAGGGTTAATCCACATCCTGTACTCTGGGAAGTTAGCGATCAGGTTTTATCCAGCATGGCGTAGGCTGTTCTTACTTTTCAGATTTTAAACCCAGCAGTTTCAAGTTCCTTTTAAACGTCAGAAGAGTCCATTTATACTCACTCACAGTCTACATAAACCCTAGCACCTAAATACAGTAGGTATTTCTGAACCAAAACAAACATGTGGAAATGGTATGAAAAATTCTTTGAATTGGTTGAACAGTAGGCCAAATATTTGTTCAATGCAAAGCCCTCCCTCAGATGTGTTTCTTTTTAATTGGCAAGTCCTGTTTTCATATAGTCGTCAGTGGAATGGTTTTAGGGCTGGAGTCCTCCGTGACAGGAGCCAGGCAGAAAAGGCAAATCCAGCAAGAGAGAAGCAGCTTCCCTGGCTGGTCGGTGGTAAAGAATTCACCTGCAATGCAGGAGACACAGGTTCAATCCCTGGGTCAGGAATATCCTCTGGAGAAGGAAATGGCAACCCGCCCCATTGTCTGGGAAATCTAGTAGACAGAGGAGCCTGATGGGCTATAGTCCACGGGGTTGCAATAGACTAGGACATGACTGACGTGACCAAGCACGCACACGTGTGCACGTAGGGAAGGAAAGCAGATTAGTGATGGCCTGGGTGTGGAAGTGGGAGCTGAGTACAGATGGACGTGGCAGGGCTTTGGCTGGTGATAAAAATGTTCTCACGGTGAATTGTGGGGATGGCTGCACAGCTCAGTAAATGTACTAGGAATTGTTGAAATGTATATAAACTTAAATAGGTGAATTGTATATAAATTACACCTCAATAAAGCTGTTGGGGGGGAAAAAGCCTTAGTACTGCCCTCCCCTGCCCCAGGGGGGCTTTATTAAGTTTATTAAGAAAACTAGAGAAAACATAGAACAAGAAAAGGCCACATCAGTGGGGCGCCCGAAACCACCATGGGTCTCCTGCCACAGTCGTCAGGGGGAACAGTATTCCGGCCTGGGATGAGGGCCGCGGAATCTGGGCCATCTCTAGTCCTTAGTTTCCAAAGTGAAAACTGCTCAGTCGTGTCCGACTCTTTGCAACCCCATGGACTATGCAGCCCATGGAATTCTCCAGGCCAGAATACTAGAGTGGGTAGCCTTTCTCTTCTCCAGGGGATCTTCCCGACCCAGGGATCAAACCAGGGTCTCCTGCACTGCAGGCGGACTCTTTACCAGCTGAGCCAGAAGAGAAGCCCAAGAATACTGGAGTGGGTGGCCGATCCCTTCTCCAGCAGATCTTCCCAACCCAGAAATCGAACCGGGGTCTCCTGCAGTACAGGCGGATTCTTTACCAACTGAGCAATCGGGGAAGCCCTAGACTTAGGTTTCCAAAGACTTTCAGGTAAATAGGGAACCTGCCGGGGCTTCCAGGTACTAGAAATAGCCTGAGACTCCCTCCTCCTGAGACTCCGATATGGTCCATCATGTCCCTGGCTCCGAGAGGAGCCTCTGACTGTGAGAACAGATATGTGAACAACACAACAAGCCATAGAGATGCTGCCAGTGGGGCTAGATTTGAAATCCTGAATCAGGCAGCTCAGGGTCCAAAATGTATCAGGTTGGCCAAGAAGTTTGGGGTTTCCTGTAACGTCTTACAAAAAACCCAAATGAACTTGTTGGCCAACCCAGTATTTGGAGAAGAGGCCATTCAGAGGAAGCCTCCCTGAGGACAGATTTCCAGAGGCCAGGGTTGCAGAGGAGGCCTGATGGAAGCAGGTTATCACAGGTGGGGCTGGCTCATCACACAGGGACCTCCAGAAGCCAGGAGGAGATTCCAAGTTCCACCTGGACCCTCCCACCCTGTTGTGGGCCTCCGTCACACACACATCCCAGTACGATCCGGTGATGGACATAAGGCTGTTTTCACCGTCAGGAGACTGTTACGTGGTTTTTGGAGTCTTGAGAACATCTCTTTCCTGAACATCTTAAACATGGGCTGTAAACCAGCCAGACCTTCTTCAGCATAGGAACCAGGAGGCTGTGTCAAATCCAGAATGTACTCCCATGCATTTTAATTCCAGCGAATGGTAACAGGCGTTTCTGGAAACAGGTGTGTTTGAGAACCAAAGTAAACATTCCGTGGCTTCTTCCTGTAAGGGGTGTGGGCTCTGTGTTCTGAGCAAGACAGTGCTTCCCACGCTTACTTAACAGAACCCTCCCAAAGAAATACCTTCTGAAGGTCAAGGTCCACATTTTGGGACGCTCTCCCATGGTGAGCTGAAAATATATACGTATATGTCTGCATATAGTATATTGTTCGTGCATCTCACACACGCATCTGTGATGTCACCACCAGCAGCACTGGATGTATTACATACGTTCTTCCTACATATACGGATGCTGACGCTCCAATACTTTGGCCACCTGATGCGAAGAGCTGACTCATTGGAAAAGACCCTGATGCTGCAAAAGATGAAGGCAAAAGGAGAAGGGTATGACAGAGGAGGAGATGATTAGATTCTATCACCAACTCAGTTGGACATGAATCTGAGCAAACTTCGGGAGATTAGTGAAGAACAGGGAAGTTCTGGTATACTGCAGTCCACGGGATCACAAAGAGTTGGACACGTCTCAGCAAATGAACAACAACAAGGCAAATTTTTTGAAAAGAAACAGTGCTTTAAAAACTGTTTTATAGCCTTTTTTTAAGTCATCGCTAGTATTGTATCATGACCCGCTTTCTTTCACTGTATATTTCTTTTAGAGCCTGATTTTTAACGAAGTCACAGTAGTTCATCTGATGGTTGAGCCATCATTTCAGTCCTTCACCTTCGGACTTTGGGAGCATTTGTAGTGAAACACTGAAAGAAGGCTGCACTGAGCATATTTGTTTGTCCATCTTTGAGGGGCTTACAACTCGTTTCTTTCTAAGGATGAGTTCCTAGAAGGAGCATAACTAGATCAAAGGTGGTGGATTTTTTGAAGAATTTAAATAGTGTCAATTTTCTCCCCAAAGGTGGTACTCTCTGCCTGCACCCCCCACCAAGCATCCTGCCCTTGTCTCCATCCTTCACCACCTGCTCCTCGGTCTCTTGAAGCTGGTCCATGTGTCCCCTCCAGGATCGTGATTGGACGGCACTGCTTTGATCGGGTCACTTCTCTCCTCAGAAACCTGCTCTGTCAGCCAGGCTTCTCCTAAGAAACAGAACCAACTCTGTGTGTGTGTGTGTGTGTGTGTGTGTGTGTGTGCGCGCGCACGCACACACGCATGCACGCACACACGCACATACTCATGTACAAGGAGAAAAATGTATTTTAAGAACTGGCTCATGTGATCGTGAAGACAGGCAAATTTGAAATCTGTAGGGCAGACCAGAGGCTCGGTACACAGATGGAAGTCAGTACCACAATCTTGAGGCCAAAGTCCTCCGGGAAACCTCCAGGTTTCTCCTCCTCCGGAGGCCTTCAACTGATTGGGTGTGACCCACCCACATGGTTGAGAATGATCTTCACTTAAAAGCAGCTGACTGTAGATGACATTAGCCATTTCATCAAACACATGCTAGACATGTGTTTGATGAAGTCACTAGGCCCTGCGGTCTGGACAAGTGGACAGGCGGAGTCGAGCATCATGGCCGCCTGGGTTCTGATGGCCAGGAGAATGCATCCCAGCAGAAGTTACCAGCAGTCCATCCTGGAGGGGGAGAGGGCTTCATTTTATTGGGTCCTTTTGCCTTTTAAGGGGTAATCTCCCTGGATAAACATTACTACCAGTGGCCTCTTGAACGACTTCGGTATCTCCTGACATCCTCACATTTTTGGTCCTTCCCTGGCTCCTGTGACTTGATGTGCTCACACCCTGGACCCCATCTGCCCTCTGGGTTACAGCAGTCCTGTCCTTGAGCCAGACTGCTCACTCTCCAAAGGCTCCCGCCCTGGGCCGGGTCACTGACCTTGGTCATGCCTTCCTTTCCACCCGGAGCGGCCCTCATCCCGTGTCATCAGATGGGTGACCACCCCACTGCCCGCCTCTCCTCGCCACCAGCTCTGCCTTCGTCCCAGCAGGAGGTGTGGCCCCACGCAGTGACCTCAGAGCTCGAGCGGTGAGGTTCCCGTCCTCACGAGGGACGACACCACACAGAGCGCCAGCCCACACCCGTGCCTGGGGACACCAGGCCCGTCCTCGGGGCTCTCGCTGCCCAGGGAGGAGACAGACCTGCTGAGAAAAGGCTCGAGAAGGTGGTACATGCAAAACTGCAGCGGGAGGAGGGGAGCAGAGAAACCCAAGGAGTCTCATCCAGGAGAAAAAGAAACCCCAGGTGGGAAGGGGCCAGACACATTAACAGGTGTCTCAGTGATGCCGAAGGCCAACATCCGAGGCTGGCCTTAGCCATCAGTTGCAAATCGTGATGAGTCTGAGGTCCTTCCAAACAGTAAGTTAGCCTGCCATGGCTCTGTGGAGCTGGTTCAGGATGTGATTCCTGGGGCAGAAACAAAGAAAAGCCCTGACTTTCCCGGTGATCTGGTGATTGAAGAATCCACCTGCCGATGCAGGAGGCACAGATTCCATCCCTGGTCTGGGAAGACCCCACAGGCCATGGAGCAGCGAAGCGCGTGCACCCCAAGTCCTGAGCCCACGTACACTAAAGCCCGTACTCTGCAACAAGGAAGCCACCCTGGCAAGAAGCACAGACTCCAAAGCTAGAGAGCAGCCCATGCTCAGTAACAAAGACCCAGTGCAGGAAAAAAACGAATAATTTTTTTAAAAGAAAAGCTCTTTCCTGTCTTGCCCTCAGTTCCCAGGATGAGGCAATGGGGCCAGATGACGTCCACACACGCAGCACGACGGGAGAGGAGCCCTCTGCTCGGAGAACCCATCAGAGATGGGCAGAAAGCTCTTTACCTGTGTGCCTGTGCGGCCTGTCTAGTCCGGAGCTGTGCCCTCTGCAGGCACTCCGGGAAAAATAATCAGACACGAAGACAGTTGAGCCTCTGCTGGAAGGTCGTACAGATGCAACAGGCCAATGAAGGATGGTTTGCCGACGAGAGGAAGGAAGGTAGGACAGGTGACCTCTTGCCTCAAGTCTCCAGCCTCAGTTCTGGAGAGTCCAGAACCCTCCTGACTTGGGTGCTTGGAGGGGCAGCTGGGGAAGAGATCAGAGGCCAGTTTGCAGTGTGGGGGCCTGTGGAGTCCCCAGGCCAAAGGCACAGAACGCTCTGTGGAGCCTCCGTGTCTGCGAGGGGCCGGGGCTGCCGGGTGTCCACGGCGGTGGGCCCTGCCCCGCCAGGCCCTCGCGCCCGCTCGTGCAGGCCCCCAGGCTGCACGCTTCCCAGCGTATTTCACTCGGTCACCATCCTGATGGTACCGCTTCGGTAACAAACGACCGAAAACTCCATGCCTTACAGTCACACACGTTTCTTGTCTCAGTTCTGGGTGTCGGAAGTCCAGAGGGGGTCGGGGTGTCTGCGTTCCTTCTAGAGGCTCCTCTAGGAGTCTGCCCACTGGCCTTCTCCAAGGGAAGCCACCCGCTTACACCGGCCCCTGGCTCTGCTTCACTGACCCGTGTGCGTGTCCCCACATGTCCTCTGACTCCAGCCCTCCAGGCCCCCTGCCCCAGCAATGTGGTCACGTGTACTAAGATTAACACGCGCACAGCTTTAGAGAGCCTTAATCTGTCTGCCACACCACTCTTTTCTCTTCGGTTATCGTGACCCCACCATCCAACCCCCACCCCAGGCACAGCTCTGCCCGCATGTTTCTCTCCATCCAGAGGTCTTGCTTGTGGGCACATCCCAGCCCGGGCTGAGGATGGAGCTGCCTCTTGGAAGGAAGACCATGTAAAGTTAGAAACGGGGGAGGGGGGTGTCCAGGCTAGAATGAGGGCTGGGGCCAGGGAGGCGGGGTCAGACTCTGCCCTATCAGTGACCACCTGAGCCCCAACTTTCTCACTAAGGGAAAACTGAGAATAGCGTTACATGCCTGGCCTCCCCAGAAGACTGTTGTAAGAGGTTAAAATGTTGCCACTCTCCAACAGTCACGTGTATACATCACCGTGTGTAAAACAGATAGCTAGTGGGAAGCTGCTTTCTGGCTCAGGGAGCTCAGCTCGGTGCTCTGTGATGACCTAGAGGGGTGGGATGGTGGGGGAGGCCCAAGACGGAGGGGATGTATGTATACATGTAGCTGATTCACTTCCTTATACAGCAGAAACTAACACCATGTTGTAAAGCACTTACACTCCAACTGAAAAAGATGTGGCCGCGGTCTGTCACATTTTTAAGATTTATTTTAGAGGCTTCCCAGGTGGCGCTAGTCATAGCCCACCTGCCAGTGCGTGAGACATAAGAGACGCAAGTTCGATCCCTGGGCTGGGTAGATCCCCTGGAGGAGGGCAAGGCAACCCTCCCCAGTGTTCTTGCCTGAAGAATCTCACGCACAGGGGAGCCTGGCAGGCTACAGTCCACGGGGTCGGGAAGGATCGGGCACAACTGAAGCGACTTAGCACGCACGCGTAGTGGCCATGCAACGTTGGTTTCGTTTCAGTTGTACAGCAAAGTGATCCAGTTATGCGTGTATTTTCCTATTCTTTCCATTATGGTTTATTACAGGATGTTGTATATAGTTCCCTGTACGACACTGCACAGCCTTGTTGCTAATCCATTCCACATATGATGGTTTGCGTCGGCTGATCCCAGACTCCCTGTGTGTCCCTTTTTTAATCTCGTGTCCCTTCCATTTGACCAAGAGCTTCTCTGTGTGTCAAGATGGGGATGAAACGTTGACCAGTTGTCAGGCAGATGCCACTCCTCTTGGTCAGAAGTCACCAAGTCATTAGCGAGAGCTTTTCCTGTAGAAATGCATGACTTCTGCTTTGAAATGACTTACTAGTGAACGTTTGTGGATGGTGGAACATGTAATGTTTCCGTCTGCTGAAAGTTCTGCAGTTTTGTGCCAGGCAATTATCTGTATAAAATACTTTTTTTTCTTTTAAGCAGAATCCTATTGCTAATGAAACCATATTTTGAACATGAAATTGTTACAAAGAAAAAAAAATGTCATTATCCAGAAAAGCAGCAATAGCTCCTGCATTTGATGGTCTAAATAGAATATTCCTTTTCTGGGGGAGATGAAAGCACTTCCCTCGTATCAGCCTATGAAATTATTTGAGGATTGCGTTTTAATCCCTGGAACGAGAAAGGGAAATGGAACCCTCACGTAGGTTCCAGGCCTGAAATGTAGAGACAGGGTATATGGGCTATCACGCCTCATCACTAATCCAAAAGAAATATGAAAAAAAAAAGGAGTTGTTTTAATGTTGGAAAAAGGCAGCTTGAAAGGTAAGGCTTCCTTCCTGCGGTTTCCCCTGGTGCCCTTCCCTGATCACATTCGCTAGATGTCCATTTCCAAGTTTTCCCTCCAGAACAAACCTATCATTTCTCACCACAGGGTATTTACAGCTTCAATCAGTGCCAAATTCAATTGGCTTCTGATCTCATCGCTGGAAGTTATAGATGCAGATATTATTTGCACTGCGGTTAATTATGGAGCAATCAAACTTTGGCTTTTCCACTGTAATTTCCTCTGCCAGCTAATTTAATTAATCACCCCCAGCTCAGCTCTTCCAGCTGCGACCAGCAGGGTCATTAATTAGGCATGTGGCGGTAGCTCACGGACCAGGTCCTGCTTCAAGGCCGCTGCCCATTTGATCTCCCAGGGAGGGAGAGCTTTTCCCAGGCATCCAGGCAGCTGAGGGCTGGGGAAGCGTCACTCCACCCCCCTCCGCAGAAAAGGAGACGATCCCCAAGAGGCGGGTCAGGGGCAAACAGCTCACCTGCAGTGGCGATTGGATTATGAATCTCACCAAGTTTAAAGAAGAGAGGATGGACGGACCTGAAAATTATCTTACTAAGTGAAGTAACTCGGACAGAGAAAGACAAATATCGTATGATATGCAGAGTCTAAAGTAAATGATACAGATGAGTGTATTTACAAACCAGAGACAGACTCAGAGAAAAAACTTACAGTTACCAGTAGGGAAGGGATGGGAAATTGAGTTCAACATGTACACACTGCTTTGTTTAACATGGTTGATCAACAAAGGGGATTGTTGGTTATCTTAACATACAAAGACCTGCTGTATAACACACGGAACTCTATCAGTAGTCTTTAATAGCCTAAATGGGAAAAGAACTTGGCAAAGAATAGATCAGTGTGTATGTAGAACTCAATCACTTTGCTGTGCGCCTGAAATTAATACGACATTGTTCATCAGCCGTACTCCAATATAAAATGAAACCTGAAGAATAAAGAAAGGAGGAAGCAAGGAGGCCTCACCTTCTAGACCGGCTGACTCGGTGAATTTACAGATGACACCATGATTGACAGGCAGTCCTGGGTTTCCCATCGTCCTGTGTGAAATGAACGTCTCTGAATCATGTCCGACTCCTTGTGACCCCATGGACTACACAGTCCATGGGATTCTCCAGGCCAGAATACTGGAGTGTGTGGCCCTTCCCTTCTCCATGGGATCCTCCCGACCCAGGGATCGCGCCCAGGTCTCCCACAGTGCAGGCGGATTCTTTACCAGCTGAGCTCCTTCCATCGTCCCGTGTGTTCCCCGTCATGCAGCCATCAGTGTGGGGAGCTGGGTTTGTCACATGTCAGGGTTGTTTCCTATACAGGCCTATCGTATCGATACTATGGCTTTGGAGGCTGACTTTTTTCCTAAGGGAAAGTTTAAAGGATAGTTTTTGTTTGGTCATAAAGAAGTGACTTTTTGTGGTTTGCACTCATCAAAGGAGGCCTGCACGTTTCAAGTGGGTCTCCTGTTGCCTTGCTTTGAAGAGACTATTTTCAAGCAGTTAGCAGCTCACCTTTGCTATGTAGAGAATACCCCACCCCCACCCCCGTTACTAAGAATGTATCACTGGGATTCCATCTAATCATGTGTGTGTGTGTGTACATGCATACACAGAGAGAAATGAGAAGCTTTTTATAATTACTCTTAAATAGAGAAGTAGAGTTTTTTATAATTATGTGGGTTTTTTTAACTTAATGTATTCCATAGGAAATTTTAATAAGTACTTTAAAGAAAATGGATATTAAGTCTGATCTTTTTTTACAAAAGGATAAATTGATGAACAGGTGTTTTCAAGAGCTGTAATAAATCATCCTAGAACAAGGAAGGCCTTTTCTGAAATCCTCTGTAATGCCTTGTGCTCAATTAAACGAATCTAAGGGATAAACGTGTGTGTGCACACACACACACACACACAAAGCTTCTAGTGGCGAGGGAGCAAGGGGTGTCCAGCTCAGTAATTAGGAGGATAATCAGGACGCGTTGTGCGCCAGGCGGAAGAAAACGTGCAGGACTCACCACGCCTGTCGGGTGGGCCTCTGTGTTGAGGCGGGCAGGAAGCACCCCCATCGTAAAAGCCCATGGTCTGTAAAACCCGAACTTCCCTCCCACTGATGGTAGGGCTGGAAGGCCCCCGCCGGGAGGGGCCGTAACCTGCTTTAGTTGTGCCTTTTTGAAGAGGAGGGGTCTGCATGGTGGCCATAAACTTAAACAAGTGTATTCAGTCTTGACGGCCAGTCCCGTGACCCACCAGCATATTAAAATTTAAATGCTCGGTTCATTCATTCATTTCACGCTGTAAGGATCATTCTGGAATAAATTCTCAGTGGAGGTTTTCCCCACCCCCCCACCCTGAACATTCCCACTGTGTTATGAGAATATGGGAGCTTTTTGAGAATTGCAAAACAGCCATGATGCAAAAGCCTCCTATGTATTTCTGACCTTAAAAAAAAGAAAAAAGAGTTGCAGATCTATTTTTCCAGTCATTTTCCTCCAGGGAAGCGTCTGTTTGGATTTAAGTAATTGCAGACTCTGAACCCTGAGACAAATCTATTCATCAGGCCCATTTCAGTTGCGAGAATGTTTTGTTTACTTGCTTCCATCACTGCCGCCAGCTCTCCAGCGCTGACCTCACAGCTGGGCCTCAGTTTCCATCCGTCCCCGTGTCCCCACATCTGGAACCACTGACCGTGTCCCCAGCGGTCTTGGCTCACTGTAGACCCCGGAGCCTGGCAGGTGGCGGGGCGGAGGGGGGGTGTTGCCCAGCACTCATTCACGGCTGCTGCTTTTTCCTCATTTCTGTCTGCCCCAAGCCCTGACCATTATGAAAAAGAACCCCAGCTCTAAAGAGAGCTGGGGGTGGCAGGATGCTCCCGCAAGAGGGGTAGGCAGGCCCCTTCCATGGCCCCCGAGGGCACCCTGTGGTTTTCCAGGCTTGGGGAGCAGTCCTGCTCCGTGGGTCACCCCAGGATGTGGCCTAGCCAGTTTCCTTTGAGAAGGCGTGCCAGCCTGGGAGGAGGGCTCCCTCCGCAGACAATGGCTTGTCCATCAGGGATAGCGGATCCCGAGTCCTGGCCTTGCGTTCACTGGGCTCGGCGGGGAGGGGTGATGGCCAAAAAAAGCCTGATCGCAGTTGTCACATCTCTGCTCTTCCGGCAGCCTGGGAGCAGAAGAGGGTTCATGTGGTTCCTTCGCTGCATCTTTAAAACCGGCCCTCCTCTCCCCGCCTTTTCTCTCCCTCCTGCTCAGAAACAGGCTCTGACAGTTGGAATGTCGGAAATAATTGGATTCTAAATCCTAATTCATCTGTAAAGTATTCAGTGATTAAATTAGCCTAATAGATATTATTTCTTACGTGGCCGCATAATTCTGCCCTGATCGGATCTCAGCAGCGTTCACGTGCTCCCCCCGACACCTCAACTCCCGATTTACTGTTGACGTGTGACTCTCAGAAGGCGCAACATAACTCTGCTTCCTTCAGCCTGTTTTCCCAGGTTAAAAGTTAAACTGATTTATGCTTCGAGGGTAGGGCCTTCTGGCTCAAGTGTGGTTGCAAGGTGTATATTATTCCTTAAGAAGAGCAGGAGAAGAAAAATATTATTTTACGTAATTTCGAATCCTCTCTTTCTACTCATCACTGGGAGGGACGCCGACCTTTGAAACCCTTCGAGCAGCACTTATCTTGTAGGTCGTGTGCATTATTTTTAGACAGTTGGAAATCATATCACAGTCAGGCTGTGTCACTCATCACGTGGATCTTGGAATTGGGCATACGGTCCCCGAATTTGGAAATCTTCTAAGATAACAATCTGAGCTCGGGCATCTTTATTCTTTATAGAATTCCTTGGTTGGAAATAAGGGAGTAGGGGATGCCCAGGACCCCACGGGTACAGCTCAGACCCATCGCATTCTTCAGCCTCGCTCCTTTATTTCTCGGCCTGAGTTTTAATTTCAAGTGTGTGCCTCGCCTCTCCCCTCCCCCACACCCTGCCCTGCCTCCTCTCCAAAAACCTGCCAATAAAATTTGCGGCTCCCTCCCTGGTTCAGTAGCTGGAAACAGCTGGTGGGTATTGTGTAGCCAGTGAACCAGTGTGGGGAGAAAAGTTTTGGCAGATACTGCAGGGGGGAAACCCGGGACAGAGGAGGAAGGTAAATTCAGGAAACTGTCTTCATGAGTAAATGAAGGAAACAAAGCTCGCCCAGCGGGAGTCGAAGGGACACACACTCCCTCTGAATAGCTCCCTAAAAACCGAGCTGAAAAGGAAGAAGGCCCATTTGCTTCTGGGAATCCAATAAATTGTTTCAGGAAGTGAAAGTCTGTCCCGGCTAATGGAGCTGTGATTGACAGCGCTTCTCATTATGGAGCCCATCAGGGGATGGGCATTCAGGGCGTTTAGAGGGGGCCCAGGTTGAGGGGGTGGGGGTCAGGCTGTGTGCATCAGGAGAAAGGAGCGCCCCCCCACGGCCCCTCCCGGAAAGACTACACTGTCCTTCCGAGCATCTGCCTTTTACCCGCTGAGCAGCTCCTGCTCAAGTGGGGTGGGGGGTGGGGACAGGACCATTTGAGGTTCTGGGCAGGGATCCTCCCAGATGTGATCACCTGCTCACCAGCCTCCGTAAAGGCTCTCTTCTGCGTCCGTGCGAGGTGCAGAGGGGCATCTGTTAGGTGACAAGAGACGTAGCCATCCTCTTTGTCCATGAAGGAGCAAGCCTGGGGAGGTGGGCTTCAGTTAGCCCCGACTGATTAATCATTATCCAGGACTCCAAAACAGTCTAGCCGGAGGTGGGAGGGAGGCCCATCATCTGTGTGGAGAAGGGGGTATTACAGGCATCGTGTGCAGTGGAGACCCTCCCCGCTTCTGAGGAAGGTGTGCAGAGGCCTTAAGGGCTGGTCAGCCTTCACAGAAGGCAGGTGACCGGATGTAGCAAGTCAGATAAAGCATCAGTACCAAGCCCATACCAGGGTGCGGGAAGGCATGTGAGACATGCTCAATGTCCCCCCAGCCTGAGGGACCAGTCACAAAGGCCTGGTTGTCCAGTCTGTTGATGTGCTGACAGGGCAGATTCCCCATGGGGCAAGAGAGTGGCTCGGCCTCCATAATGGTCATTCCTGAAAGGCAGGGAGCTTCTCTAGTGTCCTTTCATTTTTGGCCTCACTCATGCTGGCCACCTTCTCCTGGGTCCCAGCCTCACCAGGTCTCAGAGCCCCTCCACAAGCAATGGGGAGGGCTTGGGGTAGCGGAACAACACATTTCCTCTACACTCTTAGGTGAAGCCTGTGGGGGCCTGTGAATTAAATTGACAACGGACAGATTAACAGGATAAAAGACATATAAATATATTCATTTTTACTTTTACATGCGTTGGGCATTTGGGAAAGATGTGAATATGAAAAGGATGGTGAGATTTGAGAGCTTCTACACCAGTCATTTTCATGATGGAAAGGGAAGCAGAGAAATACTGCTTACAGGAGAACAAACAACTTTTAGGAAAGATAAATGGGTCCCTAGGAGACCAGATGGGAGCCATGAAAGCTTGTGACAAAGTTTGTAAGGGTGTGTGTGCCAACTTCTCATCACTCTTGGGGTAAGAGTCCCTCTTCCCTGGTTGGGAACTCCCAGGGAGGGGATTTACGCCCATGAAGTTCTTTTCTATGGAGGACCTGCTTGTAGGCAGATACGGATCATTCAGAGAAAGCCTTCTCCTGCATTTGTTGATTTCTAAATATCTTCAGTTCAGAAGCATCCTTCTGCCTGAGAGGCACATTCCCGTCTCCTGTTCAGGAAACTGGGTCTCTCCAAACAGTGCTGTGCAGGCATCTGTGACTCCAGTGGTCGGATGGCCCCAGCTGTGCTGGGAAACCGCAGGACCACTCAGCAAGGAGCACGTGTGGTTTCTGGCCCTGGTGTCGCCACTGTGTGACACCATCCTGAAATGGCAGCCGCTTCTGGTACACGTGTCAGAAAGCCAGCATTTCCAGAGAGGTTGCCTTTCCTCCGGGGTTAGTGGATGGTAGATATATCTTGAGGCGAGTGCCTCCATGAACTGAAAACATATGTTTAAGAGATTCACAGGCTGCCCACTAGTAGTGTGTGTGTGTGTGTGCGTGTTAGTCGCTCAGCTGTGTCTGACTCTTTGTGACCCCATGGAGTGTAGCCCTCCAGGCTCTTCTATCCATGGGATTCTCCAGGCAAGAATACTGGAGTGGGTTGCCATGCCATCTCCTCCAGGAGATCTTCCCAACCCCGGGATAGAACCCGGGTCTCCCTCACTGCAGTCAGAATCTTTACCATCTGAGCCAGCAGGGAAGCCCCAATCACAAGTTGTAGATGCTCCCAAGATTCACTGATACATTTTCTGTTCTTATGACCAACCTAGGCAGCATATTCAAAAGCAGAGACATTACTTTGCCAACAAAGGTCCGTCTAGTCAAGGCTATGGTTTTTCCAGTGGTCATGTATGGATGTGAGAGTTGGACTGTGAAGAAAGCTGAGCGCTGAAGAATTGATCCTTTTGAACTGTGGTGTTGGAGAAGACTCTTGAGAGCACCTTGGACTATAAGGAGCTCCAACCAGTCCATTCTGAAGGAGATCAGTCCTGGCTATTCATTGGAAGGACTGATGTTAAAGCTGAAACTCCAATACTTTGGCCACCTGATGCAAAGAGCTGACTCATTGGAAAAGACCCTGATGCTGGGAAAGATTGAGGGCAGGAGGAGAAGGGGACGACAAAGGATGAGATGGTTGGATGGCGTCACCGGCTCGATGGACATGGATTTGGATGGACTCCAGGAGTTGGTGATGGAAGGGAGGCCTGGTGTGATGCGGTTCATGGGGTCGCAAAGAGTCGGACACGACTGAGTGACTGAACTGAACTGAACTGAAGCTCCAGGAAGTAGTGTTTTTTTCTCATCTGGTTTTAGCTACACTTTAAATTTTGTAAACTAAATCCAGGGCTATGCACAGAATTCAAAACCAAGAACACACGGATTCTCTCTCATATTCAGCGTGCCTGGCTTCTGTGAACTGCTTTACCACAGTCAACACCACAGCTGTAGGTCTTTCCCTATTGTGAGGTACTTGCTTACGCGTCTGTCTACTCACCTGTAGCCGGAACCTGACGCAGTGCAGTGCCTCACTCCTGGTGAGCGCTCAGTCGCTATTTCTTGAAAGAATGAATGCTTCACAGGCCATTAGATGATGGTGTAATCAAATCACATTCAAAGAACTCACTTTGGGGGGTGGATTCTGTGTTTCAAAGTACAGAGTTGGAAGGGAGTTGACATCCGTCACTTCAGGGAATTGCAAAAGAAGGGGTGCAGACTGAACTTGGGGTGCTGTGCAGAGCAGGAAATATCCAGGAGGAAAGGGGGCAAGCCCAACCACTGACCTGGGTGATAGTGGCCAAGGCTACTTTGTATGTGCTTTTAAACTATTGCCTCAGTTATTTTATTTTATTAATGTATTTCCGGGCTCTCCTTGCTTTGCGCAGGCTTCTCGTTGCGGCGGCATCTCTTGTCACGGGGCAGGCTCAGCAATCACAGCACGTGGTTTTCTTGCCCCAGGTCATGTAGAATCTTCCCGGACCAGGCACTGAACCAGGGTCCCCTGCGTTGGCAGGGCAGATGCGTAACCGCTGACCACCAGGGAAGTCCCACTTTGTACTTTTCTACAGATTGGCTCTTTTCACAAAGAGCATGCACTTCTTCTATGAATTTTTTTTTTTTCCTTCAAAGAAAACAGACAGTCCAGTCAGCTGCTTTAATGCAAAGAGCAAGCGTCCACGCTGTTTCCCTGAGCAAACCTAGGTGTTTCCCCACTGTTCCGGAAAGGATGAATTGACCTCAGTGCCTCCTGGTCCCCCGGTTGCTAGGACTGTGTTCCAGCAGATGTACTGTCCAACGATCATGAGATGGAACGTGGATGCCCACGAGGCCTTGGGTGCCAGCATACGGCTGAATGGTGCCTGACTAAATAGCACGGTGATTCCAGGAACCCTGAGGCTCCCTGAGGGCTTATGTCTGGTGGGGAAACCAGAGTCTGGAAGGAATCTTGTTCCTTGTAGATTTCATGCTCATGTCAAGTCCTGGTTTCCCCTGGAGGACAAAGAGGAGTTTGCAGAGAAGAAAGAGGAGGTTGTTTAACCAGGAAGGGCCTCTGAAAATTAGGCTCCTATACAGTCAGCGTTAATATGCTGCTTTTCAAACACATAAAGAGGGATTGAATTGCAAGAGTGTCTGTGATAAAGGGTGCATTTGTGGAGTGATAGCCTGATTGGTGGCCCTGCCTTTTGAATGGCTGACGAGGTCTAATTGGCATATAATGCCCTATAAATTTATTATCACGCCTCGCCTCTCATTGGTGGACCTTCTACTGCTAACCACCAAGAAATTACCAATTTTCAGGAGTTAGTCACTCAAGTCGCACTATAACTGGATTTAACAAAAAAAAAAAAAATCCACGCTGCTCATGTTGTAAATCAGGCTTCTGCCTCACCCCACAGCACTCCTGCTGCAGATGAGTCACTTGGGTCGGGGAGTTTGGGGCCAGTGGGTTACAGGGAACAGTCCAGATTTACCAGGAAACCCCGCTGCCCCCCACTTCTCCGCTCAGCCGTTGTCCGCCCCAGGGCAGCCCCAGCTAGTCAGGCCACCGCTGGGCGAGCTGGAAATTGCAGTGTTGTGGTCATTCTCATCCAGCACTTTGATGTTCTCAAGGATCCATTCAACCCCCAGGCACATCACGCGAGGAGAACACATCCACCCTCTTATTTCGGGAGCATGATAGAAATATTCAGGAGTAGACATAATTATTTAAATTACGTCTCTCTGGTGTTTGAGACACACACTCAAGAGTCACAAATTAGAAAATAATATTCACATGTGTCTTCTAATGGGTAACAGACTAGAGGCATTTTATCTTTTAAAATAATTTCCAAATGTGCCCTGGAGAGACTTGGGAGGGCTGGGGAGGTGGTATAGAATTGAAGACATGGCTTTGCCAGGAGACCCAGGGGCCCCGTTTGGGCCAAGACCCTGGACGGTGCTGAGCAGCCAGCATTTCTGCAGCGCACCTTCCAGTGTTCAGATCTGTGTTATTTCCATCACTTTATTCTACTGGAAACTGGCGGAGGTGAGGCTACACATTTTCTGACCACCTTGCAAACTCAATCCTCACTTGTTAGTATATGTAGTGAAAGTCACTCAGTCGTGTCTGACTCTTTGAGACCCCATGGACTTAGTCCATGAAGTTCTCCAGGCCAGAATACTGGAGTGGGTAACCTTTCCTTTCTCCAGGGGATCTTCCCCACCCAGGGATCGAACCCAGGTCTCCCATATTGAAGGCAGATTTTTTACCAACTGAGCTACCAGGGAAGCCCATAGTGTATGCATGAACCCACTTTTATTTATTTTTGGCTGTGCTAGGTCTTCGTTGCAGCTCAGGCTTTTCTCTAGTTGCGTGGAGCTAGGGCTACTCTCTGGAGAAGGCAATGGCACCCCACTCCAGTACTCTTGCCTGGAAAATCCCATGGACAGAGGAGCCTGGTAGGCTGCAGTCCATGAGGTCGCCAAGAGTTGGACAGAACTGAGCGACTTCCCTTTCGTTTTTCACTTTCATGAATTGGAGAAGGAAATGGCAGCACACTCCAGTGCTCTTGCCTGGAGAATCCCAGGGACGGCAGAGCCTGGTGGGCTGCCGTCTTTGGGGTCGCGCAGAGTCAGACACGACTGAAGCGACTTGGCAGCAGCAGCAGGGCTACTCTCATTGCGGTGGCTTCTCTTGTTATAAAGCACAGACCCTAGGGTGCTCAGACTTCAGTAACTGCGGCTCCCAGGCTCTAGAGCACAGGTTCAACAGATGTGGTGCACAGGCTGAGCTGCTTTAAGGCATGTGGGATCTTCCCTGGTCAGGGATAGAACTTGTGTCTTCCCCATTGGCAGGCAGGTTCTCTACCACTGAGCCACCAGAAAAGTCCTCCCACTTTTAAAAAAGATACATATATATATTTCTGTGGCTGTGTCTGGCCTCACTTGCAGCACGTGGCATCTTCACTGCAGCACACAGACTCTAGTTGTGGCTCACGGGCTCCCGAGTGCGTGGGCTTCAGTAGTAGTTCACGGGCTCAGTTTCTCCTCGGCACGTAGGGTTCCACGACCAGGGATCGCAGCTGGGTCCCCTGCATTGCAAAGCTGATTCTCAGCCACTGGACCACCAGGCAAGTGCCCATCAACCCACTTTTTCTTCCCTGCATCCTGTCTCTTCAGCCATGCTTTCTACACACACACGCGTTTGTGTGTCTGCTCATTTTTATGTTCCATCTATTTCTGAAACTAACCTGTGCCTCTCCGTCTGCCCAGGAGTGTCAGGGGCAGGCAAAGGGAGATGAAGACAGAGGCTGGCCCCAGCCCCCAGGGTACCGTGTCCTCGTTCAAACAGAGAGATGTTGTGTTCCTCTAACTCAGAAGGCCCTGCCAGTGCCTTTTTCGTAATAAAATTTGGTTTTCATCAACTATTGTTTTGAGATTCTGATTTCTTCTACTCTGGAAAACAGTGGGGCATTTCCCTGTAGAACTGGGACTTGCCTGGCGGTCCAGCTTATTCTGCAGGGGCCTCGGATTCAATCCCTGGGTCGGCAGTATCTCCTGGAGAAGGAGATGACAACCCACTCCAGTATTCTTGCCTGGAGAATTCCATGGACAGAGGAGCCTGGTGGGCTATCGCCCATGGGGTCAAAAAGATCGGACGTGACTGAGCAACGAACCACCGCCACTGCATGTGAGTCTACAGTTGTCTCAAATTCTAAGTTACAAAAGCAAAGCAAAATGAATGGTGACTTCTCTGAAAAGGAATCGGGAATCCTTACGGAAATGTCTCACACCAGACCTGAGAAAGTAAGATGGACCTAGAAGACCCTGCTGTGCCAAGAAGCAGGAGACCCACAGGGACAAAGGCTGACATGTCACACGGACAGTGGGCTGCACGCACGGCTCCCGCTGGCCAAGCCCAGGGCAATTCAGGAATCCAAAAGCTGAATGTCAATGGTAGTTTATATGACACACTTTGTTTTTTAAAGTCTAAGGGTCTACAGTGATACTCCAGAAAGGTGGGCAGGGGCAGGGGGATACCTCTTCTTTACAGAAAATGCCAGTTAATTAACAGAAAGAATGAGAGAATGGGAGAAGGCTCTGTCTTGCACCTTGAGAAGGTAATCACTGATCAGGGATCACCAAGTGATGCCACGCACCTGGGGTAAGATCCAGAGGAACAGGAGACTCACCAGCTCGAGGTATCTGCCTCCAGATCACTTGCTGGTTGTCAGGGGAAGAAGGTTCCAGACAGAGGACAGCACTGGGCGCCCCACTTCAGCCCTGTGCTCAGGCATCAGGGACCAGCCCCCCGCTGCACCCCCTGATTGATGGGGGTGTGCCTCGCTCCTGTGTAGTGTTCTCGAGAGAAATATGTGACCTGAAGAATCAGACAAAACAGGGTGGGGGCCTTCCACAGTAGACATAGCTTGGAGTACTTGAAGCAGTCAATGTAATAAAAGACCCAAGTGTGGGGACAGAGTTTGCAGGGGACTGTTGTCCAATTAGAGATGGAAGAAATGGGGTGACCAAGAGCATCACCTCTTCATTGACTGACTTAGGAACTGGAAGAAAAATTCAACTCTAGAGAACATTTGGGGATCGTTTTAAAGTGAAAGCGTTAGTCATTCAGTCGTGTCCCACTCTTTGTGACCCCACGGACTGTAGCCTGCCAGGCTCTTCAGTCCATGGAATTCTCCAGGCAAGAATGCTGAAGTGGTTGCCATGCCCTCCTTCAGGGCATTTTCCTGACCCAGAAATAGAACCTGAGTCTCCTGCATTGCAGGCAGATTCTTTACCATCTGAGCCACAGGAAAACCATATATGGACCACACTGATTAGTATCACTAATAATATTATATTAATTTTAAGTTCCTGGGATTTAATAATATGAGCCATCAAAACACAGGCCCGAAACATCAAAGACTCACACAGCGGTGTCCACGTGAGGGAATAACAGAACACTCAGATTCTGGATTTTATCTTTAATTGTGACAAAATTCATATAACATAAAATTGACTATTTTAATCAACATTAAGTGTACAGTTCAGTGGCAGTAAGTACATTCACATTGTCATGCAGCCATCATCACCATTCTTTCCAAAACTTTTTCATCTTCCCAAACCAAAACTCTGTCCTCATGAAACACCAAATCCCACCCCTTCTCCCCCAGCCCTTGACAGGCACCCTTCTATCTTCTGTCTCTATGAATGTGGCTGCTCTCGGGACCTCATGTAAGAGGAATCATACAGTATCTGTTTGTGACTGGTTTATTTCACTTAGCCTCATGTCCTCAAGGTTCATAAATCTTGCAGTCTATATCAGAATCCCCTTCGTTTTCAAGGCTACATGATATTCCACTGCATAGACACACTACATTTTGTTCCTCTGTCAATGATGTTTTCAGTTGCACCTTTTGGCTATTGTGAGTAATGCTGCTATAAACACAGGGCTACAAATATCCCTTCAAGAACCTTCTTTCAACACTTCTGGCTATAAACCCAGAATTGGAATTGATGGTTGTTGTTGTTGTTCAGTCGCTAAGTTGTGTCTGACTTTTCTCAACCCTGTGGACTGCAAAATGCCAGGCTCCTCTGTCCTCCACTGTCTCCCAGATTTTGCTCAATCCCATGTCCATTGAGTTGGTGATGCTACCTAACCATCTCATTCTCTGTTGTCCCCTTCTCCTGCCCTCAATCTTTCCCAGCACCAAGGTCTTTTCCAATGAGTTTTCTCTTTGAATAAGGTGGCCAAAGTATTGCAGTTTCAGCTTCAGCATTAGTCCTTCCAATGAATATTCAGAACTGATCTCCTTTAGGATGGACTGGTTGGATCTCCTTGCAGTCCATGGGACTCTCAAGGGTCTTCTCCAACACCACAGCTCAAAAGCATCAATTCTTCGGCGCTCAGCTTTCTTTATAGTCCAACTCTCACATCCCTACATGACCACTGGAAAAACCATAGTTCTGACTGGATGTACCTTTGTCGGCACAGTAATGTCTCTGCTTTTTAATATGCTGTCTAGGTTGGTCATAACTTTCCTTCCAAGGAGCAAGTGTCTTTTAATTTCATGGCTGCAGTTACCGTCCATAGTGATTTTTGAGCCCAAGGAAAGAAAATCTGTCACTGCTTCCACGTTTACCCTTTCTATTTGCCATGAAGTGGTGGATCTGGATGCCGCGTCTTATGTTTTCTGTGTGTTGAGTTTTAAGCCAGGTTTTCACTCTTCTTTTTTACCCTCATCAAGAAGCTCTTTAGTTCCTCTTCACTTTCTGCCGTTAGAGTGGTACCATCTGCACATCACATCGGGGGTGTAGCTCAGTGGTAGAGTGCATACTTAGCATCCATGAGGCCCCCAGTTCAATCCCTGGCATCTCCACTTGGAAGTGTTTCTTTAGTGGGTCTTCCCTCATAGCTCAGTTAGTAAAGAGTCTGCCTGAAATGCAGGAGACCCCAGTTCAATCCCTGAGTCAGGAAGATACTCTGAGAGAGAAAATGGCAACCCACTCCAGTATTCTTGCCTGGAGAATCCCATGGACAGAGGAGCCTGACAGGCTACAGTCAGTCCACAGGGTCCCAAGAGTCGGACATGACTTAGCAATGAAACTGCCACCACCATCTGCATATCTGAGGTTGTTGATCTTTCTCCTGGCAATCTTGATTCCAGCTTGTGATTAATCTAGCCCAGCATTTTGTATGATGTACTCTGCATAGAAGTTAAATAAGCAGAATGGCAGTGTACAGCCTTGTCATACTCCTTTCCCAGTTTTGAACCAGTCTTGTTCTATGTCTTTTCTAACAGTTGCTTCTTTAGCCACATACTGGACCCTGCAGTAATTCTTTTTAATTTTTTAAGGATCCTCCATACGATTTTCCCAGAGTCTGGATTTTTGACACATTTAAACTAAGAGTGTTGACTGTCTTGATGAAATCCTTTTTTCTTTTTTTCTAAAAGGCTTTTTTAAAAGTCTCTCAAACATCGTAATGCAGAAGGACAGATTGGAAGAGCATGGTCTTGGGAGCAGACTTGCCCTGGTCCCCCAGCTGCCTCAGCGAGTGGTCCTGCCCTGGACAAAACCATCCACAGGAAGGGATTGGGCAGATGGGGTTTCCCAGCTAAGTCAGGTTTTAAAATGTTCTGGGGTGATAGATGTGGAGTAGTGGCTGGTTCTTCACTTGACCAAGTTAGGAAATTACATAAATCATTTACCATCACAGTGATTCTGTGAAAGTACACATTAGCGTCCAAAGGGCAGAAAGAATGTAGCATCATAAAACTGCCTTAAAAATTTTAAAAATCTAGCTTTATGGAAACCTCACTACAGTGAATTGGTGATAGCGTTGCCACCAGCAATCCTTGAAAGCATCTGGCCCATCCCAGGCCAGCTAGAGAATTGATGGGGCTCAGTGCAGAATGAAACTGTGGGGTCCCTGTCCAGCAATTATCACGAATCTCAAGGCAGCAACCACAGACCATTAAACTAAGCACAGGCCCCTTCTGAGCTCAAGGTCCACCTGAGGGCTTACACCCACATGGAGCCAGCCCTGGGCGAGTGAACCCCTGAGGTCTTCTTTATGCCAGTGTTCCAAGATTCCCTCTCCAGGAAAAAGCTGAGCAGATAGAATCCCGTGTCACCAATGTTTTAATGTCTTAATATCAAAGACAGTGCCACTGGGCAAGTTTAATTCCATGTCAATTGTGAAAAATAAAACATCTGCTCTGTTTCTGCATCCTGATCCATTAGATAGAGGTTTGGTGATTTTAAGGAAAGGATTTGTCTTGTTTAATAATAATGCTTTCCTTACTCTAGAGAATTCACAAATTCACATCACTTCTGATGCATCATTCTTATGATCAGCTCCACCCCATCACAACCAAATTTAGAAGAAGAAAAAAAAATACTACCTAATGGATGTGTAGATTGGGGCCTGATGTTTTCTGAACATTTAAGATTAGTTGAGAATGAAAAACCAGCATTATTCATTTGTTGGATCTTCTCTAAGAGGGGTATCTAGTCTTTAATAAAATTTCACTTGTCGTTACACTGGCGTGGAATTCATCTTGCCTGGTGTGAGTAGCTGCTGGCAGACCATCCCCACTGTAAGGAGTGTGAGTGTGGATCAAGCTGCCACCCAATCACATTAGTATCTTTCAGCATGTTTCTATGTTTTCATAGTTTGAGAGAAAAATAACATGCACGTATGTTTTAAACGCCTCCATCCATTTGCAGACTTTCTGGAATGCTTTTCCTCTTTTAAAATCTGTTTTGTTATTGTTATTATTGTTTTGTTTTTTCCGCATTGAGGAACCACGTGACTCTTCTTCCAGTCCCCTTCTCCACCCACCCCCTCAGAAAAAAACTAAAAGGAAAATGAAGATTCTTTGCTGTTCAGAATCATTTGTCTTATGTCTTAAAAAAGTAATAATATTACCAAGAACTGTAGTTCTTAAAACCACTTGGCAGTTCTTACTAGAAACCTACTCAGACCTCTCCCTCACTTTGGGTTGGCACTCAGTAACCTTCGACCTCTGTCTCTCTGCTTAATGACCACTTAGCCAGCAGTCACCAGGTCACACTTGGCCCTCTGCCTCTCTCCATTCTGTCCCTCAATTTCTCCTTTAAGAGCCGAAGAGCTCTGGCTCCCTGGTGTTTAAGGGGCACTGGCGCACTCCCAGCAAAGGCTTATATCCATTTTACAGTATTCCGAGCGGAGGAAAAGGGCCATTTCTCTTCCCTTATCTGTTTATGATGTGATATGTTCCAAAGCCAGTCCCATCAGCCATGTTATGGTGAACTTAATTCGCTGTGATGGGGGTCCAGGCACCAGGGCTGATGCGAGTACCACCGCCGTGCGTCCCGTTTCATGCCACATTACACGGAATCTCGGACCGCCTCACTTGACTGGCTCGGGCTTCCTCGCGCTTGGCACAGACTTATCGGGATTTATGCTTTTGAACGGTTGTCCGCATTTTTCCTAATGTGGGACTACAGAAACATCCGGGGCGTGTGTGGCTTCTGCAGCTCAGCTAGGGTGACTGTGTGAAAACACACACTCAGTTTGCAAATTAACTCACAAACTTAATTTGTCAGACTAGCTTTGTGCAGAATAACAGAGGTGTCTGTACTAAAATCCCAGCGAGATGAAATATGCCTGTGAGTGGAAATGACAAGGAGAAGCACAGAGACGAGAAAAGAGTTTGAGTGAGTGGAGGAGGGCTGATACGGCGAGGTCTCCTTCCCACTCCTCATGTTTTGTGGCCTTATTTGTCCATGGGTTAGAAAAGAGGGGGGCAGGTTTAAAACATAAAAAATACTTTGAATAAAAATACTGAGAACTTAAAAATTTGAAAAAATGTTGAAAACATGTCATGTGCTTCTGGAACGAATCTGACGTTTGGCCTTTTTCTGCTAGGATCACGTGCTTCCAAAAGTGATTGTTATAAGAGTTAGACTTTCTCTAAATTGCTGTCAGCCTCCCCATTCTGCCTCCTCACGTCTCCACCTGCCCCCTGAACCTGGCCTCTGGGCACCTCACTAACTCCCCCAGCTCTGTCCATTGCATCTGGAAGACAGCCCCCACCCCGCCCCACCTACCTTTTCTAACCTGGTGGCCTCCTGAATGATCAGTGACAGGTTTGAGACAGGTGGGCTACGATTGCAGGAACCAGCAGGTAAACACAGGCTGTTTTCTTTCCTTCTGGGATGAATTTTTCCCATGAATGGAGCCTGAGAAAGCAGTGCAGGTCACTCGCAGCAGGCCAGCGGGTAAGACCCTCGGTGGTCTGCCCGGGGAAGGGCTCAGTGACTCCCCTCTTCGGGTCCAGGTCTGGTAGCAGCGGGGCAGCATCTGTATGTTGGAGAGGCCCGGCAGCTGCATCCTGGCCATGTCTCTGGGCATCACCGAGCTGGTTGAGAGCTGTGAGTGGGTGGCCGCCCTGGGTGCCACTTGATGTACAGATGGATTTGTCCAAACGGAAAGCTCAGGGGAGGCGTTCCTTTGTGTAGATCCGATGAGAGGGGAGATGTCTGGGGCGACGTCGCGGCGCTCACCCAGTCCCCAGGCAACAGCGAGGACCTGCCATCCATCATTTACCCCCAGAGCAGACACCCCTGGGGGCCTTAAACCTCCTCTCCGGGAGGAAATCGGGATCCCCAAGAGGCCGGGTCTCTTCTTCCCTGAGAGCAACAATGCATCGCAGACTCCTGACAAGTTGTGGAGTTGAGCCAGTGTTCATTCATGAATTCACCTAATACCTTCTCTCTCCCAGGCCGGCGCAAGCCAGTCACCCAGCCTGACTGCTCCTTTATTCCTGCTTGGAGGTTCTGAAGCAGGTTGTCTCCAAGGTTTAGAGGGATGATGTTGTATTTGCACCCCTGCTTGGATCCTGGGATGTTTTCCCACTCAGCCTGGTCGAGTTCCAAACAGGCAGGGGCTGGGAGGCTCCCGGTGCTCGTGACCGCAAAGCTGCGAGGGCCCCGGGCCTCCACCTGGACCTCAGCCTGAGATGTGGGGGGAGATGGGCGCACGGACTCACGCCTTCCAGGACGACGCAGGGCTGAGCCCGCGTGTCCTGGGCCTACCCCTGGACAAGGATGGCACTCCTGGGCTTCCCCAGGCCGGCCCCTGGCCCCACACCCACCCACTCCCAGCACCTGCCTCCTGGCGCACTTGACTGTAATAAGCCTAATACAGTTGACTTTATTTAATTAATAATGATCCTCTTCTGTTCCTCTGAGCTCATAAAGCACCCCGCAGGTTGGCAAAAACACTCATAATATCGATCCAGAGTCAGGCAGGATATTTATTTTGTCTTTGCCCCGTGAGCATAAATCCTTGTCCGTCCCCTCCTGCTCTCCTCTGCGTGTGGAATTTACAGTGGCCAGTTTCTTAAAAGCTTTCGGTAATTAAGGAATAAACAGCCATCGGTCTTTGTTGGTCCTCCTCCTCCTCCTCCTCCTCCGTCCTGAGCCCGGGCCCCCTTGGCAACGCGGCCAGGGGAGAAGGCATGCGTGCGGGGCTCGCAGCGGGCCGGGGTCTCCCCCTGCCGAGAGAGGAAGCCCCTCTGTTTTCCTAACATATTGTTCCAGCCCCCTCTACCACGCCTCCCCTCCCAGTTCCTGTTTTGCTTGAGGCCAAAAGACACTTGGGAAATTCCTTGCTGCTAGCTAGCGCTCTTCCTGGCCTCTTGGGTCACCGTGAAAGCTGTGCGGGTCTCCTCCAATTTCCCCTCGTCCTCCCTAAGGACATTCCTCCACTCCAATATACTTGGCTACGGAAATCTCCTTTAAAATCACCATTGAAAAAAATCCTTCCCCACCCCGTGAGCGGGGGGAAAGCAAACAGATGTTTCTGAAAGGAGCAGGGTGACGAGCACTCAGGAAGTTCTTGGCCCTTTAGCATTTGGGACGTGAGTTTCCCATAAAAATGAACGCATGAGACTTGACTGCGTGGGCTTTTGGGAAAGGCTGTTCATCACCCCCCAACCCCGATGTCTTATCCAGAGAAAGCCGCGTTTGTGGAGACAGGAAGGCCGAGGCCAGAATCACCGCAGGACCACTCCTGACATCCTCCCAGAATATCATCCGTCCTGCCTCAACGACAGGCAAGGACCTGGGGGCATCCGGTCACGGCTCCCGTGTCTGCCCCTGGTGACCACACAACGGAGCTGAAAGCCAGTCAGAAGCGTCGTGGTTATTTACTAAAGCGCTGTTTTCTGGGAATCCAACCCATTAACCTCGTCACCCCCTTGGCAGCCCGCTGGACCATCCCTGCCAGACCCCGGATGCAGCTGGTGGCAATGGAGTGGGTCTGCATCCCCCCAGCCACCCAGCGCACGAGGGACCCACCGCAGCAAGAAGGGTTTCTTTAAAGAGGGTGGCCCAGATCCGGTCCGGGCGCCTCTCACTCAGCCCCGAGGTTCCCCGAGGGTCTTTGAGACCCGCCCTGCCCTTTGCTGCTTGCCGACAGGCGTTTGTGCTGCTCAGGTGACGTCATTGCACCCACAGCGACAGGTCCCCCGGGGACCCGGCTTCTGTCCTGAGTGCTGGCATCTGCATTGGCTTCCATTCGCACAGCCCCTCCACCGCCACCCCATGCCCACCCCTCCCTGCCAAACACACATACATGCACTGGTGATTTCCTTTCTCTTCATTCCCAAATAATTTTTGGTAAGGAAAAAAAAAAAAGGGAAAACAGCCGGATTGTCTGCATCCATGCTCAGTCGCTTCAGTCATGTCTGACTCTGCGAGCCCATGGACTATAGCCCCCCAGGCTCCTCTGACCATAGTATTCTCCAGGCAAGAATACTGGAGCGGGTTGCCATGCTCTCCTTCAGGGGATCTTCCCGAGCCAGACAGGTTGTCGAGATCAGCGCTTTTCCTCTACAAAGATGAACACGTTCTAGACCCAGTGATAAAGATGTTCTTGATCACCACTAAGCACTTGGCCTAGGAGATGTGTCTGGAGGGGCTGGACTTCTACTGAGTAATTTAAAAACCTGTCTGTGGCTTGTGCTGCCCTCCACCCTGGGTGGTACAGCTCAAGATTCTGCAAAGTAACTCACACCTAACCCTCCACCAGGTGCTGAGATGGCTGAAGAGAGCAGGCAGGCAGGGTGCTGGGGACAGAGCTGGAATCCCACAACCCAGGAGATGCCCTTCTAGACAGGGTCAAGTGTCCTTACCTGGGAGGCAGCAGAGCCCAGAGGAAGAGCTCAGGCTGTGAGCACCAGGGGCAGCCACTTAGCCATCACAGGTCAGGGACCCAGCAAGACTTTCTTCACCTTGTAAAGCGACGAAAGTCAGCTTCTCTGGTGGCTCAGGGATGAAGAGTCTGCCTGCCAATGCAGGAGATGTGGATTCCATCCCTGGGTTGGGAAGATCCCACGTGCTGTGGAGCAACCCAGCCTGGGTGCCCCAACTACTGAGCCGGTGCTCTGGAGCGTGGAAGCTGTGACTAGAGAGTAGCCTCTGCTTGTTGAAACTAGATGAAAGTGCACACAGCAATGAAGACCCAGCACAGCCAAAAATAAGTAAAATAAAATGAGGGGAACGGTGGCAGGACCTACCCACCAGGTCATCAGGGTAAAACTGCATAATTGCCCAGCCCGACAGCTAACACGCCAGCAGTATCTAGTAAACATCAGCTCTGATGCTGCTGGGGATTTTCCTGGTGTACAGAGCAGAGTCCAGCTATTTAACAGTGACCTGTCTGTGGATCGATCACCAGAAGCCCGTTGCTTGGCCCAGGCCTGAATTAGGAAATAAAGGTCAAGAAAGGATGAGGAAGGCCAAGGTTTACTGTAAAACAGAAGCAGAGATTGACACATACCCGTGCGCGCTCCATCACTTCAGTCGTGTCCAACTCTTTGCAACCCTGTGGACGGTAGCCCGCCAGGCTCCTCTGTCCTTGGGATTCTCCAGACAAGAATACTGGGGTGGATTGCCACGCCCTTCTCCAGAGGATCTTCCTGACCCAGGCATCAAACCCGCGTCTCCTGCCTGGCAGGCGGATTCTTTACCACTAAGCCAGTTGGGAAGCCCGTGTATATACCAGCTATATACACATATACCGTAACTATACTATGCTGTGCATACTGTACACAGCCCTTGTATATAGTAGCATATACACACTACTGTATATAAAATCGACAACCAATACGGACCTTCTGTATAGCACAGGAAACTCTACTCCGCACTGTAACAGCCTATATGGGATGAGAATCTACAAGAGTGGATGTATGTGTATGTGTAACCGATACACTTTGCTGCACACCTAAACTAACACAACATTGTAAATCAACTATACTCCAGTCACATTTGTTTTAAAAAAAGAAGGAAGAAAGAAAAAACTACACACACACAAAAACCCCAGCGAACGCTGTTGAGGACAAAATGCTAGTCACGTCACACGCGCGGCAGCGCTTCCGCTCCCTGGGGTAAGGCGGCCCCGGCCCCCGTCCGGTGGCTGAACTGCTGTGACAGCCACCCTTCCCTGACGCCCCTTCGGTTACGTGAGGGCAGGTGAGCCCTCGCCGTGGGCGCTGTCCCTGTCGTCAGTGTGATCACGGACACTGCCGTTGCCTGGCTGGTCTTGCCCAGGTGCCACCCTTGGCTTCTGGATGCCTGCAGACCTCGCCTGGCTCTCCAATGACCCTGTGTGCCCCCAGAGCTGAGCTCTGCAGTGGCCTTCTGGCATCCAGCCCAGCAGCCTTCGCCCCTGTGGAACCGGCCCCAGGGACCCATGGGGCACCCAGCCCGGCCCACACATGGGTCACTGCTGCAGAGATTGGAGGAAAGCGCTCCTTCCCCGCAGCCCTGACCTCACACATTTTCTTCTGCAAAACACAAAGGGTCATGTCTTGTCTCTGATCTCCCCTGTCATCATCTTCTCTTGACTCTAACCTTGATTCTGTCGTGGTCTGAGTTGGCCATCCTTGCCATGTGGGCGTCACCTGGTGTATTTTATAGGCCCCAGGAGTTACACTCACACCACCATGGACAGGAGGGGACCAGAGCCAGCGCTCGTCCACGCTCAGGCCCGCGTGGGCTAGAAAGCCCTCCTGCCCATCCCATCAAGTCCCCACCAACCTGAGGGCTTCCTCCTCCGCAGGCCAGTCTTGACGGCCCGTGTCTGGGAAGCTCTTCCCAGCTCCCCAGCCAGGGCCACTCCATGCGCCCTGTCAAACCTGGATGGTGCGGGCTTCCCCAGCCCTTTACGTCTGGCTGCCCCAGCTCACAAAAGGAAAAGCCACGTCCATCAGTTACAGAATCCACCGGTTCCCCCACTGGCTGAAGCCTGGTGCAGAAATGCCCGGTCTCATTTGTCCTGAAGGCTTTCCTTAATGTCCTGACTTCCCCACGTAGGGCCACACCTCCGCTGCCACACACACATGGCATCCAGTTTCTGACATGTAGTGGAAGTGAAAGCCGCTCAGTCGTGTCCGACTCTTTGCGACCCCAGGGACTAAACAGTCCATGGAATTCTCCAGGCCAGAATTCTGGAGTGGGTAGCCTTTCCCTTCTCCAGGGATCGAACCCAGGTCTCCCACATTGCAGGTGGATTCTTTACCAGCTGAGCCACAAGGGAAGCCCAAGAATACTGGAGTGGGTAGCCTATCCCGTCTCCAGGGGATCTTCCCAACCCAGGAATGGAACGAGGGTCTCCTGCATTGCAGGCAGATTCTTTACCAACTGAGCTATCAGAGACACATAGGTCACTCGTAAAAACGTGGCGGGTGCTCCGGGGTCAGGCATCGTCAACAAAGCCAGGTACTGTCGTCACCATGATCACCATCGCCTTCAGCACCGTCTCAGGAAGCACGCACCCACATCTGGGAGTCAGCACCCCCTGAACTGATGCTCACACTTGATTCTGCCCGCCAGGCCCTAAATCTGCGGGTTGCAGGTAAGGCGTGCCCCTGGGACTGCCTTTTTGGCTCCTTGGCCAAGTCTGCACCCCTCAAGGTCACGCGTGTGGCAAAGCCTCATCTGTCAGGCTGCAGGCCCAGCGGACCCCGCAGGACTCTGGACTCAGGGCCTCCGGGACCTCGGATCCTGGATTCACACACCAGGTGACTTCCGGGGCCCAGAGGGGCCCAGCAGGTCACCTGGAAAGGGCTTCCCCTTAGGCAAGAAGAAGAGGAAAACATTTATCGTTGTGCCTTCGGTTGCGTCTTGCCTTTCTCTTTGGGGGACCGGCCGGTGTCTTTCTTCTGATCAGTGGCCCGTTCTCTCATTTTCCCTGCTCCCTTGCGGTTGATTTATTTAAAGGTGTGTCAGCATGGGGCTCAAATGAGGAGCAGCCGGGCCTCTTCCTCTCTGCTGACGGCCGGCCGTGCCAATAATTCATTTTTTAGCTCATTAGCTAACGGAGGCTGTGAGCAGCGGGCCTCCAGGGGACTGGAATGAGGTGAGGTGATCTACTGCTGGCTACACTGCTCTTGAACTGGCCTTCCTTGGGGAAAATGAGAGGCTGGGCTGAGACGAGAAGCCGGGGATCCCAGAGTCACCATTGGGGTACCTGTGCTTTGGTATCGTGGTTTCTCGGGGCAGTTGGTTTTAGACAGGCTGTTCTAGGGACTTCCCTGGTGGTCCAGAGGTGAAGAATCCGCCTTGCAGTGCAGGGCACGTGGGTTCGATCCCTGGTTGGGGAGCTCAGATCCCCGTCTCCACGTGCCACGGAGCAACTAAAGCCCGCGTGCCACAGCTAGAGATCCCAGATGATACAACAAAGATACCATGAGCCGCAGCTAAGACCCAGCACAGCCAGATGAGTAAATAAATAGAATGATTTTTTTTCTGTCTTTTAAAAATTAATTCGTTTATTTTATTTGGAGGATAATCACTTTACAATATCAGGGTGGTTTTCGCCACACGTCGACACGAGTCAGCCACAGGTGCACAAAGAAAGCTCGTAAGAAAGGAGTCGCTGTCAGAGTATCTGTCCTCCACACGTTAGCTGTTGGCACAAAAGCCACACGGAGACGATGGCCATGTGGCTGCCCAGCGTCGGGCAGACCAGCTGCAGTAACAAAATACCGTGAACTGGGGGAAGTGGGGGTGGGGGAGCGTTCGATAACAGAAACCTATCTTCTGGAGCTAAGGCCAGCCTCACCCAGTTCCGGAGACTGAGAGTCCAAGGTCAGGGTGTGGGCAGGGCTGGTGGAGGCCTCCCCCTGGCCGGCAGACACCCCTGCTGGCTCTGTCCCCATGTGGCCTTAGCTCTGGGCACACCGAGAAAGCTTCCTCTTCTTATCTGAGGACCACAACCTCATTCAACCTTAATTCCTTCCTCGAAGTTCTGTCTCCAAATACCGTCACACTGGGAGGTGGGGCTTCAACACTTGGATTTGGCGGGGAGGGGAGGGCCAGATATAATTCAGCCCAGTAGCATCCAGGATGGCTTTAGATATCTCAAGGCCGTGGGCAGAGGCCCACCAGACTTGGCCCCAGAGGCCCTGACAGCTTTGGGGTGGCTTGAATTTGCTGAGCACTCATCACCCCAGTCTCTCAGGCCCACCTGCACCCAGGAGTGGGAGGCCCGCAGGTCCCCCCTGGGTTTATCAAGGCCTCTGTCCAGGGACCCCACCCCACCCTGCTGAGCATGTTGCCCAAGAGAAGCTCTTATCTACAGGCACCTTAAAGTACCCAGCGGGCGTTTCAGGCCCCACCCTCCAGCCATCAACTCCGCCGTGTCACCCAGAACACCCCCACGGTGAGCTCTCGCGTGCACGGTTGTGGCAAGAATCATGAGAGATGTTGGTCTCTTCAATCATCCCAACGCCCACAGCTGCTGTTTTGCCAGGTGAGCACGGCGGCCAGGCAGAGCATCATCCAAACACGAGACTTCGAATCCCAAAGCCACCTTGCCTGCTGGAGATGTCACTGTGCCCATTTCACAGGTGAGGAAACAAAGGCCCTGGAAGTTACTGAAGTCGCAAAGGGCTGCAGCACAAAGGAAAAAATGAAGACCTAAACCCCAGCCTCTCCAACACCGAAGACCGCAGCCTTTTATCTCCGTGTCAGTTCTCTTTTGCCTCCCTCTGGCCACTGCAGGAAGCACATAGCATTAAGCTTTCCTCCCCGTGTGTTAGCGTGGGCAAAAATCACAGGACATGGCCTGTTGGTATTAAGTGGTGTATCAGGGCTTAGTTGTCCCACGGCATGTGGGATCTTAGTTCCCCAACCAGGAATTGAACCCGTGTCCTGGTGAGCTTCCGTCTATGGGGTCGCACAGAGTCTGACACGACTGAAGTGACTTAGCAGCAGCAGCAGCCCCTGCATTGGAAGGCAGATTCTTAACCACTGGACTATCAGGGAAGTCCCAGAGTCTTCCTCTTAAAGAAGGCTCCCCAAGGGAGTTCCCTGGTGGTCCAGTGGTTAAGACTCCACACTTCCACACAGGGGACAAGAGTTTGATCCCTGGTCAGGGAACTAATACCTCACATGCCTTGTTGCCAAAAAAATATATATCTTGAACCTAATAAAAATAAAAATGCAGCATATCAACTTAAAAAAAAGAAGACACCCTAAATGGTATGTGCGTTTAGCCCCACAAAACCTGGACCCGCCTTTGTTATGTATTGGGAACCACACTGGTTTTTAAAAGCAAAGGACAGCTTAAATGCACTCATCATTCAGATGCCTGTGAGTTCAGTGAATACAGGTGAGCCTGGGAGG
The DNA here is from genome assembly GCF_003369695.1 of Bos indicus x Bos taurus. NCBI lineage: Eukaryota > Metazoa > Chordata > Mammalia > Artiodactyla > Bovidae > Bos > Bos indicus x Bos taurus. Next base: position 115,695,346 of record NC_040078.1, read on the forward strand.
CTGCGGTGGGGAGGGTGGGACTCCCCCGGGGAGCACTCTGACCACAGGAGAGCAGCCAGAAGCTGTGGGTCTGACCTCGTTCTTTGGCTGGGGTATTCGCACATGAAAAGAAAATGGGATAATTGCAGTTAGCGCTGGAGCTCCTGTATTCCATCCTCTGGTTTACCCCTGAATGATTTGGCAATGAGTATTAAAATCAACCGGAGCAGAATAAAAGGCATCTGATTTTAATGCCAACCAAAAAAAATGAGAACTAGCTGATTGGAACTTGAAAATCTGGATGTATGCTCCCCCTCCTCCACTGTCCCTTTTCATTTAATTCACGTTTTGCTCTTTGGCGATTTATGAAATGCATCAACATATGCTTAATACATTTTAAATAAGGTTTTTAAATAACATGAAAAACACAGCCAGTCTTGGGTTTTTTGTCTTTTCTCCTCCTCTATTTTCCAAGATGTTCCCGGAGCTTTTGTGCCCGTCCTCTGGCCCAGGCGAGGGGTGGTATGCAGCCGGCCTCAGAGCTCTGGGTGCGGGTGTGAGTTCTCAGCTGCGGCCACGTGTTCCTCCTGGAAATCTCCGAATGAAAGGGTCGGGGGTCGCTCTGGGGTCACTCGTATGGACCGGGAAGTGAAGCAAAACTAATCCAGATTTACTCCTGGAAGAATTTGTTTGCCTAAGTATTTAAAAACAGATTAGGGCTAACCCGACACTGGATCACTAGGGGCAATGTAAACACGGGTAAAAGGTGTAAACAGGGTCTTTTTTTTCCCTGGAAGAAAAAAGTGTCACGGTAACGAGTTTTCTTTCTCGGGCCTGGCGGAGGCCCCAGGTGATTCCTCTGAGCGGCTTGTTAGCTGTGTACCGCTGACACCCCCGAAGGAAATGCTGAGTTTTAGGGGAGGGCAGTGGCGGGTCCCTGCATGTGTAAGTCTCCACGGGTAATCTCTGTCCCTTCTCATCCGCAGGGCTTCCGTTTCTTCTCTCATCAGCCTCAGCAGAAAGCATCTGTCGGGCCTGAGATGTCCCCCCCACCCCGCCGCCAGCGCCACCCCCACCCCAGCACCCCTGCCCCGCCTCCCTCTGTTCCCCGGACGCTCTCATTTCAAGAGCTCCTTGTGAAGTCTCACTTCAGTCTTTTGCATTTTTTCTGCCCCCCTTTCTCCCCCACCGCCAGCAGCGCTGTGATCTTGAGGATCGCTGAGTTGTTCTCAGTGGTTTTCACCCCTTATTTGAGGAGCCAGAACTGAAATCCACAGGTAGCGCCGGGAGGGCAGGAGCGGACGGCCGGGGCCCCTTCCTTCCGGCCCCTATAAGCACACCTTGCTGTCTGTTTCTCTCTTTCTTCAGCTCTTCCTCCCATCCTGCCCACCCCTGCCTTCTCCCAGCCCTTGGTCCAGTGTGTCCAGCTGCTCTCTGTCCTCTTTGGAGCTGGGGCGGGGGCGGGCTGTGACCACACCCACCCAACCAGGGTGGTGCTTTGGGGGAGGGGCAGCTGCCATTCTCAAGGCCCCTCCCCCGAGACCCCCACCCCCTCCATCCCGGATGTCCTGCCGTCTGCACCCCTGCTCAGCCTCGGGGAGCCGCCCTCCTGCCTGTAGACTAGGCCCCATCACACTTTCCCTCAGAAACCCAGCTGCTCTTTAGCAGGAAGGGCTTGGGGGGGGGGTTTTCTTGACTTTTTTATGTGCTTGAAAACTTTTTATTATTGGAGTATAATTGCTTTACCATGTTGCGTGCGTTTCTGCAGTACCGCGAAGGGAGTCAGCTACGTGTGCGCAGGTATCCCCTCCGTCTTGAGCCTTCCCCCACAACACCCCACCCCACCCCACCCATCGAGACCCCGTAGAGCTCCGAGCTGGGCTCCCTGCGCCACATGCAGCAGCTTCGCGCTCGCTGTGTCACACGTGGTACTGCGTGTGTCGGTGACACTCTCCCAGTTCGTGCCCTGCCCCCCACCCCGCCATACTCACGGGTCCATTCTCCGCATCCGCGTCTCTATTTCTGCCCTAAAAAGGAAAGAAACTGAGTCATTTTGTAGAGACCTAGATGGACCTAGAGACTGTCATACAGCGCAGAGTAAGTCAAAAAGGGAAACACAAATATCATGCATGGTGAATGCGTGAATGTGAAGGACTCGTGGACGCCCCGCACTGGGGTTTCCCCAGGTGTTGGGAGAGCAGGCAGTCAGCAGGAACATGAGCTTCGCTTGGGTCTCTTTCCCAGTCTCCCCGCTGGAGTCGCTGCTCTTTCACGTGTGTTCTGCAGCCACATTTTCTTCCCCGGGAGGGTGGAGCGTATGGACTGGAAGTTCAACACACACGCCCCTTCCTGGGCAGATGCTAAGCCCTCAAAGGTCACGTCGGGTGGGGGAGTTTGCCTGCCACCCTGCCCGGGGGATTCCAGCCAAGTGCTCTGGGATTCCGGCTCCGACCGTGGCTGCTCAAACCTGTGGCTCGGGCCTCTGGCCTGTGGCATCCACCCTGCATGGTGCAGGCCCCGGGTAGCACAGGGCGCTTCTTCTGGGGCCATGAAAAGCAAAAGAAATCAAGCCCGACCCCTGGCTCTCACACCTTAGGGAGTCAGAATCCCCTGCAGGGCTGGTGAAAATGCTTCCGTCAGGGGATTCTGGCGGGGGGGGCGGGGCTGGGATGGGGCCTGAGAATCTGCATCCCTAATGGGCCCAGGTGGTGCTCCAGGTGGGGATCACTTTGTACGCTGCTGGGCAGGCTTTCCTGGAGGCCTTCCTGGTTCTGGTGAGCACACCTGTCTCCTCCGTCCCCTCTCCCCTGGTGGCCTCCTGGGCACGCACCACACAGGCTGGTGGCGGGGCAGAGGGGTCGCCTCCGTCCTCCCCCCCCCCCGGCCCCGGGATTGTGACCGTGCCGGTCTGCTGGCTCTTGTAGGGAAGAGAAGGAACGGTGGATCCGGGCCAAGTACGAGCAGAAGCTCTTCCTGGCCCCGCTGCCCTGCATGGAGCTGTCCCTGGGCCAGCACCTGCTGCGGGCCACGGCCGACGAGGACCTGCGGACGGTCATCCTGCTGCTGGCACATGGCTCCCGGGATGAGGTGAACGAGACCTGCGGGGAGGCAGACGGCCGGACGGCGCTGCACCTGGCCTGCCGGAAGGGCAACGTGGTCCTGGCCCAGCTGCTTATCTGGGTAGGTGGCCCAGCGCCCGCCGGGGAGCCCGAGCGAGGCGGGTCCTTGTGCCGCTCCCAGGGGGAAGGCGGTGGGCACCCACCTGAAAAGTGGGAAATCTTAGGAATCGGACAGTTAGGATTGAGGTGTGGGGTGGGCCCCCTGCCTTTCAGCCCACCTGTGTGGGCTGAAAACCCACCAATTTAAAAGGAAGGAATGAACTCAGGGGGGTGTGCCCCCCCCAATGCAGGCAGAGTGCTCCACTCTGCACAGCACTTGCTGCAATTTATGCCAAGTTCATCTTTGCAGTGATCCCCTCGGGTCAAACTTAGTTGCTGATGACCCTGTTGTTCCTTTTACAAAAAACTCCCATCATTTTTGAGGGCAGAGGGGTGGAGAGGGTGGATATAACTGGAACAGTCGGTGTGGTTTTCCCATTACCATCCCTTTGGGTTTTTCATTCACCTAATGCAGAACTGTCGGACCCTCCGCCTTGAGATTTGACGTGGTAGGAGTTTGTCAAAGGGCTTCTTCTGATTAATTTCTACTTCAAAAAGTTTATCTTTTTACATTTCTGTTGAGGCATATGCCATGCAGCTGGAATGGGGAAAAGAAAGGGAGAACATCACGGAGCTGCTTCTGAGAAGCCCACTCATCCTCCACGGCAGCTACCTGCGCACCTCTGGGGTCCTCGGCCAGGGGAGTTCCCCCCATTCCAAGGATGGCAGAAAGCTGGACTGAGGGGGTCCCTAGGCAGGAAGGGGTGGTGTGTGCTCACAGTACTGGGACCCTGTCCAGAAGCAGGGGGCTCATCTCCTCCTACCCCCAGGGCAGGGCATGGCCTGTCCAGCGCAGCCGAGGAGGATGCTACATTCTACATATTTTCCCTGACTCTTGGGAGAATTAGATGCAGAGGTATCAGAATCACTCAGTGTTCAGCTTCCTGTTATAAAAGCAATTGCGTATGAATCTGCTGGGGCTGCCCTGACAAAATACCAGAGACCAGGGGGCTCAAACAGCAGAAATGTATTTTCTCGTGGTTCTAGAGGCCAGAAGTCCAAGGTCAAGGTGACAGCAGGGCCTTTTTTCCTTGAGGCCTCTCCCTGGCTTGCAGACAGCTGACTTCTCACTGTGTCCTTGCCAGGCCTTTCCTCTGTGTGTGAGCATCCCTGGTGTCTCTCTTTTCTTATAAGGACATCGGTCACATTGGATTAGAGCATTACCCGTTGACCTCAGTTAACCTTAACTATCTCTTTAAAAATGCTGTCTCCAACCACAGGCACGTTCTGAAGTACTAGGGGTTAAGACTTCAACATAAGAAGTTGGGGGGGGGCGCGGGGAGAAGACGGTTAGTTCCATTAACAAATCATATGCCATCTTTCCCCCTCACATTGGCCAAGAGTCCCTTTCATGCTGATGCTTCCTGAAGACAAGAGATGAGACTCTCATCCATTGTGGTGGAAGAAGTGATCGTCAGTCCACCCTTTTTCAAGACCTGGAAGCTCAAAAACATAGGTGTAATTTAATCTTGTTATTTCCCCTTCTAGTCATCACTCTTGACCATCAGAGATCCTGAGATAGAGTCAACAGGAGGACATACATCACAGCAGTTTATACCAATGGCGACTTGACCACAAAATGTGTAGCCACCAAGGACAGAGGAACTGAATTACGCTCATGGGGAGCAATACTGTGTGGCTCTTAGGAGTCACGCATGTGAATAAGTTTTAATGACCTGAGAAAATGACCAGAGCGCTGTGTTCAGTAAAAAAAAAAAAAAGATACAGATAATTTGTGCCAGTTTAATCTCAGTTACCCATATATGCATTTAGATCCAAAGGAAAACCGTTAGAAGGAAATCACTGAGATGTTAACCAAGATTATCTCTGAATAGCAGGGTTATAAGTGATTTTTTCCCTCTTGTGCACTTAGGTATTCCTTATGTATTTCCTACAATGGAAATGAATTGCCTCTGAGATCCTAAGAATGATCTTGTGTGTTTACAATGGGAAAGTCAAAACAGAAATAGCAAAACTAGAATTATCCTTGGTCCATTTCTGTTGCACAGGGGACGGGCTTTAGATGCAGAAAGCACATTGTTTCCTTAAAAGAATGCACCTGGGTGGGGAGCGCGGGCTGCCAGGCTGACCCAGCAACACTGGGCACTGGTCTCCCAGCCCTCCGGGAGCGCATCTCCGGTGCTGTATCCACCCAGCTGTGCGCACGCGCACACGGGAGGGACCCCACCCGCCCGGTCCCCTCCTTCCCACTACCCTAACACGGCTCTGTTGCCTCCACAGTACGGGGTGGACGTGATGGCCCGCGACGCGCACGGGAACACGGCTCTGGCCTACGCGCGGCAGGCCTCCAGCCAGGAGTGCACCGAAGTCCTGCTGCAGTACGGCTGCCCCGACGAGCGCTTCGCGCTCATGGCCACCCCCAACCTGTCCCGGAAGAACACTAACCGCAACAACAGCGGCGGGAGGGTGCCCACCGTCATCTGAGGACCGCGGTGTGCCCGCAGCCTCCCGCGCGCGCCCTGGGGAGTCACCCACGTGAGTCCCGTCGGGTCCCCCTCACTTCTCCTGGTGGTCCCCGGCCACGCACCCACCACCCCCCCCCCCACCTCACCCCCAGCAAAATCACAAAACCCAGATGGCCCTCGAGGGGCGCGAAGAGGCTGCAGCGTCGATTCCTTTGCATAGACTACCCCCGACCGACAACACAGGAGCGGCCGGAGGGCCTGGGTTCTTGATGGTAGCACACCGGCGCCCGGACCCCTGGTCCATCCAGCGGCCGGAGAAGACGGAGCGCGGCACAAGGGGCGGTGGGGGGGCGGGGGGGCGGGGGAGGGCGACGCAGCCAGCAGAAAGGGGGTGACTCTCCTTAACTGGCAGTTAAGCACATCAGTACATTTCACCTCTACCAAACGGAACACTTGGATTTCATCTCTTCTCCGAGGAGCTTGACGGCATAAATCAGAAGCAAGCAGAGTTTGTCAGGTTTGAAGCCCCTATGATGGTATGTGTCAAATCAGTTGTAGCTAATCTGTCCAGGGAGGATACTGGCTTCATTACGCTCGTGTAGTTGAGTTCTTCCAGCATTACCGCTGCTTAATAGAACATGATTACTCATCACCGGGAAGAAAGCGTATTAGCGGCGGAGGTAGTTACACAGCACGCTCGGGTGATTGCCACGATGTGATCGCAATATTCTGAGAAGCCGCGTATTATCCCAGACATGTTCTCCCAAGCCCTTGGAGCCCTCCTTTCTAAATTCACTGTCATAATTTAGTATCTGTTTAATTTTTCAGTCCAAAGAGAGGAAATCAGTTGCTGAGTATTATTTGACTGCAGTCTCCTTGGTGCAAAAACAAAATGGAAAAAAATAAATAAGTGACTTGGAATTTCAAAAGGAAACCACAGATTCCGCTAACCACGACATTTCAAGCACACTTAGTAAACTCAGCAAATGTGTAAAGGCTATTTTTATTTTTTTTTTTTGCCCAAACCAGAGAGATATTTTTTGTCCTTCTGCCAAGGTGGATGTCTTGGGTCTCAGTCACTCCGGGGCCCATGCGGCCCAAGTCACACAGGCCTCTGTATTCTGTCTTTAGATGAGATGTGTTGAAAATCTATTTGAATAAAAGAAGTTCATAAATATGCATTGATTTTTGTACAGACAAATGGCACCTCTGTTAATTTATAAATTGAACTGGATGTGAACTAATAATATGCAACTAGTTGAGACAAGAGGGTTACAGATCATTGTACATGGGAAGTACTCCCAGCAGTAAGCACTTCCATTAATGTGATATACAGCTTGTAAAAAGGAGCACATCAGAATAAGATGGCGGTACCATTTGCTTATTAAAATCAAGAAAGGGGAGGAAAAAAAAAGCATACTGGGGGGGAAGAGGCACGTGATTGCTCATTACCAAAAGCATGATCACTATCCGACTCTGCTTTTGCTAACTGCGAGGAAGTGCTGTGTTCAGACACAGGGGACTCTCCAAACCCCAGACCCTGGCGCTTTGCAAAGGGCCACCCTGATGACCGCTGCCACTGTGGGGGCACAGACTGACTCATGAGACTCCCTAAGACTTTTTTTTTTAACCTGGTGGCCAGGCCCACCATTTTAGTACATCACCCAATTTGCCGTCATCGTGGTTTCTGGCTGCTTCAGACTTCGGCCACCTCCAGCATGGTGGCCAAACATAACCAACCAGATGGCGACACCTTAGGTTAAAGAAAGGGGGCGACTGTGCCTTGAGCCCCTTGGATGGTGCCCCCTTGAAGGATAGCACAGGATTGGCAGCACCAAAACAGGACCACGCTCCCCCGGCCGCCCCCGGGGAAGTCCCTTGCTCTCATATATGAAACCTTCTATTTTGTAAGAGTTTTTCCTCTTCTTTCACTTAAAAAAAATTAAAAATAGGTGGGGGAAAAAAATAAAGCTTTACACAGTTTCTACGTGGGTCACCGTTTCACAGGCATCTCTCACCTGGATGTAGTTCGGTGGAATCCGGGCGTTTCCCAGGATAAACAGGTGCACAAGCCACCGGCCTGGGAATCTTGAGGACAGGTCCGTAATCCCTTCTCCGCCCGGTTTTTAATTCTGTGTTTCATCACTGTGTGGTTATTTTAAATGTGAATAGAGGGGTTAAAAAAAAAAGTCTTTCCTATTTTTGAAGAACGCATTACTGTTCTAATCCAGCCACACCCATTGGCACCCCCGCCCCACGTTAGCATAGATGTTATTATGTAGTGAACGCAAATAGAGTATAAACGAAATTATTAAATTATTTCATTGTAGTTACTTCCCACCATAGGAATGCTTTATCATAGGGAAGCCTTCTTTTGAAAAGAAACGGAATTCCTTGTAAGGCTTCTCTTCGGGATGTATATGAGTGTGTACAGATTATTAGATGTGTTTATAATATAATATTTTCCCAGATGACTTCTGTTTTCACTTAGCCTTTCACAACCAGTATGCTAGGCTGGTTTCTTCCCTTCCCCCCCCCCCCCCCCCCCCCCCCCGGCGCTGGGGCTTCATTGATTCCTCTCTAGAAAACGTGACCCCTCTCCTGCTATTTTTAGCCATGGTGATCTGCTCCAGGAGGCGGCCTGCTAAATTGTGAGCCCAAGTTTTGGCAACAGAGGAGGTGGTAGTGGGTTTCAAGGGTTTTCTTTTAAAATGAAGGCAGCTCATCTGTGTTTCAGCGTCAGACTAGAAGTCCTTTCTCTGCCGACAGTGTTCTCATTCCCATCTTCAAGCCTCGCTGGCACCAAGGCCAGAGGAGCAAGGATGCAGGGCCCGTGTTAGACATAACCAGTTTGGGAAGGGAGTCCCGTTTTCATGGTTTATTTCCATGTAAGTTCAGGGACATGACGGTGACCCAGGGAGTTAACTGCTGTGGAATCCATGTAACCTTTTCTATTCAGAATTGAAAATTTTTCCTTGACCCGAAACCCACTGGCCAGGGAAGGCGTGTGGTCAGGTGGCCACTCATGAGGGCCCCTGGATGTGTCACAGACCTCTCTGGATTTCTCCAGTGGCCAGGGAAGCCTGCAGAGAAAGGAGCCTTGATTTCTGCCCGTGCGCACGTGCACCTCGAATTCTAGGCTGAACAGATGGATGGTTCCTCAGGCCAGGGTCCCAGGGCCCCCCTCTTGTCCCCTGTCTTCCCCAGGAGATGAATGGTGAGCATCACGGTCACGAGTCTTTGGTCCCAGAAGCAGGTGCAGCCCCCTGTCCCCCAGGAAGCCTCCCCGCAGTGTGGAATCACCCAGAAGGCAGGTGAGGGCAGTGGAAGCTTGCTGACTGTGGGGCCCTCGGGTGCAGGAGAGAGCTGCTCTTCCTACATTCCTCGGGCTTGTGATCCTTCCATCAGCCCCTTCCTGCGGGGCCCTGGGCCGTGGCTGTGACCCTAGCAGCCCCCTCCCCTGAGGTTCCGCACAGCCTGATGGGTCTGCTGGCGCCCAGCCTCGGCCTCCAGCATCACCTGGGGCTTCCCACTTGTGTGCCATCCCCACACATCCAGAGTCATGTCCCGTGCTTGCACAGGAGCTGTCACCGCTTCATTAGGGAACAGTCCGGTGAGAAAGGCAGCCCCAGGGGCTGAGCAGACCTGGGTTCACCTGGCCTCGCCACCCCGCCATGGGCAGCTTCCAGCTTCCCCGGGTCCTTCTGCAGCGGTGAAACCCAGTGGCCTTGCAGGGTGTGGGTCCCATGTGACGAGTGCCGGCCCAACACCTGGCCAGGGGCTGGCTGCTCAGGACATAGGGGTGTTTATTAAGAACAGAACGCGGACGGGACAGGAGCCAGAGGACTAGACCGGAAACCCAACCCCCCCACCCCCTCCCCGAGCTGGCTGCACGGCCACAAGCCAGTGTCCCCAGGAGTCGGCGGCAGAGCCCACTTGCCAGACCCTCTCATCCAGGCCCCCCTGTCCCTGCAGAGCCCCTCAGTGCCCCTTTCTGTTAATGCATCGGGGGGGGGGGGCTCTGAGGGCCACCCACCCCCAGGAGTGACCCCACTTCGCCCCGCGCCCTCAGCCCACCCACTGAAGTGCACCCTCCACCTCTTCCTCTGAGTTTGCATTTCTAGGGAAGGACAGCTGGGGGTCTCCCTCACACCATTCACTCCGGCAGCTTCAGGCCGCAACCACCCCTCTCTCTACCCCCAATCTCTGCCACGTTGTTGATGCCACAAGCCTGCCCCCTGCAGATGCCTCCTCCGGCGCCCAGAGCCCCGGTCAGTGTCTTTGCCCTCAGTTCAGTTCAGTCGCTCAGTTGTATCCGACTCTGTGACCCCATGGACTGCAGCATGCCAGGCCTCCCTGTCCATCCCCAACTCCAGGAAAGCTTGCTTAAACTCATGTCCATCGAGTCGGTGATGCCATCCAACCATCTCATCCTCTGTTGTCCCCTTCTCCTCCCGCCTTTGATCTTTCCCAGCATCAGAGTCTTTGCCCTGCTTCCCTTTAAAACTAGAGCTTCTTACAGGGCACCCTGGGCTGGCCAGGGTATGGCCTCAGGCTCCACTGTCTGCCTCCCTCCTCCTATCCACCCCGCCTCCAGCCTTCTTCTCTCTTTCTCTCTCTCTCTCTGTCCCTCCCTGAGCCTGTGTGGTTGGTCGGTGAGCACCCACCCTGCGGAAGCTCGCTTCCTTTTCAGGGGTGACACTCGCCTTGTCCCACGCCTGTCCGTGGTGGCCACCTCCTTCCCCTTCAGAGTGGGCCCCGCCTCCTGCTCGACCCACCCCCGGCCCGAGCTGTGCTCCTGGGGGTGACGTGGGCTCCTGTGGCTCCCACCCCGCTGGTCCTTTCCTTGCGTGTAGAATGTCCTGGAAGCAAGAGGGGGCGCGCCGCCTTCCCGCTTGGGGAGGCGCGGAAGCCGTGTCACATTGGAGGGCCTCTATGAGCAAGCCGGGCCGGGTCTCCGAAGCTGCTCAGGAAGCACAGACGGTGGGAAGGCAAGTCTGCCCCTCCCCCTCAACCTGCTCTGTTTACACCCCTCCAAGCGCCCTCCAAGGTCATCGCGACTTTTCCAGAACTCCCCGGGATTGTATTTATGTCCTTCAAGCGCACGAATTGAGAAAGCCGTCAGGAAGGAATTCAGACAGAAAGAAACGTGCTGGAGAGACACATCTTTCTTCCCCAGGAAATATAATTTATTTCTAACTGCCTGCTCATACGTGGGTCTCACATTGTGAAGTCGTGTCTCGGAGTGATTTTCACCCTCATCCGTCCCCAAAAAAGCTACATAAGGGCCTTTGGCACGGAGACTCGCGTTTTCCTCTCTTAGCCGTTAGTCAGACGTGCCTCTTTGGACCACGCCCACCCCCCAGGGACTGCCCTCCGGAAGTGGTGGTCGGCGGGCCTTCAGGTGTGGGCTGCCGAGAAGGGCGTGGCCTGCCCCTGCGCTGCGCAGCGCGGACGGCTCCTTTGTTGTTCAGGTTTCTAAATCAGGTCACCCATCAGTCAAGACCTCGGATTCCTTCCGGTTATGCAGATGAGAGAAGCGGGGAGGGGCGGGGATTGGTCACTCGGGGTAGATGCTCTCTGAATCCCGTCACTGCCAGGAAGTCGTTCCAGGACCCCAAGATGCTGTGAGGTCCAAGAGACAAACATTACCACTCAGGGTTTGCAGCCCTGTCTGTCTCAGCCACCTAAGACATCATTATCTCCAAAGCATAGATTTTCTTCCCCTTAGAAAACAAACGCTGTCTTGAAATAGTGTTGTTTTTTTTTAATATGAATAAATTCCCTGTCTCATTTTGGGTATTTGCTGATTTTAAACAGAGCAAACCCTCTTTTCCAGTTTGGCTGTTGTGGTTTCGGTCCGAGTTGAAATTAGAGGATGTCTCATCAGCAGGGGATTCTGTAAAACAAGAAGGTCTGTTTTTAATCCGTGATTTTTTTTTTTTTTTTGCAGCCCATGCTTTAGATGTATTTCTGTTTCACCTGTGTAGTAGGCACACTCCCCAAAGCAAGGCAGCCATGACCATGAACTTGAAAACCTCTCCTCACCGTGTTTCACTTAGGGTGTGTTGTGTTTTTTTGTTCACCGCATTTGGTTTGGGGGTTTTTGCCTCTTTGGTTAAAATGTCCTTATCTGAGGCCTTCATCCCATCTATCCAAAAAAAAAAGGCCTTCAGTGCCAAAGAGAGGGCAGGGTTGGGGCAGGTGTGCCCAGCAGAGACTCACAGTGGTCCTGAAGGCTGTCCCCAGCCCCGGGACACCCAGCACCAGGCAGGTGCTGCCCGTGTGCAAGGTGAAGCAGGGTGCCCGTGTGAGTGAGGTGGGCTTGAGGCTTGTCTTCTGTTGGGTCTGACTGGCATCTGTCGAGAGGGACCTCCTGAGGGTCTCGGTCAAGGAATAGGGGAGAGCCTTGCCCATCCTCGAGCATTTAGGAATGATCCAGATTTCAGAGTCAGTGAGCATTCCGTGACCTTCATCTTGAGATGCAGATGAAAGAAAGGAACCAAATGAGATGCGGGAAGGCTGGGGGATCTTTGAAGTGCAGCAGACCCCCTCAGCGCAGTACCCGCTGTTGGGCACAGTCGCCCCAAATCAGACCACGCCCCCCATCTCCCTACTGCCAGGCGGCATCCACACCAGCCCAGAAGCTAACGTCTGAGCAGGTTCAGATACCCTTGTAAAACGGAGAGACTGCCCAACCCCTGGAGGCTCACACTCAGCACTGGCTCGTGGAAGTTACAGGGGTGTTGGGGGGTGGACGAAGGACGTCCTGGGTCTCCCCATCCCCCCGTCTCCCCAGGACGCCTGTGTTAGAAACCCTGAGGGCCTGGCTTTGTGCAGAGACTTTGGTGGGCAGCCCAGTGTACTTGGGGGTGCACCTGACCATGCGTTAAGCCACCTAGGGAAAAGGCACGTCTTTCTGGGAGGACAGACGCTGGAGCCTGGAGCCGGGGAGGCCACTGACACTGGCCACGTGAGCACGTCACGCCCCTCCCAGGCCCACCCCAGGGTCCTGGCCCCTTCATCTCCAGGACTATTACAGGCGTGCTGATGGACTCGAGTGGCTAGGCAGAGGGTACCCTTAGAAACTGCTTTATGGCCGTTCATGCATCTTGGTCTTAGAAATAACACCTCCTCCAAATGTTGAAAAGCAGCACAGTTTCTCTCCTCCAACCAGGTTTTTGCGTCTAAAATACAGCAAATTCTTGAGGCTCCTGCCCGCATCCTGGCTTAGCACCCAAATACTGGTGATGCTGTGCGCCCTGGATCAAAGGCGTGCGGGCTGGCGGCCCTGGGAGGGCTGGTATTCGGCCATGCCAGACACTGGCACCACCACGTGGGTCCCAGGGAGCGGCTTCCTGCCCCAGACAGACCCCCGCTCTCCTGTCCCTGACTTGGAACCAGGTTCCCATCTTGCAGCTGGGTGTGTTACCGAGAGGGAAGCCTGAGCAGGTCAGAGGTGACGACCGAGAGGCATTCTGGGGAGTCACAGGGAAGGCCTGGATGCGGCGCATTCTAGCGCATTTCTCTCTTTCTGTAAATAGCCGTGTATAGAAGATGGAAGAGTAGCCTGGGGTTTATCCAGAGATGAGTTTGTTTTTTTTTGTTTTTTCTTTCGGTTGTTTTTATATTACCTCATTCAGCAAGTTTATGTTTCACAATGACTCAATGACGCTTTATTTATATTGTTTGTACTGTAATTAAAACCATTGACAGACATTTCACTTTGCTTGTTATTTCATATGAGCTTGTTTTGATTAAATATGCCAGTTTGTATTTTCCTGCCTTGGGATTTTTTGTGTCAGCTGTACAGTATTCTAAGGGGAAAAAAAAAAGAAAAAAGAAAAATGTGTAAAGTAATGGAGAGAGGTGGCTATAGCGTAGAGGCCTCTTTCTAATAAAGAAATGGAAATATGTCTACCTCGCTTCTTTGGAGGTTTTCCTTGGGTTTTGGGGGTGGGGAAGGGCTGGAGGGGGAGGGTTTATTTGTCATGATTAATTGGACTCACTTACCAAAGGGATTCTCTTAGGGTCAGACAGCCTCTTGCATGAGGAAACTGGCCCAGGGGCTGTAGTCATGGCAAGAGATAAAAAACAAGGAGCAGCTCTTCTGACTTTTTTTATTTACGAGAAACTCCAAGAGGCCGTGGTTCCTCCAGCCAGGAATCGGCAGGGCCCGGAAGCTCTGAAGCAGCATACGTTTGGATGTTATCTTTGCACTGGACTGCGCTGAGCTAGATGTGTGATAAGGCGTCCGAAGTGGCTAGGAAACAAACCCATTCCAGCATGATGCTATTATTAATATTAAATGCCAAAATTTTGGTGCTATCTTTAATAAAGATGTTTGTCTCTAGCATCCAAAAAATAAATTAAAAAAAAATTTTTCTCATGCACAATACATCCTATCTTTACCGCCCAAATCAGAAAAGCATAAAGAAGGTTAACACTCACCCCAAATGCCACCACCCGAACATCACCCCTGTTAGCAAGTTGAGCACCTTCCAGATGTTTCTTTCTACAGAGAGAAGGATGGCTTCTCTCCTGCCCCCCTCCCAAGTCTTCCATGTCAGTAAAGACAGAGCCACACGATCGCAGGATATGCTAGTGTTAAGTTCTGTTGAGATTTCCCCATAGCATGGGGAGCCTACATCACCACAAAGTGTCTTACAAATTTTGCAATAGAAGGGGATGCCATCCTCGGGGGCTCAGCATGCCACCTGGCCACCCAGTCACGTGACCCCCAGCAGGCCAAATTCAAACAATAACAAAGCTGACTTGTCTTCTAGGAAATAACCTCCAAAAGGACAAAGAACAGTGATTTCGGGAGGAGTCAGTCCATTCACATGCATCAGTTCAGGTCAGTTGCTCAGTCGTGTCCAACTCTTTGCAACCCCATGAACCGCAGCACGCCAACTCCCAGAGTCTACCCAAACCCATGTCCATTGAGTCGGTGATGCCATCCAACCATTGTTGTCCCCTTCTCCTCCTGCCCCCAATCCCTCCCAGCATCAGGGTCTTTTCCAGTGAGTCAGCTCTTCGCATCAGGTGGCCAAAGGATTGGAGTTTCAGCTTCAACATCAGTCCTTCCAATGAATATTCAGGACTGATTTCCTTCAGGATGGACTGATCTGATCTCTCCGAAGTCCAAGAGACTCTCAAGTCTTCTCCAACACCACAGTTCAAAAGGATCAATTCTTCGGCGCTCAGCTTTCTTCACAGTCCTACTCTCACATCCATACATGACCACTGGAAAAACCATAGCCTTGACTAGACAGACCTTTGTTGGCAAAGTAATGTTTCATGCATACTGGTTATCTATTTGATAAGAGATTTTACAAAACCATGGCTTAAATAAGGGAAGACACCTAGAGGAGGAAGGCAGGCCAGGGTCACCTGGACCATACCAGAAGGCCACCTGGGCCTGGCCAGCTAGTCAACCACCGTTTGTGGGTGCTCGTCTCTTCTCGACTCCCACTGAGGGCTATTCCACGTCCAGCGCCTGCCTTCCAGGAGGGGAGAAGGGACGGGGCAGCCTAATTGGTTCTTTTTTTTTTTTTTTGCCCTTCTAATTCAGCGTCCTTGGAGCCCCACCTGTGGCCACTGACACAGCACAGGCCTGACAGCGTGGGGTCATTCAGGGCTGCAAGGGGGCCTCGGTAGGGCCAGGTCTGGTGATAAGGAAGGGGGAACAGCTGTTGAGTGAGCAGCCCTGGGTCTCTGCCCCTCCACCCTTAGGTTCCCCAACATCCAAACACACCCATCTGTCAACACCCAGAACCCTCCCCAGGGAGCTGTCCAGGGGGCAGGTTGGCCCAGGCTCCGTGTCGCTCGGCGGTTCCTGGTCCATCCTGGTCTGCCACTTCCTGACTGCTCCCACCTTCCCTCCGGTGCTCTTGCGTCAACCTCAGAGCATCCCTTCTCCCCCCTGAAAGGTCAGAGCTGCTCCAGCCCCAGGGGTTAGGCTGAGGGTTAGGAATCCCTCACTTTGCCAGCCCAAGAAATGTTCTGCCAGGTCAGTAAGGTGACAAAATTGAGACTGAGTGCCTAGAATTCACAGCCACATTTTTTTTTAAAGCGAACACATACAGTGCTGGCCAGCCTTCAGTGGAGCTGTCCCCAACACACTATTGATGGAGACCAAGCACAACAGCGTTTCTGCACAGCGACATGGAATTGTGTGCAGAGGCTCTGCGAACCTCTCCTCCGGCCCAGAAATCCAGGGCCCAGACAAGCCTTCATCACAGTGGGAGCTCCATAAATATGTGTTAATTACATGACCAAATTCAATGTCTAGGAATCTGGCCAAGGAGTAATGTGATTAATTAGACGTTTCTGTGAAAGATGTTCATGGCTACAGTTTTCGTAATGACAAAATATGGAGAATAAACAGAAAGTGTAACAGTAGGGGGATAGTTACGTTTTTATTGACGTATAGTTGATTTATAATATTATGTTGGTTTCAAGTAAACAGCAAAGCGATTCAGGTATATATTATATATGGGAAGGTAAGTCATCTCAGGTTGTTTATCGCCTGGGGAAATGATACAATATACATTCAAAAATTAGGAAACAGTGAATTTAAGATTAACCTATTAAATAAAGACATTCTTTTTTTTTCTTTTTTACTGTTGTTTCTTTTAACAGACTTTTTCAATGTAAATAAAGACATTCTTATATCCAGAAAAAAATATCCAAAATGTTAGCAATGGCATCTCTCTATGAGGAGTTCTGAGTGGTTTCTATTTTCTTCTTTATACTGTCCACCTGTTCCCCATAAGTAAGCATTTTTTAAAAGTTACTTTGAGATACATTTTAAAGCTCACGGTTTGCCACTGACTTTGAAGAAAATAGTTAGGTTTTTTAAATTAATGTATTTTTTACTCATACTAAGACCCTTGAGAGTCCCTTGGACAGTAAGGAGATCAAGCCAGTCCATCCTAAAGGAAATCAACCCTGAATATTCATTGGAAGGACTGATGCTGAAGCTGAAGCTCCAGTACTTTAGCCACCTGATGCGAAAAGCCGACTCATTGGGAAAGACCCTGATGCTGGGAAAGATTGAAGGCGGGAGGAGAAGGGGACAGAGGATGAGATGGTTGGATGGCATCACCGACTCAATGGACATGAATGTGAGCAAACTCTGGGAGATAGTGGAGGACAGAAGAAGCCTGGATCGCGGCAGTCCACGGGGTCACAAAGAGTTAGACATGACTTAGCGACTGAACAACAAAACTGGTGAAATGATTCCTTAACCGATTAATAAAGTACAGAAACAAGTTGATTAAAAATTAGGAAGCTTCCAGGCTGGGAGCAAGCTGTGAGATCGAGAATCTGAAGGGACAAAGTTCAGACAGACCCCTCGCCACAGTCTTGGGCACAGAGCTGGGAACCATCAAGAAGGCCAGGCTCACCAGAGCCTCCCCGCCTCCTCCCCTCCCACGGGTCTCCAGTGTTTCCCCTCCCTCCATCCCTGCCTGCCAGCACCCCCAGCAGACCACGGCTCCTCTCCGGCCCACTGGAGACCCCTTCAAACCCTCCTCCCCACGACCAACTGTCCTCCTAGGGACCTGACCTCACCACCCCCCTGCTCGAAACTTCAAGCTCCCACGGGGAAGCCCGCCATCCTAACGGGGACCCCCGCGGGGTTGCCTGCTCTGCCCGCCTCCTCTCTCACCCCCGCCTCTTGCCCCGGGGCCCCTCACCCTTCTGGACCTCTGTGCGTCTTTTCTCTTCCCTGGGAAGACCACCCCCCACCCCGCCCGCCAGCTCCTCATCTTTGGCTTTGGGGTCTCCCACAAACTGTCTCTTCTGCAAAGAGGTCTCCCCCACCCTGAGGGCCCCCTCCACCCGGCCCCCGCTCTCGCATTAGGCTCCCCTTGACCGTCACAGGGCACCCCCTTGTGTTCGCCCACTCCTGTGGCTCACTTGGGATCCACGACTCCACATTGGTCTGGTGGCCCCTAGACTGCCTGGGTGCCGCTCAAATAGCCCCTGAACAAGGGCACAGGAGGCAGAGACAGCCCTGCCCAGGGATCTGGGGTGCAGACGGCCCGCCCAGTGGTACCAGTGGCACCATTTTCTCTTTTTCTTCTAATGTTTATTGATTCATATTGAAGTATAGTTGATTTACAACATGTGTCAGTTTCTCGTGTACAGCAAAGCGATGCATATATGCCGTGCGTGTGCTCAGTCGTGTCTGACTCTGCAACCCCACGGACTGCAGCCCACCAGGCTCCTCTGTCCATGGGATTCTCCAGGCAAGAATACTGGACTGGGGTGCCATGCCCATCTCCAGGGGATCTTCCCGACCCAGGGATCGAACCCAGGTCTCCTGCGTTGCAGGCAGATTCTTTACTGTCTGAGCCACCAGGAAAGCCTGTATATATCCTATATATAGCCTATAATATATCTATCTATATACTTTTTGATTCTTTCCCATTATAGGTTATTTTAAGATATTGAATGTAGTTCCCTGCGCTGCATAGTAGATCCTTATTGATTATTTTGTGCATACTGGTATGCACCTGCTAATCCCATATTTCCATTTCACCCCCCATACACACACCATTTTCTTAGGTGGTTCTGCTGTTGAGAAAACTGCATCTCATGTCACTGTGAAGGGGCTGAAGGGGAAAGGGTTGTAGGGAGGCCCCCAGCTCAGCATCTACCCTCTTCCGCGGGCAGTCGGGTCCCCCCGCTGTCCCCAGCCACCGCAGCAGGACCTCAGCCCTGTCCCCGGCCCCAGGCCAGCGTCCAGTTGGGCTCCCTGAGCCCCTACCCGCAGGCCCCAGCTCTGCGGAGCAGGGATGAGCCGGCGGCCCCCCTGGCCCCAGCACGCTCGCACAGCCGCTAAGCCACGATTTATCACCAGCGAGTCCAGTGAGGAGCCTAATTGGCCCATAAATGTGGTCCGATAACCGCACCTGACACCCAAAGACACTGCAGGCAATTAGCACTTATTTATTTGCACGTGGTATTGACCACGCTGGGCTCCCGCCTCCAGGTCTGCCTGCGCTCCAGGCTGGAGGGACAGGACTGGTTCACTACACTGCAGAGGGCACAGTATGCACACGTGCACACACACACTGCACAACTCCACTCCACACACACCACACAACTCCACTCCACACACACTGCACAACTCCACTCCACATACACCACTCCACACACACACCACACAACTCCACTCCACACACACTGCACAACTCCACTCCACATACACCACGACACACACACACCACACCACGACACACACACCACGACACACACACACCACACAACTCCACTCCACACACACCACACAACTCCACTCCACACACACCTCACAATTCCACTACACACACACTGCACAATTCCACTCCACACACACCACTACACACATACACCACACAACTCCACTCCACACACACCACACAACTCCACTCCACACACACCACACAACTCCACTCCACACACACTGCACAATTCCACTCCACACACACCACTACACACATACACCACACAACTCCACTCCACACACACTGCACAACTCCACTCCACATACACCACGACACACACACACCACACAACTCCACTCCACACACACTGCACAACTCCACTCCACATACACCACGACACACACACACCACACCACGACACACACACCACGACACACACACACCACACAACTCCACTCCACACACACCACACAACTCCACTCCACACACACCTCACAATTCCACTACACACACACTGCACAATTCCACTCCACACACACCACTACACACATACACCACACAACTCCACTCCACACACACCACACAACTCCACTCCACACACACCTCACAATTCCACTACACACACACTGCACAACTCCACTCCACACACATCACTACACACATACACCACACAACTCCACTCCACACATACACCACGACACACACACACCACACAACCCCACTACACACACACCATGACACACATACACAACACTTACCAAACACTATGCACATACTACACACACACTACACAAAACCACACACACACTACGTACCACACACACCACACACAGTACATACATTACACACCACACACAAACCATACACTACATACCATACACCATATATACACACACCACATACACAAACACCATATATCATATCACACACACACCACACACATTACAGACAAACTCCACACCTCACAAATACAGCACACAGACCACAGACACACTACACATATACCACACATACTACACCCACACACAAATCATACACTACACACCACATATCACACACACACTTTACACGCATATCACATATACATACACACCACACAAACACACCACACACACTAACACACCACACAGAAACCATACACTACATACCATACGCATCACACACACCCCACACACACCGCACACACACACCACACACGCTGCACTCATTGCACACACCACACACACGCTATACACATCAGCCCCACCCCACACACATATACATCACACACTCAAGTACCGCGTGCGTCCCTGCACTGCTCCTGGCTGAGGAGCCAGTGATGAGGTGTGCGCACACACCTGTGCCCTTTGGAAACCCAGGGCGGTTGGTCACATCACCCCATCCCATTCACCTTGGCTGTACCAAACCACACTCAGGAAAATGAACACAAAGTGCTGGCCTGGATGCCAAGTTCTTGGAGGGCTGGGATGCAGCTTCTCGTAGCACCCGAGCTGTTTGGTGTGAACACGGAATATTGCCCTTTAGCAACAACACGGCAAGCTCATTGCCAAAGCAGTATTGGGTTCAGACATGGGCTGCGCACCCAGAGAGCCTGGGCTTTCTAGACCCTCTTGTCAGCGAGTCCAGGCTCTTACTGCTCACTGCGAGACAGTCCACTGAAGGAGAGATGAGCTGTTGGGGCAAAGAAAGTGACTTTCTTCAGAACGCCGTCACACTGGGACGATGGTGGGCTCATGTTCCAAAGAGCCATCTTGCCTGAGTTAGAATTCGGCTCCCTTAATATTATTAACGAAAGGGGAGGCAGTGAAGTCAGACGCTGTCTGGTGCCCTCAGCCTCCGCAGGGCATGCGTTCATTTCTTACTCCCTGCCGCCATTCACAGGTGGGCTTGGTCAGGCTGTTTCCTGTGAGCTAAACCATGGCATTTCAGCTTAATGACCACTACCTGGGGGCAGGGTTCCCAGAGATGGGTCCGTATGTATAATTTAAGCTTCTAGGCAACATCCCTACAGTGATGAACTTGTAACGGAGGTAATTTCCTGGGGGTCTAGTGGTCGTGACTCGGAGCTTTCACTGCTTGCGCCTGGGTTCAGCCCCTGCTCTGGGCACTAAGATCGCTAAAGCTCAGTGGTGTGGCCAGAAATAAAAAACCTTGTCATAGAATGCAAAGTTTCTTTCCTATTACTCCCTGAGTGTTCCTCTGTAAAATGGGTATAACGGTAATGCATTGGAGGGCTGTGAGGTTAAATAACTTAATACATGCAAAGTACTTACAAGAGTGCTTAATGAGCATACAGTATTAAAAAATCACACCAGCATTATTATCACAGAAAATCTGAAACATCCAAGTAAGCAACACCGGGGACTTCCCTGGTCGTCCAATGGTTAAGAATCTGCCTCGCAGCGCAAGGGGCACCAATTCGATCCCTGGTCAGGACACTGGGACCCACATGTCCCAGCTAGGACCTAGCACAGCCAAATTAATGAATTAACTTCTTAAAAAAGTAAGCAATGCCACACAAAATATTAAAATCCCCCCTAATCTATATATAAGCAATAAACATCTTGCAGGAGATAGGAATTTGTTTATAATGCAGAGTTAGAGTTTGCAAACAAAAAAAAAGCCAATTATCGAACAGTGTGCACTCCATGAATTCTCTATTTTGGCTGGAAAAAAATACACAGAATTACATATACACACATGAACATATTGGAGAAAGGAATGGCAGCCCACTCCAGTATTCTTGCCTGGAGAATCCCATGGACAGAGGAGCCTGGCGGCCTGCAGTCCATGGGGTCACACAGAGATGGACACAACGGAATCGACTCAGCACAGCACAGCACATGTATATATGCATAGAAACACTCCAGAAGATCCTGCAGCCAATGTTAACAGGGGTTCTCTCTCAGATTAGTCACGATTTTAACTTTTCTCTGCGTATTCGAATTTTCTGATTCACCTGAACATTTATTACTACTGTAAGTATTTTTAAAATAAAGAAAGTGAACTAACAGCTACCAACACCAGAGATGGGACTCTTAGTATTTGAATGTGTGTCTTCCCAGGCTTCTAAAAACTACAGGTGTCCTTTCATTAAAAAAGAAAACAAGATTTATTTATTTACTTATTAAAGGAAAATGACGGTCACACCTTGTGGCATGTGGACTCTTAGTCCCCGACGATGGGATCCACACGGCCTGCACTGGGAGGTGGGTCTGGCCGCTGGACGGCGGGGAAGCCCCAGGTGCATTTTTCTTGTAAAAATACGTCTAATACCTCCAAACGGTTGACAGCCTACTTTCCCTTTAGATATTTGCTTTGAACATTTTCAAATCTACGGAAAAGCTGAAGAAGAGAATATTCCAGTGAACATTCAGAGATGCCTCATTTGTATTCACCAATTGTTAACATTTTAACCCATTGATTTCTGTATAGATGATAGATGATTAGATAGATAGATGATAGATATTAGATACATAGATAATAGATAGACAGTGTACACACACACACGATGCTGAACCATTTGAAAGTAAATTACCAACATCGTGATTTTTTCACCCTTAAATAAATAAGCACAAGGACTTTCTCTGTCGTAACTACAAGACCATTATCACTCCCAAGATGGTTACCATTGATATGATATAATATGCAGTCCATATTCAAATCTCCTCAATTGTCCCAATAATGTCTTTTATAGCTGATTTTCCTCTCATCCAAGATTCAATCAATAATCATACGGAGTCCTTAATTGTCATGAGAACCTACTTCTTTAAACTTAAATGAGCATGAACAACTTTTCATGTTACAAAAAAGCTCACATGATTTAATCACTCACTGAGGAATGAGGCTCCCTGGTTCCCAGCACCACTGATACAGCACTAACATTTATTTTTTTTCCAATTTGAAAGGCGAAAAGTACAATCTCTTAGTCTGTCTGCATTTTAACAGTATTGGGGTTGACATTTCTTATGCTTAATAACAAATTGTATTTTGTTGCTGTTTACCCTAGCTTCCCTGGTGGCTCAGTGGATTGTAAAGAATCCGCCTGCCAATGAAAGAGATACAAGTTTGATTCCTGGGTTGGGAAGATCCCCTGGAGAAGGAAATGGCAACTCGCTCCAGTATTCTTGCCTGGAGAATCCCAAGGACAGAGGAGCCTGGCGGGCTCCACTCCATGGGGTCACAAAGAGTTGGACACGACTCAGTGACTCAACAACAGCACACTCTTGGGTATACTTTACTCACTCTTCTGGCCCATTTACCTTTTCCTTTGCGATGTGTAAGCTTAGAGGACGTTAGCCCTTTACATGGCATGTTTACAATTTTTTCTCGTTTCATTTCTTTTCCAATTTTATCATTTACTTAATGTACAGAATTTTAACACTTATGTCTTCAACTCAGTCTTTACTTTTATGGTTCTCACCCTTAGTGTGATGCATAGAAAATCCTTCCTCACCCCAGTTATGCAAAACTCAATTTCTCTTGTGGTACACTTTTATCATTTAATAGTATTTTATTACATTTAAGCTTTTCATTCATCTTCCATTTGTAAAAACTTTATCTTTTCCAATGGCTAGCTAACCGTACCAATTCCATGTATAAAACAATAGGATGGAAGATTTTATAACATATGACACCTAAATTATGGAATAGCCATATAATAGAATAATTCTCCAGGCAAGAATACTGGAGTGGGTTGCCATTTCCTTCTCCAAATAGAATAATAGTAGCCATTAAAAAGAAAAAAGCAGACCTATATTCTGTGACCTGAGACCCTGGTGACTCAGAGGGTAAAGAATCTGCCTGCAATGCAGGAGACCTGGGTTCAATCCCTGGCTTGGGAAGATCCCCCTGGAGAAGGAAATGGCAACCCACTTCAGTATTCTTCTCTAGAGAATCCCATGGACAGAGAAACCTGGCAGGCTACAGTTCATCAGGTTGCAAAGAGTTGGACATGACTGAGCAGCTGACACTTTCACTTCATATGCAGTGAAGTGAGAAGGTGACTATGATATACTGTTAATAAGAAGTCAAGTTGCAGGACTTCCCTGGTGTCCAGTGGTTAAGAATCCTCATGCCAATGCAGAGAACACGGGTTCGATCCCTGGTTGAGGAAGATTCCAGGACATGCCGCAGGGCCAGTAAGCCCATGTGCCACAACTACCAAAGCCCTGGCACCCTAGAGGCCATGCCCCCCAACAAGAAAAGCCCGTGCACTGCAACTAGAGAGAGCCCACACGCAGCAATGAAGACCCGAGGTGGCCAAAAATAAATAAATCAAATAAAGTTTTGAAAGTCAGATTGCAGAGCAGTGCATAGACATGTAGCACGCGACCCCCAAACCAAAGGTCTTGCTTGTACACGTGTGTGTGTACACACATGCACACCCCCACCATACTCTGTGGCCCCTCCTGGTCTGCTCTGCTGGCCGCTCCTCCTCCTGTTTAGATTCCAAAATGCCAGATGTCTTAGGACTTGATCTTTGACATACTGTCTTCTTTATCACAATCTCATCAGGGCCCAGGCTTTCAATATTTGCCCTTGACTTCCAAATTTATATTTCTTACTTTGTTTCTACCCTGACTTCTAGACTCTTATATCCATGGCTGAGTAAGTATTTGGATGTTGTACAGTTATGATTGCTTTAGGTTATAGATATTGGAATACTCAAGTAACAGAGGCTTAAGCATGATAGATATTTAATTGCATCACATAACCAAGTATTTAGAAGCAGATAGTCCAGGCTTTGTGCTGTGGCTCAGTGGTATTTTGATTTGTTTTTTTTAATGCAGTTTCTTGTCAGGCCCGGACCCCACGGTAACAGTGGCAAACCAGCTCAGCCCTGAGGCTGGGGCCTCTGCCCACCACCCCAGCCACCTAGTCAGCTCAGTTCAGTTCAGTTCAGTCACTCAATCGTGTCCGACTCTTTGCGATCCCATGGACTGCAGCATGCCAGGCTTCCCTGTCCATCACCAACTCCTGGTGTTTACCCAAACTCATGTCCATTGAGTCAGTGACGCCATCCAACCATCTCATTCTCTGTCGTTCTCTTCTCCTCCCGCCTTCAATCTTTCCCAGCATCAGGGTCTTTTCCAAGGAGTCAGTTCTTCACTGAGTCCAAACAAAAACCACCGAGAGGCACTGTCTGCCCCTACCGGGGTGGGGTGGGGTGAGAACGGGGGTGCCCAGCCAGCCTGCACCTGGTCTCCTGGTGAGACCTCAGGAGAGAGCAGCCTGGAGCAGGCACAGATGGGCACTTGAGTCCAGAAGACAGCTGTGCCAGCCACACAAAACCCACAAACGATAAATACTGGAGAGGGTGTGGAGAAAAGGGAACCCTCTTGTACTCTTGGTGGGAATGTAAATTGATACAGCCACTATGCAAAATAGTCTGGAGTTTCCTTGAAGTAAAGTGAAGTGAAAGTTGCTCAGTCGTGTCTGACTCTTTGCAGCCCCATGGACTATATATAGTCCATGTAATTCTCCAGGCTAGAACACCGAAGTGGGTAGCCTTTCCCTGCTCCAGGGGATCTTCCCAACCCAGGGATCGAACCCAGGTCTTCCACATTGCAGGCAGATTCTTTACCAGCTGAACCACCAGGGAAGCCCTGGAGGTTCCTCAAGAAACTCAAAATAGGGACTTCCCTGGTGGTTCAGAGGTTAAGAATCCACCTTTCAGTGCAGGGAATGTAGTTTCGACCCCTGGTCGGAAAGATCCCACATGCTTTGGGGCAGCTCAGTTTGAGTGCTCTAACTAGAGGGACTGTGTGGCAACGAAAGATCCTGCATGATGCAATTAAGACCCAGCGCAGCCAAATAAATAAATACTTAAAAAGAGAGAGAGACCTAAACAGAGCTACCACATGACCCAGCAATCCCACTACTGGGCGTATACCCAGGGAAAACCATAGTTCAAAAAGACACATGCACGCCAGTGTTCACTGCATTGCTATTTACAATAGCCGGGGCATGGCAGACACGCGAGACGGCGGAGTAGGAGTTCTTCTGCGAGAACGCCAAAATTACAACTCGCTGCTGAACAGCCATCGACAGGACAATGTTGGATCCCACCAAAAGAAGATACCCCCCATCCAAGGGCAAAGGAGAAGCCCCAGCCTGACGGCAGGAGGGGCGAAACTGCATTTAGGATCAAATCCCATACCCACCAGAAATGCTCGGAGGGCTCAAACAAAACCCTGGGCACACCCGGAGACCCCACAGAGACTGAGCCAGACCTGATTGAGTGTTTGAGTGTCTCCTGCTGAGGCACAGGTCAGCAATGGACTGCCGCAGAGGCAGGGGCTCTGGGTGCAGCAGACCTGGGTATAGCGTAAGCCCTCTTGGAGGAGGTCACCATTAACCCCACAATAGAGCTGCCAGAACTTACACAGGACTGGGGAAACAGACTCCAGGAGGGCACAGACAGAACCTATGCACCAGGACCTGGGCGAAAGGAGCAGAGACCCCACAAGAGACTGACCCAGACTTGCCGTGAGTGTCCAGGAGTCTCCAGTGGAGGCGGGGCCAGTGGTGGCTTGCTGCAGGGTCAGGGGCACTGACTGACTGTGGCAATGCGTGCACAGGATCTTTTGAAGGAGTCGCCATTATCTTCATTACCTCCACCATGGTTTGGTCTCAGATCAAACAACAGGGAGGAAACACGGCCCCTCCCATCGACAGAAAATTGGATTAAAGATTTACTGAGCACGGCCCCACCCATCAGAACAAGACCCAGTTTTCCTCACAGTCAGTCTCTCCCTTCAGGAAGTTTCCATAAGCCTCTTATCATTATCCCTCAGAAGGAAGACAGAATGAAAACCACCATCACAGAAAACTAATCAAGCAGATCACATGGACCATAGCCTTTTCTAACTCAGTGAAACTAAGCCATGCCCTGTGGAGCCACTCAAGATGGATGGGTCATGGTGGAGAGTTCTGACAAAACGTGGTCCACTGGAGAAGGGAATGGCAAACCACCTCAGTATTCTTGCCTTGAGAACCCCATGAACAGTATGAAAAGGCAAAAAGATTATGACACTGAAAGATGAACTCCCCAGGTCAGTAGGTGCCCAAAATGCTACTGGAGATCAATGGAGAAATAACTCCAGATAGAATGAAAAGACGGACCCAAAGCAAAAACAATGCCCAGTTGTGGACGTGACTGGTGATGGAAGTAAAGTCCGATGCTGTAAAGAACAATATTGCATAGGAACCTGAATGTTAGGTCCATGAATCAAGGCAAATTGGAAGTGGTCAAACAGATGGCAAGAGCGAATATCAACATTTTAGGAATCAGTGAACTAAAATGGACTGGGATGGGCAAATTTAACTCAGATGGCCATTATATCTACTACTGCGGGTAAGAATTTCTTAGAAGAAATGGAGTAGCCCACATAGTAAACAAAAGAGTCTGAAATGCAGTACTTGGATACAATCTCAAAAGCAACAGAATGATCTCTGTTCGTTTCCAAGGCAAACCATTCAATATCACAGTAATCCAAGTCTATGCCCCAACCCGTAACGCTGAAGAAGCTGAAGTTGAACAGTTCTGTGAAGACCTACAGGACCTTCTAGGATCAACACCCCAAAAAGATGTCCTTTTCATTATAGGGGAGTAGAATGCAAAAGTAGGAAGTCAAGAGATACGCGGAGTAACAGGCAAATTTGGCCTTGGGGTACAGAATGAAGCAGGGCAAAGGCTAATAGAGTTTTGCCAAGAGAACGCACTGGTCATAGCAAACCACTTCTTCCAGGAACACAAGAGATGACCCTACACATGGACATCACCAGAAATCAGATTGATTATGTTCTTTGCAGCTGAAGATGGAAAAGCTCTATACAGTCCACAAAAACAAGACCAGGAGCTGACTATGGCTCAGATCATGAACTCTTTATTGCCAAATTCAGACTTAAACTGAAGAAAGTAGGGAAAACCACAAGACCATTCAGGTAAGACCTAAATCAAATCCCTTACAATTATATGGTGGAAGGGATCAGATCTGATAGACAGAGTGCCTGAATGGACTGAGGTTCATGACATTGTACAGGAGGCAGGGATCAAGACCAGCCCAAGAAAAAGAAATGCAAAAAGCCAAAATGGTTGTCTGAGGAGGCCTTACAAATAAATGAGAAAAGAAGAGAAGCAAAAGGCAAAGGAGAAAATGAAAGATATACCCATTTGAATGCAGAGTTC
Source organism: Bos indicus x Bos taurus (assembly GCF_003369695.1). Lineage (NCBI taxonomy): Eukaryota > Metazoa > Chordata > Mammalia > Artiodactyla > Bovidae > Bos > Bos indicus x Bos taurus. The sequence goes on from NC_040078.1 coordinate 115,723,379, forward strand.
CAAAGAATAGCAAGGAGAGATAAGAAAGCCTTCCTTGGTGATCAGTGCAAAGAAATAGAGGAAAACAATAGAATGGGAAAGACTAGAGATCTCTTCAAGAAAATTAAAGATACCAAGGGAACATTTCACGCAAAGATGGGCACAAAAAAGGACAGAAATGGTATGGACCTAACAAGCAGAAGTCATTAAGAAGAGGTGGCAAGAATACACAGAAGAACTATGCAAAAAAGGTCTTCATGACCCACATAACCATGATGCTGTGATCACCCACCTAGCTAAAGCCAGACATTCTGGAATGCAAAGTCAAGTGGACCTTAGGAAGCATCACTACATACAAAGCTAGTGGAGGTGATGGAATTCCAGCTGAGCTATTTCAAATCCTGAAAAATGATGCTGTGAAAGTGCTGCACTCAATATGCCAGTAAATTTGGAAAACTCAGCAGTGGCCACAGGACTGGAAAAGGTCAGTTTTCATTCCAATCCCAAGGAAAGGCAATGCCAAACAATGCTGTACTACCACACAATTGCACTCATCTCACATGAGTGAGATGCAAAGTAATGCTCAAAACTCTCCATACCAGGCTTCAACAGTATGTGAACTGTGAACTTCCAGATGTTCAAGCTGGATTTAGAAAAGGCAGAGGAACCAGAGATCAAATTGCCAACATCCATTGGATCATCGAAAAAGCAAGAGAGTTCCAGAAAAACATCTTCTGCTGCTTTATTGACTATGCCAAGTCCTTTGACTGTGTGGATCACAACGAACTGTGGAAAATTCTTCAAGAGATGGGAATACCAGACCACCTGACCTGCCTCTTGGGAAATGTGCATGCAAGTTCAGAAGTAAAAGTTAGAAATGGACAGGGAACAAGACTGGTTCCAAATCGGGAAAGGAGTACATCAAGGCTGTTTGTTGCCATCCTGCTTATTTAACTTATACACAGAGTACATCATGTGAAATGGAAGGGTGGATGAAGCACAAGCTGGAATCAAGATTGCTGGGAGAAATATCAATAACCTCGGATATGCAGATGACACCACCCTTATGGTAAAAACCAAAGAACTAAAGAACTTTTTGATGAAAGTGAAAGAGGAGAGTGAAAAAGTTCGCTTACAACTCAACATTCAGAAAACTAAGACCATGGCATCCAGTCACATCAGTTCATGGCATATAGATGGGGAAACAATGGCAACAGTCACAGACTATTATTTTTTTTGGCGCTCCAAAATCTCTGCAGATGGTGACTGCAGCCATGAAATTAAAAGAGGCTTGCTCCTTGGAAGAAAAACTATGACAAACCTAGATGGCATGTTAAAAAGCAAACACATTACTTTGCCAACAAAGGTCCCTCTCGTCAAGGCTATGGTTTTTCCACTGGTCATGTATGGATGTGAGTTGGACCATAAAGAAGGCTGGAGTGCCAAAGAATTGATGCTTTAGAACTGTGGTGCTGGAGAAGACTCTTGAGAGTCCCTTGGACTGCAAGGACATCCAACCAGTTCATCCTAAAAGAAATCAGTCCTGAATATTCACTGGAAGGACTGATGCTAAAGCTGAAACTCCAATCCTTTGGCCACCTGATGCAAAGAACTGAGTCCTTGGAAAAGACCCTGATGCTGGGAAAGACTGAAGGCAGGAGGAGAAGGGGATGACAGAGGATGAGATAGTGGATGGCCTCACCGACTTGATGTACGTGAGTTTGAGCAAGGTCCGGGAGTTGGTGATAGGGAAGCCTGGCGTGCTGCGGTCCATGGGGTTGCAAGGAGTTGGACACGACTGAGCGACTGAACTGAACTGAGACTTTTTGATGATGGCCATTCTGACTGGAGTAAGGTAATACCTCATTGTAGTTTTGATTTGCATTTCTCTAACAATCAGTGATGTTAAGTATGTTTTCATATGCCTGTTGGCCATCTGTATGTCTTCTTTGGAGAGTGTCTCTTTAGATCTTCTGCCCATTTTTTATTAAACTGATTGGGTTTTTACATATTGAGCTACATGAGCTGTTTGTATTTTTGGAAATTAGTTCTTTTGTTGGTTACTTAATTTGCAAACGTTTTCTCCCGTTTTGTAGGTTGTCTTTTCATTTTGGAATCATGGTGGCTCTTCAACTGCTGTTTATTGAATGGATGTACTTCCACAAGCCACGAGTGAGTATCCACCTCCCCACACAGTGTCTGGTTTTACAAATTGCTTTATATTCTAAATTCTTAGGGGCTTCCCAGGTGGCGCTAGAGGAATAATATAAATTCTTATGTTATTTTTACATTATAAACTTTGCTGATTTGAAGAATTACCTTCCTACTTCACTTTGGTTTTTAACTCTTATCTCTTTGGACAGTTTTATATATCTATTTGCAATTAAAGAAAAAGTACGCACTCCGTTACTCTGACCCCTCCAGTGTCTTCCTGTATCAGTTGAAATAAAATCCAGTCCTTCACGGAGCCTCTAAAGCTTTCCACAGTCGAGGGTGTGGCTAGCTCTGTGGCCCCATGCTCCCATGGCCCTCCTCCTTGCCAGTTGGCTCCAGAAGCATCAGTCCCATTGCTGTCCCTCTGCCTGGGATGCTCTGCCCCCAGGCCCGTGCGTTTCTTGTTCCTTTACTTCTTTCTGGGAGGTACCCAATTGTCACCTTATCAGCAAGCTGGTCCCTGACCCTCCATCTAAAACAGCACCTCCCACTCCCCATCTCCTTACTCTGCCTTATACTGCTTCCTGTCACGTACCTGTTTTCACAACACCTGGCATTAGGTCACATTCATTTATTGGTGGGTTTCATGTCAGTCTCACCCCATAGAGGTCAAGTTCCTCCTCAAGACCAAAAGAGGGTCTTGTAAGGAGCATGTGCTCTACAAACGTTTGTGGAATCAGTTTGCTTTTTCCTTTCCCCGAATTGTCCTCCTATGCTCTTTCCCAGTTTCCTTTCCCTTATGCTCTAGTTCTCCACGTGGAAACGTGTTAATCCACCTTGTCACGTTTCTGACAAGTGTTTTCCCCAGTTGTTCCTTATACTTTTAATTGTTTTATGATCTTTTTAATGAACAAGAGCTCCAGTGTTTGTACGTAGATGGCTTTGCTATTCTTTCCTAGTATCCTCCTCCCTCAGCAGATAATTATTCACCTAATCCTCTTTTCTAGGTTTGGAGGTTTCCTTTTATGCACTCAACTCTTTAATCCATCTGTAATTGATCTGCGGTAAAGGTGGGAGGTGAAGATGTCTCTTCCTCTAATTGGCCAGTTTTTCCAAATACCACGATGCAGATATTCTTCCTTTTCCACAAACTTGTGGAGCTTTCTTTATCATAGATCACATTTTCATATATTCTAGAGTCTGAGTAACCTGTCAGCTACATCATATCATCTTACGAGCAGTAGCCCTGAAGCCAGCTTGTCTGGGTGTAAATCCTGGTTCTGCCAGTTGCTAGCTGTGTGACCTAAGTACAGTACTTAACCTCTCTGTGCCCTGGTTTTTTTAATCTGCAAAATGTGGATGACAATAATACAAAATTGCCACTTTGCAGATAAAAACCTTCTAGCAAGCACCAGCAGTTTGTATGGTTAAATGCAACACATAACTCAGAGGGCTGTTGTAAAGATTCAATTAACTGATAAATGTAAGGGCTCAGAAGAGGGCCCATCCCTCACGGACATTAGATATGTGCTTTTATCGACGTGCCCTCCTCATTACTATGCTTCTCTTAAAAAATTCCCCAGCTACAGAGGACCTCCGTAGGCATTTCTCCAAAGAGGACGCACGTGTGCCAACAGGCACATGAAAAGATGCTCAACATTGCTAATTGTGAGAGAAATGCAAACCAAAACTACAGTGAGGTATCACCTCGCTCTGGTCCGAATGGCTTAACAGTATGGATGCTCTTTAAAAAGCTAAAAGTAGAGCTGCCATATGATCCGGCAATCCCACTCCTGGGCATACATCCGGAGAAGATGAAAACTCTAATTTGAAGAGACACATGTATCACAATGTTCATGGCAGCATTATTTACAACAGCCAAACACAAAAGCGACCTAAAGGCCCACTGACAAGCGAATGCATAAAGAGGCAGTGTGTGTATACATATATGTATACACACACGTGTATATATATACACATACATACACACATATGTATATAAATGTGTATATGTATATGTGTATCAGTTCAGTTCAGTTCAGTTCAGTCACTCAGTCGTGTCCGACTCTTTGCGACCCCATGAATCGCAGCACACCAGGCCTCCCTGTCCATCACCAACTCCCGGAGTTCACTCAGACTCACGTCCATGGAGTCGATGATGCCATCCAGCCATCTCATCCTCTGTCGTCCCCTTCTCCTCTTGCCCCCAATCCCTCCCAGCATCAGAGTCTTCTCCAGTGAGTCAACTCTTCGCATGAGGTGGCCAAAGTATTGGAGTTTCAGCTTTAGCATCAGTCTCTCCAATGAACACCTAGGACTGATCTCCTTTAGAATGGACTGGTTGGATCTCCTTGCAGTCCAAGGGACTCTCAAGAGTCTTCTCCAACACCACAGCTCAAAAGCATCAATTCTTCAGTGCTCAGCTTTCTTCATAGTCCAACTCTCACATCCATACATGACCACTGGAAAAACCATAGCCTTGACTAGACCGACCTTTGTTGGCAAAGTAATGTCTCTGCTTTTTAATATGCTATCTAGGTTGGTCATAACTTCCCTTCCAAGGAGTAAGCGTCTTTTAATTTCATGGCTGCAATCACCATCTGCAGTGATTTTGGAGCCCCCAAAAATAAAGTCTGACACTGTTTCCACTGTTTCCCCATCTATTTCCCATGAAGTGATGGGACAAGATGCCATGATCTTCGTTTTCTGAACATTGAGCTTTAAGCCAACTTTTTCACTCTCCTCTTTCACTTTCATCAAGAGGCTTTTTAGTTCCTCTTCACTTTCTGCCATAAGGGTGGTGTCATCTGCATATTGAGGTTATTGATATTTCTCCTGGCAATCTTGATTCCAGCTTGTGCTTCTTCCAGCCCAGCGTTTTTCATGACATACTCTGCATAGAAGTTAAATAAGCAGGGTGACAATACACAGCCTTGACATACTCTTTTTCCTATTTGGAACCAGTCTGTTGTTCCATGTCCAGTTCTAACTGTTGCTTGCTGACCTGCATATAGGTTTCTCAAGAGGCAGGTCAGGTGGTCTGGTATGCCCGTCTCTTTCAGAATTTTCCACAGTTTATTGTGATCCACACAGTCAAAGGCTTTGGCATAGTCAATAAAGCAGAAATAGATGTTTTTCTGGAACTCTCTTGGTTTTTTGATGATCCAGCAGATGTTGGCAATTTGATCTGTGGCTCCTCTGCCTTTTCTAAAACCAGCTTGAACATCAGGAACTTCACGGTTCACGTATTGCTGAAGCCTGGCTTGGAGAATTTTGAGCATTACTTTACTAGCGTGTGAGATGAGTGTATTTGTGCGGTAGTTTGAGCATTCTTTGGCATTACCTTTCTTTGGGATTGGAATGAAAACTGACCTTTTCCAGTCCTGTGGCCACTGCCAAGTTTTCCAAATTTGCTTCCAAATTTTAAAGGGTAGGATGTGCTAAAATCCATATATGATACCGTCGTTTTTCTTAACTAACCTGATTCTAAATTCTACCTAACTAATCTGCTGCATCTTCATTTCTTCTCACTTTCTATACATACACTAAATGCTATAGCAGCTTTACCTTAAAAAATTCAACTAATACATTAATACACATTCAGGCAATAAGTTCTGACAAAGTTGCAGTTTATTTCTATATTTCAATAAATAAATAAAATGACCAAAAGTAACTCCCCAGCCACATCCATCTGTTTATCTGTCTTCCAGAGGTACTATAGAGTCATTTGGTAAGTTTTCAGATCAATCCTTTCTGGGATTCTGGGATTCTGATTGGGATTGCCTTGATGTCAGCAGTTAATTTGGAAAGCACGGACATCTTTAGCATCCCTGTCCTCTCGCCAGCCACACGCTGGCCTCCCATGGACTCCAGTCCCCTCTGACATCTCTCAGCAGAGTTATAGGGACAGGGGGAGAGGAGAGGAGGGAGGAGCTGGAACTCACCCCATCTGGGCTGGATGGTCAGCTCCCTGTCTGACCCGGGGGCTGGAGGGGACGTGAGCTCATCTCACTAAATCATCATTTCAAGACCAAGACGGTCCAGCCAAGAGAGACAGTGTCTATGTGAACACTACTGGAAGAATCACTGAAGCCATGACAGCACTGAGGTGTTGACAGACGGTGGGCTTCAAGGACTGAATGACACGAAAATCGTGGTCTCTGGTCTCACCAAGGACTTCACTAAGTATCTCCAATTTCGTCTGCAAACGCCTCCATTTCTTTGGTGACTGGGTAGTATCAGGGGAAAAGAATGATTATTATTAATAATTACTGTTATCATTCATTTTGAGGAAGCACTGGAAAAGCCCAAGAGGGGAGTAAGGTCGGCAGGGACCCCTCAAAGCTGCCAGAGTGGACCCTCGTGAAGGTCTTGTGGCCCCAAGATACACAGAGCCCAAGGGATGGGACACAGAACCACGGAAGCGCCAGGCGACCTCTGCAGAAGGAAGGTGACTTGGGAAGAGAAAACTCCCAGGAGTGGAACTGCCCACGTTCATTGTCAGCGCTCAGCCTGGGTGCCTGGAGCGCTGAGATCCTGTGTGGCTGTCTCCACCGTGGTCGGCTGTGACTGCTGCATGCAAGTGACCAGCATCACTCTCACAGCTGCAGAAGCAGACCCTGGAGCCCAGGGCACCCGAGCAGCAGAGGAACCAGCTGAGCCCTCGGGGCACTGAGCTGTAGGCAGCTGGTGATGCAAGCCGCGCTGGGGGCTGGAAGCAGCTCCACTGCAGGCCCTGGTCAACGTCTGCTCCTGGGGCAGCCTCCGCCCAGGTTCCTCTGCCCCGTGTGCCTTTCTTGCCCACACCGGCTGGGGACGAGGGTCTTGCCATGAGCTTCAGGGCACACTGGTCTCCCTGCACTGGAACAAGCTGTCTTTGCCTTTGGCACTGAGTGTCCAGGGGTGGGTGTTTCATCCAGGGGCCTGTCAGGTCCCCTGCCTAGGAGAAGTGTTCCTAACTAGGGACAGCTCCAGTCTCCTGGAGGGCACCTTGGGCTGTCATTTAACTGGGTTGCATCTCTGCCATTCGTGGGACAGTCCATACCACAAAGAACTATCCTGTAGCGGTGCCAACCCCCCGGGTAGAGATGCTCTGGCCTGTAGGCGGTGCTGGGGTAAGGAGATGATGGCATTCAGAGACGCTCTTGGGAACTCCGGGTATCACTCTGGTCTACTCGTGGCGATCCCAGGGTGGGTCACCACTGGACCGCAGAACTGTCTTCTGGAGGGAAAGCATAATTAGAAGGAAGAATGGAAACCTCCTGACTTTACAAATGTGATTTTGCAAAATGAGGCAGGAAGACAAATTTGTCTTCACTATTATTCATGATGGAAAGTCCTTTGTAAATCCCAAATTAACAATTTCTCATTTAAAGATGGGCAATTATCATTCTTGTCTCCCGATTTATAGCTTTCAAAATCCTGAAGTATGAAAATTATTGGGGGAAAAAATTCCAGCCATGGTCATGGAAAATGAAAATCCACTTCAAAACTACTGATAAACATTTTTCAATGATCCGTTGTCTAAAGCCCAAAAGTAATCATTACATACGTGTACATGAAGTGACAGCTTTGGTAACACAAATATTCTGAATGATCACATGAAGGTCCGTGATATTTCTGCATGTGGGTGGCCGAGTGCCCCCAAGTTACTAGAAAATCAAATGTTAAGTGTGGCTGGATTTCACCCAACTTGGAGATTCTCTGATTAAAGAAGGCAACAACAATGCGTTTAAAAGCTTATCTTAGCTTTTACGGGGCTGGGGCTCCTGGCAGCTTTCTTCATCATCCCACCAGGCCCCTCTGGAGGGAGATGAGCATCTGTGCCGAGGAGGAATTGTGCAAATATGAGGCATGATGAAGCCCCTTCTGAAACAAGACGTCACATTATTCGCGATCGACACAGCTGCCGAGACCTCCAATGTCGGGCTTTGTGCAGAACAACTAGAGCTGGACTCCTGCCTCCCCCCAGGCCCACCTCAGGGACCCCCGACTTCGGGTCTAAGTTGTCACCTAGCTGCCATCACAGCAGACCCCATCAGCTAGCATGTGCGGATCACTCAAGCCATTTGGTTTCATGGAGGAAGTCTGAGCTGAGACGGTCTTTGTGGTTGAAGAGGCACCTCCTGCCCCAGGTGGTCCCCAGCCCAGGCAGCTCTCTCCCCCCGTGGACTTTGGGCTCCCTGAGGGCAGAAGGCGCCTGTGCAGGACCTAAACCTGTTTTGTCAAGTGAGTGAAGACAGAGCTGCTGATTCCAGGCCATCTCCACAAAGGACAGGATTGAACAGTGAATGGCCTTGGCCGTGGTGGGACTAACCTGGGTTGGCCAGGTGGAAGGGGGCTCACTGAGGCGCTTGAGGTCACCCAGCAGAAGGGCAGCTGCAGAGGCAGACATGTCCACGCAGGTTCTGGCTGGTTCTGCCTGGCCTTCAGCTGGGGAGCCTGCTTCTGTCCCAATAAAAATGGAAACAGTGGCTCATTGTGGCCAACCGTGTGCCATGCACTGGCCAGAGCCCTGAGCCCACATCAGGCCCTTGGATCAGCCCCGCTGATGCTGATGGGGAAACCGAGGTCCAAGGGTGGGAACCCAGGAGTTCAAAACTGTGCACTGAGGCCCCCGGCGGGCTGCTGCAGTGGCCCTGGTGTTACCACACACAGCATCTGTGCTTTATCATTAACCTGCCCAGGAACCAAGACGTCCTGAAGTCTGGAGCCTTGCGCCAGGCCATCAGGTGAAGACACAACGGTTCAGATGCGGGGGTAGAGGAGGGTGTGGGGGGAGAGTGGGGGATGGGGGCAGTAGGGGGTGGGAGGTTAGAGGGGAGGGGGTGGGGTGCAGTCCATGGGATTCTCCAGGCCAGAATACTGGAGTGGGTAGCCTTTCCCTTCTCCAGGAGGTCTTCCCAACCCAGGAGTTGAACCTGCGTCTCCTGCTTTGCAGGCAGACTCTTAACCAGCTGAGCTACCAGGGAAGCCTAAGGCAGCTAAGGGGGTTACCACTAAGACCCAGTCCCCTCCGTGTTCTCTGTGCTGCCCTGCACCCCCTCTCTGGAAGACCTACCCAACTTCATCCTTGTCAGACGGTGGACTCTTTACTTGAAGAAAAAGGGAAACTCAAAAAGGGGGTCAGGCATCTCCAGCCCCGCCCCCTCAATCACCCCTTGTCCACCAGCTGCCGGAAGCTCTGTCTCCCCAACACTTGCCCATCACCAGCTTTCCTCAAAAGGCCAGTCCTTGCTCCTTGGCCTCTGACCCCTGACCCAGGAGGCTGGGTGTGTGAGCCACTGGCCTTGGCCTCAGGGCCCAAAGCTTTTGGAGAGAGAGAGATCAGGTTTTTGAGTGATCCAGGCCCCATTGCAAGTGCCTCCCTGATGCGGCCACTCCCCCAGTCTGGCTGTTAGGTCCGCAGACCGGGAGGGTCCCCTGTGGTCCCCCAGGGTCGTGTGATGAGTGGGCAGGTGCAGCCCCGGGTGCAGGGGTGTGTTCTTCCAGTGCCCACTTGCACCCTAGGCCCCAGCTACCCTGCTGGCCCCGTGGGAGAGATGCTGGGGGGAAACTTCCATCCAGACCACCAGGCCCTGGTTTCTGACAGCCTGGCTGCACACCCCCACCCGCACTGGGCCACAGGGAGGCCCCTCCAAGCTGGGCTGGGGGCAGCCGCTCTGGGTTTCCTTCCTCGGGGTGGCCGGGCCGCGCTTTGTCATTCACAGCCAGGCCGCGCTCCCTCCCTGGGGTCAGGCGGCCACTTCCGAACCCCCAAGGCGCTCAGGGGGCTTCAGGGTCCCCGCCGAGCCAGGTGCGAGAGGGCGGAAGTAGGGCTGGGGAGGGGGAGAGGGGAACGTGCGGGGGTGAGGCAGCGGGAGCGCGGGCCGGGGTGGCGAGGGGCGGGCTTCAAGAGATCAGGTCGATGTAATCCCATTTCGGCCTTTGTCATTCGGGCGGCCGCGGAGCCCGAGCCGGGGGGCCGGGCCCTTTAAGAGGGCGCGCGGCCACACCAGAGCCGGACAGCCTGACAAAGGCGCGGATCCAGTGGCGGGAAGTAGATGGGGGGGCGGGGTGGGGGGGCCGCCCAGCGTGACATCTGCCTCTCGGGCCGGACTCTGCCTCAGCCTTTGGCCAGGGACCCTAGGCTGCTATCCAGCCGCGGCCGCGCTTTGGGCAGGGGGCAACCCCCCCAGTTTCGAGCTCGGGACCCGGGAGCGCGTCCCCGCCAAGGTCGCTTGTGGGAGAGGGGGCGGCATCCTCGACCCCCTGACCGCCTCCCCGCCTCCTCGGGTCTATCCCGGCCTCCTTCCCCTCTCCCTCGAGTCCCAGGTCCTCCTCGGTCCAGCAGGGCAGCGTCTCCCCAGCGCCCCGGCACCGCACCCGCCCCCCTCCCTTTTCCTCTGCTTGGCTCAGGGGGCGGCCGGCTCCGGGGCGGGGCTGCCCCAGGCGGTAGACGGGGGGTAGGCCAGGCCCCGAATTTGTACTGCGGGGGGAAGCTCCTGGCGGTAGGGGCGAGGGGGATGGACCTCGGGTGGGGAGGAGAGCAGCCCAGACTCCAGACCCGGGGGCGGGGGGAGACCCCAGAGGCGGAGTTGGGGTGGGGGAAGGGTGACTGGCGGAGACCAGAAAGGGGGGCACGGCACCGTGGAGGTTGGAGGGAGAGCGCTGGAAGTGGGCAAGTGGGGAACCCAGACCAGCTCCGAGGGCCTCCGAGCTCCGGGGCGCAGGCCCGGCTTCTCCAGGTGGAAGATGCTGTGTGCCAAGCGCCTGGGACTGGCTCCACCAGGGGTGTCCGGCTCTTGGATACCCGAGATCCAGGATAACCAAGAGACCCGGCCAGGCCGAGTTAGACGTGAGAGGGAAACCACACACTCGCACACATATTAACACTCTTCCACGCTCACAGCCGCCTGCATGCACATCCTGCCCATCACGCTGCTAACTCCGTGGGGAGGGTAGCCCTCGGCAGGGACCTCTGCATCTGAGTTGGCTGTCTGAGCAGGCAGCACCGTGCTGGAAGGGCGGCATTCCTTGGTCTGGTGGAGCGGCCAGACTGGGCCTTGATCCCTGTGGGCACCGAGCCCCGGAGGGCTTCCAGAGTTTCAGGCCTGTCCCCTCCTGGCAGCGCAGAGCTGTCCATGGGAGCAGACCCGTCCACAGGGCTGGCAGCAGACCCTGGGCCCAGGTACCCTGGTCGGAAGCTGATTGAGCGACCTGTGCTCCCTGACCTTGCCCCAAAGCCAGAGAGGGCAGAAGTCTGCTCAGGTCTTTCACTTCTGAACTGTTGAAATAGGCAATCAATTTTTATGATGTGATTTATAATTTATGCAGGTTGTCTTCATACATATGGTGTTGCTTTTGTGTGTCGGAGTTTCAAGCGCTTTATTACTCTGACGGTGTGATTTGCATTCACGTTTGGTTACCAAGATCATATTTCTCCTGTTTACACCATAAGGGCCCGAAATGAAGATTAATGCCACCTCCCTTTGCCCAGGCACCTCCTTCCTGGTAGACCCCAGACCTCGGCTCCCCGCGAGACCCCAGAGCCTGGCATTCAGCTTTGGCAGAACAAGTCCCTGCTGTGCCCTGCCTGTCTGGGAAGGGTTGGCACATCAGAGGGTCCAAGCAGACCACCTGCTCCAGTCGTGAGTGCCTGGGCAGAGGCCTGGGGTCTCCCCGGACAGAAATAGGGGTGTGTACACAAGAGCATCCTCTCCAGGGAGGCCACAGCTGTGCTAGCAGGGGTCTCAGCAGGCCACTAGGCTGTGTGGGTCACCCAAGATTGACACTGCCACCAAGGCCACGGAATGCACGGGGCTCCAACCACTCAAGACCCCCCACCCCGCTCAGGGCTTCCACGCGGAGCTGAGACGGCCCTGAGGCGAGAATCAGGTGGCGACCAGATCCTAAGGCTGCCAGAGTGTCCCTGATGGCTTCTTACTCACCAAAGTCTTCTGCCATGGGGGGAAGGAGAGTGTCTCCGCGTGGGACAGGCCTGGGGACAGAGGGAGCAGCCGCAGAAGCCCGCGCTAGGCTTGCCAGACACAGTTGAAACGATTAAGTCAATTAAGCTCGAACAAACAGATGCAAGAAGGAGCAGGCGCTGACGACCCCAAGAGGAAGGGCATCTTGGAATGCAGGCACTTGCAGCAGCTACACGCCTAGGGTGGCCAGGCCAGCACATGGACAATCAGGACCTCTGGATGGTCCAGCCAGGCAAACATGCCCTCCAGAGGCCCGGGAGGCCTCCCCACCCCACCCTAGCTCACCCCCTTTAGCTGAAAAGGCCCTGCCAAAGAACCACCCTGGGCCTGAGGACTGGAGGGGAAAACTGGGCACCGAAGCCTGTGCTGAGTCTCCAAAGTTCCAGCAAGGGCTGGGGTTGGGAAAATCCAGGCACTGGTGGCCCAAGGCGCTGACTCCCCAGGCCCTGCGGGGAGCATGGGGGAGGAGGTTATTTGAGGCCCGAGACCAATCTAAGAGGGCCCTGCCCCTGGAAAGTGGAGATTTGACTTCAGGTTTTCAAAGTACCCTCGGTTCTCCAAAGGCCAGGGGTACCCAGTTCTGAGGGACTAGGGCTGGGGTTCATCCCATTTGGTGTCTCTTCCTGCAGGCCCCACCACCCTCACTTCAGACCCCTGCCCCGGCTGGTGGACCCAGGGTGCAGACAGCCCCCAGGAGCCCTGGCTGGTAGACCCAGGGTGCAGACAGCCCCCAGGAGCCCTAGCACAGGGAGGGGGGCGCAGGTCCGCAGTGCTCCCAAGCGTAATTATTTGATCTGCAGATGTAAGTGGAATTTATTGTAACAACAAATATAGTGATGTCAAAACCCAACCTTGGATTAAAGCCGGCAGCCAAAGGGGAAGTGTATTAATTTCCAACAGCATCTCAGGCCAGAGCCTATTAGAACAAGCTATTCTTCAGGCCCCCCCATCAGAATTAATCATTGGGAGTTAATTTGAAGCTCAGACAAGTTGCTGTTAATTTAGTGCAGGGAGGACGGGATGGAATAAAAAGCGGAGGTGCTGGCCGAGCCTCGTGGGTCTCATTAATCAGCCAGCTGAGACGGCCTGGCTTGATTACAATTTGCAAAAAAATTCATTAGGGCCCGGGCGATTGACAATTTTTCTCTCTGCCTGTGATGTGACTCATTAGGCAGCCAAATGAAAGCCATGATGACGGCCATGATGACAGCGGCCATCAAGCCCTGCTTGTTTATCTTCCTCCCCTCGGCCTGTCTCGGGGGTCTGGGCCTCCTCTGGCTGGGCTCTCAGGGGGCACCCAGAGTCCTGGGGTCGGGGAGGAGGGGGCACCCAGCCCAGAGAGGGCAGGGGGCAACCTGGCAGTGGTGCTGCATGTAGGGCTCCCTGAAGGTGCCCCCCAATTCCTAGGGAACTTCACTTTCCCCTCAGGTGTGTGAAGCCAACCCCAGTGGCTCCCTCCCCTCTTGTCTCCCATCCCCACCATGAGCTTTTGGGAAAGGTAGACAGGGGTGTCACACCTGTTATGGTGGAAAGGTGTATGGAGGGGAGTGCCCTGCTCTCAACACCCAGGGTTTCTTCCCCAGAGTGCCAGGGGGAGATATCCCTGCCCTCAGGGCCGGGAATCTAGGCCATCGGCCACAGTTGTCCAGGGGCACATATGCGGCCCGGGAACGGACCGGCCCGGGTGCGCCGGGTGGGGATGGCATGTCCCCAGAGGCCTCCACGTCTCCAGAGGCCTCCATTGCAGCGGCAGCGGCCTGGGGCCTGGAGGGCCTCTCCGAGGAGATGACACCAACGGGACCCCCGGGCGGGCGCGCTCACTGGCGGGCGACCGGCGGGTCGGCGGGAGCGGCCGGGCCTAGCGGACCCCATGCGGGGCGGGGAGCGGCCGGGGCGCACCCCTCCACCACAGGCGCAGGGCGCTGGCTAGGGGCAGCCAGGCTCCCCCACGGCTCTGCGAGCCCCGAAGAGCGGACTGAGGCCCTCGGAGAATGGCCACTCCACATCACCGCGCTCAGAAACCATGCCGGGGCCAATTTCTGTCCCTGAAATCTTTGGGACGCGGAGGGAATCGGGGTCTCGCCCTGCGCCTCGCCCTGCGCCTGAACTTCGGGCTGACACTGGGGTCCCCAGTGCCCCTCCGCCGCGGAAAGGTGACGGGTTGAAGGCCGTAAAAATTAAGTCAATATTCGTATTGAGCCACGGCTATGGGTTTCGCCTCTTGGGCTGAGAACGGCGGTGAGCGCGGCGCCCGGCGGCTTCTCAAACCTGCTCCCCGGCCTCCACTCGGGAGGCTGAGGCTGGCGAAGCCACGGCTTCTCTTCTCTCCCCTGGCGGCTGGTTCGGCGGCCGCGAGGGCTCGGTGACCGCACTCGCCCGCTCCGCACCCCTGGGTCACCTCTGGCCTATCCGCGGCCTTCTCCGGAGGGGCCCGACCGCTCGCGTCCGGACGGGCGCTTCGGGTCGGAAAAGGGGCCGCGCGCGGAACGGGCCGGGCTTGGGGGCGCGGTCCGCGGTGCTGGAGTGGGCCCAGGGTTCCCTCCCGCCCCTCCCGCGCCCGGCGGGCCGCATCCCACCCGCGAGGCGGGGAGGTGCCCGGGGCTCACCGCCCACCGCGGGCCGGCCCCCCCCCCCCGCCCCCCCGCCTCCCCACAACTGGCCGGCGTTCCTCGGGGTGGGGCGGTGGTCGGGTCCCGCCCCCTCCGACCCCGCCCGGAGAGGGAGGTGCTGGCCCGCGAGCGCCCGCAGCCCGCCTCCGCCTCCCAGCCCGGCGCTGCCCGGAAGCCGGCTCCGCTAGCTGGGTTTCTGTCCCCGTCTGGAAGATCGCGCCCCGAACCCGATCTCTGGGCGCTCCGCTTCTTTTCAGGTCGGGGGATGCTTGGAGGGAAACGCGTCCCCTCCCCCGGCGGTCGTCGATTTAGGGAATGAAGATTTTATGCAAAGCCACCCATATCCGCACTCACTGACCCTCCTCCGGCGCCCCTCTCCTCCTCTGGCCAAAGTTTGCCAGCTTCCCAGATACTGGTTAGGCTGAACAGAAGGGAAGAGGTTAGATGTCTAAGGTGGAAATTAGGTTTTCTCGAATTGGTAACCCAATTGGAGCTATTGCTCTATTTAAAACCTGGTGAGCTGCTGCTGGATGGCTCTGGTCCTTCCAGCTTGAGGAGGCCCCGGACAGGGGGTGTTTATGCGGTGCTGGTCTCAGACCAGCTGCTCGGCCACTGCGGGCAGGAGGGTCCCTGTATAAACAGTCAAATCTGGACATACTTATGAGACCCAAGAATTGGTCTTTTTTCTCTCTTTCTTGCTCCTTTTTTTTTTTTTTTTTATTCACAAGACTGAGATTGTTTTAATGTCATAACTTATAGGAAAAATAAACTACATTGAAATAAATTAAACACAACGGAGACGTGCTTCAGACAGGGCTCATAGGATATGCAACCCCAGGAAAGAAAGCCAGGCAAAAACCAAAGCAAAGCGAATTTCCAGGCTGCCCCCCCAAAACGTCTGCTTCTCAGTCAACTAAAAAAGCCAGAATAGAAACAAAAATAAGTGGTGACCGTGTTTGTTCTTGCACATGATGTTTACCTTTGGAAAAGTGTGGAAAGGTGGCTGCTGTGCGTGGCAAGTTGCAGTGGAGGCTTTGTTTTCTTCGGGGAATGTAGGTGGAGGAGGTTACTGGGCAGTTTGGTCCTATAACTTTCAAAATACGGCAGCTGAGATCCAATCTATATAGATATCTATGTACAAAGTAGGATAGTATAATAAATATTTAGTGTGTCTTCCAGGTGTAGCTGTAGCTCCTTCAAAAGCAGTCTTTCAAGCTCGTTAATGGATATACTCTCAATTTGCTTGGGATGTCCAAAGTTGGGGGGTGACTCTGAGTTTTGCTTCAGACATGGTGGAGCCCACCATGGGTTCCCTCCCCGAAGCTGTGGCTTCTCCACGGTGGTCCAGGCCGAGGCTCGCCCTGGGCCCTCAGGGCCGGGCCTGCTCCAGCTGCTGATGCTGACTTCTGATAGCGAACCTGCTGACGTGGACGGGTATGGGGACGACGATCTTGGGGTTCCTGGAGGGCTCCCCTGTCTTGGAATTGGCATTGCCGGCCTTCACCCGTTTCCACTTGGCCCGGCGGTTCTGGAACCAGATTTTCACCTGCACCTCGCTGAGTTTGAGGGCATGCGCGATCTGCGAGCGCTCGGTCAGCGAGAGGTACTTTTTGCAGTGGAACTCCTTCTCCAGCTCCAGGAGCTGCTCGCTGGTGAAGGCAGTCCGCCGCCGCCGGTTCTTGCCCGTGGACGTGGTGCTGCCCGCGGCGCCGCCACTCGGCGGGGTTTCCTCCAGCGCGTGGCCGGGGTCCTCCTCCTTGTGAGCCGCCTGGCCAGTCAGATTGTCATCCGAGCTGTAGTCCAGATCGCTCTCTAGCGAGAAGCTCTCCTCCTTGCCCTTCGGGTCGTCTTCCACCTTTGACTCGTCTTTCCCTTGCCCTCTGACAGCCCCGACTGAAAGCAAAACCAAACGGCATTTTATTACATTTCGCACACTGGCCTGCCTTCCCCGTTCCCACCGTCACTCAGGCATTCCCCCCCCACCTCCCGCAACTCCCCCCTTAGCGGATTGTCTTTCTATGACATTAACACATTGTGATTTCCTGGCCTTTGAGGGGTAGAGAGGGGAGGGGAGGCGTGAGAAAGCTCAGGGGAGAGGAGGCGACAGTACAGGCGACGGCCCTTTGCCCAGAACCATCACTCAAGGGGCCGCCGGGCCTCCTCCGCACCCTCCCAGTCTCCTGCAGCTTAATGCAGAAGTTAGCAGACGGCGTGAGGCCCGAGAGAGCGTCCTCTTTGTCCCCGGGGAGGGGGCTGGATGAGGGCTAAGGGGAAGTTCACCATTTATCCTGCCTCTCCCCTCTCCACCCACTCCTCACCCAGCCTGAAAATTCTGTGAACTTCAATTTCATCGCACCCAGAGCCGGGGGGCGCAGGGAGGTGCAGACCCCAGACAGAGTCGGGTTTGGGGTCAAAGAGAAGTTTCGTAGCCTCAGGAGAAGTTCCCACCAGACACCCCAGCACACTAACGCCGTTCCCCTAGGCAAGCGACAAGCCCGGAAAAGGGGGTTAATAGGTCTGGGCGCCCTCAGGCACACGCACTGCAGAGATGCGCAGCCCAGCCCTCTTGCCCTCGAGGCTGAAACCTACCCGGGACCCCAGGTCACAGCGCCGGGGGCTGGGCGGCGTGCAAGACTCCACCAAACTCGCCGGCGGAGAGATTTGCGGCTCCGCGCAGAAGCTGGCCACGGGGCGCTAAATGCACGCCCCCCTTCCCCCCCACCCCCACCTCCCCACTCATTGCGTGGCTCTAAAAGACCACCCCCCGTCCCCGCGGAGGCTCCTCTGGCGCAGCTCGGCCGCATCTTCCCGCTCCTCTGGCCGGGGGAGGCGGGGGCGGGGGTCCCACGGGGGCATGGCCCCATCCCCTCTGTCCCCCGAGGGAACCCGGAGCTGGCGCGCCCCCGCGCCCGGGTCGCGCGCGCCGCCGACTCACCGAGCGACGCCTGCACAGCCTCGGCCGCGGAGAAGGCCAGCATCGAGCCCTCCTTGGCCAAGAAGCCTTTGCCGTCCTCCGCGTCGGCTTGCAGCGCCTCCGGCTTGTCGAAGTTGCTGCCGCCGCCGGGCAGCTGCTGCGGCGCGAACTTCCGGGCGGCGGCCGCCTCCTGGTGCTGGGGGGACGCCGAGAAGCCGCCTGGCAGCGTGGCCATGAGCGTGGAGGTGAGCGCCATGCCCTGGGCCAAGCTGGAGCAGAAGCCGGTGGGCAGGCTGGGGATCTGGTGGTGCGGGTGCGCGGGCGGCAGCGCCGGCTGCAGCGCGGCCTGGGGGAGCGCCGGCGGCGGCGGCGGCGGCGGCGGCAGCACCACCGGCCGGTAGGGCATGAACATGGGGTAGCCGGTGTAGACGAAATGGCCGGGGCTGGGCTGCGGCGGGCTGCCGATCAGCGAGTCTATGCTGAAGGCGGTGCTACTCCCCAGCGGGCGCTGCATCATCATCAGCGACGGCGGGAACGCTGCGCTCATAGACGCGCTCGGGAGAGGCCCGCGAGAGGCGAAACGTCCCCGCGCCGCGCCGCCGCCGGGAAGCCCCCCGGGCGCCCGGAGCGCAGCTTGGAGTCACGAGCAGGGGCCGAGCGGGACCCGGAGAGCAGGTGCCCACCTCCCCCGTCAGTCCTGGGCCCTCTGCATGCCGCTGGCAGGCGCGAGTGCGGGCGGTGCGCGGGGGTGAGGCCGTGCGCCCTGGAGTGGAGCGGGCGCCCGGGCCCTCCCCGCGAGGGCTTTCTCCGGAGCTGCTGCCTGCCGTGGGCCCCGCGTCCGGAGCCCTGGCGCGTAGCTCCTGCGGCCCTCGGCCCGGGCCCGCAGCCGTCGGCGCGTCCGTCTGTCTGGCTGGCTGTCGGTCGCCTCCGGCTAGCCGCTGGGGGAGCGCGCGCGAAGCCGGCGCACTTGTCCTCCGCGGGCGCCGCTAGCACCTTTAAATCGCGCTCTTCTTTCTCATTCACATTTTGCCTGCTGCCGGGCCAGGCTCCGCTCACGTGGGGCCTGGAGCCGCCGCCGATTGGCTGCCACCAGGAGTGGGCGGGGCGAAGACGGGACTCCGCCCCTTCCACCGGGACTGGCCGCGAGCTGGCTGTGGGCGCAGCCAGCGCAGCGCGCGGGCCCGCGAACCCGAGCGTGTGCGCCCGGCCGGCTCCGCGCAAACTTGAAAGGGGCGATTGGCACCTCCGAAGCTCGAAACTCGGGTCTCGGCGGCATCATCGGGGGGGGGGGGGGGCTCCGAGGGTAGCATTCGGGGCTAAACCACGGGTTATTTTCTTTCTTTTATACATGCAAGGGAAGGAAACCTGCTGGATGCTGCTGCTGCTGCTGCTGCTGCTGCTGCGCCCGGGGTTCGGGCGAGGTTCCCCGAGTTGGGGGCGAGGCCCTTGCCCTTTCAGGTCCGCCCCCTAGGGCGCCTGCCCGGGAGCTGGCAACCCTTTGCTCGCTGCGGGGAACCCTCCAGGTTTCTCACGGCGCCCCGGCATCCCCAGCGGCGCGGGGAGGTGGCCGGTTCCCCCATCCCGAGCCGGGCCCGCCCGCGAGCGATCCCTTCTCATTTTTCATGACATTCTTAATCATCGCACCTATTTACACACTTTGCCGGCGCGCACCAAAATAACAGCCACAATAATTATGATAATAAAGCGAGTCCTTTATCTGCTCCATCCTCGGGGAGGAAGGGGGGAGTTGCTGCGCCGCCGGATTGTATAACGTGAGATTATCCTGATGAAAGCTTTATGATGTTTGCTCAAATAAAAGCTGCGTTTTGTAAATAGGCGCTAATTAAGCACGTTGAGAACGGAGGGAGCGCTCACCCCGGCGCCACCGCCCGGTTTCCAGCGCGAGGACTCGAGGGCGCGCGGTTCCCCTCTGCCTACTGCAGGATGGAGCACGTTCCCTCGGGATGATTTCCCTGTCTCGACAATGGTTAAAAAAAAAAAAAAAATCAAAACCCAGAATTTGGGAGTAAGGGAATTGGCGGAGAGGGAGTGGGTGCCAGGAAAGTTCTTATCCCCTTCAGCATGGTAAAAACACAAACTTTCAGCTCTTGTGTTCCGTTTTAAAATGTAATCGTTTCGTGGCAAGGGTAAAAGGTGCAAAGCGCACCAGCGCGCGCGGGGCTTCCACGAGCCTCCAGGGCCTCAGCTCTTACTTCCCGGGTCTAAACGTTTGCCCGAAACGGCCGACAGGCCCCGGGCCCCGGGAGGAGAGGAGAGAAGGGCATTGTTACGCCGGTCATTGAAAATCAGCTCACGCCAAGGAGCTAGTGGTTGGGGAGTTGGCCCGTGTTGGACGTGTGTTATGTATCACTTACAAGCACATTTAATTGGGAGATAAAGATAAATCGATCTTTATGAATTTATCGACCCGATTCTTTGACGCTCTCTTTTTCGCTCTTCTTTCTCCGGCTTTAACCTGAAGGCCCCTCGAGGGGACGTCTTAATTCCGGGCCACCATCTCAGCCGGGAGTCTGGTCGGGGACCCGCTGCCCACCCAAGGGGCCCTGAAGGAGCGAGGGAAGGGTGCCTCCTCAGCGCCCCGGAGTGCTGAGAAAACTCGCTGGCCCCTTTGCCTGCCGCCTTCCTCCTCGCCCCCGCCCCCCGCCCCACCACCACCCGGACAAAGACGTCTCCGGCGCGTTTCCCCACTCCAGGCCGCAGTAATAGATGGCTCCGGCAGCAGGCGGCTTGAAAGGAATTCATTAGGACGCTGCCTGTACTGCCTCCACTCCCTTCACGCCCAGACCCCGAGGTGGCTTAGGCGGAGCGAGGGAAAATGAATTCCCGTTGGGATGGAGGCACGGGGAAGGAGGCGTGTGTAGGCTCTGTAAGCACGTCCTTTCTTCACTCCTGCAAAAGAACCAGAAGAAAAGAAAAAAAGAAAAAATCGAAGCCCAGGGCAAAAGGCTGCTTTCTTTATGAGCATAATAAATACTGCCTCTCATTATGAGATACTTAACAGACACACCGTCTTGGGAACGGTTACCTTGTTTTCTGAATACTAAGGGGAAAAAACGCGCGGACTGCTTGCTCGTTTTACATTGATACAGCCGGGTCCCTTCGCTGCTTGACACTGGCATGTCTGTATAAGCTGTTGCTCATTTTAACAAATTTGCCATCCACTTTCCTCTTTTGGCATAAAAACGTTGTTCTATGGACTTCCGTCTTTTGATTACCCTCTGAGAGAGAGAGGTGCCTTTGATTATTTTGGTGATCATTCTGCCTTTAAAGTTCAGCAAGAAGATTTAGGTCTGTTGAATTATAACTCCACTTGAAACAATTTGATGGTGTATTATTTGCCTCCATAAATTGCCGTGGAAAGTATTGACTATAGGGGTTATAATACTAATCTCCTTTTATTAGTGAGTTCAGAGAAGTCTCATCGATATGAATTTTTATTTACTCGTGTGCTTTTTCTGGAATGCAATGCAGCCATATTTTCTCATCTAATGCTTAACTGCTTAGAAAACGACTGTTGGCGTCATAAAAGGATCCCTGTGTTTCGCCGTGATTAACAAGATTCATTCGGGGCACCTCAGCAACCTGCAAAGCGTTCAGAGCGCGGCGACAGTGGATAATAAAAGCCTTTAGAGTTTTTCCTCCGCTCCGTGGAGAGATTTATGAGCAGCGAGAGACAGGTACATGGCTTAGCCATCCTTCGGATTCCGATCTGCCTAGCTGGCGACTGCCTCAAACTGCAGCGCCCTCGGTAATTCAGCGGCCCAGGCTGCGCGGGAAAACCGTCCGGCACACATCTTTGCAACTTTCCTGTAAGAGTCCCTCCCCCGCCCCCGCCCCACTTTCTCCTACGAGGAAGACCGAAAGACGCATCCGTAGGGCGATCCGGGTCCTCCAACTCCAGTGAACTTCGGCGAACTTCTTTTCCCGGGGAACCTCCCGCCCGCCGGGATGAAGTTGGCCCAGCCCCTGGACACTTTCCTCGGCCTGTGCCAGGCTGGTGTCAAGACCGTATTAGGCCACTTAAAACATCAGACGTCAGTAAATGTGACGGTAATTAAGCTGTCGCCACGCTTCGGGGCTGGTCCAGTCAGCTTTTGAACGCAGGTGTATGGATGGAGCCTGAGTATAACATGCTCAGTGCACAAGTGAATGAATATTCATGCCGCTGACTCGCGGTGGCCTGCCGAGTCCAGCCCGGAGGAGGAAGCACAGCGAACCGCCGCGCTGCCACGCTGCCGCCAGGGTCGAGGTCGCGGGTGGTCGTGGAAAGAAGGCAGTGGGAGCCCCGGGTCTCCGAGGGAGCCGAGAAGCCCGCGGGCCTGGCGTGTAGGGCGCTCCCGCCCGGCGCCCAGTCCCAGGCTTCAGGCCGGTTTCTCAGGCAACCACGTTGTTTTTATTTATAGGGACTTTGAGTGGCCTGATCGTTTGGTCATTGCCGCAGCCCTTGCTCCTGGCAATAGTTGGGAAATAGCTTGGGATGGGTTTTATTTATGGAAGGGCAATTGGGATTCACACCCAGCTAACCCAGAACAGTCCCTCCCAAGCCCAAGACGAACTTACAAAGGGGTGCTTGTGTAAAATTCCCCATCAGACACACCAATTTGCAAGTAGCAGAAAGCATTGAAGCCTCATCTTTTTTAACTATTTTATTCAGCCTTTTTTTTTTTTTTTTTTTTAATCTGAAAGCCCAAAATAGACTCCATGTGGTTCTAAGTGAAGTCAGCCCTTGGCTGGCTTTGAAATAGCTCCTGCAATTATGTAAAAGAGCCATTCACCAACAGGACGGAATTAAAAGGGATCTCGCCCGCTTCCCTTTCATTGCCAACCTCTCATGTTTGGCTTTTCAAAGCACTTCCAACACGATGTCTTTCTCCAGGACAAAAGGCAGAACAAAAAAAGTCCCCAAACTTGTAAATTGAACGTCAAGGGAACTTTAAACAATTTAAAGCCCATAAATAATGATAAAGGGGACTGGCAAAAAAGGCAAACCCATTCAATTAATAGAGTTTCCCAAGCAAAGATCAAGTGGTTTATAAAATAAAAGTCTTTGGTTTCATTATTCTGCTCCTTGGCCCTGCAGAAAGCAGGACGGATTTCTTTTTTTTTTTTTCTTTCCAAAGCGCCTTGAAGAAGAAACACTTTACAGGACCGTGTGTGCAGCGGCATTCTTAGGTAGAAAGTTTTGCTTTGTGTCCC
This sequence comes from Bos indicus x Bos taurus, assembly GCF_003369695.1. Taxonomy (NCBI): domain Eukaryota; kingdom Metazoa; phylum Chordata; class Mammalia; order Artiodactyla; family Bovidae; genus Bos; species Bos indicus x Bos taurus. Next base: position 115,746,220 of record NC_040078.1, read on the forward strand.
CCACCTTCAAAACTGCATAAACAAAACCACCAACAAGAAACGTGAAGACTTTTTTTTTTTTTTGCATATCCTTGGAAGAGTTAGAAATTGTTCCCCCTGGCCCTGCAGGCGGGGAAACATGACCCTCACACCTGCGCCGCCCTTCCCTCCCCAGCGCGGAGAAACTCACGGAGCCACGGCCGTGTGGCCCTCGAGCGGAGCCCGGGTGGGATCTGGGGACCAGGGTTGGGTGGGTGGGGGGCTCCTGCGCCGCCCGGGAGCTCCGGGGCTGCGGGCAAGGACGCGCCAACGGCGCACCCGGGCGCAGGCTGCGAATGCCTGGAGACCCAGGTTTCTCGCACCCCACGTTGGCCTAGGTTCCTGAGACAGGGTCTCGGCGTCCAAGGGCGCAGGCAGGGGTCCGGGTTCCTTTTCGGAAGAGCCCTGAAGGTTGGAGTGGGAATCTCATGACCACCGAGGGGGTAATGGATTGCCTGCCACGCTGTCCCTGGAAGCCCGCGCCGGCGCATCTCCGTGGAAGCACCCAGGCCGGCGCAAAGGGGCTCCTCGGCGGGCACTGAGCACGGCCGGCCTGGGGTTCCATGCTCTGAGGACGAAGCATCGGGCGGAGGCCGGCTCGGCAGCCGGCCCGAGGGCGGTAGTGGCTGGACAGAGCCTGGGGAGCCGGCTCGGTTGCACCGGGGTTGGGGGGCGGTAGGGGGCGGGGGGAGTAGAGCGCGCTTGGGTTCCCCGGGGGCTGGATCCCGCCGAGGCCGTCCTGAACCCCAGGCCTGGGATCGCCGCGAAGGCAGGCACAGGCCGCGCGGCACTTCTCACCTGCCTTCATGTCCACGCAGCCGCCCCCTCGGATCCGCGCGGCCCCACCTTTCGGGGACTTCAAACGCGCCCCGCCACCCAGCGCCGGACTTTTCATCTCCCCGCACAGGGGGGGCATTGTTTGCGGGGACTTCACAGAGATGCTAATCCGTCGGTCGCAGAGCCAGTGGCCCAGGGAGGTGAGCAGAGGGCACCGAGGGGTGAGAAGGTGCGCCAGCCTGGGTTGGGAGCCGCCGGACGGGCACCCCTCCCGGAATGCCGAGGTCAGCCGCTGTCCGTCTCCCGTCCTATCCCCACCCTCCCGCCTTGTCCTGGCAGCGGCGGACACACAGTGACAGGCCTGGGCCGGCCGCAGCCAGCGTCCAGTTGATGCTCAAGAGGGAAGCAACCGATGGCCAGCGTGCCCTCCGCTTCCAGCGCTCCGGGGGAAAGTGTGTCCAGGGAGACCCAGTCCAGGGACTCCGGACTGGAGTCTCTGGGGCCTTCCAGGCCTCCCAAACCGGGGCCTCAGCTGCCACCCCTCGAGGGCCCCGACCCCCTGCAGGGGTGTTGTCTTTTAAAGGGGACGAGGTTTATCTAGAGTTCATCCATTTAACCCTTTGGAAACCACATTGCAGGGAGTAAGGGAGTGTTTGGATCAACCGCCAACCACATCAAGGGCGCTGCTCCAACTTCAGCTTCTACAGGGATGGAAGGAAAAGCGGGGATGCTCCCAGGCAGAACTCGTCTCTCCTTTTCTGCAGGGATATTTGCAAAGCAGGGCTGCGTTTCCTCCGCTTGCCGCCCCCTTCGATTAAGGAACTGTGACCCAGAAAGGCTGTCACAGGACAGGGCAGGGCACTGGCTGTAAACAGAGGGGAGGGATGTTGGCTTAATGGGGAGGGAGACTCAGCACAGCCTCTGCCCCTCCCAGTGAATCCCTCCGTGGATTTCCGGGGTAGGGGGAGAGGTCATTGTAAAAAGTCTGCTTATCAATAAACTCATCTTGGAACCTCAAGGGTAGGTACCTCTGTAACTGACCCACCCAGCTCCGCTGAGGTTTTCCCAAAGGACAGCTCTGACTCTCCAAGGTCTGTCTTATATGACAGAGGTTTCCCACAGGAGGACAGGAGAGGGTGTGGGCTGATGGGGGTGTGGAGAGCTGTTTGATTAAGATCAACCGTTAAATGCAGATAACGCAGTAGATGCGGAAGCCCTCTGAAAAGGTAAGCAGGAACACCTCACTGGCAGCAGGGCACCTGACTCACAGGGCCAGGAAGTAAGAGGGCTTAGCCCCCGCATCGCTGGAGGAGAAGCCCAGTGTGGATCCTGGACTCGCGAGGGAGGGAGGGACTTGGAAGCCACCAAGAACCAGCGCCCATGAGGATGGCAGTCCGTGGAGGCGGGCCACAGGACTCAACCCCACCCCCACCCCGCCCCACCCCCACCCCTCAGACTCTGAACCCTCACTTTCCTGGGCTCCTTTGCTCATCGACCTGAGGGTGGTGTAAGTCATGGGCCCCAAGAGGGTGGGCCAGTTTCCTGGTCATCTGCGTTTGTCAGGCTGGGACACGCCTGCACTGTTTCCTGGTTCAAACACACACACACACACACACACACACACACTGTCCTCATGATGCACATACACACATACACACACAAGCCTACACTATTTCCTGGTTCAAACACACACACCGACACACACATATACACACTGTCCTCATCGCGTGCACACACACACACACACACACACACACACGCACACACTGTCCTCAGCCCAGTGCCTGAGAAGGCTGGAGTGGGACTGGAAGGAGGCAATCCTTGTTTGCAGGTCTCTAAACAAACCTCTACAACCTGCCACCTCACATCCCCCCAATATGCAACCCCTTCTTGGTGGGGATCAAAGAGACAACTGCAAATGCTGATCTCCCGGCCTCTGAAACAGAAGCATCTCTTTGAGTTTCCTCCATTGATCATCTGAAAGACAGAGTGCTCAATTTGCATAAGTTTGCTATCAGCAATTATATTTTCCTTCGGGGTGCAGTCTGCAGTCGCCAAACTTTATAGTGAGAAGGAACCAAGAGGCAGGGTAGAGAGCAGACCCGCTCCCCCAACCCGCGTGCCCATGCCCACGCCAGCCTGTGTTTTCATTTCAGGAGAACACCAGACAGGAAGAGGAGGGGAAGAGGAGAATGCTTCTTTGAGACCCGGTGGGAAAAACCCAGGAAACTTCAGAAGGCTGTCCCCCTCACTTCCCTAGGAGACATTTCTGCGTTTTGCAGGAAATGAAAGTATTTTTCATGGGGTGTGTTGCTCCTTGCATACGTAGGTTTGTTGAAAGAGCGTTTTGTTTTTGAACGATGAACAGGGTGTTAAAGACAGGCTGTTCATACCTTACTATGTTGTATTTATCCTGCACACACCACCCCCTCGGGGGTAATTTATTCTTGTAGCTCCTTCACACCCAGTTACTGAGCGGGGCCATGCTGAGGCTACTGTCCCTTGCAGGGGACTCGAAGGTTGCTTCTGGGCGCTTCCGTCAGTGTCCCTTGCCTGTTCCGATCAGGCCACAGGGGAGCAGCCATGGAGGACAGTCACAGACCCCATAGCCCGGCAGAGGTGAAGGCTGGGCAGATGGGCCCCCTTCCAGCCATCTGCCCCTTAACTCTCTTCCTGGACACTTGGGGCTACCTTATCTCTTGGTTGTTATAATTTTCCCTGTCCTCAAGTTTCTCTCCCACCCACTTAAACTGCAACCAAAATGAAACAAGAAAAACCCAGAAAACTTAAGAGATGGGAGACTTCTTAACGTTCTTTCTAACCCCCAAGCCCTTGAAATTCAATGCGTTCAGCATATTGTAAGTTGTTTGGAAATTTATGCTTTAACATGTAAAGAAGTGAGTAATTTATTGTGGAAGCAAATTTTGCATTGACAATTTAATTTTAATAACCTAATAAGGTTATTTCATATCTGCAAACAGAAGTTGAAGAAGTACCATATATTTAATAAATTCACCAGGAAAAGGCGGGAACCAGTTTTACTTAAGGCTTCAAAATTTCAAACGTATTAGTCCGCAAATACGTCTCCGGAATCTAGAGCGCCGCCTACGGTCCATGCGGATAATGACATCTGCTTTAGGGCTTGCTTGGGCTCTGGGATTCCAAGGGAATTGAAGCTGGCTCCCCTTTTGCAGGATTAGAAGGTCTGAGAAGTCTGTTATTTTTCATGTCTACAGTTGCACAAGAAAAAGTCTCAATTTCTTTCCATTTCAGACGTCTAGGCTAAAAGAGAAGGCTTTGTCACAAATGAGGGGGGTAAAAATCAGACCTCCATGATTACACAAGGCATTAAGAAATACCATCAGATTTTGGACGTGATTATAGAAAACCCACGTAGGCTCTCTTTAAAGTCCATGTAAAGTTCTCCTGGTTCTTTGACTCACTCTGAGCAGGGACTAGAAGCGGAAAGGATAAGAGACCCTCTGACATCTGGGCCTAAAGTGTCTGGGTGCACCTCTGAACCCACCCCGGCCTCTGTTTTTCCATCTGCGTAATGGGCCGAACGCCTGCTCTGTCTCACCAGCGGTCTGACTGAGTCCCTAAAGCGCAGATAATCAATAGATTGCTTTTGTTACGGGTAGTCGTAGGGACCCAGCTAGATCACGTAGCACATGGTGGCAGGGCGCCTGGCCCGCAGAGGATGGTGGGGGTGGGGGGTGGGACGGTGTCTCTAAATTGCAAGCACCGCCCGCCAGCCTCCGGAGTGATGCAGGTGTTGGGTGCACGCGGGGGCGGCCAGGGGCGCAAGCCTGTGCGCTCAGAGTGACAGTCTCAACTTGGGGCCGTCTCTGATCTCAAGACTCTTGAGCATTTAAAAACAAAGCACAGGCCACCAATGGGTCAGGACGCAGGATGTATTTAAGGACGCCTGCCCGGGGTGGAGAGAGGTTCTGAAGCGCCGCCTCTGAGGGGTTCGGCAGGCCGTCCTCCTCTTTGCCGAGGCGGAGACGCAGGGGCCCTCGGAGGGTCCCTCTGCAGGGCGCGCTGATCACTAAGTTCAGCGTTAGGAGGGCGCGCTGGGCACCGCCTTCCCAGGGAGACGAGTTCTCGTCGTTTCAGATTATTTCATTTTAAATAAAAGATCTGTAAACTGTGCGAGTTAAACGAACAAAGCTCAAACACATTCCTCTTTAGGGGAGGGAGACTCAGGTTCGATCCCTGGGTTAGGAAGATCCCCTGGAAGAAAGCCTGGCTACCCACTCCAGTTTTCTCGCCTGCAGAACCCCATGGACAGAGGAGCCTGGAAGGCTACCGTCCATGGGGCCGCAAAAGAGTCACGACTGAGCCACTAACACAGAGGCGAGCCGAGTATTTTGGCCTCTTACTTCCACCCAAATGCCTCTCCCCAGAGCCCCCATCCTGATCCCACCGGTAGGGACACTGAGGTGGACGAAACTGGGGGGCGGGACGGAGCCGCCCGCCGAGGCCTGAGGGCTGACCGGCGCTCTGCGTCTGCTCTCGCCGCAGGAACCTGGCTCTAGCGCGCTCCCTGCGGGCAGAGGCCGGGATTGGCCCCTTGGAGCCAGGGAGCCAGGCTGCCCAGGCTCGGGCGCCAGGGGCGCCGCGTCAGGTCTGCACGGGGACCAGGCCCTCGCACTTTCAGACGTCCGTTCTCTGAGCAGCAGGAGCCTGATCACCTCGTTTCAGGTGTGTGTTTGTAGGGGGGCGATTTTTACCGCCCCCCACCAACTAGATTTTTTTGGGGGGGGAGGGTGGAGAAAGGAGCAAACATCTCCAGTTTTAATGTGGCCCAATTATCTCGTTTGCACGACTTAAAGTGTTTCTCTTTAATTCATTTCAATCTAGTAAATATGCTTCGGCAAGTAGCTAATTTCTTAGGGATGGCTTCGCGTCGTCATTTGCATATAAAGCGCGTCGGAAGCCGCCCCCATTTCCTGGTGCGCGCGGGTCGCAGCCAGCTGGGCCACCTCCTCCGGGAGGGACGCCTGGGTTTGGCCGGGTAAGTCTCGAAGGCCGTGGTCAGTGACAGGGCCCGGGGCTTGGGGGTGGTGGGGGGCGGGTGGAGAGCGACTGGGCACGGGGGCCAGGAAGGGGACAGGCCCCTCCCTGGAAGCCCCCCTCCGCTGGCGCGCCACGGCACCACCTTAAAAGCCCCTCTGCTCTTATCTCGGGATGGGGCGCCCTTGGTGGCCACAAGAGTGCGAGGGTCGGGGGCCGCATTTATCCCCAAGTGCGGTTATTAAATCGCGTCTGGAGATAGATGGACGTGGATACCGCGGCGGGTATCGCAGCGCTCAGTTGAGCAATCTTCTGGCTTTAAATTCCGAATAAAAGTCTCAAATATTCCCGGGTCAGGGGGGCACTGTCTCATTAAAACCACTCTCGTCCTGAAACTGCAATGCAGACATTAAAGTGCAGTATTTTTCAATTAGAGCTGACGAATTCAATCAAAATTCCATAGATTAGGATGAAATGAGGCATGGGTCATTTACAGGGGAATTTAATTGCCGAGCCATTAGACAAATAGTATATTTGCCATTCCCGCGTTATCCATCATTTTCGACATCAATACCGGGGCCGCGTCTCCCCGTCCCGCAGCCGCCCGGCGTCGGCTGTAAACACTCCCTTCCCTGTATCTTCTGATTATATCTGATTTCATTTAGGGCCATGGGGGATTATAAATGTTCACGCAATCAAGTTCATTAGGACTTCAAATCGCATTTCTGATTGGGATCGCTCTGCCGCTGTCCTCGGAGCGCCTTTCAAACCCCAGGACGAGGCTTTCGAAAACATCTTTTTTTGAATTTAAAGCTTCACAGCCTTTTGTCTTCCGACGCCCCCTCCCGCCTCCCTCCGGGCGGCCTCGCGCTCCTCCGGCCTCCCTTGAGGGGCAGCAGCCCTGAAACCAGATATCCCGGGGCGGGGGCCCCACGCCCCCATGCTCTCCTGGCGGGGCTGGGTGGTGGGGGGCACTGCGAGCTGCCCAGGCAGGTTTCCCCCCCGCCCAGACACCCCTGCCCACCCCCCGCTAGGCTAAGAACCCCCCGCGCGGCCGGCCGCAGGGCACTGATCATCCGGAGAGGTGGACCACCGGGCGCGGGGGGGGACCGGCCCCGCGTGTTCGCGGATCGCGGGTGGGCGCGGGGTTCCGGGCATCCTTCACCGCCGGCCCCGCGCCGCGGAGTCTAAGTGGAGCTCCGGGCATACTGGAGTCATGCGGCCGCAGGCCTGTGGGCAGTATCGGGCCCGACTCTGGGACCCTGGGGACGGACACACGGGACCCCTTTCGGGCTAGGCCCTTTCGCTCCAGAGACCCGGGGGCGGGGGCGAAGCCAGCGAAGCAATCCTCTCTTATTAACAAACCCAAGAAACAAAGGAGCAGCCTCTTCCAGGGAGAGCTCGACAAGAAAGAGTCGAGATATCCCTTCCAGCGCAGCTGAAAAATAATAGCTTAATATTAACTGCTTGTCATAAAAATATACTTCTACAGAGATACAGTTACAAGAAGAAGACCTTCATTTTACCCCCGTACTCTGTGCTCATCACTGTTAGCTGCCTCAGTAATTTAATTGGAATGAAACGTGAGAAATGTGTCATTTTTGAAGAATTTATGCATCACTTACTAGAAATCTCATTGTGTTAACTAGGAGCCCACTGCGTTCTGTTTAGAACCCATAATCACATTTTTATGTGTCTGTATGAGGAGTTAATGTGACCTCCTGTTTTTAGCAGATAAAAGAAAAATGTCTTTTCCTGTAACATCTGTATCAAACTCCTGCTTGCCCAAAGTGGGAGGAAGTCCTGTTGCCCCGATGTTTTCCCAACTTACCAACTTTTTCCAGATCCGGGAAAAGATATGTGAATGGGAAAAGTGCCTGCCGAATGAATAATTACACACCGAATTAAAACCCTGCATTAACCATAGTCGACAGCGAATACTGCATTCTCAATCATGTTTATTGCTTACAAATTGCATTACAAAGAAATCTACTCTTTTTATTGGAGTGATTAAGCAGAGTGTTAGGACTGAAGAAATACCATTCTGGAAGATGAGATGAAGGCTGAAAACCCAGCTAGTTACAGCGCAGTGGCGAATGTATAATTTTGTTAAAGTACACGTTGAACACTCAAATGAGGATTGGGCCGTCGTTATGGCATCATAAAAGAGTCAACTTAAAATTATATTTATTTAGAAACACATTGCCTATAAAATGCGCATATTTAATACAAAGGAAGTAGGCAATGCCATAATCAATATTTTAATTACGGATTTTTTAAAATTATAGCAGCATAATTCTATATGATATGTCACGATTCTATAGTTTTCCTACACCCTCCTCTCCTTTATCCTATGAGTCAAAATCTTGTTTTCTTCTCTTTTTAATTCTGGGGAGAGCCGGTGGGTGGGCAGGGGAAGACCGTTTGCTTATGGCGCCACCTGCAGGACTTCACGAAAATAAGTTTCAAGGCTGGAATCCTTCCGCCTGACCCTAGAAACTGACCTCAGGCTTATTTTAGCAATTTAATGAGATTAATTTTTGTTTTAAAATAGAAAGATGCTGACAATTTCAAGACAAGCCCCGGGGTTTTAAATGCCTACCGAAAGCCAAAAATAAGATGCAGTATTGATCCTAGTTGAAACTTTGGGACTTTTGAATATCCAAAGTGCACATAGAAAATTTGACTAAGGAATAATTTATTCTTGAAATAATGGAATAAAAGATGCAATATTCCGGGTTTATCACTTGGTCCTTGGGCAGCCCTTAAGAGATGAAAAGCACTTGGCAAGCTAATAACATCCGCGATTGCAGTGATTAAGCTCTCTCAGACGTCCGCGTCAGGACCGGTCACGAGCAGACCGGCTCATTCTCCAAGCCTGTGTTTTATGCTGTTTTTGTAGAGGGTTAAGTGTCCTTTGCCAAAGTTCAACAGCCTGCCCCATCAACATGAAAACATAAGGTTTATTTCGAAGATGGAAACCGTGGTGCTTATATACAGTTACTGGGATTTGCAAATGCTTCTTAAAGAGTCGTTTTGATTTTCTTCAACACATGCGAAATTGATGATTATTATGTAACTTAAAATTAAATGGATTTTGAGTACACTAGAAAGAGAGGCCCAGGGCTGTGTTCAGAATTTCAAGCACGGCACATCACGTGGTGCCGTGTCTGTGTCCTGCCTGCCTGCGGGCTGTGTCTGTGACTCTCGTGCTGTCCAGGGGATGGTCGTGCTGGAGAGGGGCGAATCTTCTCAGGACCCTTGTTGGCAGAGAACCTCAGGTGTGCATTTTGTGTTTTCACCCCTGCTACAAGTTTTTTCACTGTTATTTTATTTTTTGCTTAATCAAGAAAATTGCTAGCAGGAATTAAAGTCTGAAAAACTATCAATGAATTCCATCCCATCTGATGATTAAGATAACCCCAAACCACCACCATTTTGTCCCATACACTCAGCCGTAAATCAGGGATCCTTTTTAGCACGTCTGGAGTCACTAGAACCAGCGTGACTCTGTGGTCACATGGCAGTTGTATGAACGTGAAGTCGCTCGGTCGTGTCTGACTCTTGTGACCCCATGGACTGTAGCCCACCAGGCTCCTCTGTCCATGGGATTCTCCAGGCAAGGATACGGGAGTGGGTTGCCATTTCCTTCTCCAGGGGATCTTCCCGACCCAGGGATCGAACCCGGGTCTCCTGCATTGCAGGCAGATGCTTTACCCTCTGAGCCACCAGGGAAGCCCTGGCAGTTGTATAGCCAGAGGTAATAAAGTTGGAGGGAAAATATTCCTCTGCTATCTTTTTCCTTTTTAGTAGTAAGAGCATCTGCTCTTTTATTACCTTCTGAATTTTGAACCATGTGAATGCGTCATTAAACACTACATTTAAAATTAAAGAAAGTTTAGGTCTTATGGAACTGAGTTTATGTAATATACTCAGAGGTAAAAGCAATGATGTTTTATGTGAACTGTTTAAGAATGGAAAACATTTTTACTCTTTAATAAAAGAAATACCAGGCTATGTTTTTTCCCCTGGAAAAGAAGATAGCCAAGATAATTCTAGCTTTAAAGCAGAAGGTAGTTGCAGATGTTTTCTCAGCTAACTTACTTCTCTCCCCCAATATCTTTTCTCTCTCCCTCCTTCCTCTCTTCCTTTTCTTAGTCTCGTCCTTCTCCTCCCCTCTTTTCCTTCTCTTATCTATGTGGAATTATGCAAGTTCCTTCATTTCAGAACTTCCTCCCACGTAGGGCATAGGGCAGGACTAGACAGTCATCACTGTCACAGATTTTTCAGTTATTTTATTTTTTGCTTTGTTGTTGTTCAGTCGCTCAGTCTAGTCTGACTCTTTGCAACCCCAAGGGCTGCAGCACACCAGGCTTCCCTGTCCTTCACTATCTCTAGGAGTTTGCTCAAACTCAGGTCTGTTGAGTCAGTGATGCCATCCAACCATCTCATCCTCTGTCACCCCCTTCTCATCCCGCCTTCAATCTTTCCCAGCATCAGGGTCTTTTCCAGTGGGTCAGTTCTTGGCATCATGTGGTCAAAGTATTGGAGCTTCAGCTTCAGCATCAGTCCTTCCAATGAATATTCAGGGTTGATTTCCTTTAGGATGGACTGGTTGATCTCCTTGCTGTCCAATAAAATTCTTGGGGATGAAATAATGAAGACGAATTCTTTGGCAGTGGAGGAATTTCAGGCAGTTATAGGGAGATGTCTGGGGTTCACTGTGAGAATCATGTTGTTTTTAAGCAGTAATTTGGGGGAATTGTGTCTTTGAAATGTAATAATTGGTCATTATTTGTCAGAGTTTTAGAAATGTGAAGTCAATGTGGGGAATTCCCTGGCAGTCCAGTGGTCTGGGACTCCATGGTTTCATTGCTGAGGATGCGGGTTCAATCTCTGGTCAGGGAACTAAGGTCCTGAAAGCTATATGGTGCAGTTTTAAAAGAGTTCTACTTTGTGGCGGGACTCCAAAACATATTTACAATTTAGTGCATTTCAGAAGTGCAACCAAAGTGTTCTCTGAGGAGGATGAAGTGGAGAGGGGAGCTTGAAGAATAGGCTGTGTCCGACCGGCAGTTTCACTCAGATTCTCATTTGCAAAATCCCGCGAGGATAGGGCTCCTGAGTGGCTGCTGGGGCTGTATTTCTTACTGTTTGCCTTCCTCGTTTGTTCTCATAAATAACGTCGCTTTGCTTTTCCGTTTTTACAGTCTTTATCCCAGCATTAGGCTATTTCCTTCTAACAATAAGACAATCATAATAACAGAAGGAGCTGTTTATGCTGCTCCTTCTCCTGACCACTTCTGGCTCTGAGGCTTTGCACTGTGCACTCCTATTGAGTGTACCAACCACGGGTAGGGGTGTCACCCAAGCTCGTTAGCAATGTTAAAGTTCCCAGACCCGTAGAATCCAGGCCCCACTCTGGATGCCAGTGTCAGAGTCCACCTTTTAACAATATCCCTTTGGAGCGGAGAAGCCTGCTGCTGTCATGCGTGATCTCGCTGAGTCCTACCCCAGTTCGAGAGGTGTGCATGCATTCACTTCCCAGCTGAGCAAACTGCAGCCGATTTCGGTTAAGGAACGGTTCCTCTTGCTCGGTGGAGCAGCCTGGATCTGAAGCCCTACGTCTGGGGTGTGACTGTGGACTCCTCCAGTGTATTGCATCCCTTTCCAGGACAAAGTAACTTCCCAGAGTCTCCCTGGGGCTTCCCCGTGGCTGAGCGGGTGAAAAATCCGCCCGCAATGCAGGAGATGCAGGGGACTTGGGTTCCATCCCTGGGTTGGGAAGACCCCCTGGAGGAGGGAATGGCAGCCCTTGCCAGTATTCTCACCTAGAGAATCCCATGGACAGAGGAGCCTGGCAGGCTACAGTCCATGGGGTCACAAAGAGTCAGACAGGACTGAAGTCACTTAGCACACACACACGGTGTCTCACTGGGACCGCATCTTCTCGCCTGCTTCATGGCTCCTCACAGCCTGTGCAGTGAAGTTCAGAATCCTCGAGGCCCTCCTGATTTGCCTCCCAGCTCCTCCAGCCCTGCCTCCCTCCAGCTGTGAAAGCATGGGGACCCTCCCCTCAGGACCAATCACTGTCCCTCCACAGTATGCACCTTCCTGCACCCCAGCCTTCGTTCAACTTTTCCTTTTGACCCCGTGGTGGCTCCTGAACGTCTATGTAGAAAGGCTTGGGGAGAGCCATCTGCCCGAGGGGTGTGTGTGTGTGTGTGTGTGTGTGTGTGAGGTCTTGAGCTGTGCTTACGTAGGTCAGGTGAGCTGTCCATCTCAAAGGGCAGGGTGTGGGTGGGTCAGCTGTCTTATGCCTCCCATGGCCTGACCCGCTGTGTTGAAACCTGACCATCCCTCAAGACCCAGCCTGGCTCCTCCTTTTGTGACATCCGCCATCACTGGGTGGCCCTGCCAGGTCCCCTCTTCAGCACCGCAGTGGGCTTCACTCATGGCAGACAACATCCCACCTTAGACATCAGTCATCTGCTGGTGTGTGAAGCACCCTTCCAGACTGCCACGGTGGGGTGGTGTCCCCGCCAGCCCGAGGTTCATCCCAGCTGCACTGTGCGCTGCTCAAACTGGAAAAAAAAATGGAGCCACTGCTTATCCTCAGAGGATGCTCACAGAGTCCTTGTTGTAAAATATGGGGTTTAACTTCTGAGGTCTAGTAAGGCCAACAGAAGGAGAAGGCAATGGCACCCCACTCCAGTGCTCTTGCCTGGAAAATCCCATGGACGGAGGAGCCTGGTGGGCTGCCGTCTATGGGGTCACACAGACTCGGACACGACTGAAGCGACTTAGCAGCAGCAGCAGCAGCAGCAAGGCCAACAGAGGGCTTCCCCTGTGGCTCAGCAGTAAAGAATCTGCCTGCAACGAAGGAGACACGGGTTTGATCCCTGCATCAGAAAGATCTCCTGGAGGAGGAAATGGCAACCCACTCCAGTATTCTTGCCTGGAAAAATCCCATGGACAGAGGAGCCTGGCCAGCTATATAGCCCATAGGGTTGCAAAGAGTTGGACACGACTGAAGTGGCTTTAGTACGCCTGCATGCAAGGCCAACAGATGAGAAGAGAGATCTTCAGACCAGTGAAGAGATAGTTTATTACTCACAGTTCCCAAGAGAAGGGCCACACCACATGGGGGAGCACCAGGGTTGGTCAGGAGGTGGGGGCCGGGGGAGGAGATGTGGGCAGGAGCCTTGACTGCAGTTTCCATGGGGATGGATACATGGGCACAGGACTGGCTAATCTCAACAACTGCAGTGGGCTCAGAGGCAGAGGGGCTTGCCCCCAGGTGTCTGGGTGGCCCTGGTTGGGGCGGTGGGCGGGGGGAGATAGGGACAGGAGATCCAGGGAGGTGGTAGGGGTGTGAGCCCTGGGGTGGTTGAGTTGTATTTGAAAAGGATGCTTGGGGGCACATTGTTTATTGTCTTTAAGAACTGGCTAGCCCGGGGAGGGGCGGTGGGCAGTCCCGGTCCGAAAGGCCCCAGGTGTCAAAGCACCAGAATATAAAAAATATAAAAACATGGTTAATCCAGTCCTAGGCGTTAGAGCTTCCTCCTGTTACAGATGCTCAGGCTGGGCTGAGGGCAGCCTCCACGAGCCTGTGTCTGTATCTGGCATCCGGAACTGTCCCCCACAGCCGGATCAGCTGGGTCTGCTGGGGCCATTGGACAGAAGACGCGCACAGGGTCAAAGTGTCTGCTCACCACCCCTCCAGCATCCTCCGAGGGGCTCTGGGCGTGACACGCTCAGAAGCACCAGTGGGCTCCTGGGCAGGGGCTCTCGTTACGGAAGCACGCGTCCTCCTCTCTGCATATGGACGTCTGTCATGTTTGGAGGGGCAGAGCCTTCCCGGGGGGCTGAGCTCTAGGAGGGGTGTAATGTTTTCCCGCCCTAAGTCAGAGGGTCTGAAGTTTGGGGACAGGGCCAGCAGGACTGTGGCTGAACCATCGTGGGCAGGGAGACCAACTCTGGGAAAAATACATACACCTTTTAGTTCAACCTCTGTGGAAAGGTAGTCCATGTGGTCATGTATGGATGTGAGAGTTGGACTATAAAGAAAGCTGAGCGCGGAAGAATTGATGCTTTTGAACTGTGGTGTTGGAGAAGACTCTTGAGAGTCCGTTGGACTGCAAGGAGATCCAACCAGTCCATTCTAAAGGAGATCAGTCCTGGGTGTTCATTGGAAGGACTGATGCTGAAGCTGAAACTCCAATACTTTGGCCACCTCATGCAAAGAGCTGACTCATTGGAAAAGACCCTGATGCTGGGATGGATTGGGGGCAGGAGGAGAAGGGGATAACAGAGGATGAGATGGTTGGATGGCATCACCGACTCGATGGACATGAGTTTGAGTAAACTCCGGGAGTTGGTGATGGACAGGGAGGCCTGTCGTGCTGCAGTCCATGGCGTCGCAAAGAGTCGGACACGACTGAGCCACTGAACTGAACTGAACTGAACTGTAGAAAGGTACTTTGTGATACATGTGCTGTGACATTCACAGTTTCAATTCTCACAAGCAACGCTGAGAGAGGCAGAAAGGGCTTTTATTGCAACTCCCCACCCAGGTGGAACCTGAAGCGGGGTGAGGTCTGTGCACTGTGTGGGTGGGAGGTCCCATCCAAGGCCCGTCAGAAGAGCACAGCGCCCTGGGCCACGCTGCTGGGTTTCAGTGCAGAACCCCCTCTGGCTCCAGAAGCAGGTAGTTTTGCAGGGACTCCGGCAAGGGCAACAGAGGTACGAGGGAAAAGCACTTTCTGCCAAACGATTTCCTGATGGCGCAGCGGCAGAGATGCTGCAGACAGCGGGGTGTGTGGGCCAAGGCGAAGAGGGACTGGTAGAAAGCCTGGTGCATCTGAAAGAAGGTGGGAAGTGTCAGTCTGGGCACGTGGAAGCAGCACACTTCCTTCTTTTTCCCAGAGAGAAGAGCCCTGATGACACGGGGAATCCTCTCATGGCTACTGATAGAGAGAGAGAGCGTGTGTGTGTGTGTGTTAGTCTCTCAGTCATGTCCGACTCTTTGTGACCCCAAGGACTGCAGCGCACCAGGCTCCTCTGTCCATGGGATTTTCCAGGCAAGAATACTGGAGTGGGCTGCCATGCTCTCCTCCAGGGGATCTTCCTGACCCAGGGATTGAACCTGGGTCTCCTGCATCACAGGCAGATTCTTTACCATCTGAGCCACCAGATCCTACCCAAAGCAGGTCTGGGCACTTTTCTGTAGGGTGGCTCCTGCCAAGTCAGAGGGAAGTCTGTTTTGGGTGATCTCAGATAATACGGGTCATCTCCTCGAATTCCTAATCTGCACAGGGGCCTTCCCAGGCGGCACTAATGGTAAGTTCAGTTCAGTCGCTCAGTCGTGTCCGACTCTTCTCGACCCCATGAATCAGAGCACGCCAGGCCTCCCTGTCCATCACCAACTCCCAGAGTTCACTCAGACTCACGTCCATCGAGTCGGTGATGTCATCCAGCCATCTCATCCTCTGTCGTCCCCTTCTCCTCCTGCCCCCAATCCCTCTCAGCATCAGAGTCTTTTCCAATGAGTAAACTCTTCACATGCGGTGGCCAAAGTATTGGAGTTTCAGCTTTAGCATCATTCCTTCCAAAGAACACCCAGGACTGATCTCCTTTAGAATGGACAGGTTGGATCTCCTTGCAGTCCAAGGGACTCTCAAGAGTCTTCTCCAACACCACAGTTCAAAAGCATCAGTTCTTCAGTGCTCAGCTTTCTTCACAGTCCAACTCTCACATCCATATATGACCACTGGAAAAACCATAGCCTTGACTAGACGAACCTTTGTTGGCAAAGTAATGTCTCTGCTTTTGAATATGCTATCTAGGTTGGTCATAACTTTTCTTCCAAGGAGTAAGCGTCTTTTAATTTCATGGCTGCAGTCACCATCTGCAGTGATTTTGGAGCCCAAAAAAATAAAGTCTGACACTGTTTCCCCATCTATTACCCATGAAGTGATGGGACAAGATGCCATGATCTTAGTTTTCTGAATGTTGAGCTTTAAGCCAACTTTTTCACTCTCTTCTTTCAAAGAATCTGCTAAATAAGCCACTTGCCAATGCAGGAGACCTAAGAGATACAAGTTCAACCCCTGGATCAGAAAGATCCCCTGGAGGAGGGCATGGCCACCCACTCCAGTATTCTTGCCTGGAGAATCCCATGGACAGAGGAGCCTGGAGGGCTACAGTCTGTAGGGACGCACCGAGTCAGACACCGCTGAAGCAAATTAGCATGCATGTGTATAATCTGCACAGGACTCAAGTCAATAAAACATGAGGGGCCATTTTCTAGAGGCTTCTACAAAAAAAAAAAAATTTCTTTCTTAATCAACAGTCACCTGTGGACTTTGTCATGTATAAATGCAGTGCCCGCAGCTGCTTCGGTCGTACCCTGAGATGTCAGAAGGTGAAGTGGACGCACAGGAGCCTGGATCTCCATGGCCCACCCTCCCTTGGACACTGGTTATGGAGCCCTGACCTTCCTAAGCCAGGGTGTCCTTGCAGCCCACAGCACCCCAACCATGGGCTGAGTCAATACTGAGCTTCCGGGAGAAAAACAGAAGCAGACATGGCCCCGGTTTGCCCTTCTCTTTCCTTCCCCAGATGTTTCATCCTTTCCTGGATGTGAGTGCAAAACCCCACCTAGGAGAACAGAATTAAGACAACAGTCTGTACTAAGGAGGAAGAAGGGGCCGCCCCCTCACCTGAAACACTTCTTCGGGGATCACGTCCTTCCAGGACTCGGAGACGCGGAGCTGAGAGTAGGAGTTGAAAAGAACCTCAATGACCGTGGGGACCGCTGCGCAGCTCTTCAGCACCTGGTCGGAAACAGTGGGAGACACATTTTGAGTGCAGGTGGGAAAGGCTGGGGAGGTGGGAGCGGGTGCCTGCATCCCGCTTCAGCCACTTCCTGGCTGTGTGACAATCCCAGTAACAATACAATAAGGTCATGGTCAGGCCCCAGGCGGAGTGCATGGAGAAGCCCAGAGCAGTCTGGGCCAAGGAGTTCCCAGGGGGAATATGCTGATGCAGGCTCTCTGGTCTGGAAAGCTGTTCAGAAAAAAGGAATCAGAACGGCTGGGGGAAGTGGGGGATGGGGTGGGGAAGGAGTCTGCATAAGGATGGCATTCCCAATTTCTGGTTTCAGTTTTCTAGTGTGTCACGAAGCTGGGGGAGAAGAGTTGCTTTGCTGTTGAATTTTTTTTCTCCCCTTGGCCTTTCTGGTTTACTTTTGTAGTCCCTACTGGCCAAGGGTGCTTGTTTTCTAATTTGCAAATTCTGCAATTCAGGTCCATTGGCTTCATCATAAAGACGGAAAGTGTTTGCTTTTTAAAAGTAGAAATCTTTTGTTGTCATCGTGGAGAAGTTTGAAAGTACACAAAAGTAGACTGAACAGTAGGGTAAACCCTCGTGTACCCACCATCAGCTCATGGCCCATCCTGCCCTTGCCACATTTCCAGTCCCCTCTCCCTCATGTTATTTTAAAGCAAATTCAATGTAGCCTGTTATGTCATCTATAAATATTCGTGCTGTCTCTTAAAGGACGTTTAGAAGAAACACAAATGCAGAATCATTGTAACAGCTGAGAAATTAACAATAGTTCCTGACTGCGTGCATGCTAAGTCACTTCAGGCATGTCTGACTCTGTCGATTCTC
The DNA here is from genome assembly GCF_003369695.1 of Bos indicus x Bos taurus. Taxonomy (NCBI): domain Eukaryota; kingdom Metazoa; phylum Chordata; class Mammalia; order Artiodactyla; family Bovidae; genus Bos; species Bos indicus x Bos taurus. The sequence goes on from NC_040078.1 coordinate 115,763,710, forward strand.
TAGACTACAGCCCACCAGGCCCCTCTGTCCATGGGATTCTCCAGGCAAGAATACTGGAGTGGGTTGCCGTGCCCTCCTTCAGGGGATCTTCCCGACCCAGGAATCCAACCTGTATCCATCTATTCTGCATTGACAGATGGATCCTTTACCACTAGCACCATGTGGGAAGCCGGTTTCTTAGTATCATCTAATATATACTCTATGTTTAAATTCACAAGTTTCTCTTAAATGCCATTATATCAAAACAATCATTTGTTTGCTTGAATAAGAGTTCAGATAAGCCCAACACCTTTACACTGGTTGATACGACGTATTTTCAGATCTCTCTTTTTTGTTTTGTGTGATTTATTTGTTGAAGAAACTGGGTTATTCGTCCTGTGGAGTTTCTCACTGTTGGGATTTTGCTGATTGTATCCCTGTGGGATGCCGCTTTTTCTCTGCTTTCTGTAAATTAGTAGTTGGATTTAGAAGCGTGATGGAATTCAGATTTGATTTTGGGGAAATCCCATGGACAGAGGAGCCTGGTGGGCTATAGTCCATGGAGTTGCAAGAGTCAAGACGTGGCTTAGCAACTAAACGACAACCGGGCAACTTCATTATTCTGTTTCTGAGGTTTGGGATTTACCAAGTGCTGTGAAACTGTTCTGTTTCTGTCTCAGTTGAGAAAACTGAGGTTATGCCATTTTTTTCTGAGGTCAGGCACCAGATAGCTGCAGTAGACAACAGTCAGAACCAATGACAAGCCTGGCCAGCATCCTGCTCACGGGCTCCTGAACACACTCAAGGCAGTTGCTCTCTTTACACCTGCCTGGCTTCTTTTGGGCTTCCCTGCTGGCTCAGTTGGTGAAGAATCTGCCTCCAGTACAGTAGAACCAGGTTCGATCCCTGGGTTGGGAAGATCCCCTGGAGGAGGAAATGGAAACCCACTCCAGTATTCTTGCCTGGGAAATCCCACTGACAGGAGGCTGGACGGGTACAGTCCAGGGGTGGCAAAAGTCAGACACTTACTGACTAAACCACTACCTGTCTTCTTTCAGATGTAATACCCCTTTAAGATACAGTCAGACACTTACTGACTAAACCACTACCTGTCTTCTTTCAGATGTAATACCCCTTTAAGATATAGAAAGTGAGAGTGTCAGTCGCTCAGTCACGTCCAGCTCTTTAGGACTCCATGGACCCGCCAGGCTCATCTGTCCATGGGATTCTCCAGACAAGAATACTGGAGTGCGTTGCCGTGCCCTCCTCCAGGGGATCTTCCTGACCCAGGGATCGAATGTAGGCCTCCCTCATTGCAGGCAGATTCTTTACCACCTGAGCCACAGGGAAGCCCAAGCAAGATTTTAAAATTTCAGATTTCTCTTTTTCCGAGATAACCCCTATCAACATTTTGTATATACTAAGGTTTTATGTATTTAGAAAGGAATTAGTATAAAAGACAAAAATGAGCTAGTGATTTGCATACTATTTTGAAACTTGACTTTTCATCAAAATAGATTGTGAACAATTCAAAAATTACAAATGAGCATTTAAACATTATTTTTAGTGGCCATATAATTTTGTATGAATGTATCATAATGAATTCAATGAGCTAACTATTATAAGTTGTAATATTTTTTTATCTTATCAACAATGAATACCTCTGAATATAATTTCTCTGTGTCCAACCTTTCTTATTTAGATTGCTTATACTGAATTGCTGGAAGGAGAACTGCAAATCAATGAGCGTGTATACTTTTTTCCCCCTTTTTAATGTTTGTTATTTTCCTCCATAGTTTTTATTTATTTAATTGGAGGCTAATTACTTTACAATATTGTGGTGGTTTTTGCCATACATTGACATGAATCAGCCATGGGTATACATGTGTCCCCCATCCTGAACCCCGCTCCCACCTCCCTCCGCATCCCATCCCTCTGGGTCATCCCAGTGCACCAGCCCTGAGAGCCCTGTCTCATGCATCGAACCTGGACCGGTGATCTGTTTCACATATGGTAATATACATGTTTCAACGCTATTCTCTCAAATCATCCCACCCTTGCCTTCTCACACAGAGTCCAAAAATCTATTCTTTATATCTGCGTCTCTTTTGCTCCCTTGCATATAGGGTCATCATTACCATCTTTCTAAATTTATATATATATATATGTTAATATACTGTATTGGTGTTTTTCTTTCTGACTTACTTCACGCTGTATAATAGGTTCCAGTTTTATCCACCTCATTAGAACTGACTCAGATGCGTTCTTTTTAACAGCTGAGTAATACTCCATTGTGTATATGTACCACTGCTTCCTTATCCATTCCTCTGCCAATGGACGTCTAGGTTGCTTCTATGCCCCAGCTATTGTGCTGTGATGAATACTGGGGTACACATGTCTCTTTCAATTCTGGTTTCCAATGAGAGTGTATACTTTAAAGGTCTTAAAACATACTGTCAAACTGTAAGTGTATAAGTCGTTACCCCTTTTGAAGAACTGAGTATGAGAGAACCTCTTTCTTCCTACACAGATCATCTCATTAATTATTTAAATTTGATAGGCACAAGTTGAAATATTTGCTTTTGGTTGACATTTGTCTTTTTTAATGAATTGCTAGATTATGTCTTTTGCTCATTTTTTCTATACTGTGTTCTTTTTTTATCATTGTGAGAGTGGCTCAGTCATGTCCAACTCTTTGCAACCCCATGGACTAAAGAGTCCTTGAAATTCTCTAGGACAGAATACTGGAGTGGGTAGCCTTTTCCTTCTCCAGGAGATCTTCCCAGCCCAGGGACTGAACCCGGGTCTCCCACATTGCAGGCAGATTCTTTACCAGCTGAGCCACAAGGGAAGCCTCACTGATTTATAAGTATACTTTATTTATTAATGTTATTTTTAAGATAGAAAATAATTTTTGCAAATAATGTTTTATCCTCCTCAATATTAATATTTATTTTCCTTGTCTTATTATATTGACTAGAGCTTTAAAATTGAATGTTAAATAACAGTAATTGATAACAGGTATCATCTAAATTTAATAGGACTGCCTCTAAACTTTCACCATAATCTTGGATAGTAGTTTCACATAAATTTGTGAATTTATTGACAAAATTTATTCACAAAAAATAAATTTTGTGAATTCACATAAATTTATTGTTGTTCAGTTGCTAAGTTGTGTCTGACTCTTTGCAACCCCATGGATTGCAGCATGTCAGGCTTCCCTGTCCTTCACTATCTCCCAGAGTTTGCTCAAATTCATGTCCACTGAATCAGTGATGCTATCTAACTATCTCATCCTCTGCTGCCTCCTTCTCATTTTGTCTTCAGTCTTTCCCAGGGTCAGAGTTTTTTCCAATGAGTCAGTTCTTCCCATCAGGTGGCCAAAGGATTGGAGCTTCAGCATCAGTCCTTCCAGTGAATATTCAGGGTTGATTTTCTTTAGGATTGACTGGTTTGATCTTCTTGCAGTCCAGGGGACTCTCAAACGCCACAATTCAGAAGCATCAATTATTTGGTGCTCAGCCTTCTTTATGGTTCACTCTCACATCCATACATGATGACTGGAAAAAACATAGCTTTGATTATATGAACCTTTGTGAGCAAACTGGTGTCTCTGCTTATTAATATGCTGTCTAGGTTTGTCATAGCCTTCCTTCCAAGCAGCAAGCATCTTTTAATTTCATGGCTGCACTCACCATCCACAGTGATTTTTGGAGCCCAAGAAAATAAAGTCTGTCACTGCTTCCACTTTTCCCTATTTGCCATGAAGTGATGGGCTTTAGTGTAGTCAATGAAGCACAAGCAGATGTTTTCCCAGAACTCCCTTGCTTTCTCCATGATCCAACGAATATTGGCAATTTGATCTTTGGTTCATCTGCCTTTTCTAAACCCAGATTGAGTATCAGGAAGTTCTCAGTTCACATACTGCTGAAGCCTAGCTTGAAGGATTTTGAGCATAACCTTTCTAGCATGTGAAATGAGCACAGTTCTATAGTAGTTGGAATATTCTTTCACTTCTTTGGGTTTGGAATGAAAACTGACCTTTTCCAGTCCTGTGGCCTCTGCTGAGTTTTCCAAATTTGCTGACATATTGAGTGCAGCACTTTGACAGCATCATCTTTCAGGATTTGAAATAGCTCAGCTGAAATTCCATCACCTCCACTAGCTTTGTTTGTAATACTGCTTCCTGAGGCCCAACTGACTTCATACTCCAGGATGTCTGGCTCTAGGTGAGTGACTACACCACTGTGGTAATTTGGGTCATTAAGACCATTTTGTATAACTCTTCTGTGCATTCTTGCCATCTCTTCTTAATCTCTTCTGCTTCTTTTAGGTCCTTACAGTTTCTGTCCAGTACCCAAGTATTGGATTTTGAACTCTTTTATTGACTCTTTCATTGACATAGTTCCTTTAGTTCCATTTCTTCTAAGGAATTCTGGCCCACTGTAACAGATATAATGGTCATCTGAATTAAGTCTGCCCATTCCCGTCCATTTCAGTTCACTGATTCCTAAGATGTCAGTGTTCAATCTTGCCATCTCCTGCTTGACCATGTCTAACTGGCCTTGATTTGTGGACCTAACGTTCCACGTTCCTATGCAATATTGTTCTTTACAGCACTGGACTTTATTTTCACCACCAGACCCATGCACAACTGAGTGTCGTTTCTGCTTTGGCCCAGTGTCTTCGGTCTTTCTGGAGCTATTAGTAACTGCCCTCCGCTCTTCCCCAGTAGCATACTGGACACCTTCCCACCTGGGGGCTCATCTTCCGGTGTCATATCTTTTTGCCTTTTCATATTGTTCATGGGGCTCTCCAGGCAAGAATACTGGAGTGGGTTCCCTCCTCTAATGGACCGCATTTTGTCAGAACTCTCCACTACCTGTCTCCATGACCTGTCTGTCTTGGGTATCCCTGCATGGCATGGCTCATAGCTTCCTCGAGTTATGTAAGCCCCTTTGCCATGACAAGGCTGTGATCCATGAAGGGGATAAATACTTTGTTCTAAGTTAAGGAAATATCTTTGTATTACTAGATTTATGATTTAAGTTTTTAATGTTTTCTAGCCAAATTGCTCGGAGAAGGTGATGGCACCCCCTCCAGTATTCTTGCCTGGAAAATTCCATGGATGGAGGAGCCTGGTAGGCTGCAGTCCATGGGATCACTGAGAGTTGGACACGACTGAGTGACTTGACTTTCACTCTTCACTTTCATGCATTGGAGAAGGAAATGGCAACCCACTCCAGTGTTCTTGCCTGGAGAATCCCAGGGCCGGCGGAGCCTGGTGGGCTGCCGTCCTGGGGTCACACAGAGTCGGACACGACTGAAGTGACTTAGCAGCAGCAGCAGCAGCCAAATTGCTACAAAAAGATTATCCAATACTGACCTATTTTGCCTTTCATAAAACAGTCTCTATTTGGCTAGTCTTCTAAATAGAATGGTAGATTCAATTTGTTAAGATATTTTTCATCTTTTAATAAATAAATTTGCTTTACAGTTTTAGCTTTTTGAGCTATTAACATTACTGTCAAGTTTTAATGTCACTCAGCGTTAACTTAGTAAAACTGTCTGAGATGATTTCTGTATTTTTAATACTCTGGAAGATTTTGAAAAGTAGATAATTATAGGAAATAAGAAAACATGATGGACTTTGCATTTGAACCTTTAGCTGCAGGTGATAATATTTTCAATTTTTTCACAGTTACTGGCATATTTTATTTTGATTTATTCTTGGCTTAATTTTGTTCATCTATATTTTCCTGGAAAAAAAAGAAATTCAGCATTGCAAGTGTACTGGTCAGGGTGGTAACAGGAAACAGAGGGCACATTTAAGGTAGGATTATTCCAGGAGGGTTATTGATACAGGGCTTGTTTAGCCAGGTGTGTGTGCAGAATAACCACGAGGAGCAGCGCTTTGATACAGAGCTGGCAGTGGAGCTGATTCCCACTCCTGGGCCTGCAGGGTGAGAGAATGGAGCGGGTTGACTTACCAGGAGCAGAGATCTCTGGCTAGGGACACTCACACCAACCTCAAGCTGAGAGGGTACCTGGTGAAAACACCCTCTGACCTCACTCTCCTTCCTCCCCATCTTCTGGGACACTGCCCTGATGAAGCCCAGGGAGCAGAGAGCCAGGAGACTTGCAGATGGGTCCATGCAGGTGGAGAACAAATCTGGATGGGGACGGTTATGTGCACCGTATCTAGGAATAAGCACCCTTTCCCATTTGAAATCACTGTGATTGTCTCTGCACTGTGTTCTGCATATTTAATGTCTTGCTGGAATTCTATTTTAATTATTTGTCAAGCAATCAGCTATTGGATTTCTTTGATCAATTCTCTTTAAAAATATTCCTATCCATTAATTTTTGCCTTCATCTTATTAATCCTTTTCTCCTTTTCTCTTCCCAGCTCCTTGGATTGACCACTCGGTTTACTTGGCAATATGTTTTACCTTCAGTTCAGTTCAGTCACTCAGTAATGTCCGACTCTTTGCGGTCCTATGGACTGCAACATGCCAGGCTTCCCTGTCCATCACCAACTCCCTGAGCTTGCTCAAACTCATGTCCATCAAGTCGGTGATGCCATCCAACCATCTCATCCTCTGTCGTCCCCTTCTCCTCCCGCCTTTAATCTTTCACAGCATCAGGGTTCACTTCAGGTGGCCAAAGTATTGGAGTTTCAGCTTCAACATCAGTCCTTCCCATGAACACCCAGGACTGATCTCCTTTAGAATGGACTGGCTGGATCTCCTTGCTGTCCAAGGGACTCTCAAGAGTCTTCTCCAACACCACAGTTCAAAAGCATCAGTTCTTCAGTGCTCAGCTTTCTTTATAGTCTAACTCTCACATCCATACATGACCACTTGAAAAACCATACCCTTGACTAGATGGACCTTTATTGGCAAAGTAATGTCTCTGCTTTTGAATATGCTATCTAGGTTGGTCATAACTTTCCTTCCAAGGAGTAAGCGTCTTTTAATTTCATGGCTGCAATCACCATCTGCAGTGATTTTGGAGCCCAGAAAAATAAAGTCAGCCACTGTTTCCACTGTTTCCCCATCTATTTGCCATGAAGTGATGGGACTGGATGCCATGATCTTAGTTTTCTGAATGTTGAGCTTTAAGCCAACTTTTTCACTCTCCTCTTTCACTTTCATCAAGAGGCTCTTTAGTTTCACTTTCTGCCATAAGGGTGGTGTCATCTGCATATCTGAGGTTACTGATATTTCTCCTGGCAATCTTGATTCCAGCTTGTGCTTCCTCCAGCCCAGCGTTTCTCATGATGTTAGTAGTAATAATAAATATGTAGGTGCCATAGTACTCTGGTGGAGGAATCACCAGGTGCTAGAAATGACACCTGAGTTAGACCTAGGTTTGCAATGGTGTGGTGAGTTGATCAAGGAAAGATTTCTGCAGGAAGTGACATTCAAGGTAAGACATGGAACAGCAGTTCCAAAAGATATGGAAAGTTCTGAGGAGTAGGATGTTCAAGGTATAGAAAAGAATTATCAAACATGGGAGGTGAGAAGGAACAGAAAGTACTGGCTGTGGGACTTCCTTGGGGTGCAGTAGATGAAGGTTTGCCTGCCAATGCAGGAGACACAGGTTCCATCCCTGGTCTAGGGAGATCCCATGTGCTGTGGAGCAACTAAGCCCATGCACCAAAACTGCTGAAGCTCAGGCTCCCTAGAGCTTGTGACCCCCAACAAAAGAAGCCACTGCAGTGTGAAGCCCACGCATCACAATGAACAGAAGCCCCTGAGCTGCAACTAGAGAAATTCTCACAAAGCAGCAAAGACCCAACGCAGCCAAATATAAGTGAATAAGTAAAATTATACATATATAAAAAATATTGACTGCGATGTGAGGTTTGACACGGGGGGTGGGGTGGGTAGTGAGAATTGAGACTGGAGAGGACAGCAGGTCAGAGCCAGAAGTGTGCTGTCGGCCACGATAAGAAGCTAGACTTTATCTTCAGGGCACTGGAAAGCCCTTGAAGGGTGATGAGTGGAGAAGTGACAGGGTCAGATTTTAATTTTAGAAATATCACCATGGCTACAGTGTTGAGAAGAGTTCCACGGGGCCATATTGGAGGCAGAGAGTTGAGTTACAAGGATATTTTTGCAATCTAGGGGAGAGATTTGTGCATGTTCAGTCACTCAGTCGTGTCTTACTCTTTGTGACCCCCTGGACTGTAACCCGCCAGGCTCCTCTGTCCACGGAATTCTCCAGGCAAGAATACTGGAGTGGGTAGCCATTTCCTCTTCCAGGGGATCTTCCCAACCCAGGGATCGAAACAGGGCCTCTTACGTCCTCTGCATTGACAGCTGCCTTCTCTACCACTGAGATGACTGTGGCCCAAACTCAGCTGGTGGCAGCCAGGATGGAAAAAGAAGAAAGACTCTGAGAGAGATTTAAGAGGTTGAGTTGAGAGACTCTGCAGACTGAGTTTCCCATTCCTGAGACGGTCTTTCCCCATCATCCCTTGGGCAGCTGGAGTACGCTCATTTCATTTGGCCTTCAGCCTCCCCTACCCCACCCAATCAGCCCTTGCCAAGAGCACCCCTGAGCTGGCTCCATCCCTTCATTCTTTCTGGAGTTATTTCTCCACTGATCTCCAGTAGCATATTGGGCACCTACTGACCCAGGGAGTTCCTCTTTCAGTATCCTATCATTTTGCCTTTTCATACTGTTCACGGGGTTCTCAAGGCAAGAATACTGAAGTGGTTTGCCATTCCCTTCTCCAGTGGACCACATTCTGTTAGACTATTCTTAGAAGAAGTGCGGTAGCCATCATGGTCAACAAAAGAGTCTGAAATGCAGTACTTGTATGCAATCTCAAAAATAACAGAATGATCTCTGTTCGTTTCCAAGGCAAACCATTCAATATCACAGTAATCCAAGTCTATACCCCAACCAGTAATTTTGAAGAAGCTGAAGCTGAATGGTTCTATGAAGACCAATAAGACCTTTTAGAACTAACACCCAAAAAGATGTCCTTTTCATTATAGGGGACTGGAATGCCAAAGTAGGAAGTCAAGAAACACCTGGGGTAACAGGCAAATTTGGCCTTGGAATACGGAATGAAGCAGGGCAAAGGGTAATAGAGTTTTGCCAAGAGAATGCACTGGTCATAACAAACACCCTCTTCCAACAACACAAGGGAAGACTCTACACATGGACATCACCAGATGGTCAACACTGAAATCAGATTGATTATATTCTTTGCAGCCAAAGATGGAGAAGCTCTATACAGTCAGCAAAAACAAGACTGGGAGCTGACTGTGGCTCAGATCATGAACTCCTTATTGTCAAATTCAGACTTAAATTGAAGAAAGTAGGGAAAACCAGTAGACCATTCAGGTATGACCTAAATCAAATTCTTATGATTATACAGTGGAAGTGAGAAATAGATTTAAGGGACTAGATCTGATAGATAGAGTCTCTGATGAACTATGGATGGAGCTTCGTGACATGGTACAGGAGATAGGGATCAAGACCATCCCCATGGAAAAGAAATGCAAAAAAGCAAAATGGCTGTCTGGGGAGGCCTTACAAATAGCTGTGAAAAGAGGAGAAGTGAAAAGCAAAGGAGAAAAGGAAAGATAAGCATCTGAATGCAGAGTTCCAAAGAATAGCGAGGAGAGATAAGAAAGCCTTCCTCAGTGATCAATGGAAAGAAATAGAGGAAAACAATAAATGGGAAAGACTAAAGATCTCTTCAAGAAAATTAAAGATACCAAGGCAACATTTCATGCAAAGATGGGCTCAATAAAGGACAGAAATGGTATGGACCTAATAGAAGCAGAAGATATTGAGAAGAGGTGGCAAGAATATACAGAAGAACTATACAAAAAAGATCTTCACGACCAAGATAATCATGATGGTGTGATCACTCACCTACAGCCAGACATCCTGGAATATGAAGTCAAGTGGGCCTTAGAAAGCATCACTATGAACAAAGCTAGTGGAGGTGATGGAATTCCAGTTGAGCTATTTCAAATCCTGAAAGATGATGCTGTGAAAGTGTTGCACTCAGTATGTCAGCAAATTTGGAAACTCAGCAGTGGCCATGGGACTGGAAAAGGTCAGTTTTCATTCTAATCCCAAAGAAAGGCAATACCAAAGAATGCTCAAACTGCTGCACAATTGCACTCATCTCACACACTAGTAAAGTAATGCTCAAAATTCTCCAAGCCAGGCTTTAGCAATACGTGAACCATGAACTTCCAGATGTTCAAGCTGGTTTTAGAAAAGGCAGAGGAACCAGAGATCAAATTGCCAACATCCGTTGGATCATGGAAAAAGCAAGAGAGTTCCAGAAAAACATCTACTGCTGCTTTATTAACTATGCCAAAGCCTTTGACTGTGTGGATCACAACAAACTGTGGAAAATTCTGAAAGAGATGGGAATACCAGACCACCTGACCTGCCTCTTGAGAAACCTATATGCAGGTCAGGAAGCAACAGTTAGAACTCCACATGGAACAACAGACTGGTTCCAAATAGGAAAAAGAGTATGTCAAGGCTGTATATTGTCACTCTGCTTATTTAACTTATATGCAGAGTACATCATGAGAAACACTGGGCTGGAAGAAGCACAAGCTGGAATCAAGATTGCCGGGAGAAATATCAATAACCTCAGTATGCAGACAACACCACCCTTATGGCAGAAAGTGAAGAGGAACTAAAGAGCCTCTTGATGAAAGTGAAAGAGGAGAGTAAAAAAGTTGGCTTAAAGCTCAACATTCAGAAAACTAAGATCATGGCATCTTGTCCCATCACTTCATGGGAAATAGATGGGGAAACAGTGGAAACAGTGTCAGACTTTATTTTTTGGGGCTCCAAAATCACTGCAGATGGTGATTGCAGCCATGAAATTAAAAGACGCTTACTCCTTGGAAGGAAAGTTATGACCAACCTAGATAGCATATTCAAAAGCAGAGACATTACTTTGCCAACAAAGGGCCATCTAGTCAAGGCTATGGTTTTTTCCAGTGGTCATGTATGGATGTGAGAGTTGGACTGTGAAGAAAGCTGAGCGCTGAAGAATTGATGCTTTTGAACTGTGGTTTTGGAGAAGACTCCTGAGAGTCCCTTGGACTGCAAGGAGATCCAACCTGTCCATTCTAAAGGAGATCAGTCCTGGGTGTTCATTGGAAGGACTGATGCTAAAGCTGAAACTCCAGTACTTTGGCCACCTCATGCGAAGAGTTGACTCATTGGAAAAGACTCTGATGCTGGGACGGATTGTGGGCAGGAGGAGAAGGGGATGACAGAGGACGAGATGGCTGGATGGCATCACCGACTCGATGGACGTGAGTCTGAGTGAACTCCGGGAGTTGGTGATGGACAGGGAGGCCTGGCGTGCTCTGATTCATGGGGTCACAAAGATTCGGACACTACTGAGTGACTGAACTGATGACTGATTTGAGTTGTTGTATGACAGAAACCAACAACAACATTGTAAAGCAATTATCCTTCAATTAAAAAATAAAAAAATCTGTAGATGGGGAGTTCTCTGGTGGTGCAGTAGTTAGGTTCTGGTGCTTTCACTGCCAGGGACTGGGTTCAGTCCCTGGTTGGAGAACTTGGATCCAGCAAGCCACATGGTACGGTCCAAAAAAAAAATCTGTAGATATTTAGTTGTCCTATGATAATACTGCAGAGACCTCAGAGTGCAGTCTGATTCTTACTCCTTTAGGATCCTGTTTTCTACTTGGATGCCTTGCTAGGTCTTTCTGTGCCTTTTTAGAATGCTTTTGCTAGACTGTATACAGGTATGTGTCTCCCATCACTGATTTGCAGAGAACATCCATTCAAGTCCTACACTTGAAGACTTTTCAGTGCAGGTACGTTTTCTTCTATTATGTCTTTGATGATTATTTCTGATCCATTTGCTGTAGGTTCTTCAATAACGTCACTTATCTGTGAGTTGGCTCTCTGCCCTTTATGACTATCACTTTGTCTTTTAGTTTCTTGACTTTTTTTTTTTTTTTTTTGCACTTAAGAAGATCTTTTAACATCAGTCCTTTGTAGTGAACATTGTGGTTGACTTCCCAACACTCCAGACAATTAGATTAATTCAATCATGATCATTCTATTCTCGTTACCATTTAATGGTTTGGGGAAGGGCAAGTTTAAGCCAACTGGAGTCAATAAAACACAGAGAAGGACTTCCTCAGGGTTTCTAGAGAAAAGCAGCTGAATCTGAACAGGAAGCTGGTTGGAACAGTTGTTGGAAGCCATTTAGAGACCAAGAAAAGGACCATTTTGAGGGCAAGGTTGACTTACTGAGCTTGGAAGGCATATGGTTCTTTGATGATGTCACTGACACTCAGAAATAACCAATCGAGAAGCCTGTGTTTCTTGTTATGAGAGATTCTAGGGGGGCTGGAACCAAGCCAGGCAGGGGCTGCCTGGCAGAGGCTGTGACTTTGAGAAGGAGCTGTCTGGGGATACTGGAGTCATGGAGAGGAACGTGTTGCTGTAGAAGCTACTCAGGATGGAGGAAGGGGACAAGAAACACCTTGGCTTTATTTCTCCCTCCACCTCCAATTTCCCACGGTGTCTCCCCTGGCTGAACCCAGCCAGAAACCAGCTATGGCTTAGGGCTATGTGTTAGCTTGAAGGGGCTAGCCACAATGCCCACACCCTGTCAGGATGCAGAGTAGAACAGAGACAGCAGGGACTGGATCTGGGGGCACACAGACAAATAGCACAGCACCCTCACTCACATCCTTGGTTTGATTCTTTATGGATCAGTTCTGCATTTTACTTCCTTTAATGTCATCTAAGAAAGCTGAGCACTGAAGAAATGATGCTTTTTAACTGTGGTGTTGGAGAAGACTCTTTAGAGTCCCTTGGACTGCAAGGAGATTAAACCAGTCAATCCCAAAGAAAATCAGTCCTGAATATTCATTGGAAGGAGTGATGCTGAAGCTGAAACTCCAATACTTTGGCCACCTGATGCAAAGAACTGACTCATTTGAAAAGACCCTGATGCTGGGAAAGATTGAAGGCAGGAGGAGAAGGGGATGACAGAGGATGAGATGGTTGGATGGCATCACCGACTTGATGGACATGAGTTTGAGCAACCTCCGGGAGTTGGTGTTGGACAGGGAAGCCTGGTGTGCTGCAGTCCATGGGGTCACAAAGAGTCGGACATGACTGAGTGATTGAACTGAACTGAATGTAATCTAATCTACCATTGTGTTGTTGCTTTCTTGGTATAAATTTATCTCCTCCATCTTCCTTTTCATGTCATTCTGTTGACTTCTCATCTTGTTTGGTTTTATGGATTTAAAGGCTGTATCATCTTGCATGCCATACAGGATGGCACACAGGCATACAATTTCTCAGATTTTCTTCTGGATCTTTTGATGAGAGGAACAGATTTCCTCTCTATTCTCAGGAAGCTATCTCATTCTTTTTTCCTGCTCCCCCATGAATCCATTTATTTTTCTCTATATTCATCTCTGGTTAGGGTTAGATCCAGACACGAAGTCTGTGGACACGCAGGGGAAGTCCATGGTCCTTTCCTCTGTTAGCCTTTGAGACGGTGGAGGGGCAAAGTGGAGGAAGGCTGGTAAGGGAGACGCCCAGCCCAGGTCCTAGTCTGTACACTCTCCTGGTCACCTGTGCTTCATCAGGAGGCCTCTTCCTCCCACCCTCCCCCCAGCAGAGTCAGCAGGTTGCTATGCAACCTGGGTTCCTCAGTTTCCACCTCTGCACTTTTTACTGCATCTCCCACAATGCACTGCACCACCACCGGCATCCACGGCTACTTGGCGGACTTAAACGTTTGCCTTAATGTGTACTTGATTGCCTGAGAACTTAGGGCCATGCAGCAGAGGTGTGCTGGCCCTTCCTGACTCAGACATGAGGTCTACCTAACGGTGCACGGATTTGCTTTCTCCCCCTCTTCCCCTTCCTTCCATCCTTCCCTCCTTCCCTCCTCTCATGTATGTCTTCAGAGATACTTTAACATGAAGACAGGAGCAGATGCTCTTTGAACCTGGTAATCATATTACCATTATTGTCTCTAGTCCCTTTCCTACCCCAAATTTGTTTTTTCCCTAATCCATGATGGTCACAGGAGAAGGCAATGGCACCCCACTCCAGTACTCTTGCCTGGAAAATCCCATGGATGGAGGAGCCTGGAGGGCTGCAGTCCATGGGGTCGCTGAGGGTCGGACACGACTGAGCGACTTCACTTTCACTTTTCACTTTCATGCATTGGAGAAGGAAATGGCAACCCACTCCAGTGTTCTTGCCTGGAGAATCCCAGGGATGGCAGAGCCTGGTGGGCTGCCGTCTATGGGGTCGCACAGAGTCGGACACGACTGAAGTGACTTAGCAGTAGCAGTACAATGGTCACAAGGCCGGGCTTAAATGGGCTTTAGAGAAGGAGAGAGACAGAATGAGCACAGGGGGCTGGGCTGCAATGGGAGAGCCAGGCAGGTGTGCAGTCTCCCAGCCTTGCACACCATGGTGGGCTCTTGATGAGCTGGTATTTCTGGCTTACGCGAACCACCAGTAACATGCATTTCCCCGGAGCACAACAGCCCCTGAACCCCACCGGCCCCTTTTCCACGTTGGGAGGAAATGCCCCGGTAAAGAGAGTAGTTCACACTGGACCTCTGCACATGTAGCCTGTCTGTCTTTTGAGGTATTCTAGGCAGTTCCTACGTCTTCAGACCTTCCTCAGGCCAACCTGGACCCTCCAGCTACCCTCCCATCAGCCCTCTCACTTCTCAGCAAAAGAGTCAATGGCTCCCAGTGACTGCATGCAACCTGGACCTCCCCACCTCCCCACCCCCATTCTCTGAAGAGCTACCCTCCTCCAGACCCCTCCTCCCGGGGTCACGGACTGTGACAAAGTCTTATTGCCTGTCTCTGGGAATTCATTTCCTGTCTCTCTCTGTTCCACCTCTCTGGGGCTCCAAGCCCTCCCCGCCCCCTGACCAGCCCCCACCCCCACCCCCGCATCCCCTCGTGTTTGCCAGGCAGCTGGCTGCCTTCATTATTTCTACGCCAACACGGTTTAAAAATCTCCGCTGCCTCCTTGCTGTCTGCCAAGACGCGGCGGCCGCATCACTCTGACAACGCTGATGTCATTAGGGTCCGCGCACGCTCTCTCCGGCTAATGAGGCGGCAGAAAGAAAATTAAGGGGGGAAAAAAATCACACGGGCACATTGCTTTCTGTGTAGATGGAGAAATAAAACAAGAGCAAGGGATACGGAGGCGCGCTGTTGCTGAGAGCTCACCCCTTCTAACACGGTGGGGGGCAGCGTGTGTACACACGCTGTGTGAAGGCAGGGAGAGGAGCCCTGGGTTTTGACTACTGCTCCCCCCAGGCTCCCCTCATGGAAAACCCTGGGAAACTGGAGTGTGAAGTCCCCTTGCCGAATTCCATAATTAGGTAAAAAGGAAAATACAAAAACTTCAGGTCCATATTGGCAGCGTGGTCAGTGACCAGAAGGAGAGGCAAGACGTGAGATTTGCAGATGCTTCTAGAACCGTAGTCATTCTCGCCCTCCACCTCCATTTCCCCTTGTTCCAGCTGCCTACATCCCTCACCTGGTGTGCAAGACACTATGTGGTTTCCAGCAGCCCTCTAGGCCAGCATGTTCTCTACCCTTGAGCAGAGAAGTCACCCCCCCGCCCCCGACCCCCACCTCCGGTTCCCATTGGATTATGTCACTTCCCTGGTGGCTCAGATGGTAAAGAATCTGCCTGCAATGCAGGAGACTCGGTTTGATCCCTGGGTTGGGAAGATCCCCTGGAGAAGGGAATGGCAACCCACTCCGGTATTCTTGCCTAGAAAATTCCACCAACAGAGGAGCCTGGCTGGCTAGTCCATGGGATTGCCAAGAGTCAGACACGACTGAGTGACAAACACTTTCACTTTCTTGATGGCTTAAGATGATGTAATAGACTCCCACTGTTCTTAAGACAAAGGCTGCAACCCTTAAGGAGGGCTCTGCCTGGTGCCCCAGCTCAGCTGCTCCCTTTTGCTGTTTCCTCTCCAGTTACTGTGTTACCCTCCCCTCCCCGCCCCACATATGTTGGTGTGTTCCTCCTGCCGCAGGACCTTTGCACCTGCCGCAGGACCTTTGCACCTGCACTTTGCGCCTGGTTCCTTCTGCCTGGAATGGTTTCCCCTCCCCTCTCCACATAGCTGTGTCTTCAGCCTTCAGATCTGGGATTGCACTATAAGAGCTCGAAGGAGCCTTGGACCCCCGCCCAGCAGGGTTTGGTCCTCCCCACCCCCACCGGGTTTGGCACTTTCAAGGTTTGCAGGGCCTTCACCACAGCAACTTCATAGTGGTGTATGTGGTTGTCTGAGTTAAGGCAATCTCACCCAGGTGACTGGCAGCTCTATATGTCAATTAAACACTAACTCCAGCTTGGAGCACAGCTGCTCTAGAAATGCTTGTTGAACAAGGGCTTAAGGAATGCCTGTGGGGGAAGCTTTCATCACTGGTGTTGTCCAGGCATGTCTCCAACTCGGGGGCAGGTCTGGGTGCGTGTGCTCAGTCACTTTAGTCGTGTCTGATTCTTTGCAACCCTATGGACTGTAGCCCGCCAGGCTCTTCTGTCATGGGATTTTCCAGGCAAGGATATTGAAGCGCATTGCCATTTCCTCCTCCAGGGGATGTTCCGAACCCAGTCTCCTGCAGGGAGGCAGATTCTTTACTGCTGAGCCACCTGGGAAGCCTCATGTGCTGTGCTTAGTCGCTCAGTCACGTCCAGCTCTTTGTGACCCCATGGACTATAGCCTGCCAGGTTCCTCTGTCCTTGGGATTCTCCAGCAGGAATACCAGAGTGGGTTGCCATTCTCCCCTCCAGGGGATCTTCCCAACCCATGGATGAAACACAGGTCTCCGGCATTGCAGGTGGATTCTTTACCATCTGAGCCTCCAGGGAAGCCCATGAGTATTGGAGTGGGTAGCCTATCCCTTCTCCAGGGCATCTTCCCAACCCAGGAATCGAACCTGGGTCTCCTGCATTGCAGGCGCATTCTTTACCAGCTGAGCTACCAGGGAAGCCTGGGAAGCCCTCTAAGCGGAAATTATTTATGACTGCCCAAGTCCACTCCAGTACTCTTGCCTGGAAAATCCCATGGACGGAGGAGCCTGGAGGGCTGCAGTCCATGGGGTCGCTGAGGGTCGGACACGACTGAGCGACTTCCCTTTCACTTTTCACTTTCATGCACTGGAGAAGGAAATGGCAACCCACGCCAGTGTTCTTGCCTGGAGAATCCCAGGGACGGGAAAGCCTGGTGGGCTGCCGTCTATGGGGTCGCACAGAGTCGGACACGACTAAGTGACTTAGCAGCAAGTGAGGGGCAGAAGGCCAGCAGAAGGTGAGCAAAGTCCATATTCTAGACTAAGCATCCAACCTGCAAAGTCAACTAGTCGCAACCAGTCCAGACCCACCCTCGCGTGCTCCTGCTCTCCTGCCGGCGGCTCTTCTCCAGGCGGGGACCCTTCGGTCCCAACAACTTCGAGAATTCAAACCTGGCTGCAGCCTAACACCGCGCCTGCACCTGCCCTTGTGCCCCGACCTGACTCTGGTGTTAACTAGCGGTCAGCCGGGCAGAAAGGCCTGACATTGTCAACACGCCAGCGTCCCCAGCCGTGACACCGCTTTGATGTCGGCGGCCGCGCACTGCGCGCGGCTCCGACGGCTGCTCTGAGTCCGCCCGCCGCGGTGCTGGCGCCTTTGTCTGGGCGTGGGGGGGAACTGTGATTTATGTCATGAGCTCGCTGTGAAACCTTTTGCCTCAGTAATTCTGAGCTCCGTGGGTGTCTCTTTACATCTATTTACAGCGCGGCGGCTGCCCACGGCCGGCCTGCTCTGTGACATTCCCCGGTGCTTCTGTGTACGCCTCGCCATGGCGCTGAGTCCTGCCTGCCGGGCGTCTTTGTGGCTCGTTTCAGCGTGTTTGCTGCGCGCTCCACGGGGCTGCTGAGCGAGTCGGGGCTGCCCTTTGATGTCCCGCGGGGTGATTAGACCCCTTCCCCGGTGGAGCGCGCGCAGGGGGCCTGGGTGGAGGAAGATGCTCCTGCCCGATTTCCAGAGTGTTCGCTTTGGTTGAAGGGGGGTGTGTGTGGGGGGTGGGGGCGGCGAGGCCAGAGTCTCACATTGGCTGGAGGATGCCCAGGGCAGTGGACCCCCTTAGCACTCGTGCGGGGATACCCTCTGGAGGTGTGGGGATCTTCCGAATAAAGAGGTGGGATGTCCATTTCCATAGAGTCCATGCAGCCCCCGGGGCAGTGAAGTTGCGGGAATACTCTTCTCTCATTCAATAAACTCTGAGGGAAGGTCCGCAGGTGCCTGCACGGTGCTCTGTTCAGGGCAGGCCATACTGCTATTCTGTGAAAGCCGTCTGGAGATTAAGATTTCTCAAAGAAACTCCGATGCCTTCCACAGTGGTGTGGACTTGCTGGGAGATGCATCATCATTTCCAGGAGCCAAGCACTGCTCCTGGCCCCTGGGTCTGCACTGCAGCTAGCTGGTCCCAGATGCAAACCTCATCCAGCCTGCACCCCACTGACCCAGCTCCATTCCTGAGTGGCTGACAAAGGATTCCCCAAGGGGATCCCAGGCCAGGGCCCCTGGAGGCCCGGAGGGTCTTGCCCTGCATTTCTGGATCAAGTCAGGGCGATTCCTCCAGCCCTGGAGACAGAGTTCACGGGCTGCCAGTCCTGTCCCCAGAATGTTGCCTGGGCGGCTGCCCCTCAGACAAGGACACCTGGATGGAGATCAGTTTGCCCCAGGCAGTTTTCACTGTGGCTCATCAAGGAAAGTCTTTCTTGTTTTGTTTCTTATTCATTCTTTTTTTTTTTAATAATTTATTTTTGACTGTGCTGGGTCCTCATGCGGCGTGGGCTTTTCACTAGTTGTGGTCAGCGGGAGTTACTCTCCAGTTGTAGGGCGTGGGATTCTCATCGCAGTGGCCTCCCTTGTCGCGGAGCACAGGGACTAGGGCACACGGGCTTCAGCAGTTGCAGCACGTGGGCTCAGCAGTTGCGGCTCCTGGGCTCCAGAGCACAGGTGCAGTTAGTTGCAGCACACAGGCTGAGTTGCTCCTCGGCATGTGGGATCTTCCTGGATCAGGGATCGAACCCATTCCTCCTGTACTGGCATGTGGATTCTTTACCACTGAGCTACCAGGGAAGCCCTCTTATTCATTCTTTATGCAGTTTCACAACAAAAGGGCTGAAGGATGCATCTTGGTTCATGGTGTGAACTGGAGGGGTGGGAGGTTTCCATTTGTTTCCATTTTATCAGTTGATGGACTAAGCCTGCTAATATTGGGAAATGTTGAAATGTAAATTATGAATATACTGCAAAAATCTGTAATATAAGTGTTACAGACTATAAAAAGGCTGGCATTTCTTCCCTTTCAAGAGCCCAGGAAATTGAAATCTCTGCATTAGTAGAGTGCCTCAAGAAAATTACTTGAAGACAGTGCAAGAGTTGGCATAAGAAATTGTCATACTGTTTGTCAAATAAGGAAATGCCCAGGGACTTGTCTGGGTGGATTTTCCATGTCTCACCTATTGTTTGAGAGACAAGAAACGTGTTCTGTATGCACCCACAAAGCAAAGTTGGCATCTGAGAACTGTGTGAATCTATTTCAGATCATCTAGAATATTGTCCTTTTTGGATAACAGCTTTTAAGCTATTTGTTTAAGACCAATCAGGCCAAAGTATGTCTCTCGCATATGACTGGCAAGTCTGGGATAAATATTAAATTAAGCACACCCAATTTTACATCTAATGGCATGGCTTGCCTTCAATGAAGTCTTTAGGGAGGACAACCTCTTAACCAGTATTTTGAGAACTTTTCTTTTGGAAACATTTTGTATCTGATTATTTTCTGATGATAAAGCTTTTTTTTTTTCCTTCAAAATTTATTTTAGATTTTATTTTTTATTTTTGCTGTGCCTGCCAGCACGCAGGATCTTAGTTCTCCCACCGGAGATCAAACCCCTGCCCCGTACAGTGGAGGCATGGAGTTTTAACGACAGGACTATCAGGGAAGTCCATCTGATAAGAAATCTTTATTCTTCATCTCTCATTTCAGTGTAGATCTGACACGTGGAAAAACGACGAGCTGCTCAGAGTCAAGTCTGCAAAGTAGAGTCGAGGTCCCCACACAACCTTGACCCTGGACAGGGCACTTCACCTGACAGACACCCAGCTGGGGAATGTTAGGAGTCTGAAGTATTTCACAGGAGTGTGGCGAGGTAATCCTATTAATCAGGTGGATGACCACATAGGGTATTTAATTTCAAGTCAGATACCAGATGTGAGAAGAGGCTGATTTCCATTGTTCACCAATTACACCCAAAGATATCTTGGCCAAAATATTTTGAGCCATCGCAGCATCATAGAACTAAGTCCCTGGGACCTCCAGGTGACACCTTTGCAAGGTCACACTCGGGTACGCTTGTCAACACCCCAACCTTTTAATCTCCTAGGAACTCTAGAAAAGGCTTCCCAGCCCTCGCTCCTCAACGTGTGGTCCCAAGACTTCACTGAGAGCTTGCTAGAAACCCAGACTCTGCCACCCGTTTCCTGCGGATTCAGAATCTGCATCCTCACCTGTCTCCAGGGGGTTCCCCGGTCCCTGAAAGTCTGACAAGCGTGGCACGGCACCGGGCTGCAAGCCGGGTCCCTGTGCTGCGAGTCGTCGCGGCCTGTCCCGGGCCCCCTCTTACCTTGGGGAAGGCGTCGGGCCACACGGTGGGGGAGCCGTGGTTGAGCAGCTCCTGCACCGTGAGCTGCGGCTCGCCCTCAGGCGCGCAGGCCGCCGTCTGCAGCACGCGGGCCAGCGGCGATGCACCCCCATAGTCGAGCGCGCGCGCGTCGGCGCCGTGCAGCAGCAGCAGGCGCGCCAGGCCGGGGCGCGCGTGGCCGCAGGCCTTGTGCAGCGGGCTGCGCTCGTCCTCGTCGCGTGTGTCCGCCGCCGCGCCGTGCCTCAGCAGCAGCGTGCACAGGCGAAGGCAGCGCGCGTGCTCATCGGGCCGCAGGGCTGCACCACACGCCGCGCTCAGGGCCGTCTCGCCGCGGCCGTTCCTCGCGTCCACGCGCGCCCCGCGGTTCAGGTAGAGGCGCGCGTGCTCGTCCAGGCCGCGCTGCGCCGCCACGTGCAGGGGCGTGTCCCGGCTGGTGCCGCCCTCGAGTTGCACCGAGGCGCCGTGCTCCAGCAGCGCCTGCGCGCACCTGCGGGAGGTCAAGGTCGGTCACCGGGATGGGGCTGCAAGCCGGCATGCGCACCCTGTTGCCCCAGCCCCACACGCCCTGCCTGCTGGTTCTGGGCCTTTGGACCCATCGCCCTTCTCCCCTGGGGAGTTGGTCCTCAAATGGCAAGGGCGGGAATCCAGATCTCCTGCGCCCAGGTTATACAGGAGTTCACACTGGGACTCAAAAGAAATGCGGTGACGGCAAAGCCGGGGTTGGGGGGAAGGCTACAAGGCTCACCAGTTACTAAATGGTGGAAACAGCTAGGAACTTTTTCCTCCACGTGCGTTAAAACTTTGTAACTTGTGACTACTGAGAGAGGTGGGTTTGATCTGTGTCAGGAAGATACCCTGGAGAAGGGCATGGTAACCTACTTCAGTATTTTTGCCTGGAGAATTCTCATGGACAGAGGAGGCTGGAGAGCTACAGTCTGTGGGGTCTCAAAGAGTCGGACATGACTGCCCGGCTAAGCACAGCACACACCTTCCAAAGTAGCACCGTGTGCGTGTGTGTTAAGCTGCTTCAGTTGTGTCCCATTCTTTGCGACCCCATGGACTATAGCCTGCCAGCCTCCTCTGTCCATGGGATTCTCCAGGCAACAATACTGGAGTGGGTTGTCATTCACTGCTCCAGGGGATCTTCCCGACCCAGGGATCCAACCTGGGTCTCCTGTATTGCAGGCAGATTCTTTTGCCATCTGAGTCGCCATGGAAAAGGTAATATAGTTCAAATGCTGGAAACATGAATAACCTGGGAGCTTTGTCACCCAGGAGGCAGTTGAGGACCTGGGAGTCACAGTTGTAAGGAAGCCCCCTTAAACTGTTGGGCTGTTTATCAGCCGACATGTTCCTCTGCTTGTGGTGATGGTGTGAGGCAAGGCTTGCCCAATTCCCAGGGAGGACATCTATCAGTCCCTCAGGACACGGCGGCGGATTGGCAGTGGGGTGTCCTCAGACAGGACTGGAAGCATGGGCAAAACATGCAACCATGCCTAACTGTAGGACCATCACTGTTTCAACTGAACTCTCCCTGAACGGACTGTGGATTTTGGCAGTAGCTAAGTCCCACTGTGCTGTCCGGCTCCCAGGGGAAGCCAGACTCCCCCAGAGGTGGGTGTCTCCTGCTGCCGCCAGGTCCCTCACATCGGTGCCAAGACTGCTGTCCCAGGAGGGCTGTGTTCTTAGAGCTTCTTATACACCTGGGAGGGCTTTGAGAATCTCAACCTAAGCCCGGGTGGCAGCTGCTGGCAGGCCCCCTGGACCGGGGCCCTGGACACTGGTGGGGAACTAACCCAGGCTGGCCCCGCCTGAGAGCAGGCCAGTCTCACAGACCCTCCTGAGCCCTCCTCCATTCTGCTGGCCCTTGGCGTTCGTGGGCACTGGCAGGCCACCAGCATCACTTCAGCCCCTACTCCTGGGTCGCCTCCTGGGACGTTTCTGCCCTGGCGTTTGCTCCACCTTTGGAGTCTGATGGGCCCGCATGCTGGCTGCAGAGGGTAAGACCCTGGTCCCTGTAGCTCACCCTCCTGTGGTGCCCTCCTCATCTCTGCTCTGTTGAGACTTGGCCCATTGGCCCCTGGCCCTCTCAGCCCTTCCTAGCTTTGCTCCTTCTCTGGGCAGCTCTCTTACTCTCGCTCTTCTCGGCATCCTCGGTTCCCTTGAGTGGAGGGGACATGGCCGTCCCCTACACCAGCTGGCCACACATGGGCAGCCATTCACCATCCATCCTCTCTTCCCCACTTGGCCCCTGGAGGAAACCCCAGTCGTGGAGATTGGCCCCTGCGCCCCGCTGTTCCTCAGCGCCCTTTGGTCCACAATTCCTGGGACTGAAGGCCGGCTCCTCATTCCTTGCCCATTAGTGACTGTTTCATACGTTGATCACCATCCCCAAGAAATCCTGTTTCTTTTTTAAAAAAAGATTATTTAGGTGGTGGCACATCTTAGTTGCGACACGAGGGATCTTCAGTCTTCACTATGGCATGCAGGATCTTTAGTTGCGAGCACAGGAACTCTTAGTTGCTCCATGTGGGATCTAGTTCCCTGACTAGGGATTGAACCCGGGCCCCCTGCATGGGGAGCCTGAAGTCCTAGTCACTGGACCCCCAGGGAAGTCTCAAGAGGCCTTGTTTCTACTCTCGTCCTTCTCAGCAGCCTGCCCCTACTTTACTCAGTGAGTGCAAATTCTCCCGGCAACAGCTGTCCTTCCTGCCTTGTGCCGGTGCGGCGGCCGTGACACCTGGCAGAGTCTGTTTCTACATGACAGTCCCCTGCTACTTCCATGCATCTAAGGAAGGGACTCGCTCTCCATCCTGTTGCCCGGTGGAGTCCTTTCCTGCTTCCTTCCGGGTCTTGCTCTGTGCGTTACTCGCCCGTTGTTTTTTCCCAGTTCCTCTAGGTCCATCTCCACCTCTTTCAATTGGTCACTCAGCCCTGTCGATTCCATCTCAATAATCACTTGAACTGCTTCCTCCCTCCAGCCCTGTTGTCACCGTCCTTGTGGAAGCCCCAAATCCTTTCTTGCCCGAAGTGAACAATCTGCTCATTTTTCTCCTGTACCAATCTTAACAAGCTCCATACTACCCAGAAAAAGCCTTTCCAGTGTGAGTCATAAGACATGTGCTGGCTGAAAACCCAGAGGATCTTCCCGCTTGCTGGAGAAATCCTGGGCTCCTTCCTCTGGGACAGCTCATGAACCGGCTTCTGTGGCCTCACCAGTTTCATTGCCCGATGCTTGGATCCATCCTGTGCTTGGATCCTGCCTGACCAGGTGTGGTTCTTGGGATGCATCCTGTCTTTCCTTCCTCTTCCTCTCGACCACGCCTCTGTGTTGTCATGTTCCTCGTACCTAAGTTGCCGTCCACCGGTACAGCCTTTGTCACACCAGTGTTTCAAGTGTTCTCTGGCATGTCTGACTTCTCTCCTAGATGGTTGGCTCTTTGGGTATAGAAATGGACGTGTATTTATTTCTGCTTCTCGGCACCTAGGGCAGGGCCGGCCCACTACTGGTATTCTCTAAAAGCATGTTGAACAAATGCATTTCCTTAATCAATGTCTTTCAGCTTTTCTTTGCGTGGCCGCTGTTTTTCCTGTTATTTACCTGACTGGGACTCTGCACCGGATCCTTTGAGGGTTTCCAGGCTGGAAGCCGCTGGCGTTAAATCTGTTTACATTTCTATCCAGGGACCCGCAATATTTTAAACCCTCTCTCCATATTTCTCTATCCTCCATGTCAGCAGTATCTTGAGAAGTGGTCTGTCTTGGGTGAAAGATCTTTACAAACAAGTACGATTTGATGTGAAACGTCCTTTGGGACAATAAGCAGCTAAGAGAGAATGCAAATTTGACAATCAGAGTGCTTCAGTTTGCTTCCTCCGTGCCTCTCTGGGAGGAATTTTGAACAGTGCAGCAGGAGGTTAGAAATCAAAGGTTCTGTCTCATTTTGCCACTGAGCCTGTGTGTGCTCACAAACAATTACCAAACATTTTCTCCTGCTCTTTTTTTTTTTTTTTAAAGCAGCCCAGCCTCTCTGAAGAAGTCCACCGGGAAATACAAGTGGGTCTCTTTTCCATGTCCGCAGCCTAACAGGCTGATGGCCAGGTTGCTCTTTGCAACAAAGATACCTTTCAGAAGAATGAGGACACTGGCCCAGCCTCTGGAGGACCGAGGATACCCTTTTCATTTTTAATGAAGAGCTTCTAATTGGCTAAACCTTGGCACTTCCTTAGAGCAGGTCATGATGTAAGTTGCAGACCACAGGCACGAGAAAAAAACAATACAACGGATTGACTGGGGCACCTCTTGGCTGGCACACACTGGACAGTCATTAAAAATGAAGGCACAGGAGCCTGTTTAATGACATCGAAAGCTGTCTGCAGTGGTCATGTGTAAAGACCAGGTTTGAAACAGCATCGAACGCTCCTATTAAAAAAAAAAGAGTAAATATGTATATGCATGGGAAGAAAGCCTGGAAACATACAAACCAACGTGTTCACCTCTGGATGGTGGGGTGAAGGGTGCTTTTATTTCCTTTCTGCCTGCCGGTATTTTCAAATTCACTTTCCAAAGTGACTCAGAGTTGCAGTTTGACAGTGGAACAACAGCAGAGGTTATTAATAACAAAACCATCCCCTGCCGGCCACAGCAGCAGCTCATGGATTCTAAGAATGTCAGCTCAGCGTTCCAGGTTTCCAGAATGCGCTCAGATTTTCCATTGATCTGTCCAGGTGTAAGCAGAGGTCTTGGGAAGGCTGTAGGGCAGCACCTCTGAGAAGGTGAGAGGAGAGGAGAGGGTGGGGGTGGGTGGAGGGTCCTTAGTGACAGGCAGAGCAGTGTGACAGTCTTGGGGATCTGCGAGACTGACCTTGTGTTTGTCAGTGTCTCCAGTCAAGGAAGAAATGGCCCGGCAGGAAAGCGTCCCCCACGCCTCTGCAGGACTGTGTGGGAAACTCTGCTTTGGCTGAGCTCTTTCCTGCCAAGCGAGGTTTTCTCGAGCGGATGTCCTGCCGTCCTGGGAGACACAGTACGGAAGGCCTGGCATGGGCTTCCCTGGTGGCAGACCGTATAGAACCATCACTGTCAGCAACCGAGGGTACGTTCTCATCTGACCATGTCAAAACCACTTGTCTCTATCTTACGAGATGAAGGAGACACTGTGTTGTCTAAACAGCCTCTGATACGAAGCACCTTGGGCAAACACTGCCCCTACCCCCCACCATCCCTCCTCTCCCTCTTTGATAATGATCATGGTGACAAGCTGTTATGGAGCCTAAGGTTGACAGGACACAGAAAAAGTGGCTTGAGCCAAAAGGCAGGAGTTAATAGAGATGAACCCATCAAGGGCGGTTGAATTAATGTCATTTTGACTTATTTGTAAAGAGAGAAGTAGGACTTCCAGCCCTCGTCTGGCACACAGCTCCCAGCTACCTCCAGCATCCTTCCAAAGCACAGCTTTCCTGCTCACCTGGCAGATGCAGATGGTGCTGAGCGCCTCAGCCCGGCCTCCTCAGTGCTCACCTCTTCCTTACCCGCTCACACCACCTGCCAAACTGCCCTGCACCCCATGAGACAGAGCCTGTTCAGGCTTTCCTTCTCCAGCTTCCCTCCTCCCCACCTCTCCAGTGGCACAAAACCCTCAAAAGTAGTATTTCATAGCCTCTGGTTCTGAGCTGGGACGTCAGTGCATTCCCCAGCACGTGGTCTTTTAATTTATTTTTAGAAGAATGTTATTTTTAGGCTTTGCGACAAGTCTGCACTTAGGTGGAATTTGTAGGTGGGGAAACTGAGGCTCAGAAGAAGACCAGTGACTCAGATAGGGCCATCCAGCCAGGGGGTGGCAGAGCAGAGGCTGGTCTGCTGTGTCTGGCTTAGTCCTCTGTCATCCCGCCCTGCTGCTCCTCCCATAGGTACTGTTTGCTAAGCACCTTCTGTGGGCCAGGCAAGGCACTAGGCATCTCCCAGAATGCCATCTCTAAACCTTTCATTCATTGGTCCATCCAGTAAGTCGAGAGCATCCTCCATGCTCTGTACCCCAGGTCAAGGCAGGGGGCAGGGTCTCCTCTCTGAGCACTCCATGGGGCTCAGGATATGCCTTCAGACGGGACACTGAAGGTGCAGAAGGCGGGGGACATCATCTGGCTGGGGGACCTCATGCTAGCAGGCAAGGAACAGGAGCCTGCTTCTCGCCCAGTCCTCTGGGCAAGTCTGCACCAGAGATTTCATTCTCTCTGGTTTTCCGTGAGGATGCAGTTTTTGAGGCTTGAAGCAATGATCTCAAGGGTAGAGACCTGGGAGAGGATGGTGACCCCATAGTCAAGTCAGAACCTCCTGACTGAGATGTGAACCCAGCTATTGCTGGAGAAGAGAATGACTCGACAATCGTCAGAGGATGATGGTACCCAAAGAGCAATGCAACAACAAGGACAAAGAACAATCAAAAACGGGGTGAAATCCACAAAAGTCAGTTACATGTTTTTGGAGGGAAAACAGACCTTCCTTTCAAGCCCTCTGTCAGGTGGGTTCAGCATCTATCTCCGGAGCAACAGCTTCACTTGCTGGAAATCCTTGGACCTTCCAGCTGCCCTTCACTGTCCTCCTGTGCTTGCTGCCTGAACCCCTCATGGCCAGTGTGTTCGCTGAGAGTAATGGGTGTCATGAACCAGTCTTGTCGAATCATCATTAAGCTACTGTTCCTCCTTGGAGTTGACGTGGAGGCAGATGGGCTGGAGACACGTCCCTGGGGCAGGGTGGCTGGGTCCAAGTCTGGGTCCGTCCATGGGGCCAGGCAGTGTGGCTGGATGCTGAGCAAGGCAGGTCTGCAGGGCGGTGTGGTGGGGGTGGCTGGTGCACAGGGGACGTGGGGGAGAGACTTGGGAGGACAACACAGCCTTGCTTTCTAATGAAGCCATCGCAAGGAGACTGCCTCTGTGCATTGACTCCCTGGCTGGTTCCAGGTGAAGGATGGGGAAGCTGCTGCCCTGACTTTGATGGAGGAGCTGCTCCCACTTGGTTTGTCTGGACCTTCTGCCTCTCCTCTCCTCTGGGGCCCTGCTGCCTGCCCCTTTCTGCTCTGTATTTTCTTCTCCCTCCCTTTCTCCCAGGATGCTCAGCTGTGAGACTATCAAGCATAGATGTTCACAATTGAAATAGCTGATACGAATGGACAAATCCTGAAGGGTAGCAGAGAGATGGAGAGGGAAACTGCCAGCCATGTCTATTCTTATGGTTTCCCTTGGAGCAATGGCTGCCATTTAATTTGCTTCTGAAGTGTTCGATGGTTGTGGCTGCTAATAATATTTTAGGCAAATTCTCCATGTCTCCCCCCCGCCACCCCCACCCACCACAAACTGCAAGTGAAATTCTGCATTTGGGTGGACTGAGGAATGACTGAAGGAACTAACTTTGATAATTCAGTTCCACTGTTTGCCCTGCTTTCCATTGAAGGAGTATCTGACTTTCTGGAAGATTCACTAGTATCCCCTCCTCAACAAGAAATGGGCAACCTTCCTCTCCTGCCCTGGCCCCAGCATTGGATGAAGGGGGAAACCCAGAGGCATCAGAGTGAGGGGAGGAGAAGGAGGAGAGAAGTGAAATAAAAACTCTACTCTCTTTTTCACATAAGTGGCCACAGTATTGGAGCTTCAGCTTCATCAGTCCTTCCAATGAATATTCAGGGTTGGTTTCCTTTAGGATTGACTGGTTTGATCTCCTTGAAGCCCAAGGGACTCTCAAGAGTATTCTCCAGTGAGCCAACTCATTGGAAAAGACCCTGATGTTGGGAGAGATTGAAGGCCAAAGGAGAAGGGGGCAGCAGAGGATGAGATGGTTGGATGGCATCACTGACTCAGTGGACAAGAGTTTGAACAAACTCCGGGAGATAGTGAAGGACAGGGAAGGCTGGAATGCTGCAGTTCATGGGACCACAAAGAATCGGCACAACTTAGCGACTGAACAACAACTCTCTTTTTAGGTAGTGATGTGAACCCCAGCTACCTCTGGAGAAGAGAATGACTAAACAGTCACCAAAAAGATGGGGGTGAGGTGAGGGAACTTTGATTTGTATGAGATAAAAGATTTTTTTTTCTGATTTATTTTAATTGGAGGCTGATTACTTTATAATATTGTGGTGGTTTTTGCCATACACTGACATGAGTCAGCCATGGGTGTACATGTGCTCCCCATCCTGAACTCCCCTCCGACCTCCCTCCCCATCCCATCCCTCTGGGTCATCCCAGTGCACCAGCCCTGAGCGCCCTGTCTCATGCATCGAACCTGGACTGGCGATCTGTTTCACATATGGTAATATACATGTTTCAATGCTATTCTCTCAAATCATCCCACCCTCGCCTTCTCCCAGAGTCCAAAAGTCTGTTCTTTACATCTGTGTCTCTTGTATGAGAGAAAAGTTTTATATACATGTTTTTATATATTTTTTAGGTGAAGTAAAATTTGCATACAGAGAAGTGCACAGGTCTGAAGAGTACAGCCGTACAAATTCTGGCAAGGGATGTGTGTAATCAACATAGCCTATTGACATATGCTATGACATATGCATATTGACATAAAGACATAGCATGTTTAAAAAAATTTTTTTGGCCATACCACACAGCAGGTGGGATCTTAGTTCTCTGACTGTGACTGAGCCTGCATCCCCTGCACTGGAAGGCTGGATCTTAACCCCTGGGCCATGGGGGATGTCCAAGAGGCAGCATATTTTCATCTCTCCAAAAAGTTCCTTTGTGTTTGCTACCGGTCAGTCACCACGAGCAGCCATGATTCTGATTTCTCCCCCATGTTTTGTCTTTTCTATAATTTTCTACTTTTTTGTGTCTGGCTTCCTTAGTGTAACATGTCTTTGACAATTCATCCATATTGTTGTGTTCACAAGTAACTCATTCTATTTTATTTCTGAGTCATGTGTAATTGTATAGCTATACCACAGTTTTAAAATTCATTCTCTTTTTGATACCGATGGGCATTTTCAGTTTTTGGCTATTATGAATAAAGCTGCTATGAACATTTTAATGTAAGTCTTCATGTGGGCATATGTTCTTATTTCTTTTGGATAAATATTTAGAAGCAGAATTGCTGGTAGGTATATATTTAACTTTAAAAGAAATGGTTAAGCAGTTTTCCAAGGTGATTACATCATTATACACTCCCAACAAAAATGTGTGAGAGTTCCAGTTGCTCCACATTCCTGTCAGCATTTGGTGGTGTCTGACTTTTTGCCTTTAGCCATCCTAAAAAGTGTGACATAAAGAATATTTCCTCATGGCTTTAATTGCTTTTCCCTGATGACTAATGATGTTGAGGACCTTTCTTGTGTTTACTGGTCATCTGTATATCTTTCTTGAGGTGTCCGATCAAGAATTTTTCTCAGAGGGTAAAGATTGGATTTGGCCTGGATTACCTGTTTTAATACCTAACAGTGAGTTGTATGGATTCAAACAGAACTTGGCAAGCAACCAGAAAGGTGAGGAATCTGCCTGAGATTCTAGAAGTGGCAAGGAAAGAGGATAAACCTATGACAGAACATGTTTGAAAGGTCATGATTAGAGGTGAGCAGGGCTACTTTCTGACAATTAGCGGTTTTTGAAAAAGATTAGGTTAACAAGGGAGAAGTTATCTTTCAACATCCATCTCTCTTATGACATTGACTTTCTTTTTTTTAACTCAATTAAAAAAAAGATTTATTTTTCTGACTGCTGGGTCTTAGTTGCAGTACGTGGGATATTTAGTTGCTGCATTGGACCCTTAGTTTTGGCATGTGGGGTCTAGTTCCCTGACCAGGGATCGAAGCTGGGCCCCCTGCATTGTGAATGGGGAGTCTTAGCCACTAGATCACCAGGGAAGAGCCGACATTGGCTTTTGAACCTGGCTCTGATGGTTGCCACTTGGTAGTATTTTACCAAGAGCCCATGTTTTTCCATTTTACTGATAAAACAGGCTCTTGGTGAGCCTCAGCTTTCTAACCTGTAAACTGGGAATAACCATGCCTTGTAAGCCTGTGAGGAGGATCATAGCAAGTCAGACACTTGCAAGTGTTCAGAATGTGAAGTTCTTGTACAAATATCAAATTATCCACGGGGGCAGTCCCTAACTAACACCTTGTTCTTTAGTATTCCTCGAGATGCCTCAAAGTCATGTTGAACCAAATCATGTTTTCTCCTCTCCACATGAATAATGAATCACTCACTCATCTGGGTTGTAGAAAGTGGACTGTTTTCCAGATTGTGCATCAGTGCCCATGAGCTCGTGCTCATGCAGCTAAACCTCTTGTTATTAGGCAGAAGCTTTGGGATTGGGGTGAGGACTCAGAATAATTGTTCCTACTCAAATCCTGCCCGGAAAGTACCTTTCTTGCCTCAGGGAAAGGCATATTTCATTTTTCTCTGCCCAGATTTCATCCTGCCAGGTTTGAGTTAGAGAAAAATTGCCCAATGATTTTCTTCAATAATCTTCTCCTCCTAAGATAATTAGCTGCTTCCACAAGTCCAATTCTGGCTTAAAATTAACTTTTATTTAGTTGAATTGACACAGCTGGGACAAAGAAGAAAATGAGCATGCTTTTTGACTAACATACTCATGAAGGAAGCAAATTCTCCTCACTTTTGTATAAAACGAGACAGCTTTAGATGAGAAAAAGAATCGGGACTCTGCTAATTCTTCTCTCATTTTAATTATCTCAGAATTTTAAAAAGGGTCAAGAAGAGGAATCTGGTAATAAATAGGGCGAGACTGGCATGCAGGCTACTAACGTGAAGAGAGTAACTTTACTGGAACTTTTCTTTTTGGGAAAATCTCTTCAAAAGGTTCCTAGATTAAAGCTCTGATATCCCTTTTTGTGTGTTGAATTCTGAATTCTGAAGCTTGCGGGTTGGAAGGAAGCACAGATAATTTTTTTTTTAATCCCAGGAACTCAGAGACTCAAAGGTTTTAAAGTCCTGCACCACGGAGAAATGCTGACTAAAAGGGGTTGGAACAGAACTGGGTCCCTAGGTGTGGAGACCATTGTCATCAAGAGTAAGAAAATGAAATGGCTCTGTATGTAGGTCAACGACCCCTCTGTACTGAAAGGTAAAAAAATTAAGGATGACCTAAAATCTACTATGTATAAAAGATTCTGGAAAAAGTAGCTCTTTCCTGTCAAAGTGATAATGTTTATACTACCTGAAACCAGACCTCCTCGGAGTCTGACTTTAGGGGGACTCTTCAGAGCTGAAAAGCCGCAGTCTAAACCTCAGTCCCTCTCTGACATCTGTTAACTTTCATCCTTCAAGGGAGTTGGCTATGTTATTGTAGAGGTGTTCAGTGGGACCCGCCACCATCTTCCATCAAATCATTGATACTGAAGGGATTCTGAGTCAGCTGTTGCATGGTTCTGCCTGAACTTACGCTGTGTTCATCACTTATCTTAAACTTTTCCTCACTAACTTGGATTTAAATAAGTCAAGACTGTCAAATGAAATCACCAGGGAGAAAGACTCATGTAGAGAGACACATGGAGACAGAAGAGAAAATGAGAAGAAAAAGAAGAAAGAGGAGGAAGAGAAAGACAAAAGAAAAGAGGTTTCACAAAGCCCAGTCTTAATACAAAGACATTTTAAAAGTCTTTATTAAGCAATGTACTGGATTTGAATGATTTCTGAAAAACCGACTGAAGTCAGGAAATTAGTTTCTATCACACAGTGTGTAAGCTGAATAGCTCTGCACATGTCTCAGCTCCTTATGACAACCAAATGTAAGCCTGCTGGCTTGTCTTAAGGGCTGCTGTTAGGGTTCGCAATACCTTGTGTTCTGAGTAGGTGATACATTCTTATTTCTTAGTAAAAAGCCACATTTTTTCCTAAGACTATAAGGTGGAAGATTTGAGTCCAAGGTATGAAGCAAACTTGGTTTTTAAAATTCTATTTAAAAACTACTATAGATTTACAGAAGAACTGAAAAGATAGTACAGAGAATTTGCAAATGTCCTTTACCCAGTTTCCTGTAAAGTTCACATCATATACTATCATGGTGCCTTTGTCAAAATTAAGAAATTAACCTCAATCCAATACTATTAACGGAACTGTGGACTTTATCTGGATTTTACCACTTTCCCCATTAATGTTCATGTTCTGCTCCAGGATCCAATCCAGGATACCATGCTACATTTATAGAACTTAATTTTGAACAAAACTGAATACAGACATGACTTTTGAGGGAGTGGGAAGCATGGTGTGTTCCTAGACATGGAATACCATCAAATGGCTTATATTTTCCATAGGAACATGTTAAAATTGGGAGTATGCTCTTGACTAGGAATATTACTGGAAATAAATCATAGATGACCAACAAATATGGAGACAAAGAAACCACGAAACCCCATATTAATTAAAATTAGTGAAATATTGTTTCAATTCCCATGAGATAGCACAGTGATTATACAAGAGACCTCAACAATTGTAGTCAGCACCTACATAATTCTTAACTACATGCCAGGTGCTCTTCTAAATGTTTTCCATACACTAGCTCATTTAATTCCTCTAGTCACCCTATGTAGGAGGCTCAAATATTATCTCTGTTTTACAGATGAGAACGCCAAGACACGGATAAATGAAATAACTTGCCCAGGCTTGCACCGCTAGAGTTCAACCTAGACCTCAAATGTAGCAATATATGTACTTCTAACACATAAAATTGTAAGGTATAAAAATATCAAAACTGAATAAAATCAATGTAAAGCTGCCTAATAATTTGCCCATTTTCTTTTGCTTTGATTTGGTTGGTTTATGTCCTTTAATAAAATTGATGCCTCTTTGTCGCCTAGAAAATTTCCACTTGAAATCTGCCAGCCCACACCCTCACCTTCCATGAACATAGTGTATTCTGCATACCCTCGGCCCAGTGTCTAGCACACTGATGTAAATTACCTTCCTCTCTCTTGAAATTGAAAGCATCTTGAGGAAATAGACTATAATGCAACACAAGTCCAGCACCTCTTAGAGTTCAACAATTGGCTGTTGAATGCTTGTAGGAATGGTTCATCCAATAATGAAACTTGGAGCTGTACTTTTGGAAAGTAGATGGGGTTTCTATAATTCTGTCATCAGATGGCAACTTTGTACACCAGCAAATCACCTACCAAATGTCTCAAGGATAGAAATTGTAAGTTAAAATGAGGCTGAGGTTAATCTTCATTTAGTATCCCTGCAGAATGGCTATCTACTTATAACTTTTAAAAAATCATTGAGAAATGTATTCATAAGCGTTTCTACTTTTGAATTTTATATCTGTATATCTTATCTCTCACAAATTATGCCTAGGTGAATCTGAAATTTACAAAAGGAACAGAGTTAAAATAAAGAAAATGTTATTCATACCCAGATGATAGGATTGATAGATGAAAACATTAAAATAGCTATTTTAATTATATTCTGTATATTTGAGAAATTAAGACTAAACATGTTAAGTAAAGACAAGAAAGATATTTAAAAAAGACCTAAGATTGGGCTTCTATAGTTGAAAATTATAGTGTCTGACATGAAAAATACACTATGTGGGATTAATGACAGATCAGGGATTTCAGAACAAATGATAAATCAATTACATAAGAGAAAAGTGAACGGAGTATTAATTAACTGTGGGACAACTTCAAGTGGTATAACATACAGGCAACTGGACTCCATGAGGCAGAGGAGGGATCATACAGAAAAAATGTGAAGAGATAATTGCCAACAATTTTTCCAATTTGATGAAAAGTATAAGCCTACAGATTCAAGAAATTGATGACTCTCAAGGACAAGAAAGATGAAGAAAACAACATTAAAACACATCATGATCAAGTTGCTTAAATCCAGTAATAAGGAGAAAATATTAAAGCCAGAAAAAAGGATACTATATATCCCAAAGCACAAAGAACAGATGGATAGAAGACTTCCCATTACAAAAGCAAGTTAGAATAAAGTGGAGTCCTGTGTCTAAAACACTGAAAGAAAAAAAGAGCCTGTCAACCCAGAATTCCCTACCCAACAAAAGTACCTTGCAAACACTCAAATGAAACAAAGACTTTCCCAAACATACAAACACTGAAAGGATTTATCTCTAGCAGACCTTCACTGTAAGCACTATTAAAGAAAGTTCTCTGAGAAGGAGGAGGATGGTCCCAGATGGAATTTCCAATCAATACAGAGGAATGAAGGGAGCTGAAAATGGGAACCACATGGCTAAACATACAAGCTTTTTTCTCATCATTTCAATAAAAGATAATTGACTGTTTGAACAAAAACATTAACAATGTATTCTGGGACTTATATACAGAAGTAAAATATATGGTACCACTAGCACAAAGGCCAGGAGGAGAGAAATGGAAGAATAGTCATACGGGTTTTTTATATTATACATAAAATAGTATAACATTACTTGAGGGCAGACTGTGATAAAACAAAGATGTAGTCTATGAACCCTAAAGCAACTACTAAAATAATGGAACAAAAAGTTATATGTAACAAATCAAAAAAGGAGATAAAGTGGAATCATGAAAAATACTTGATTCAGAAGAAGGTAGAAAAAGGGAACAAAGAACGGATGAAACAAATAGAAAAAAATAACAGGCTGTTTGATGTGAATGTAAGCATATTAAAATCTTATTAAACGTAAATGATCTAAACACTCAATTAAAAGGCAAAGACTACCAGATTGGATTAAAAAAGACTCAGGTATACCCTGACTACAAGAGATCCATTTGAAAAAGAAAGACACAAACTGAGCACCGCCTTTAATCAATAGTCAGCCAGGAACTGAGCCCCTCAGTCCATTAGTCCCAGAGAACTGAATTCTGCCTGTAACTATATGAATCCAGGAGCAGATTCTTCCCTAGCTGACCCTTCAAGTGAGACCCTAACCCTTGTTGACACCTTGATTGCAGTCTTGTGAGAGCTTCTGCAGTTGAGGGCTCAGTGAAGCCATGCCCAAACTCTACCCATAGAGACTGTGAAACAATAAATGTGTGCTGTAGTAAGTCTCTAGTTTGTCGTAATCTGTTATCAGCAATAGATTACTATTGCAAATGGAAAAGAGTATACTGTGCTGCTGCTGCTGCTGAGTCGCTTCAGTCGTGTCCGACTCTGTGCGACCCCATAGACGGCAGCCCACCAGGCTCCCCCATCCCTGGGATTCTCCAGGCAAGAACACTGGAGTGGGCTGCCATTTCCTTCTCCAGTGCATGAAAGCGAAAAGTGAAAGTGAAGTCGTTCAGTCGTGTCCGACTCCTAGCGACCCCATGGACTGCAGCCTACCAGGCTCCTCCATCCATGGGATTTTCCAGGCAAGAGTACTGGAGTGGTGTGCCATTGCCTTCTCTGTAAAGCATGTGGGATTCAGCTAAAGTAGTGCATAGTGGGTACATGTGTAACACTGAAATACCATGGACTGTGGCCCATCAGACTCCTCTGCCCATTGGATTTCCCAGCAAGAACACTGGAGTGGGCTGCCATTTCCTTCTCCAGGGGATGTTCCCCACCCAGGGATTGAACCCAGGTCTCCTGCATCACAGACAGATTCTTTATCAACTGAGCCACTGGGAAGTCATATTAGAAAATAAAAACCCATCAAATCAAAGACATTAGCTGCCATCTTACAAATCAGAAAGACAAGAGCAAATGAAATTCAATGTAAGCAAAGGAAAGAGGAAATGAGGATCATATCAGAAATCAATGAAAAATAAAACAGTAAAATAAAAAAAAATTAGTAAAACCCAAAATAGACTGATCAGGGGAGAAAGAATAAAAACCACAAATTCCATTATTGTGAATGAAAGTGGTGACTACAGATTCTGCAGCTATTAAAAGGATAATAGAAAACAACTTTATGACGATACATTTAACAACTTAGATGAAAGAGGTAAATCTCTTGAAAGATACAAGCTATCAAAGCTCACTCAGGAAAGAAATAACCTGAACGCCACTATAGCCATTAAAGAAATTGAATTCATAGCTGAAAATCTGCTCAAAAACAAAACTCCAGGCCAAGACAGCTTTACTGATGATTTCTACCACACACTTAAGGAAGAAATAAAATTAATTTTACACAAGAACTTCTCAGCTCATTTTTG
The DNA here is from genome assembly GCF_003369695.1 of Bos indicus x Bos taurus. Classification (NCBI taxonomy): domain Eukaryota; kingdom Metazoa; phylum Chordata; class Mammalia; order Artiodactyla; family Bovidae; genus Bos; species Bos indicus x Bos taurus. The sequence continues at coordinate 115,800,539 of NC_040078.1, forward strand.
AGGCTAGCATTAACTCAGATATCAAAACCAGACAAAAACATTACAAGAAAAAACTGCAGATCAATACCTCTCACAAACATAGATACAGATGTTTTAAGAATTCCAGCAAATCAAACCCAGGAATTTATAAATTGTGGTCTGAAGAATGCAAGGTTGGTTTAACATCTGAAAGTCAACCAGTGTAAATAATTATATTAACAGACTAAAAATACACACACAGGATCAACTCCTATGTCCATGGGATTTCCTCTGTCCATGGGATTTCCCAGCAAGAATACTGGAGTGGGTTGCCATTGCCTTCTCCGGGGGATCTCTTACATATCCTGCATTGGCAGGGAGGTTCTTTACCACTAGTGCCAGCTGGGAAGCCTCGGGAACAACTCAATATATGCAGAGAAGGCATCTGAGAAAATCCAACATCCATTCATAGAAAAAACTCTCCGCAAACCAGGGATAGAAGGGCATTCTCTCAATCTGAAAAAAAACCATCTACAAAATACCTACATCCAATATCATACCCAATGGTGAAAGATTTAAGCCCTCTAAGATTAGAAATAAGGAAAGTTGTTTTCGCTCACTGCTTCTATTCAACAGAGAACTGGAGGTTCTATCTAGTGCAATAAAGCAAGAACAAGGCATCCAGACTGGAAAGGAAGTAAAACTGTTTATTTGAAGATGACATGATTGTCATAGAAATCTTTTGGAATTTATGATAGGCAACTAGAACAAATACTAAGCTTAGCAAGGTTGCAGGTTGCAAATTAATACACAAAATAAATTCTTATTAATTTATATAGTAGCTACCACCACAGAAATTTAAATAAAAATACCACTTACAAAAGCATCAGAAATTAAAAACTTAGGGATAAATCTGAAAAATGTATGCAAGCATTGTACACTAAAAACTATCAAATGAAGTTAAAAGAAACTAGGAGCTAAATAAATGGAGAGATTTATTGTGTTCATGGGTTGAAAGATTCAATATTTTTATGTCAAGTCTCCCCAGGTTGATCTATAGATTCACATCAACCTCAGTCAAGACACAGCAGGCTTTTTTTTCTTTTTTGTAGAAACTGATAAACTGATTTTAAAATTTATGTGGAAATGTGAAGAGGCTAGAAAAGCCAAAACAACTTTGAATGATGCTGGAGAATTTATGCGACCTGACTTCAAGATTTCTTACGGAGCTACAGCATTCAGTACAAGGTGGTACTGGTGTCAAAAAAGACCAATAGAGCAAGGAATAACAGAACAGAGGCATAGAGCAACGGCTCTGCAAGGGCGCCCTGGTGGCCTTGCGTGTACCCACACTGGCCACACAAACAAAAGTTTGAACCACTGCTGGCCTAAGTCTTGGCAGAGCACCCTGCGATCCTCCAGAACTTGTTAAGGGGCTGCTATAAGACCCTTGTCCACTCGCCTCCCTGTGTCCCCTGGGAGGCTGTCCTGAGCTGTTTCTTACCACTTCCTGGGTTCTGGTGCGGTTTGGGACTTCCTGCCTGCCCCCCTCAGAGTAGAGCTGTGGACTATAAAGCTGCTCACCTGACATCTAGATTCAGGTGTGCTACAACAGGTATCCTGCAAGTCACACTGCCATAATGTATCTCCTTCTGTATGGGTGTTGTCTTTTGTGGTGTGTAGGGCAGGACCATGCAGAATTGGAACCTTTGGCTGTTTTTCTTCTCACTGTGTATGTAAGTGTTAAAAGTCTCTGAATCTAGGAAGGGCTCCTTGGGTCTTTACTGAATCAGTCAGGCCTTGCCCTGTCTTATGTGTACGTGACAAGAGAGCCAGAAATAAACCCATACGTACGTCCTTATGGAGACGGCGATGGCACCCACTCCAGTGCTCTTGCCTGGAAAACCCCAAGGACGGAGGAGCCTGGTGGGCTGCAGTCCAAGGGGTCCTAAGGGTCCGACATGACTGAGCGACTTCACTTTCACGCATTGGAGAAGGAAATGGCAACCCACTCCAGTGTTCTTGCCTGGAGAATTCCAGGGATGGGGGAGCCTGGTGGGCTGCCGTCTAGGGGTCGCACAGAGTCGGACACGACTGAAGCGACTTAGCAGCAGCAGCAGCAGCAGCAGCAACAGCCTATGTCCTTAAGTTGACTTTCAACTAAAGTGCAAAGGCAAACCCGTGGAGAAAGAAGAGGCTCCTTGACAAATAGTGCTGGAACTGTTGCATAACCACAGGCAGAGGAAAAAAAGAAAGCCTCAATTCCTACCTCACACCATATTCAGACACTAACTCAAAATGGGTCATAGACTTAAATGTAACATATAAAGTTATTAAAATTTTTAGAGGGAAACATAGGAGGAAATGTTGTGGTCATGGTTGGGCAAAGTTGTTTTATTTTACAGAAAATAACCCAACATGATTCCTAAAATTAAAAAATTGATCAGTTGTAAGGGTTAATCACTCAGTCGTATCTGACTCTTTGCAATCCCATGGACTGTAACTGTAATCTCCAGGCTCCTCTGTCTATGGAATTTTCCAGGCAAGAATACTGGAGTGGGTTGCCCTTCCCTTCTCCAGGGGATCTTCCCAACCCGGGACTCGAACCTGGGTCTCTTGCATTGCAGGCAGATTCTTCACCATCTGAACCACCAGTTAGATTCCACCAAAAGTAAGAAAAGACACTTTTAAGGAAAGAAACTATAACCCAGAGACTGGAAGATAATATTTATTAACCACATACCTGATAAGGGACTTTTACCCAGAAAATATAAAGAAATCTCAAAATTTAAGGAAAAAACAAACACCCCAGTATTTTTAAAAGGCACAAGATATGAACAAGCACTTCACCAAAGAAAATAAATGTATGCTAAATAAGTACATGAGAAGATGCCCAACATCACTTGTTATTAGGAAGATGCAAATCAAAACTGCAGTGGAATAGTTCTAAATCCCTATAGAATGTCTAACAGCTAAACAGTGACTGTACCAAGTGTCAGTGAGGATGGGAAGCAGCAGGAACAATCATACATAACTGGTGGGAATGTAAAATGGTAGTTCCAACTGGAACGCAGCTTGGTCATTTGCTAATCATATCATGTGACACAGCTATGCCTAGGTATTTATCCAGGAGGAATGAAAGCATAAACTCAGACAAAGGCTGGTACATGAATGTTCACAGCAGCTTTACTTGCAATAGCCTCAAGTCGGAAATGATCAAGTGTCTTTTAACATATGAGTGGATAGACACGTTGCGTTATTCTGTACCAAGGAATACCATTCACCAATGAAAAGGAGTGAATTATGGATATACAAAACAGTATAATAAATATCAAAAGTATGGGGATTGACATGTACACAGATATATTTATAATAGACCAACAAGGACCTAGTGTACAGCACAGGGAACTCTGCTCTAACTTAAATGGGAAAAGAATTTGAAAAATAATAGATCTATATATCTACTTACTCATCGGGTCCCAAAGAGTCCAACACAACTTGGTGACTGAACCACAGAAAAACACTTGTATAACTGAATCACTTCACTGTACACCTGAGACTAAGACAACATTGTTGATCAAACTATACTCCAATATAAAAATAAAAAATAAATGATTCAAGAAAAAAAATCTGAAAGTAATATTTTTGCATGAAAGATGTCAGGCAAAAGAGACTACATTCCATTTACACAGAATTCCAGCAAATTCAGACTAAACTACAGTGACAAAAAAAACAGGTCAGTGGGAAATTGGAGAAGGGGGAGGGAGAGGTTCCAGTGGGACAAGGGAACATTTTGCTGGTGATGGCTGGGTTCACAGTCTTGCTTATAGGGATGGTTTCACCTGCTTTCCTGTGTCCAAATTTATCAGATTGCATACTTTAAGCATGTGCACCTTACTACATGCAATTACAGCTCAGTAATGCTGCTTTTTGGAGAAGGCAATGGCACCCCACTCCAGTACTCTTGCCTGGAGAATCCCAGGGACGGGGGAGCCTGGTGGGCTGCCGTCTATGGGGTCGCACAGAGTCGGACACGACTGAAGTGACCTAGCAGCAGCAGCAGCAATGCTGCTTTTAGATATTATATTGTTTTCAGTCACCGTCCTTCAGTCACTTTCAAGCATCCTGGTGGTCCACGTGGCTTCCTGAGTCCCTGCTCTGAACACAGGTGACATTGGTAGGTGGTGCCCCCATCTTGATCCCTGAGAGCCCAGAAGTCCTGCCTGCCTGCACTTAACATGATGCTTTTATTTAATCCTCACCATAGACACAGAAATGGCAACCCACTGCAGTATTCTTGCCTGGAGAATCCCAGGGACAGGGGAGCCTGGTGGGCTGCCGTCTATGGGGTCGCACAGAGTCGGACACGACTGAAGCGACTTAGCAGCAGCAGCAGCAGCATAGAGACAGAAGGCCATGAAAACTGAAACCCAAGAACAGGGACTAGAACATTTTGACTAAAAGAAACGTCAAGATGGACACAAGGCAAGCTGGGAACCTGGGAAGAAAAGGCCCATGCGATGACATGGGGCCCCCGCCGCGTCTCCCAGGACCTACTGGATCCCAAGTGGACAGACCTCCGCAAGGACAGCCGCGGGGCTGGACCCGGAACCGGCAGAATTTCTAGAAGCCGGGCACCTGGGCCTGGGGTCGGGGTGGGGGTGGTCCTAGAATATGTGGGCACAGCTCGACTGGCTTGCGGGGCTCCGAAGCCCCGCCCGAGGAGCTAACCATTTATGTCACACTGTGACAATTATTCTGCATAAAATTATCATTAAAAACCCTAATTTTTCAGGCTCCAACCCCGCCAGTGGCCTTTTAGCATTCTCCAGCGCGGGCGTCTGCGGGCCGGTGATCACCGGCTCATTACCTCCGTGTGGCGCCGCCCCCCCCGCGCTCGCAATCAAGCACTAATTAAAGCGGCGCGGCCCGGGCTGGGGCCCGAGGCTGGGCGGGGGGCGCGGGCGGAGCGGGCCTGGTGGCCGCCGAGGGGCCGAGACGGACGGCGGGGATCGTGGCGCTGGCCGCGGGCTCCGGGCTCTGGGACGGGGCTGGCGGTGGGCGGGACCCGGATCTGGGGGCGGGGCCTACGGGGCGGGGCCTGGGGGCGCTTAGCGGGGCCGTGCAGGGCAGGGCGTCCGGGGGCGGGGTCGGGGGGGGGTGTCGGTGTCGGTGGGCGGGGCCCGGGTCTGGGGGCGGGGCCATGGGGCCCGTGGGTGGGCCCAACAGGGGGCGGGCCTGGGGCTCTCATCCAGGCTGTGCAGGGCAAGGCGTCCGGGGGCGGGGGCGGGGGTCGGGGTTGGGGTTGGGGTCGGGGCCCTGGGTCCTTACCCGAGCGAGGCGGCCGTGCGGCAGAGGTGCAGGGGCGCCAGGCCCTCGGCGCTGAGCAGGTCGGGGTCGGCGCGGTGCTGCAGTAGCAGCCGGGCGCAGGCCGTGTGGCTCCCCAGGCAGGCCTCGTGCAGGGCGCCGCGGCCGCCCGGGCTGGCGTCGGGGTCGGCGCCGCGGCCGAGCAGGTGGCGCACGCAGGCCGTGTGGCCCTGGGCCGCGGCGATGCACAGGGGCGTGGTGAGCTCGCGCTTGTACTCCAGGGTCCAGAGGCCTGGGGAGCGGGTGGGGAGAGGGAAGGTGAGAGGGGGGCGCTCGTGGGGGGACGGTGTCCGTTAAGACTGAAATGGGGGAAACCATCTGTTAGGAGAAGGGGCCAGGTGGGCATGTGGGAAGCTACTCGAAGATGCTCTGGCCTTATGGACAGAGAAACGGGTGAGATCCGACTGGACCACAGACAAGGGATGGAGGGAGGTCTGGGGGTAGAGGTTAAAGAACGCTGACAGAGAGGAGTAGAGAGACAGCGAGGGAAGGCAGTGTGAGGGGGGAAAGAGAGGGCGAAACAGGACAGAGAGCGTCCTGGAGAGGGCAGAGATGGAGACCTGGGGGAGAGAAGCAACAGAAAGGAGAGGCTGAAACCGAGACCGAGAGATTGGGGCGGCGGCGGGCAGAGGGGTGTTACTGAGAAGCAAGAGGGTTTTGCCAAATATGAGGGTGACTGGGGACTCAGGTAAGATGTGAGGAGTTAAAAGCTGAACAAGCAGGAGCATTTAAGGTGGAATTCACACTTTCAAGGCTCTGAATTAGGGCAGCCGGCGGGCGGAAAGTGAGCTGTGGATTTTTCTGGAATCCAAGCCCTCTCTTTTTGAGTCCCTGATTTTACCCCCTTTATCATTAAGAGGAGAAAACAACAGGCAAAACAAACTGACCCACATCACCAAGGCTGCTCAAGAAAAGGACTCGGAAAGTTTAGTTGTCTTGGAAGTGGCCGGTTTTCAGAAGCACCCTTTGATGTGCTGGTCTGCATTGAGCACAATCCTGGTTTGTTTCTTTGCGCTTTTTAGGGTTTTGTGTGTGCACGCATATGTGTGTCTGTGTGTGTGTAAGGTTGCTCTTTCTTGAAGGATGAATGGAGCAGGAGCTATACATTTCACTTCTCTGAAAACTTTGGGCTTTCAAAAGGCCCATGGAAGGTTGTTAGCGGCCACGAGCGCTCCTGGAAATGGGGAGAGCTGTCCCTGGTGAATACACTTCAAGGGACAGGATTTCACATGGCAGGGATGCCTTCTGATAATGATGGAAGAATCGATACCGTGTCTGTAATGAGCTGTGGAGGAGACCCTTTTCACAGGCCACCTCCTTCATGGGACCCATGCTGAGCGGTTTTGAAAGACCACTCATAATTACCTACCTCAATGTAGCGCAGGGTTCTAGCCTGACCCCGGGTCCCCAGGGCCCAGCCTGGAGGTTGTGCACTGCTGGGAGAAGAGGGGCCTGTCATCCTGGTGGTGGGTGATGGTGGCTGGAGGCCCCGGGGATGTGGTCCTACATGGACCCCTGTCTTCACTGGGTCTGATTTGATGGAGGCATTGATCTGGCCCTTGATGATAACAGTGACCTACATTCGCATCCAACTCTCTGCGACCCCATGGACTGTAGGCTGCCAGGCTCCTCTGTCCATGGAATTCTCCAGGCGAGAATACATTCTTGTAGGGCCCAGCTCCTCCTTCTTGATTCTACTCATTTTCCCTAGATGGGAAGTTTACGTACTGAGGGGCCAGGAAGCAGGTACTCCGTTTTCTAGGGCATGCTAAGTTCCCAGCTCTACTCTACCCACCATCAGCAGCTCTGTTCACCCAGCCAAGATGCCAAAGTCTTCCTCTGGACTCACAGGAAGAGGCAGTGGAGGGCCATTTAGCTCTGCCGTAGCTTAGGGCCAGCCCCCTTCTCCAGGTCCCTGCAGGCTTCTCTCCCTGTGGTGTGTGAAAAATGTGTGCGTGAAAGTGTTAGACTCTCAGTCGTGTCTGATTCTTTGGGACCCATGGACTGTAGCCCACCAGGCTCCTCTGTCCACGGGATTCTCTAGGCAAGAGTACTGGAGTGGGTTGCCATTTCCTTCTCCAGGGGATCTTCCACACCCAGGGATAGAACCTGGGCCTTCTGCATTGCAGGCAGATTGTTTACCATCTGAGCTACCCCTTAGCATCATCCTCTGTGGGAATGGTTTCCTGGGACCGCAAGCTCCAGGGGGCCAGCATTCTATCATGGGTGTGGCACCCAGGGGCTGGCCACCGTGAACCTGTGTCTTCCCTTCCCCATGGCTCCCTTCACGAGGTGCTGAATTGGCTGCAGGAAGCATGGGGGCCCCTGTTCTCAGCCTGGGCTGGGTCATCTCTGCTACTGGACCAGCGTGGAGCAGTCAAGCGGCTGAGCTGAAAGAGCATGGAGGCCAGCAGCATCCATCCTGTCTTCCCAGCTCGCGCTGAGGCCACAGGCCAGCACCAACGCTCAGGGCTGCCCTTTGCTCGGTAATAACTCAACATCCCTTCCCTGCCAGGGTGCTCTGATTTCCTGTCGTACAGTTGTGCCACAGAAAAACAGCACTCTTAGGGGTGGAAAGATTAAGGTGGTAAAGAGGAAGGAAACTTTGATTCAGACCACGAGCTGACATTAATATCTATTTGAAATTACATCATTTCAGCATGTTGCGAGTGTGTCCAGGGCTGTGAGGCATGTGATTAAAAAATACATTAATTAGACATTCAGGCAGTTGGCATTCTTGATTGGATCGTCCCACAGCCCTGTGGAGGAAGATGCACTCCCCGTCTGGGACAGGTGAGGGAGAGGAGACCTGGAAAGGCACTGCAGTGCCTTTGGCTGGGAGGGATTTCGGCCCAGACGACCTGTGCTCGCTTCCCCGCAGCCCCTGCCGCCTCGCTGGCTGCTCTGAGCTGCTTAGCCCTTTGGCAGGGCCTGGGTTTATTCCCTTCTCCCCATGTGACATGTAGGCAGACTGTGTCAGTGCTCTGGAAACCACCCTTCCTCATTCTTGGTCTGCCAGAGCTCACGAGTCAGGAGCACCGGGCCCTGGCCCTTGGCTTGCTGATCACAGAGCCTTGCGTCCTCATTATTGCATCATGTGAACCCTCTCGGTAAACAGGTAGCACTGGGAGGCAAGGGTGGAAGGGTGCCCAGTGCAGAGCTCCAGCCGCCTCACCGCAGCCTGGTGGTCAGCTAGTCCATGCATCCCAGATGGGGGCAAGGGGGCTTCTCTTTACTTGGGAGCATGTTTGCCTGCCCGGCACGTAGCGACAGTGTCCAGGCAACAAGAATGCAGGCATATACGACCTAAGGACCTCTGGTTTCTCCCCTCTCCTCCCTCTTCCCGGGCTGCCCTGGGATCCAGGAGGAGTGTCTCCTGAGGGCTCGCCCTGCCCAGTGCTGGCTCTGTGCCCGCTTCTGCCCTGGAGCCCTGGAGTTCACAGATTCAGAGAGGAAATGCACAGCGCTGCCTGCCAGGGCCCGCTCCAGGAATACTCAAAGGAGAGGTGTGCTTTATCTCCCAACCCCCTGGCTGCCAGATCCAGGCTCTGGCAGATCAACACCCAAACCAGATCTCTTTTTAAAGACAAGAGGCCACTTCTAGCATCGCATGGGCACTCCTCACCCACTGATTGGCTTTTCCAATGTGATCGCTCATATCCGATCACCTAAAACTACGTCTGAAAAATCGTCCACGCATTTTGGCTTGTCAATGTCTTTGGCTCGAGCTTGTTAAATGCAGCACCGTCGTGAGCAGCCTACATGCTGCAGCTATATGTTCAGACATGTGTTAGTAGCTCCTTAAAAATAACGGGACTTTAAAAGAGCAAAGGTACCTGACAGTCCAAACGTGGCTGGGGATTTCACCTGCCACACCATCTCGTCCTTCTTGATCTCAAACACCACATTAGCATCCTGGAAGAACTTGTCCATGAGGGGCTTCAGATGCTCCAGGTCTCCTGTGACCAAGGCAGCGTGGTACTCGAGAACCGGTGACCCATCTCTTGCTTGAGGCTCTCTTTCCATCTTCTGAAAGATCTGAAGTCTCCCTCTAACTGGCTCTGGCTGTCCGTCCATCGCAATGCTGATGATCTCAGAAAGGCTCTCCAGGAAGGGGAAAGATGGTCTTCTGGAGTGTGGGCTATTTCTATTGTCATTACTCAATTGTCATCCAGCCGGGGCTGGGTGGTGGTGTATTTATAACTCCTGTGGGCTCTGATGTGATAACCGTCACTCGGTATGACCAGCATCATGTGACCACTGAGACGCCAAAGAGCTCGGCCACCCCCTTGCGATTGTGTACATGTAAACTCTAGAGCCAGGCCCATCTGTGTGTCTCCCAACCAGTTTGCCACACCACGCGGGCAGACGGCCTGAAACAGGCGGGCTTCTTTTTCCTGCTGTATAGGATGGCTGCTTTCATTTCATCCTCTTCCTTAGCTGCTGTGGCCAGTGGTGAGCGGATGTATGTTCCGAGGGCTGTGTTGGCCCCGAGTCTGTGTCAGGGAGATCCAGACAGACACTAAAAATGGCCAGGCTCTGCACAAGTGTCCCGGGCGGAGGCCCCATAGTAGGACAGACCAGGGATTCCCAAAGGCATCGTCATCTGGGGCCTGGGGGTTTCTTCCAGCTGTTGAGAACTGATCCCAAAATGTGCATCCCTTGCTGAAGATGAGAGAGGCCACAATTGTTTTTAATGAATGGTAACAGCTCTTTATTAGTAATGTACTAGTTACTGGCTACTAGTTCAGGGATTATTTTATTGTCTAAACATTAATAAGGTTTAAAAATGGAGTTACCATATGACACAGCAATTCCACTCCTGGGCATTTATTCAGAAAAGATGAAAGCTCTTAATTAAAAAAGATACATGCACTGCAGTGTTCATAACAGCACTCTTTACATACAATAGCCAAGACGTGGAAGCAACCTAAATGTTCATTAACAGAGGAATGGATAAAGAAGATGATGTGTGTACACATACACACACACATACGTATATAATAAGAATATTAGCCATAAAAAGAATGAATGCCATTTGCTGCAACATGGGTGGAACTAGAGATTATTATACTAAGTGAAGTGGGTCAAACACAGAAAGCGAAATATGATATCACCTATATGTGGAATCCAAAAAAATGATACAAATTGACTTATTTATAAAAAAAGAAGTAGACTCACAGACAAAAAAACAAGCTTATGGTTACCAAAGGTGAAAGTAGGGACAGGGATAAATTAAGAATAAACTACAAATTTGGGGTTAATGGCTCAGCGGTAAAGAATACACCTGCAACGCAGGAGTCACAGAAGACATGGGTTTGATCCCTGGGTCGGGAAGATCCCCTGGAGCAGGGCATGGCAACCCAGTCCAGTATTCTTGCCTGGAGAATTCCAAGGACAGAGGGGACTGGCGGGCTACAGTTCATGGGGTCGCAAAGAGTCAGATACAACTTAAGTGACTTGGCATGTATGCATGTAGGAATTGGGGATTAACAGATACACACTACTACATATAAGACATAAGTCTGTAAGCACGGGAAACTATATTCAATATCTTGTATTAACCTATAATGGAAAAGAATCTGAAAAAGAATATATATATATATACACACACACACACACATATATATAATAAAACAGAATCTCTTTGCTGTAACTCTGAATCATTGTAAATAAACTATACTTCAATAAAAAATTTAAAAAAAGAGTAATGAGGTTATTTTTTCTTATAGCATAGATAAAACCCAGTTCTCACATATTTTTCCAGTTCTTGGTTTTCCCCTGCTGGAAAGTTGGGAAGGGCCAGTGCGGTGGGGCTCCCTGAAGCTGAGCTGTAACAAAGCACGCGCCCAGAGGCTGCAGGGAGGAAGGCGGGTCGGAGGGCGCTGCCTGGTCCTGGGAAGGGAAGCCGTGGAGCTGGTGCCCAGGAGAGTTGGGCACAGACACTCAGGGGAGGGAGTGGAGATATCAGTAGCCGCCATCCTCTTGGTACCAGCGGTAGCCTAGGGACCTATCACTATGTGGTGCTGCAGACAAGCAACCAGTAGGGAGACAGTAGGAAGAAAGCTCTGACATCAGGGGCAGGGCTCAAGAGGCAGCAGCTCCTTAGTCACATCTGGGCTTCCTAAGCACCCTCTTTCCCCACGTGCCTCTCTCTCAGTCTCCTCCATTCCCCAGAGCAGCCCACTGACCTTCCCTACTCTCTTTAAGCCCTTCTGAAGCCTGAGCAGGATCTCTGTGTTGGGCCTTTATTTTGGTCCTATATTCCCTGGGGTGCTCCTTTCATCAAGATTTCCATGAAAAGGGGGACCCAGCAGAATACCCTTGGTTTTTCTTAGTGGAACTTGCAGTAAAGGGTGGAGGGGAAACTGGATGCTCTTATGGTGGCTCAGATAGTAAAGAATCTGCCTGTGATGTACAAGACCCAGGTTTGATCCTTGGGTCGGGAAGATTCCCTGGAGGAGAGCATGGCAACCCACCACAGTATTCTTGCCTGGAGAATCCCATGGACAGAGGAGCCTGGCGGGCTACAGTCCATAGGGTCACAAAGAGTCGGACATGACTCAGCAACTAACACTTTCGTGATTTAATAAGGGGACTTCCCTGATGGCTCTGTGGTAAAGAATCCACCTACAATGCAGGAGACATAGATTTGATCCTTGGGTAGGGAATATCCACTGGAGAAAGAAATGGCAACCTACTACAATATTCTTGCCTGGGCCAGGCAAGAATGTCTTAGTATGACATGGACAGAGGGGTCTGGCAGGCTGCAGTCCCTGGGGTCACAAAGAGTTGGACATGACTTAGCAACTAAACAACAGTATGACTTACTAAAGATGTGTTTTACCCTCATCATAGACCTGACTTTCAGGCATAAATGTATTCCACAGGCTGACCCAAGGCCTAGAGCTTCTTCCAACGGTAAAACCCACATCTCCTCTGTAGAAGGGGACTGCAGGGTGCTGGATAGGAGAGGTGTGGCTGTCTGTCTGCTCGTCTGTGTTGGCTTTGTGCAGGCATATAGGTTGAGTTGACTGTGTCTTGAAGGCTGAAGAGCTCATGTGGATGGCAGACAGTGTAGGCAATGGGGGTGACTGAGAACACTGCTGGGTACTGTGGAAAATGCAATGGTAAAGGTTACAGATCGTGTTTGCAAGGAACATACAGGCTTCTTTGGACACAAGAGACAAGAGTATACAGAGAATGGTACACAGCATCACTGAAGACCATTTCCCTTCTAGAATGTTCACTAAATAAAATCTTTGACTCTTCCCTTTTCATTTCCCAATTATGTCGTTGCTCTATTCATTTCAATAGTGATATTAATTCTTCAGATATCTCATTTCTTTAAACATAGCCATTTTGCCCTGTTATATTCTCAGACTGATAGTTTGTAAATAGATACATTTCTGAAAGACTTTTCATGTGCAACTATAATCCAGGATCCAGCTGGAGCCTGTGCTTTAAACTGGAGCATTCTTTTGTACCTGACGCATGTTGTCATGGGTTATTTTTAAAAGGGGTGGAAGCCTGGAGGTGAGTCCAGTGATAAGAGCCATTCCACCCTGTGTTCTATGCTAAGTTTAGCTTTCCAAGTGTTATATTTGTCAACAGTGCCCTAAATACCCAAGCTTGATTTCAGTGGGCAGGGAGTAGCAGCCCAGAAACAGACTTTGTTCTTCGTGAGAGCTTTTTAAAAACAGCTCATGGGAGACGGAATTGGCTTCACAAGTAGGACATGGAGATTATCAGGAGCATAGCAGGCTTGTTGTTGTTTAAGGAAAAAGAGCTGTATGTGTGACTATGACATCAAAAAAGTCAAAGTAAACAAACAAAAAAAGCCCCCACCAGTGGCCCAAGGTCCACCCATTCATTCACCTATTCATTCAGTAATCATTTGTGTAAGATTATGTTCTAGGATGTGTTGCTGGGTTTGGGGGATTCAGAGACAAAAAGGCATAACACATTTATCCTCAAGGAACACATAGAGTCCTGGCTGCACCAATTAGGCAAGAAAAAGAAATAAAAGGCATTTAAATTGAAAGAAAGAAGTCAAACTGGTACTATATATTGGCAGATGACATAAGATTATATATAGGAAACTCCAAATATTTTACCAAAAAAGTACTAGAACCAGTAAATGAATTGAGTAAAGTTGCAGGATGCAAAATTAATATACAGAAATCTGTTGCATCTCTATTCACTAATAATGAACTATCAGAAGGAGAAATGAAGAAAACAATCCCATTTACAATTGTGTCAAAAAGAATGAAATACCTAGGGATAAGCTTACCTAAGGAGGTAAAAGATCTGTACTTTAGAAAATGGAAAGGCATTGAGGAAAGAAATTGACGGTGACACAAACAAATAGGAAGATTTTTGGTGCTCAAGGATTGGAAGAATCAGTATTGTTAAAATGTTCATACTACCCAAAGCAATATACAGACTCAATGCAATCCCTATCAAAATATCAATGGCATTTTCCACACAACTAGAAAAAATAATCTTAAAATTTGTATAAAACCACAAAAGACCTCAAAGAACCAAAGCAATCTTTTAATTTTTCTAAATTTTATTCTCTTGCCTGCGCCTAGAGGTTCACGGGGTCTTCTTTCCCCAGCCCAGGATTGAACCCTAGCCCCAGTGCAAGCACCAAATCCTAACCACTGGACATGTGGGAATTCCCAGTCAAAGCAATCTCGAGGAGGAAGAATAAAGCTGGAGGTATCATACTCTCAGATTTTAATTACTACAGCTTTAGCTACAAAGCTACAGTAATTAAAACAGTGTTGTACTGGCACAGTAGCAGGCATGTAGATGAATGGAAAGGATAGAGAGCCCAGAAGTAAACCCACGCACATGTGGTCAGTGAATCTGCAACGAGGGATGCAAGCGTGTGTGATGTGAAAACGTCTCTCCAGTGAATGGCTTTGGGAAAACTGAGTGGCTACATGGAGAAGGATGAAACTGGACCACTCTCTTATACCATATACAAAAATAAGCTCAAAATGAATTAAACTCTTAAATGTAAGAGCTTAAGCCATAAAATTTCTAGAAGAAAATATAGGCAGTAACTTCTTTGACATCAGTCTAACCAATATGTCTTTGGATATGTCTCCTATGGCAAGGGCAACGAAAGCAAAAACACACAAATGGGACCTATTCAAACTAGAAAACGTTTGCACATCAAAACCATCAACAAATCAGAAAGGCAACCTGCTGGATGAAAGAAGATATTTGCAAAAGATATGTCCGGCAAGATACCCAAAATACATAAGGAATTCATACAACTCAATATAAAAAAAAAAGAAGTAATTCTATTAAATTATAGGCAGAGGACTGTTTGTATCTCATTTTCATCATCCTCACCCTTCTCGGCTTCCTTTAAAGGCAACATATAGCCTTCAAGATGTGACTCACCACTAATCTCTGCCTGCTTCAGTTGATATGAAAACTCAGTTTCTTTCAAGAGTGAATTTACCTACAAAGTTGCTTAGCAGCTGTCAGAATCTTTGAGGAACTGACTAAAACAGAAGAAGCACCAGGAGATGAGAATTTTCATTTTCAAATAGGAAGAGAACTTGATTCCTCAAAGCCTGAACTGACATCAGTCTTGGGCAAGGTCCTTAAATGGCTCACGAGAAGGTTGGATTGGGAGCATTTAGAAAAGAAGTGGGGACACTTGGAGCTCTGGGGTCACTAGGAAGAGGTCAGGGTGGACTCAGAGAATTTTATTTCGTGACATGGCTATCTCTAAAATGCAGTGAGATGTAGGCATAGATAAGGTTGAAAATATTTCAGAGAACATGGAAAACATACGGGTCATTCTTTAGGAAAATCTTGCTAAAAAACTCAAACTGGAGAAATAATGGTACATGTAAAGAATTGCTGAATTCCAGAATCACTGGAGCTTTAGAAACACTGATGCCTGGATCCCAGTCTGAGAGATTCTGATGTAATTGGTTGGAGGTACAGCTTGAGCATCAGCAAAGTAAGAAACTTTCCAGATGCCTCTAACATGCAGCCATTGCTCGAAAGGGAAGCCCAGAATCCGAACAGACTAAATCTTTCTAGGAGCTGGCCAGGTAGTTCACCGGATGTGAATATGGCTTTGTAAAGAATATGTTAGGGACTTACAAGTGTAATGTTTTGTCCATGAGAGACACAAAAACTGTTCTCCCTACCAAGGCCTGTAGCTTGGTAGCTAACAAGAGGGGATTTTTGCTTCTCAATCAAATGAGATGAAAAAAAATCCACCTTGTAATGATAATGAGATAAACAAAAGCTAGTGTTCAAACGGTAATTATTATTTTCATGTGATATCAGGATCTTTGCATCCTGCCGTTGAATTGATGAATGATTGATTTTCTTTTCATCAGAAGCATCAGAGGATGAGCTCTGATGACATTCTGTGGAAAACCCAGCTGAGCCTGAAATGTGAAGCTAGTGGGTTTGTTACAGGGTCAGTCTGCTTATTTGGGGCCTCGATACTCCACGTGTTTGGGCCACGAGGCACGTGCTCTTGGAAAAGGACTACTGCGTGGATTTTTTCCTAGACCATTAGGCCAAGGTCTGGCTTCCTTCTGGGGTCAAGTGTCCGAGTAAATGGACACAATGGGGCAAGAAGTCATTCCCCTTTGGGGACATCATGCAAGTCTGAGCACTTTCTCACATATGCCAATGTATCATCCCGTTATCCTGGTCGGTTTCCTGCTTCCTACATGAATCGTTTCTGTAAATGTCCAGGGACTAAATCCAACATTTGTACCACCTGGCTCGGGCTTCCCAGGTGGCACAGAGGTAAAGAATTTGCCTGCCAGTGAGGGAGAGGAAGGCTCGATCCCTGGGTCAGGAAGGTCCCCTGGAGGAGGAAATGGCAAGCACTCCAGTATTCTTGCCTGGAGAGTCCCATGGACAGAGGAGCCTGGTGGGCTACAATTTATGAGGTCAAAGTGAGGCAGACATGAGTGAGTGCCTGAGCACACACACTGCCGGGCACAGTACCCCAGGTCTTACTATGGATTTACTTTCACACATCTTTTGATCCTCACTCTCCTTTTTTTAATTTCTAAAGGCCACTCCTCCTTCATCCCCCCTCCCTAAAGCTTTTTAAAATGACAGCAATTTCCCCCTTAAGGTTACCAAGGGTTACCATGTAGAATAAATTAGGAATTTGGGATTAACATACACACTGCTATATATAAAATAGATAAACAAGAACCTACTGTACAGCACAGGGAAGTCTATATACTCAATATTTTGTAATAACCTAAAAGGGAAAAGAATCTGAAAAAGAATGTATATATGAGTGTATAACTGAATCTCTTTGCTGTACATGTGAAACTAACACACCATTGCAAACCAACTATACATCAATTAAAAAATATGTAAGGGAAAGAAGCAAGTCACAAAAAAATGAAAAACATTTCTTAAAAATAATAAGCTGGGCAGGTATGTAAGGCTCTGCTTTTTTTGTGGACCATTTTTTAAAAAGTATTTATTGAATTTGTTACAATATTGCTTCTGTTTTATTTTTTTGTTTTTTGGTATGAGGTATGTGGGATCTTCGTTCTCAGCCTGGGGATTGAACCCTCACCCCCTGCATCTTAAGGTGAAGCCTTAACCACTGGACCGCCAGAGAAGTCCTGCAAGACTCTGCTTTTAAGAGCCCGGGACATACCCACATCCACTGAAGCCAGTCACACAGACATCAGAATCCAAAACATGGACGTAGCCTAACCTTCTCTCCAAATAACAATATTAGCACAGCACACCTCATTTAACAAAGCATTCAAGCATCGTGCTCCCTCAGATCAAGTGCATCTATTAATAATGACTTAAATCGTCTGTACTGATTTCACATTATTAAGAAACCTCATTCCCATCATGTGGAAGAATACAACAGGGTGGGGGTGGGAGTGGGGACACCTTGCTAACTTATGTCCGAAGAGCACAACCCAGCTCGGGGCAGATCCTGCCAAGACACACCACGAATGCTGTCTCATCCAAAGGTCAAGAGCTGCTCTCATCCAGAGTCCAGGAGGGCTCTTCTGGATGCTCAGAAGCGAAGGTGCCCTTGAGCACTGCCATCCACGGTGGCTGAGGGGGGATGGAGTAGCCTGGTCCTTGGCAGGCACAACCACGGGTAAACAGCCCTGGAAGGACATTTACAGACTCTGGGGAACCGTGCAGGAGAGCAGCCCACTGAAGCTCTCCCTGATAAAGGTGATGGCGTCTCTTTACAACTGTCATGGGGATTTAATTACATGATAAAATTGCAGCTCCTGCCTCTTGAGACAAATTGCCTGTTCAGACTGATTGTTTTTTATGAATCTCACACAGGGAGCAAAATGCTTCTCTCCTGAAGTTGGCTTGGTCTGATGGTTATACCTCATCATCCTTTACCTCCCTCCTGGAAATGAGAAGCTTACTGATCCTGCAGTTGAGGAGGGGGGTGTGCCTGGTGGTCTCTTGGTTGTTTTGCAACTCTGCACAGAGCAAAGCCAGCCCAGTGATGTCTGATGGATTGAATGTTCATTGACCTTATTTTTCTGTTTGCAAAAAAAAAAAAAAGAGAGAGAGAGAGAGAGAGAGAGAAAGAACTTTGAATTTCCAACAGAAAAATAAAAGGCATAATAAGGAATAGAAATGACCGCTAAACATGTACACAACATCCAATTTTACCAATGTGAAATGCAAGTTAGAAAAAGAGATCTTTTTCATCTATCCAGTTGTGAAAGGTTTTTTAATTTTTTTGAAATTTTTGGCTGTGCCGGGTCTTCGTTGCGGCACATGGGCCTTCTCTAGTTGTGGCCCAAAGGGGCTCCTTTAGTTGTGGAGTCAGGCTTCTTGTTTCGGAGAGCTCACTGCAGAGCACGCTGGCCCAGTAGTTGCGGTTCGTGGGCTTAGTTGCCTGCGGTGTGTGATCTTAGTTCCCCAGCTAGAGATCGAACCTGAGTCCCCTGCATTGGAAGGTGGATTCTTAATCACCGGCCCACCAGGAAAGTCTCCTGAATGGTTTTTTTTAGAAATCAAGTTTTGGAAGAGTTTAGTGAAACTGCTATTTCAGAGTTTGCAGGTGGAAGGGTGAATTTCTACACCATTTGGAAATATTCTATATTGAGTGTACATGCACAGGGCATTTTTCAGGTACCAGAGGCCTACAGAGATTCAGAGTAGAAATCCTTGCTTTTAAGGAGGGTTACACTTAGCAAGAGAGAGAAAGACTAGACAGACGTTAGCTGGCAAGTGGAGTGAGACCACTGATGGATAGGGGTCCAGGTGTGAAGATGAGAACGGATCAGGGAAGTTATGAGAATGCCAGGAAGTAGGGGTGGGACAGGCTTTTACTGAAGGTGGCATCTGAGCAAAGCACAGAGGGAATTGAAGGAGAAGATGACTTATGATCCCTGAGGGTGTCTGTTTCCCTCTCTTGGCCTGTGCTGCAGGACCTGGTCCTGTTATCCTGGGCTGAATGAGAGGCAAGCATCCTTGGCCTCGAAGCTGTGTTGCTGGGGCCCAAGGTGCAGTCTGGAGGGTGGGCGCTTAGGTGACCAGGCAGGCAGAGCAGAGACCTGGGAGAAAGTGAGCCACTGGCAGCAGGTCTGGGGATCAGAGTTGAGGGCTTAGACCTTGGTGGACACAGAGGTGAGCTGCCCAGATGCTGCTGTTTGGGAGGAGGACTTGTTTCCCCACTGTGAGCTCCTTCTGGGGAGAGAGCCACCTCCTTCTAGAAGGGACGGCCCCCAGTGGGGCGGATCTAGAGACCGAGGGAGCCAGGAGACTGGTGCTACCCTGGTGACTTCATGTGGGGAAACCATGACATGGGTCAGCTCTAACGCTCCCCTGGGGTCTGGCTGAGATGTGGGGGGGGCCTGGGTCGCAGGTCAACCTCCCCTCTGCCCATCCTGCCCTCTCCCCTCCCCCTCGCAGATGTGGATGCCCAGCAAACACCCTGCAAGGCCACAGCACCTGACTGTGAACTGGGCCACCTGGAAGGATGGGTGGGCGTGTGGTCAGAACAGGTGAAGACGGGGAGCAGAGACGGCCTGTCCCAAGGCCAGGAGGGGTGAGAGGGGTTGGGGGTGTCACTGAGGCTGGTGCAGACCAGAATTTCTCAACCACCTCAGCTGAAGGACTAGGAATGTAAAAACTTTTAATTATTTTTAAACTTTTTGGCCATGTGGCATACAGGATCTTCCCTGACCAGAGATGCTCAAACTCCCACCCTGGACATTGGGAGCTCAGAATTTTAACCACTGGACCACCAGGGAAGTCCAAGGATTTTTTTTTTTTTTTTTGGTCCCAATTTGTCATAGAGTGATTCTTTTTCAGAATACAATTAAAATTAACTAACAACAACAACAAAAAAACCCCAAATGGAGAAAAGGCAGAATTCCAAGTCCAGAATGTTAATTGTCAAGTTGCTGTAGATGTTTCTAAACGTTTACTGACAATTTTCACAGCAAACCCTTTATGGAGCACCCCCTACCTGCAGTGGGCTGTGAGTAGCACCTTTACTGACCAGTTACTAGAGTACAGGGTGGGTGAAGAGATGCTGGGAGAGATGGTGGGGTGGGTTAGTTCACAGCACATATTTTAAGTCCTCGGACACAGGCTATAAAATTGGGACTCTTCATTGTTGGACAGGGGTTGCTGGACCTTTTTTGTAATGTGTAAGATAATAATATTTTAGGTTTTGTGCCTCTTATGGTCTCTGTGGCAACTACTCAGCTCTGCCATTGTAGCATGAGAGCCACCACGGACAATATGTAAATAAACGGGCAGGGCCGTGTTCTAATAAAACTTTATTTATAAAAACAGGTAGCTGGCCCTCAGGTGACAGTTTGCATGCCTTTGCTGTATTCAGTAAGGAATGACTGCAGGCTTATAGGCAGGAGAGTCACATGCACCTCAAATAGGAAAGTTATTGCATCTCTTTCTCTGCATACCTTTTCTACCCTTCACCTCAGTGAAATGTGCTCTTAATTCTCATGGCAAATTTGACTCAACAACAGTCAGTGGAGCATCTGGGTACCAGGCACACACCTGTCTCTTTCTTTTATGTCTATCCTGCTTTGGGTTTGCTAAACTTCTTTGTTTAAAAAATTATTTATTCATTTTTGGCTGTGCTGGGTCTTCACTGCTGTATGGGCTTCTCTCTAGTTGTGGTAACTGGGGGCTACTCTTTGTTGCAGTGTGAGGGCTTCTCCTAAATCACTGCAGATGGTGACTTCAGCCATGAAATTCAAAGACATTTGCTCCTTGGAAGAAAAGTTATGACCAATCTAGACAGCATATTAAAAAGCAGAGACATTACTTTGCCAACAAAGGTCCATCTAGTCAAAGCTATGGTTTTTCCAGTGGTCATGTATGGATGTGAGAGTTGGACTGTAAAGAAAGCTGAGTGCTGAAGAATTGATGCTTTTGAACTGTGGTATTGGAGAAGACTCTTGAGAGTCCCTTGGACTGCAAGGAGCTCCAACCAGTCCATCCTAAAGGAGATCAGTCCTGGGTGTTCATTGGAAGGACTGACGTTGAAGCTGAAACTCTAATACTTTGGCCACCTGATGCGAAGAACTGACTTATTGGAAAAGACCCTGATGCTGGGAAAGATTGAGGTCAGGAGGAAAAGGGGACGACAGAGATGAGATGGCTGGATGGCATCACTGACTTGACGGACATGAGTTTGAGTGAACTCCAGGACGTGGTGATGGACAGGGAGGCCTGGCGTGCTGCAGTCCACGGGGTCACAAAGAGTCGGACACAACTGATCAACTGAACTGGACTGAGCTGAGGGCTTCTCATTGCGGCGGCTCCCCTTGTTGCGGAGCACAGGCTCTAGGGCACGAGGGCTTCAGTAGCTACAACACGTGGACTCCGTGGTTGTGGTTCCCTGCTCGAGAGCACAGGCTCAGCAGCTGTGGCACACGGAGTTAGTTGCTCCACAGTGTGTGGGATCCTCCCAGGTCAGAGACGGAGCTTGTGTCTCTTGCATTGGCAGGCAGGGGTCTTTACCACTGAGCCGCCGGGGGAGCCCTTGCTAACCTTCTTGAGTCTGTAAATTTATATCTTTCATCCAACTTGGGAAAGGTTTGGCAATTATTTCTATAAATCCTTTTTCTGCTCCATTCTCTTTCTCTTCTCTTTCTTGGATTCTGCTCGAACGTGTCAGATCTGTGTTGTCCCACAGCCCCTGTTCATTTTATTTTCAATCGTTTTCCTTTCCGATCTTCAGACTGGATACTTTCTTTTAACCTGTTTTCAAATTCACTGACTCTTTCTTCTGTCATCTTGGATCTTCTGTTTGGCCCCTTATTGTTGAGAACGAGGCCACCCCTGGCTTCAAGGGAGGAGTGATGGTGTTCTTTCTCCAGCCGGAAACCTTGTGTTGCCACAGGGACTCTGTTGGTAAAGGAGGAGGGAAGTGGATGTCTGCAGCTGGTCTCAGGGCACCAGTCTCTCCACCTCTATCCTTCCTACCTATGCAAGAGTTAACTTTTTCCAGATTAGATGATCTCATTCCATTGCTGAATGGCTCCTCACTGCCTTTCCGAATACATGTAAACGCCTATGTCTAGAAATTGTGGCCTCGCACGATACAATCCCAGCTTGCTCGCCCGGATAGTCCTCCTTCTCCTCTGACTTATGCTCCTTGTTTCCAGCCAGGCCCCACTTCCCTGCATGAGGTGGGCTGTGTGCTCCACGTCTGCTCACTCCGTTCCCTCTGTCTCCGGCCCTTCCTTTCCATCACAGCCCATCAGTGCACATTCATCTTTCAAGGGACAGCCCAACAGATTTTTACTGTCTTCCATATGTTGTTTTGTCTATTAATATTTATTACGCACCTACCCTGTGCCCAGATATGGCCTCTAGGACAAGCCCAGACCCTGTTCAATGCCCAGCTGCTGGGCTTAGTATTTGGTACCAGGCTACAGGTAATGCATTTGCTATTTCCAATTGTTTCTCTGGAATATTTATCCTGAACAGGATGTACCATTGCAGGAACCATTGCCCTCCTGGAAAGGCAGAAAGGACCTTCCCTCGTATCTTCCTTTCTTTTTGTTCTTTTGAACCCCTCCAGTGTGCTGGGGAACGATGCTAATAGAAGTGTGTCATCAGCATACATTATGTCTTTATTAGCCTGTTTCTCAATTTTGATTCTGAAAATATCCTGATTTAGTCTAATTGCAATTTCACCGTGTTCCACAGGCAGTGACGGTTCATACTGGGGGAAGCTGAGACGTGACCCTGCAGGATTTTTCTTCCTGCCCATATGCTTTGAAGCTGGACCATTAGCTCGAAGGCATACATCTCATCTCATCACAGTGATTCAACCTGCTTCTGGGAAAAAAAAGAGCTTAGGGTGTGTGTCTGGTGGAAAGCAAAGGAATATCTTCATTCTAGGTGGTGGGAGATATTTTTCTGAAGCTAAAGCAAGGGCTGCTGCTGGAACTATTTTATTCCTAAATAATTTAACTATATTCAAAGATAATCTGATGTTATTGTAGGAAAGTGTATTTCTAATAAATTCCACTTGATCTGGGTGAATCAATTCAGGCAGCGCATAATTGAGTCTGTTAGCAAGGACTTTAGCAAGAATTTTGCAATCAGCGTTAATTAAGAAGATGGGACAATAATTTGTGCATAATTCCGGATCTTTTCCTGGCTTGTGAATCAAAGTAATAAGAGCAATGCTCCGGCTGGTGGTGGGATAGTGTCATTAGGTGCTGATTTATAAGTACTTAGAAAGGTTTAATTTCATTTTGCTTCGAGCAGGGTCTCCCTGCCCCCACACACTCTGATCAGGGCTTTAGCCAAGACAGCAGAGCCCGTGTCTCCCCATCCTTCGCCGCCATCACTGACCTCCTGCTGCCCATTTTTGTTTTTGTTCTGCAGCTGAGACACCCCGCTCATTCACCCAGGTTTTTTTTTTTTCCTTAATATTCTTATTATTTGTAGAGTATTTCTTAATACTATTTGAAAAGTGTTTCTTAATACTCTGAATTATTTGAAGCGATGGATTCCATGCTCTTGATGACGTGTCTGCATGCTTGTGTGTGATGTAAATTCTCAGAGCTGTCACAGCCTTCATGGGGACGTTTTCCATGGATCTTCCAGCTACATGTCTTGGGGTGGGTCTGTGTCAAGAGCCCTCGACTGTAAGTCAGGGAACATACCTGGTTTGTGTGCTGCTCCTAATTGACTGTTGCCCAGTAAGGGGATACACGAGAACCCTGGTGTCCTGGTCTGTAAATGCAGCCATAGGGCAATTATAGGCATGACGGGGTAGCGGGAAGAGCTCTGGGTTTCCCCCTCCTGCAGCTGTGGGACCTGAGATGTGGAACTCAACCTCTCTGAGCCTCGTTTTTCTCTGCTGGGGAAGTGGGAGTCCTTGGAAAACACAGACCAACTAGAGTCCTCACTGCACGTGATTCCTCTGTCATTGTCTCCACTTGGGGCTCGTTATAGCACAGACAGGCTCTGGTCTGCAGACTTGTTCTCCTAACGATCAGAACAAGGCCATCTCTGGGCAAGGCTGCTGCTCTTTGGTGAGTCAAGCTGATAAACTCACTTCTCACCAGGAGACACCTTCCCTGCCCATCTGACCTGGAGCTGACGGTTCCAATGAAAGTGGGGCCTGTTCTACACACCCATGAAGGCAACAGGGTTTTCATCCATCTCCAAAAACACTACATGTTGGTCTTGGAGCTCCAGTTCGTCCCATTTGGAAGCACCCTGAGAGATGACCCCGCTAATCCCATTTTTTTTTTCTTTTTCTTTTTGGCTATACTGTGCGGTTTGTGGGATTAATTCCTTGACCAGAAATTGAATCCTGGGCCTCAGCAGTGAAATCGCTGAGTCCTAACCACTGGACTGCATGGGAATTCTCAACAGTCCAATAGTTTCAAATGAGGAAATTAGGATTCAGATAGAAGAACAGACCATACAGGTTAAGGACCACACATATAGTGGGAGCACCAGGCTTGAACCCAGGTCATGTCGTTGCTAGTCTCTTGTCGTGTCTATTACACTGTCAATGCCCACGCACTTGCCATTCGTTCAAATGTGAGTCCTCCAAGGCGGGAGTTGTGCTTATTTAACTTACATTCAACTGTTGAGCTTTCTGTGGGGGACCTTCCCCTCCATGCAGAAGGAGGTGGGTGTAGCCCTGACCGCAAGGCATGCTAAACATCGCGCTGACGGAGTGAGCAGTCGAATTCCACGGCAGACTCCACTGGCCCTTGTCCATCCCACATTCACCGCACTCATTCTGCACCTATATGTGCGGCGGCACGAGCTCTCTTAATAAAAACCCAATTAGTATTTCTTTAACTTGCCTCCAGATGCTTAAATACCATTACCCCAAACACAACATAATGCCTCTAGTTTTTCTATTTCAATCAAGAATTCAAGTAGCATCTTGACTTGTATATAATATATCAGCAGCAAAATCATGGAATGCTGACATCCTTAATAATAGCAATTAGTAATCAGTTGTTTCTTAAGTAGTTTGATTACGCCAGTTACCAAATTGTACAGTTGATGCATTTGGGGGGCAAGCAGGGTCTCTCCACCCCTCCCCCGCCATCCTTTCTCCCTTGCTGTGTTCCCTCAAGTCAGTGAGCTGATAGGTGTTCCAAAGAGGTGAGGTCGAATAATTCCGCTGTTGCTAATACTGAACAGCACAGACTTGGCTTTAGCAGAAAGTAGAATCAAATATTTCTTTGCTGAAAGACTCACTCCAATCATGTCTGTGAAAACACAGACTGTGTCCACCTGGGTAAATGTTAGCAAAGGAGTTTGGCCTGCCCATGCAGGCAGCCCACCCAGAGTTTGAGCCTTTCTATAGGCTTCCTGGTGGCTCAGAGGTTAAAGCATCTGCCTGCAATGTGGGAGACCTGGGTTTGACCCCTGGGTCGGGAAGATCCCCTGGAGAAGGAAATGGCAACCCACTCCAGTATTCTTGCCTGGAGAATCCCATGGATGGAGGAGCCTGGTGGGCTACAGTCCATGGGGTTGCAAAGAGTTGGACACGACTGAGCGACTTCACTTTCACTTTCATAGGTTTCCCAGATAGCTTAGTGGTAAAGAATCCGCCTGCCAGTGCAGAAGATGTAGGAGACGCAAGTTCGATCCTTGGGTCAGGAAGATCCCCTGGAGAAGGAAATGGCAACCCACTCCAGTATTCTTGCCCAGAGAATCCCATGGACAGAGGCGCCTGGCGGGCTACAGTCCACGGGGTCTCAAAGAGTTGGACACGCCTGAATGACTGAGCACACACACAGGGCTAAGGCCTTCTGCCAGGCTCTGGATACCAGGCAAAGGTCTTGATCTTAAGGAGGTCATATTTGAGAATGAAACACTCAGTGGGTATAAAGATGAGCTCTGCAAGGTTTTGTTTCAGTAACAGATGGAGACTGAGGGCTTTGCTTTCTTGTGGCCGGGGGAGGTGGGTCTGTGTGTTGGGTGGGCAGGGAGGGCTTTCTGGAGAAGTGGACTTCTACAGGATCTAGAAGAAGGGGAGGTCTAGGTGAGCCTGGGTTTTGTCCTGGTGGAGATGTTTTTATTGGGAGGGGGTAGGTGGGAAAGATGAGGGAGCAGATTGTGGATGAACTGGAGCTCAGGCTTGTTCCCCTCATCACACACACACACACACACAGAGCCCAGCTCCAGGACAGCCTCCTTGGTTCCTCATAGCAGGCCAATCTGGGTCTGACTGGGGTTGAATGCCCACCAGAGACCTCCATGCACTTCCCAGCACCCTACGGGGCATCCCAGGGACATCTTTGCAGGACAGCAGGTGGCTTCCCAAGGGCACAGGTGAGTTGCATCTTTAAGGGAAAACCTGACTGAGGACCCCTCTTCTGCCCCATGGCCAGGCAGGGCAGGTATGTTCGGCACTTGGCCCTGTTATCTGCCGAGGCTGAATTCTGAAGTTCCTTTGCCCTCTGCCCTCTGTAAGGGGCCCCATGTACACCTGAAGGGTTGTCCAGAACACGTCATTCTCACCATTTTCCCAGCTGGTTCCTCTTTTCCCTATGCTTTTACTGGGATGCTGACATGGATCTGCAGAAATAAATAATAATTATTTTTTTCTGCTCTATTTTGCAAGAGTAATGAGCTCACACACGAGCATGGGGATATCACTGAGCAAAACATGGTCCCTGGATATTTATGTTGACAAGCAGAAAGAACGGCTACTTATCTTACTGCTGCAAATTATCGTCCTGCTGCAAAGTACTCGGAGTTCTTTCAACCAGGGCTGTCCTTGGGATGGACAATTGAGCCTCTGCTTTCCCTGAAACGCCTTTCAGCCTGATCTTTGGCCCTGTGTCTCCTGGTCTGGGGGCATCTTCAGAGCCCACCCCTTGCTGGGTCCTTGCCCGTCTTCTCGCTCATCATCCCTTCATCTTCACCTTCCTCCTTGGGAGAACTGAAATTCTTTCCTGTATCCATTCCCAATGCGTGTGGCATTTCAAGTGTTGCCCCAAGTTCTGACCACTCACCACACATTCTAAATCCCCCACGTGTACGTCTTAATGCAGACGGCTCTTGTTCCTCTGAGGTGTGTTGCCCGAGGACTCACAATCACCCCTCTCCCAGGAAAGAGCCTGTTTACTCCCACACTCAGGAAACAGGCAGCCTCATTCCATTTTAGACGGAGACAGTGAGATTTGGGGATCATGGCTTGAGAGAAGCATGGGGCTGGACGGGGTCTCAACAGTGATCCAAGCCATACTTCCTAAAGAGTGTCCGCAAACCTCCAATCCCTCCCCTACCCCTGCCGACTCCCATCCCCACCCCCTGCCGGTGGTGAAGCCACGCAAGCTTTTACCCTGCCCTCCAGCATCAGCGTGGGTCTCCAGGGACCACATCCCAGGTGCGCTCCTCCATGGAGTTTTGCTCAGGGGCCTCTGCTCGGGAAGCGCTAATCAAACCTCACGCACTAGTTACAAGTAAAGGCACTGACTCAGAGAGGGAACGTGACTTCTCTGAGGCCACACAGCTCATTGGTGGCCGAACCCAAGTTTCCTACTGGAGCCTTTCACTCCAGGGCTCCTTGAGGCGCCTGAAAGGCTACCTGTGATGACCGGCTGGGCTCTGCACTCCTGGGGGGCCATCCTGTGTGTAATTCTCGTTTCTAGTCTCCCCTTGTTCTCCTAGGCTCACAGCAAAAGCTCAAACCTCGTCACAATCCCAGATCCCTCTGATTTCTGTCTGGCTTGGTGTCCCTGTCCTCTGCTCCCCCCTAACTTCCCAGC
Source organism: Bos indicus x Bos taurus (assembly GCF_003369695.1). NCBI lineage: Eukaryota > Metazoa > Chordata > Mammalia > Artiodactyla > Bovidae > Bos > Bos indicus x Bos taurus. The sequence continues at coordinate 115,828,129 of NC_040078.1, forward strand.
GTTTCTCAATGTTGTCACTTATCTCTGTCAGCCACTCATCTAGCCCACTGCCTGGATTTAGACCCTGCCATCTCTTCCCTGGGCACCCGCCTTCCATCACCTCCTAACTAGATCTTGTTTCCTGACCTGTCACGTTTCCTTCAAACCCCACTCTCACACGTCAGCTGGAGCGGCAGCTGCCTCGTGCATCTCCACCCCCGGTTCAAGCCCAGCCTGCTTCCCCTGCAATAAAATCATGGGTAACAAGATGTGCCCTGAGGCCATGCACTTAATCATTCAGTTACCAGCATCCTGAACCGAAAACAGCCCGGAACAAGCCCAGGTCCTGACAGCGTGGCAGCAGCACTGACCTGTCCCTGCCCTTTTGATTTGTGCCGTTGGGCGGGGAGAAGTATATATGGATGTGATTTAGAACCTAAAGGCTCATCGTGGGACGGAACAGGACCCCCTCAACACAGAGTTCATTGGTTTCAAGTGCGCAGTAAAAAGGTGGGGACAATAAAGATGGCGCAGGAAATCAGCAATGTGAAAATAAATGATATTTTACTTTTTGTTGGAGAGGCTAGATTTTTATCTTGGATTAATAAAAACATGTTATTAATACTGAGAGATTTAGCTATTTAAAATAGTACGATGTTACCTGTAATTTATATTAATATGTAGCACTGACCATGTGTCCTATTGTGAAAACAGTTATGCTATTTAATAAATGAATCAAAGGAACAGACTGGACTTCCCTGATGGTCTAGTGGTTACAAATCTGCCTGCCAACACAGGGGACACAGGTTCGATCCCTGGTCAGGGGAGATTCCAAGGGAATGACAAGAGGCCAAGGGGCAAAGAAGCCCGCCCACCGCAGCTGCTGAGCCCGCGCTCCAGAGCCGTCCAGAGCAACTCCTGAAGCCAGAGTCCGAGAGCCCGCCCTGTACAACCACAGGAGCCACCGCGGTGAGAAGCCTGTGTGCCGAAACTGGAGAAACCCAGCAGTCAGCAATGAAGACCCAGCGCACCCCAGAATGGTGAATAAAGAAAGAACAAATCAAGGTTGCTGTTGGGCTTCCCTGGTAACGCAGATGGCAAAAAGAGTCTGCCTGTAAGGCAGGAGAACCGGGTTTGATCCTTGAGTTGGGAAGATCCCCTGGAGAAGGGAATGGCTACCCACTGCAGTGTTATTGCCTGGAGAATTCTATGGACAGAGGAGCCTGGTGGGGTCCATGGGGTCGCAAGGAGTTGGACACGACTGAGCGACTCACACACACACACACACACACACACACACACACACACACACAGAGCTGTTGTTAAAGAATAAGCAATGATATTTTAACTCGGGGACTTCAAATATACAAAGCCCTAACCCACTGGGACAGGTTTGTGAAAGAAGAGCGTGTACTCGCTCCAGCCAGAATCCCGGCAGAAAGCAGGTGGCGGGGATCCAGGGTATCCAGTAGGCACGCAGGGCTCAGGGAAGCGATGGGGTCTCCCGAGGCATCGGGAGAGCCCCACTCCCTGTGTCTCAAGGGGCAAGCAGGGAGGTAAGAGCTGACACCCTACAGCTGAGCCTTCAGCCCAACATTGAAGCCAGATCACAGGGGCCGTCTGGCAGGGACGGGTCCCTGGAGCAAATACTCTGCCCTCCCCGCTCCTCGAAGTGCCTGGCCTTAGCTGCACCCAGAGAGCGCGGGGCCAGGAGGACGCGATTCACCAAGTCACCCCAGGAGCAGGCAGTGGGCAGGCTGGCTCGGGAGGGCAAATACAGAACCTAGAGCTCAGCACTCCTGGGGGAGGTGCAGGGGAGGAGTTGAGTCCCCTCCGTGCCCCCGTACAGGCTCCTGGGTTGATACCTGTACTGTGTGTGTTCTCAGTGAGGACCCGGCCCATCCAGGCAAAGCTAGGTCTGAACAGAGGCGGGGTGCTCTCTGGGCACATGGTTGCTGGGCCCTCACCCTGACTGGGGCCCAGATATCAGAAACACCAAGGAAAAGAAGCAGCAGGAGCTGGTTTCTCTCTAAAGCCTTCTGCAGGTTGCTCACACCCCCAGTGAAAGGGTACACGGAGGTGGTGGAGGGGTGAGGAGGGCTAGGGGAGGGAGGAGCAGAGGGATAACCACTCCCTCGGAAGTGCCAGGCTCTGATCTTGCCCTTCATCACATTACATCTCCACTCGCCAGGACCAAGGGCCCAAGTGTGTTCCCTTTTGGTGACCTGCCTACATGAGTGAGCACGTGTTTGTGTTTGTGTGTGAAGGTACATGTGTGTGCGATGGTACACATGTGTGTGTACTCACACATGTATGTTGGGAAAGAATCTGCCTTGCGTGGGGAGGGGAGTCATGCATATCCCTTAGGAGTCAAGATAGGCTTGCGGAGGGCACATTTGACGAGCTGGGAAGCAGCCTGGTACAATTAAAAGTTAATCTCAGGTCAGGGAAAATATTTTCAGCAAGTGTGACAATGGTATTATATCTGTGTTATGTGAAGCAGACCTACAAGATGTCAAAAAAGATAGAAAGACATGAGGAGATATTGCTCAAGGACCTGACTAGACAAGTCACATGTGAACAGATCTGCAAAGAAAACCCAAATCCTGTGGCTAAGACTTGGTCCTGAGCAGTAAAGAGAGGGCGGGTGAGCAGGCATTAGAGAAGGGCCAGGGCACGCTGACTAAATTGGAGATTTAAATGTGAGTATTAATCACCCATAATGTTCAGGGTGGGACGTGACACACACACTCACTGACAGAATAGAAATCCTTTCAGAGAACAATTTGGAAAATTTATTCTTGTCCCAGGAATACTGCTCCTAAGGATTTATCCTAAGGACACAACCCTGAATAAGAAAAAAAAGCATATGAATGCTAATAAAGACACTAATTACAGTATTATTGATAGTAGTAAAAATGTAAATGCACAGTCCCTTCTTGTAGGAATTTGGTTTAAGTATTTCATGGTTAATCACCTCAATAGGTGATTGAAATTAAGAAGACCAGGTAGCAACATGGAAAACACTTTAGGTATATTAACTCAACAGAGCAAAGCACAAAATTATATCTCCCCCATGACTGTAAGTCGAGGAAACTCACACATGCAAACAGGCTAGCTCGGAAAAAGAGTGGAGAAATGAAAGGAGACACTGTGCTGGGATGCGGATGCCATAGTTTAATTTTTCTCTTTTTAAATTTTTGGTATTGCTTTAATTACTGCCTGTGTAACACACAGATATATACTGTGTGTGTGTGCATATGTATAAGGACTTCCCTGGTGGCTCAGGTGTTAATGAATTTGTCTGCAATGTGAGAGACCGGGGTTTGAACCCTGGGTTGGGAAGACCCGCTGGAGAAGGGAATGGCAACTGGCTCCAGTATTCTTGCCTAGAGAATTCCACGGACAGAGGAGCCTGGTGGGCTGCAGTCCTTGGGGTTGAAAAGAGTTGGACACTACTGAGTGGCTAACACACACACATAAGTATACATAGCATATATCAATATACATATTATATACATATGTATACTTATGGTGTGCACATATACTACACACTACATGTATATCTCTCTATATGTATACTATATGTATTTACATACATGGCACCTATGTATATTATGTATTCCCTAAGATGCTACGGAGAAACTTGAAGGAACTTTTTGGCCAGTGTAGTATATGTATATGAATACTGTGTATATACGTAGTAAATATGTGTATAATACTATGACATACAGATATATACTATGATACATACTGCATATACACACAGGTATATGCTATGTACATATACGTATACACAATATAGGCAGCACGTATGTATGCTTATAAATAATAATCGCAGAGCTGAGCATGTATCATTCTCCTCTTTCAACCATCTGCCCTCCACACTCAACAGCCCACCCCTCGCGTGTGCACGGTGGGGAACCCAGCAGGTACGTGGCGGTTACCTACGAGCACGCCGGGGGGCAGCTGGGCGGAGGGGTCCTTCATCCAGTCGTCATTGGCCAGTTCTATCACGGCGTCCACGTGCCGAACGTCAGCGCAGATCAAGTCCTTCAGTCTCGCCTCATCCCTGCCTTCCAGGGCTGCCTTTAATTTCTTTACGAAATCGGAGTTGACCGGGTAATCGGGAAGGCGATCAGAGACCGACATTGTGCTGTCGCCTGTGTGTTAACCAAATCGCTCTTCTCAGCTGAGTCCAGAGTCAGCAGCTGTGTGGACAGGGCTGTGGGGAAGCCTATAAATAGAAGAAACGTGGTCAGTTACAGCCCCGGGGACTGGCCACCTGCCAGCAGCCCTCCCCACTCCCTTCCTCACAGAGACGGGAATTAATCTCCAAGGCCTCCGTTAGGATCCTAGAGAGGGGGCCAGTAAACGCGTCTGTGAGTGGGAGAAGCAAAGAGCACAGGGTTGTAAAAAGTCAGGCTGTCCTTGGCACTGCTGACCAACGTCTTCTTTTGTCAAAGTGAGACTCTGTCCTGAATGTTTAAGATCCTTTTCCCCAAGATTGGGCTTGCAAATCTCTGTGCTGTTGAAAGGAACGTTTTGTAACGTTCTATTAATATACCACTGTACTCCTTCACTTCATCTAAAAAGAGTCTGGTTGACTACAAGTTGGACCTGACTTGAAACCCAGGAGAATGCAGGAACATCTTTGGTTTCTAAATTCAGAGATGGACTGGCCGGTCCCGAGAAGACAAGATCGTCACGTAAGTGAACACAGACAAGCATCCTAAGTGTGAGCGGCAGCCTCTGTACTTCTTAAGGATGCGAACCTCAGCGTAAAGCATCCAATTCCACGCCCGATGGACGTGCAAGGCGCTGGTGCTGGTTTCTGCGCATTCCTTGGGGGTAGGCGGCTTTCCCCCCATAACCTCTGTCTCTAGTGGTCCTGCATCTCCTCCATCTGGGTCCAGTGGCAGCTGGGTGCTCTGACAACTTGAGGGGCCCAGGCTGGGCCATTTAGCTTAAAAGTTAGTTTTTGGATACATTAAAAATTGAAATAGATAACACTGTGCAAGTTCGAGGTGTAGGTCACGTTGATTTGATGCATTTATGTATTGTGACATGGTTGTCATCACAGTGTTAGCTGACACCACTATCATGTTACAGAATTGCAAGCTTTTGTCTTCTCTTGTGGTATGGATACTTCAGTTTTTGAGTCTCTTAGACAGGTTGACATTGTCTTCAACAGCACTGATGTCTATCGTCACCTTCCCGTGCGCTGGATCTCCAGGACTTACTTATCCAGTGCTTGCAAGTTTGTGCCCTTCCGTGCTGTTTCTTCTCTGCCCTCACCTAGTTGTTTTTTTTCTATATTCAAAATTTAAACAGTTAATCATAGTTTTTCAATTGAAGCGTAGTTGGTTTATAATGTGGTGGTAGATTCTGGTGCACACAGAGTGATTCAGTTATACACATATTGGTGTTGTGATCAGTCGTGTCCAACTCTGTGCTGACCCCATGGGCTGCAGCCCGCCGGGCTCCTCTGTCCGTGGGATTCTCCAGGCAAGAATACTGGAGTGGGTTGCCATTTCCTCCTCCAGGGGATCTTCCTGACCCAGGGATTGAACCCACATCTCCTGTGTCTCCTGCATTGGCAGGCGGGTTCTTTACCACTGTGCTGCCTGGGAAGCCCATACATAAAATTTTGCAGAAAAATCTGAACGAATTTTTGGCCAACCCAATATGTATGTATGTATTCATATGGCTTTTATAGAGTCCCCTTCAACTTGTGTCTCAGTCTTGCCACCTCTTCCTTTCCTTACTGTCTCCCCATGTGATGGTTAATCTTATGTGTGAACCTGGCTGGACCATCCTACCCCAGATACTTGGTCAAACATATTCTGGATGTTCCTGTGAGGTTTTTTGACGAGATTAATGCTTAAGTTGGCGGACTTTGAGTAAAGCAGATGACCCTTCATAATCTGAGTGGGCTTCATCCAATCAGTCGCAGACCTTCAAAGAATAAACACTGATGCCCCCAAGCAAGAAGGTATTCTGCTATCAGATAGAGTTTGGACTAGACCTGCAGCTCCTCCTGGGTCTCCAGCCTGCTGACCTGCACTTCAGGGTTTGGACTCACTGGTTGCTACAGTTATGTGCATTGATTTCTTAAAAAATAAATCATATGTGTCTTTATTTTAAGACTATACACACACACACACCCCCATCCTCTTGGTTCTGTTTCTCTGGAGAACCTTGAATAAAACACCCTTCTCCTCTCAGCTTCTCTGCGTGACTTTGCAGCTTCTGTTCCGTATGCTGATGCTTTTCCCTAACACGTCTACATCTGCATTTGATGTAGACAATTGCCAGACTTCTTGTCTTTATTCCTTAAGGGCTCTTCATGTGTTTTCTGTGACTTGCAGCTGAAAGTCCAGCCCTGGACTTCCTGCCTAATATTTGTTCTCCTTCCTCCTACTTAACAGAGCCTGGGTTTTCTTTGTTGCAACAATGTGCCTGGCCCCTGGTGATGAATTATGTTGATCTTAGTCAGCAATATCTGCCCTCGTCTCCTTTGCTAGTTACCAGACTTTTTAGCCTCCCTTGTAACACAGTTGTGGCCAGTGAGAGCAGGCATGATCTGCTTTGGTGCATCTGGGAAGTTTTTTGCCTTCTTGATTGAAAGGGGAGGTAGTGGCTGCCACTTCTTTCATTTCTCTTTCTTCTCTCCTTGAACATGGACATGATGTGTGGAGCTATGGCAGCCATATTACAGCCATGAGGGGACAGACATGAGATGAAGTCTCAACATACTCAGGTAGGTGGAACAGAAAGAGGGAGTGGGACAGATGGTCCCTTGATGACATTTCTGAACCTTTGTCCCAGCTTCAGGCTGCCAATTGCCAGACTTCTTGTCTTTATTCCTTAAGGACTCGTCATGTGTCTTCTGTGACTTGCAGCTGAAAGTATTCCTGGTTGATGTAGGTAGTGTGTTCACTCTGCCTTTAAAATCATGAACACATCCTGGTTTTGGTTTAAAGAGATGCAGCAGACACACGACAAAGAATGTGAGTCGACTCTCTAAGCCTTCCATTCTTCTGTAATTGAACTCTGGCTTTCTATGAGAAAATCTCGCTGAATGTTAAAAGGAAAACAGCTGACCCCAGCCTCCTCGAGTAGAGGAACAGTAGCATCACGGGTTAGGGTCATCAGAGAAGCCAGCCAGGACCACTTGAGGGGCTGCTGATGGACCCTGATGGAGACATTGCTGAAATCTCTGGCAATGGGGCTCTGCCTAGAAAGGAGAAATGAGCTCTGGGAATCTGTATGCAGACATCTGACTAACTTGCAGAGTCTGTGGTTGGCCTCTGGTTCTTTCTCCAACCAAAGAATGATGGGTTTTGAAAGAGATTTTAACTCTGAGTTTCCAAACACAAATGCCTTGTAGCGAGCATCAGATGCCTTACATTTGCAAAGAAATTTAACACCAGCTCATTTGTGTCAACACAAAGAGACAAAGTGTAGTGATCACAGGAAATTGATCGGAATTTGGGTAAGTTGACTTAAAGAAATAAAATGAGGATTATTAGAGATTGCTATCAAACTTCAAATCAGAAAGGAGGTAAAGATGAAGCACTTGTTAGGCAGATAATAAGATGACAAAGCCTCAAAATATGGCACTCACTGATCTTAATTATCAAGCTATCTGCTGGGTGTTTAATCAGTAGCACATATACTATGCTAATTATTCTGGCTAATTTTGTTATAATGTAATTCTTTATTAACCCTGCTATGTATAAATTAGGAATTGAAATGTAACTAACACAAATTATATTTAAGGCAACATGAATTTCCTTATTTCATTGTGAAATCTTCTGATTTCTGTTTCTTTGTCTTTCCTTTTTTTGATTTGTTCATGGGATCCCCAACTGCCCCCCATGCCTCAGTCCCCTACAAGTTGAGCCATCATTTGAGGAGGAAGGGACAGGTACCAATATTTCTCCTTGAACTTCTTGGAAATCTTGTATTTGACTTTCTCCTTCACCAACTGTCCTTGAAAGGTACGGAATATATTTAAGCAATCAATGGTAGAGAGATCCTGGCTTTCTCTGGATCAGATAAAGGTCGCTTCATTGTTCCACTTGGAGGTTTAAATAATCATCAGAGGGTACCATGATTCATGATCTTTCCCAGTATCAAGAAAAGACCCTGATGCTGGGAAAGATTGAAGGCTGGAGGAGAAGGGGATGACAGAGGATGAGATGGTTGGATGGCATCACCATCTCAATGGACATGAGTTTGAGCAAAGTCCAGGAGATGATGAAGGACAGGAAAGCCTGGTGTGCTGCAGTCCATGGGGTTGCAAAGAGTCGAACATGACTGAGGAACTGAACAACCATGATTCATGGGTTTCAGTGATATATTGTATGTGACTTACATCGAGTTATGTGTACAAGTCTGGTTAAATGAAGACTAATAACACAGATCCTCATAGAAGAACATAAACGCTACCTAAAATTTTTTGCATCACGCAGTTTGCATCTGATGAGCTCGGTATAACTGTGCAGAGAGATGAATAGCATGCCTTTGAGACCACCAGCCTTGGAGTTTTTCTCTATCAATACTCCTGGTCTTGAACAGCAAGACATTGTGTAGCAAGACAACAATGCCTGATGAATAAATGGAAACAGTGTGGGTCTAATTTAGTCTCAGCCCCGCTTCGGAGGAGAATCAATAAGTTGGTTGCCAGCGGAGGGTCATGGTTTGGAAAAATGGTCAGTCACATATATGCAAACCCCATTGTGGCCTCAGGTCAGGAACAAGCGCCAGGCATATCCAGGTTAACTCAAGGTGACCGTGGCATAATTCCGCTGTGAAATGGGTCCACTTCTGAGACTGAGTGCTCCTTTGAGCTTGAAAGGCCCTTGTTAAACTCTTAGGTCCTGGAGAACTCCTTCCACACGCAGGTTCCCTGAAGGTCAGCCCTCGAGTGCTCTCGACTCAAATCTCACTGTCTAACCCAGTGGACTCACCAGCCTGGGGCTGACCTGGACCGTAAAGAAGGCTGAGTGCTAAAGAATTGATGCTTTCAAACTGTGGTGCTGGAGGAGACTCTTGAGAGTTCCTTGGACTGCAAGGAGATCAAACCAGTCGATCCTAAAGGAAATCAACCCTCAGTATTCTTTGGAAGGACTGATGCTGAAGCTGAAACTCCAATACTTTGACTGCCTGATGCAAAGAGACAACTCACCTGAAAAGACCCCGATGCTGGGAAAAATTGAGGGCAGAAGGAGAAGGGGACAGCGGCAGAAGATGAGATGGTTAGATAGCATCACTGACTCAATGAACATGAGTTTGAGCAAACTCTGGGAGATAGTGAAGGACAGAGGAGCCTGGTGTGCTGCAGTCCACGGGGTTGCAAGCAACTGGACACAACTTAGTGTTGAACAATAGCAACAAAATATCTATACCTATTCTTTTCCATTCTAAGTTATTACAAGATGTTGAATATAGTTCCCTATGCTATAGAGTAGGTCCTTGTTTATCTATTTTATGTATGGTATATTTGTTTATTCCAAATTCCTAATTTATTCCCCCCATCAATAAACACTTTTTGACCTCTCATATATGCCAGGCATTTCTTGATATGCTGAGAATATAGTATACTATATACTGTGAAGTGAAGGTCACTCAGTCATGTCCGACTCTTGTATAATCCGTGTCTGTTTGGTCCATGGAATTCTCCAGGCCAGAGTACTGGAGTGGGTAGCCTTTCCCTCCTCCAGGAAATCTTCCCGACCCAGGGATTGAACCCAGGTCTCCTGCATTGCAGGCAGATTCTTTACCATCTGAGCCTCTCCCCCAAACTCAGTTCCAGATAGTTCCTCTGATGAGTTCTACCATTTTAAGAAATAGTTAATTTCTATTTCTATTGACACAACTAGTTAATAGAATCGAACCCAGGTCTCCCACATTGCAGGCAGATTCTTTACCAGCTGAGTCACAAGGGAAGCCCAAGAATACAGGAGTGGGTAGCCTATCCCTTCTCCAGTGGATCTTCCTGACCCAGGAATTGAACCAGGTCTCCTGCATTGCAGGCGGATTCTTTACCAACTGAGCTCTCAGGGAAGCCCACTAAGTACTGTAGTATGTGGTATAGAATATGCTATATACTGTAGTATGTGGTATATAATATACCCACTATATACTGCAGTATATAATATACTATATACTGTGGTATACGGTATAGAATGTACTAAAAACTGTAGCGTAGTATATAATATACTATATACTGTGTACTTCTTATACAGTTCTGTTGTATGCCAGGCAGTCTTCTAAAGATGCTACATATATGAACACCTCTTCTCTCAACCATCCTGCGAGGCAGGAGCTCTCATCATCACGGAGCAGTAAGCGGCAGAGCTAAGATGCAAATGCATCTTTGGGATGTGCTCTTTATTTTTTGACTTTGATACAATCCATAGAATTTACTCAGAGTTCACCATGCTTTTCAGAACTGTGTGGCCGTTCTTTGCATTCAGACCCCCCACTGTGCCCAAATCTGCCCTCTCTGAGTTTATTCCTCTTCCTTCTTTTCTATTTTGCTCTTTCTTTTGAGATGCGGTCTTGTGAAAAAAGATGGGGAAGGGATGGGAGGGAAGTAAAGAGGACCAAGGACTGAGGCAGGGACTGGGAACATTAAAAGGACTTAGCGAGCAAAGGCCCAGGAGTGGCTGTGACGTAGGTAGGAACTGGATAAAGAAAGAACGGCAAGTGCTTTGAAATAATCTCGAGTGGCTAGAGGGTGTTCTCCTGATCAAGAGACACCTTGCTGAGCCAAGACCACCAGGGTCATGGCTTTCCAAGAGTGATCCAGCTAATTGTGGGTGTCACTGATGTCGGTTGGGGAGACAGGGCATCACCTATTGAGCCACAATATTGTAAGGTGGAAAGTTTGACTTCTGAGGGTTAAAAGGCAAAATCAATCTGATAGGGACTTCCCTGGTGGCCCAGGGGTTAAAAATCCGCCTTGCAATGCAAAGGTGGCAGGTTCAGTTCCTGGTCAGGAACTGAGACCCCACACGCCACAACTGCTGAACCCGAGTGCCCTGGAGCCCGTGAGCCGCATCTGGAGAGTCCATGCACCACAGTGAAAGATCCTGCAGGATGCGGTGGAGATCCTGAGTTCTGCAACTGAAGAACTGACGTGGCCAAAAAGAAATAAATAGCAAATCAACCTGATGGAGCAAAGCAGTCTGTGTACCGCTGGTCTGACCTTGACCAATTCAAGGATGCAGAGGCAAAGTTTGTAATCTGCTTTCAGGTGTGAAGCCCTCCCATCTTAGATAGTCTCGGAAATAAAGAAAGGGGAGAAAAGGGCAGAAGATGTGTATTCGGTTGAAGTTAAGGGCGAAGTGCCTCGCTATGACAAAAGTGTTGAGGAATCTCTGTGAGAAACAGGACAGGCAAGACTGAGATAGGGTGGGCCAGCTCACCATAGGTGTGAGTGGGAGAGGAGCCCTGGGATGGGTGTGGGGTGGGTCTTGCCTCTTCTGCAGGTTGGGGAAGGGCCCCAAGCCCCTCCGGGTGCCCCAAGAACATCAGCATCTTAGTTACATTCTGCTCCTGAAGACCTTCCAGTTTCAGTCATGCATGTTTCAGAAGGGAGCATCGCACCAGCCATTCCAGAGGGTTATATGCTAAAAGCGGCTTCCCTGGCAGCTCAGGTGGTAAAGGCTGTGCCGGCAATGCAGGAGACCGAAGTTCAAGCCCTGGATCAGGACGATCTCCTGAAGGAGGGCATGGTTACCCACTCCAGTATTCTTGCCTGGAGAATCCCACGGACAGAGGAGCCTGGTGGGCTGCAGTCCAAGGGGTTGCAAAGGGCTGGACATGACTGAAGCGACTTAGCACACACGCAGTTCTCTAGTCTGGGTCTGAAAATCTTTGACCTCAGGGACACACACGGTCCATGATCTACCCAACTGTAGTGGGCAACTTGGGCGATGGCCCTGCTGACCCATCTCAGATCTCTGCATGCCGCATCATCCCCTCCCCTCGAGTGTGGACTCGGGGACCTGGTCCTAACTGGCACGGCACAGCAAAGGAGATGGCTTCACTTTGGAGGTTAGGTCACAGAGGGACCGCAGCTTCTGTTCTGGATGGTCTTTCTCTCCCTCTCAAACTGCTGGTGCTGGAGGAAGCCAGCTTCCGTGTGTTGAGGCAGCATCGTGGAGGGTCCCAGGTGAGTGAACTTGAAAGCGGATATTCTGAGGCTGCCAATTGTCACTGAGGGGGCCTGGCCCTGGAGTCATCAGCCTAGTTGGATCTTGACATGACAACAACCTCATGAAGAGCTTTGAGCTGAGCCTCCTCCAATGAGTCATGCCTGGATTCCTGATCCACAGAAACTGAAAAATCATAAGTGCTTGTTGCTTTATGCGGTTAGGTTTTGGGGGTAATTTTCTATGAAATAATACATAATTATTCCTCCACCTGAACCACTGTTTTTAGAAAGCTATGAATCTCATTCTTCCCTCTCTCCTTCCCCACCCAAGGATAAACCAACATGAACTCTGATTCAGAAGAGCAAAAGGATAGGTTATTTTGAATCATCAGAGCAAATGTCTCTTTATGAAACAGTTGCTGCATAAAGAAAATTTGAGAAAATCTCTGATTCATGGTGCCACTGAGAATCTGGATGAACATTGTGTATACGGAAAAGGAGATGAAGGAAGATTGCTCTGAGATGAAAACCATTACTTTAAGTCTTAAAATGAAATGGACACAGTGATTGGAGATTGCAGAAAATCAGATCAGTGATTTAAAAGACCAGACAGAGAAAATTTCTCATGCTCAGACTATAAAGGGGACAAAAAGAGCATATAAAGAAAAGTAACATTGAAGACAAATTTAGGAATTTCATTATATCTTAGGAGAAATAGGAGCAGAAAGAATATAACATGTAAACAAGGAAATAATGCAAAGTAAGTTATGCTGTGGACTGAATTGTGTCCCCAGCCAAACCCATATGTTGAAGCCCTAATCTCTTATGTGACTCTGGTGGGGACAGGGCTTTTAAACAGGTGGCTTAGATTCAATGAAGTGCTGAGTGTGGGGCAGGGCTGATCTGATAAAACTGGTATCCTTATAGAAGAACCGCTAAGGACCCCTCTCCCTGGGCACACAGAGGGAAGGCCATGTAAGCATATGGTGAGGTGGTGGCCACCTATGAACAAGAGCAGAGGCTTCAGAATGACACCTACTTTGTCAGCATCTTGATCCTGGACTTCCCAGCCTCCAGAACTGTGAGAAATAAGTTTGTTTTTTAAGCCCCCGATCTGTTCTGGTTTATTGGGTTGGCCAAAAAGTTCGTTTGATATTTGCATACAATTTTTTAAAAACCAGAATAAATCTTTTGGCCAACTCAATATTATGGTAGACCATAACAAGAAAAAAATTGGGTATAATAAGTTTCCTGAGCTGAAGAATATATTTTCTCCAAATTAAAATTCTCTTTAAGCATCTTTAAAAATAAAAGATTTAATTGTCTTTAAAGTAGCCTTCAAGAGACTTTTTGGAAAGATATTTAGAAATATGCCTAACATATTTCAATGACATTTTGGTATTTCAAGGAAAAAGGAACAATTCTTACAGGTTTACAGTAGAAAAGCCACACTATCTAATTGGTAGCAGTTTTCTTCATGTAATAATAAAGTGGCACAAAGCAACAGAATAACCCCCCCAAAGTTTTGAGGGGAAAATACTGTCTCAAAGAACTCCATTTTCAGCCAATCTAATGTTCATGTATGAGAAATCAGAAAGAGATCTTCAGTCATGAAAGGAATTGAAAAATATTTCATAAGCATCATCTCGTGAGAAAAAAATGGGGAAAGATAACTGCAAAATGTCAAACAGACAAAGTGCTCACTTTCAGATTACATAAAGAATTCCTGCAAATCAGAAAAAGGGAGACCACCAAGTATAAACATATACCAGAGACTTGCATGGATACATCCTCAAACAGGGTATCCAAGTAGAAATACACAAATGTTGAGGGGCTTACTTTCGGTCAGTTCAGTTCAGTCTCTCAGTCGTATCTGACTCTGCGACCCCATGAATCGCAGCACGCCAGGCTTCCCTGTCCATCACCAACTCCCAGAGTTTACTCAAACTCATGTCCATTGAGTCAGTGATGCCATCCAACCATCTCATCCTCTGTCGTCCCCTTCTCCCACCTTCAATCTTTCCCAGGATCAGGGTCCTTTCCAATGAGTCAGGTCTTCGCATCAGGTGGTCAAAGTATTGTAGTTTCAGCTTCAGCATTAGTCCTTCCAGTGAATATTCAGGACTGATTTCCTTTAGGATTGACTGGTTGGATCTCCTTGCAGTCCAAGGGACTCTCAAGTGTCTTCTCCAGCACCACAGTTCAAAAGCACCAATTCTTTAGCACTCAGCTTTCTTTATAGTCCAACTCTTGCATCCATACGTGACTACTGGAGAAGTCATAGCCTTGGCTATATGGACCTTTGTTGGTAAAGTAATGTCTCTGGTTTTTAATATGCTGTGGTTGGTCATAGCTTTTCTTCCAAGGAGCAAGCATCTTTTAATTCAAGGCTGCAGTCACCATCTGTCTCCCCATCTATTTGCTGTTTACTTTCATTAATTACCCAAGAAATGCAAGTTAAAGCCCCACTGAAATACCTCTGCACTGCATCCAGAGTGCCTGCAATTTAATTTTGATGATTTGAAGCAATTTTCCAAAACTACTAGGGCATAAGCTGGTGCAACCACTTTAGAAAACTGGGATTATTTACTCAAGCTGAAGCATGTACATCTAGGTACAAACCTATCTCCCTCCCAGATAAATGCCCAACAGATGTTTGCACATTCCCATAAAAAGCATGTTCAGGAATGGTCATAACAGCATCACTCCTAATGCCTCAGACTGGAAACAATTCGATTGCACATTAACAGTAGAATGGATAAATAAATGGTGTTCCTACAACAGGAAGGATTCAGCAATGAAGGGGAATTTACCACAGTCACCTGCAACAGAGCTTAACTCTCACAAACACAGTGTTGAACAGATGAAAGTTGCTTGACACCAAAGAGTGAATTCCATGTGACACGGTTTACATAAAGATTAGAAAACGGGCGAAAGGAAACTACAGGAGTCTAAATCAAGATAGTGATTGATCTTTCAGGAGAGAGAAGAGGGAGAAGGTGGGAAATTTCAGGTAAAGTTTTACTTCTTGATCTGGTTGGTGGTTACAGGGGTGTTACTGATGATCCATGGAGCAGATGAGTGTGTGTGTGTTAAGTGGGAAGTTCTCTGTATATACTTCAGATATGTATAGGAGCTTCCCTGGTGGCTCAGACAGTAAAGCGTCTGCCTGCAACGCAGAAGACCTGGGATCTTTCCTGGGTCAGGAAGATCCTCTGGAGAAGGCAATGGCACCCCACTCCAGTACTCTTGCCTGGAAAATGCCATGGACGGAGGAGCTTGGTAGGCTACAGTCCGTGGGATCTCAAACAGTCGGACATGACTGAGCGACTTCAATTTTACTTTCTCTGTGTATATCATACTTCATAATATAAAAAGATAATGACAGGCTATTGCAAAGAAAAAACAACAGAAACAGACACCAGGCAGAAATATCCAGGGCAGCTTTTGCTGAGAGTTCCTTCATACTCTGAAACCAGAAAATGATCTGATGTGGGGGAGGTGGAGGATGAGTGGAGAAATACCCCAGACAGACAGGAGTAAGACTCCCCTGTGAGCCCCAGGAGGCTCCATGGGGACTGACCCAGGGCACAAGGGTCCCTTAGCTCACCTTTGACCCCGTGTGTCAAAGGTTAGCCTGCCAGCCCAGGAGCACCTTGTGCGGATGATGTTGGTGTCTCCAGCATTGTCTAGTCCTTCTGCTCTTCCCCTCAGTGACCTGTCACTGGTGAGACGCTCACTCTTAGTGGTTTGGGTACCCACAAGCCCACTGAAAAGAAAGTGCTTACAAATCTATTTAAAAAAGGCACGCAGCCCAGTAGAAAAATGAGCAAGTGACTTGCAACTGGATAATGGTGTGAGAAAAAGAAAAACTCTTCTCAACCAAGATAATAACTGGACAGAAATCAGTAGGAAACTGCCCAGTGTCTTGGGCAGGGCAGATATGGTGTCTATTTTTATATGATAAACACACAGATGCAGTAGATACATATTTTATTTCATAGAATGTTAATCAACAGCACAGACTTTTCATATGTGTGTGTCACATGGACATGTGTTCATACCCTAGAACATAAAGGAAATATGAATACATTTCCAGTGAATGTATTTATGTTCTCTGGTTGCAAGTGAAAAAATGAAAAGGTAACAATAGTCTTCGATAGGCAAAATCATCAAAGCACTTGGATATTTAAAACAAACATATGTACTTTTTATGAACAACTCAAAGGTTATAGGATAAATCAAATCAGTGTAAGAAATTGTTTCAGATGAATGACAATGAGGGCATTGTATGACAACATTTGTGTGAGACAGCTAATATTGTTCTCAGAAAAATTCATAGCCTTTGATGCTTTTATTATATATCAAGAAAGAAGGAAGATAAAGGAATTAAGCATTCATCTCAGCAACAGAGAAGTAATATAAAAATAAAGCCAAGAAAGCAAGAAACCAAGTAGAGATAATAAATTTAGAAAATAATGAAATAGAATAACTTAGTTAACTTAAATAGTTAAGATGGTTTAAGTTCAGAATTTAAGAATTTAAGTCAAAAAGCCTGGTGTGCTGCAGTTGATGGGGTTGCAAAGAGTCAGACATGACTGAGTGACTGAACTGAACTGAAGGTGATTTAAAAATTCAATGTTATTTTGAAAAAAGAGATGAAAAAATCTCTAGTAAGATCAGTAAAAAGCAAAAGGAAGGCAAAATATGTACCCTTGGGAGAAAAGAGGCTATAACTAGATACAGAATAGAATTTTAAATCTTCAAGAAAATATATTTTAGTTTGTCTGAAAGTCTCAATGAAATGGGTAACTTTTAATAAGGTAGAAAGAAACAAAAGCTGAATAAGGCAGGAACAGGAAACCACAGCACATCGATTTTGTCGACAAAAGTTTAAAAATAATCCAGGAAATATTCACAGAAAAGCCAAAGTGAAACATGAAAAACATGATAGTAATCATAGCAATAATAACAAAGCTAGGCCAATTTCAATTACAAATACAACTGCAAAAATTCTATGTAAAACATCAGCAAATCAAATCCAACAATGTGTTGAAAGAATTTATATGACCAAGTAGAGTTTGTTGCAGATTGCCAAATTTATTTAAAAAATAATCTACTGATAAGTTTTAGGCTTCCCTGATAGGCATCTGGTCCCATCACTTCATGGGAAATAGATGGGGAAACAGTGGAAACAGTGTCAGACTTTATTTTTGGGGGCTCCAACATCACTGCAGATGGTGATTGCAGCCCTGAAATTAAAAGACACTTACTCCTTGGAAGAAAAGTTATGACCAACCTAGATAGCATATTGAAAAGCAGAGATATTCCTTTGCCAACAAAGGTCCATCTAGTCAAGGCTGTGGTTTTTCCAGTGGTCATGTATGGATGTGAGAGTTGGACTGTGAAGAAAGCTGAGCACTGAAGAATTGATGCTTCTGAACTGTGGTGTTGGAGAAGACTCTTGAGAGTCCCTTGGACTGCAAGGAGATCCAATCAGTCCATTCTGAAGGAGATCAGCCCTGGGATTTCTTTGGAAGGAATGATGCTCAAGCTGAAACTCCAGTACTTTGGCCACCTCATGTGAAAGTTGACTCATTGGAAAAGACTGATGCTGGGGGGATTGTGGGCAGGAGGAAAAGGGGACGACAGAGATGAGATGACTGGATGGCATCACTGACTCGATGGACGTGAGTTTGAGTGAACTCTGGGAGATAGTGATGGACCAGGAGGCCTGGCATGCTGCGATTCATGGGGTCGAAAAGAGTTGGACACAACTGAGCGACTGAACTGAACTGAACTGAACTGATAGTTCAATTGGTAAAGATTCACTTGCAATGCAGGAGACCCTGGTTTAATTCCTGGGTTGGGAAGATCTGCTGGAGACGGGATAGGCTACCCACTCCAGTGTTCTTAGGCTTCCCTTTTGGCTCAGCTGGTAAAGAATCTGCCTGCAATGCAGGAGACCCTGGTTTGATTCCTGGGTTGGGAAGATCCCCTGGAGAAGGGAGAGGCTACCCACTCCAGTATTCTGGCCTACAGAATTCCATGGACTGTATAGTCCATGGGGTCGCAAAGAGTCATACACAACTGAGCAAATTTTACACACTACTAAATTTTATCTCATAATATGTCAAAGGAGAAAACCATACATCATCTCAATAGACAAGAAAACAGTATTTTATAACATGCAATGTTTATTTCTTATCAAAACTGGTAGTAGACTAGATCAAAGAATACTTTCTTACATGATAGAGATTATCTTTCTAAAAGTGCCAACCTACCTCATATTTATGCTAAAACAGAGATTAGTTTTTACTACCATTAAGAACAAAACAGCAAGCCAATATCATGTTATTACATCTTCCTTGTCTCACTTTGGAATCAACTGAGAGGAGGCATCAGACAAATGGCACTCCGAGTGTTAGCTTCACTACTGAGAAAGCCAACTGAAGTAGGAACTTGCTAGCAAATCCTGAATTAGGCAAGCTGCACAGTCCCTGACCCTCCTTTCCCCACCCACACCCGAGGCCTGACTGTTCCAGAGAGTCAGAGAGACCACAGAGTCCCTTATTCTCAGATGGGCAGATCCCAGGTGAATCCAAAGGGGCCTAAGCCGGGCAAGCAAATTCTTTCTCCAAAGATACCAATAAAGTGCTCCCAGAGTGAAAGATACAAGATTAGAAGGAGGCCAGAAGCATCACATAAGTACGAGTTTTGGTGTATGGAAGCCTGAGGCCAAGGGGAGGTCTAGCAGTATTCTACACCCCTCGGGAAGCTTAGCCAATGTGACAACTAGGGAAAAGAACGAACAATACACAGTAAAGAAATCAAAATGAGCAACCATTACTTGCAGATGATACAGTTATTTGGAAAATCCAAGTGAATCAACTGAAAAAATACCGTGTTCATGCTCAATCGCTTCAGTCTTGTCCAACTCTTTGTGAGCCCATGGACTGTAGCCCACCAGGCTCCTCTGTCCACGGGATTTTCTAGGCAAGAATACTGGAGTGGGTTGCCATTTCCTTCTCCAGGGGATTTTCTCAATCCAGGGATCGAACCTGTGTCTCGTGCATTGCAGGCAGATTCTTTACCATTGAGCCATCAGGGAAGCCCTTTCCCCAAATATTAGTTAGAATTTATAAAAATGTTTAGTA